>NW_026622897.1:6355000-7555000 GCF_023065955.2 Ursus arctos | reverse complement strand
CACTCTTCACAAGCATGTGAAAATGAGTGGCTGTGATCCCATCCATCACTTGACCAGCGTTTATGTAGATTGCCTCCTCTATGCCACATGTCTGAGCTGGGAATAAGAGCTATTTTTGTTAAAAGGTACCTGTTGTGTGATTAGCACTTTAAAGGTTTCAGGGCACCTCGATGATGGTCACTGCTAGATTCTAAACAGGTAAATCACAGGTACAGGTACAGGACATGATGATCAGGTGGAGACGGAGGCCGGAGTAGTGAAGGAGAGCAGGACAGTGAAGAACCAGTTGGATGAGACCACTGAGGCTCCTGGAGGAGCCCAGGGAGGCAGAGAACCAGGGTCCATTAGCGATGCTGCCGGGGAGGCCGTACGGAGGGGCTGTTGAAAGAGTGCCTTGTGTTGGCCCTCCCTGCTCATGGAACGGAGAAAGCTGCTGGCAGAAGACAGGGCTCTGAAGAAGAGCTGGAAAGAGGAAGTAAGACGCTGGACCCACAGTTATTTTATCTGAGCAAGAGCTTCTATGCCAGAGAGATACAACAAAGAGATAGCAAGGAATGAGGATCCTTCTAGCAGGAACCAGTTACTCCACAAGTATTCACTGGCACCTGTCCGGCTGGCAAGGAAAGTGGCTGTAAAACCGGGGAATATTTATGGGGCTGAAAGAGAAGAAACCTTTCTCCTCTGGAAGGGAACGCGGTGGCTCAAGACTGCTCTAGGAGGACCTCCTGAGCCAGGAAATGACCTGGGAATGGGAGGAATGTACCAGCCTGGGGGAGTTTAACATCTTCCAACCTCAGCCTTGCAAACTGGGTGACAAGCCGTGGGGCCCTCTCACCCCTCCCCCTCCTGCCCTGCATCACGCTCTGCGGTGAGAGCATGGGGACCTTTGACACTGACATCACTGTCTTCCTCCCAGGCACAAGCCACCTGAGGGCCCACTGCACCAGAGCGTCTGGCCACAGTCAGATCTGGGGGTGCGGGACATCCAACTCAGCTGCCCTCTCCCGCAGCATGTGGCTTTGCTTGGGAGGGACTTCAGCCCATTTTTGAACAAACACTCCCGAAGCACACTCTGTGTGATTTTAAGCACTTTACAACATCACTCATTTCAAGGGTACACTTATCTCCATGAGCACGGAGAAATGTATGGGATTTTGAACCATTATATTATGCACCTGAAACTAATATAACACTATGTTAATTATACTTGAATAAAAGAAAAGTACAAAACATCCTTCTCTGCAATAGCTACTTTTATTCTTCCCATTTGACAAATGAGACAACTGAGGCACAGTGAGGTTGAATAGCTTGCCTAAGGTCACATGGCTGGGTGCTAGCTTTTTGAGTGGGTGCTCTGTCTGAGAGATCCTGGCAGCCCCCCAAGGCAGCACAGCCCTGCCCAGCCTTCCAGGGGGAGGCAGCAAGTTCCCAGGCAGGTGTCCAGCTATGTCAGGTCAGCACTGTCTCCAAAATCCATGCACCCCTGCTTTAGAAGTGTCCCCCTATCTTTCTCTTTGACTAGGACCAAATTTCCCTTTTGCTCCTCCTCTCTTACTTCCCCTTAAAATGAGATTTTTGTTGGTGATAATTATTTGGGGGGAGCAGAAAATTGTCACCCGTACAGTAAATGGTTTGCCCTGCATTTCAGGAGGGCAAAGAAGTGAGTGCTGCTTTGTCTTAGAGGACACTTTAGATGTGGCTCTCGGGGGTACTGACAGATGAGTCCAAGAAGCTTGTCTGATGCCACACTGTTTCTTTTTTCCCTGAAAGTATTCACTTAAGCTCTGCTTGGAAAGGAGAATCTGCCCTTTCCCTTATCCCTGGGGCAACCCACAGGACAAAATCATCCTCAGCAATGTGTCTCATGGTCTGAGCTATTCTTCCCTTAGAGCCTAGGCACACCAGGGTGGGGGGCTGGAGTTGGGGAACCCCTCGGAGGCCTCTCCACTACCTCTCCCTGCAGTATTCTGGGTTTCTGTGGGTATCTCTAGAGAGAGTATGTGTGCACAGCACCAGCCACACACACACACTGACAGTAATTTTGAGAGCATAGCTAGGAAAGAGAAAAACAGCACCTGGACACACTCCTCCCCTCCCAGCCCACCTTGGAGAGAGCATTCTGAGGCGCAGTCACAGAGGTCCACTTCCTTTGTAAACCATCTACGTTAAGGGCCTACCAGCTCATTACAAAGTCCCATCCAGCAACGGTACTCCCTACCCCAATCAACCACCTTTGGCTACAGACACATTGAGAAGAAACAGAAAATTTAAAACTAGAGGTTTGTTTTTTGTGTTTAAATCCTGGGTCAGACTAAATTCTCAATCCCAGCACCCTTCTCATTGAATCTATACACAAGGAAGGCATTTGGTACACGATTTGTCAGATCCTGTTTAGAGCAAACCCAGAAAGGGTAGAGAAAGGGGAGGAGAATTTATTCTTTTCAATCAGCTTGTTTGTCTCTTATCCCTACTAACAGGTGAGAATACAGGAGGCAAGGGCTATGCCTGTGTCAGCCGCGGCTGAATTCCCTGTCTCTGGTGCCCAGTAGGCACTTGATCAACGTTTACTGAAAAGACAATGGCATGACTTTCAGATGAATAACCAAGGGAGCCTACCGCTTTCCCAGCACAACAGCCCGATCCATTCTCTTCTTCTGAATTCCCTTTTAAAGAAGCAGTCTGGAAACTACCTGGGCATCCCTCAGTCTGTGCACATGGATTTCTACCTGGGCCCAAAGAGAACCACAAAGCAAGGAAGATGTCATTGCAACAAATCACCAGTCCGGGGAAAGACATATTCATAAACTGCAGCCACCAAACTGATTCCCTAAAGAAAGAAATATTCGGAGTGGAGAGGCCAGGCCCAAGTCACAAGCAGGAGACATAAAGCAGCTTTTCCATCCCAGGACACAGAATTCAAACTGAGGTGTGGTGCCTGAGCAAAATCTAGAGGTCTACAAGGTCAACTGAACACACTCCAATTTAATCTTAGATGTCAGACACATTCAAAACCATTAATCCATCCCCTCTCGAGGCTTCCCCCTCATCCTTAGAACTCCCCACTCCTGGGGCACCTCATGCATTCAGTTCCTTGCAGGAGAGGTCAAGGAACATTCTTGACTCCACACCAAACCCAGTGAGTTTACCTAATTCGGTGTTTCTGGCATCTGCCCTTTCTTCTGTCCCTGCTAAGTGTTTCTGGATTCCGTCCCTTCCCTGTCCTTGATTGTGTATTCATGCCCTAGTTAGAGGCAGTTTCTCTCGTCTGGGTTACAGCACCACCTGTCCCCCAGGCCTGGCCCTCCCAGCGCCTCCCCCTCTAGACGGAGTGATCTTTCTGAGCCACACACCTTCTTCGGTCCCTTAAGTAGAACCCAGTCACACAGAGACTTGGATTCAGTGAGCACGCCCTGCAAAGGCAGCCCAGCGGCACTAACCTCCAGCCCTCTCTCACACCCTCATACTGGACGCTGCGATAGTGCCGGGCGGTCTGTAGTGACCACGTGTGCTCAGCTGGAGACGCTCCCATGACTTGCTGTATCTCTGTCAAACTTCTCACCTTCTGCTTTTAAATATTTAAATCAAATAGCAAACTTCTGTTTCTGGTAAAATGTTATACTTTGTATCCCCAAAACCTGGATGATGCAAAACAACTAGAAACACTGAGTGAAAACTTTTTCTTTTTCTTTCTTTCTTTCTTTCTTTCTTTCTTTCTTTCTTTCTTTCTTTCTTTCTTTTTTTTTTTTTTGCCATTAGGGAAAATCAGTTCTTGACTGCAAAAAAAAATTTAGAAACATTTAAACACAAAGAATATCCTGAATGAAATAATGTGAGAAAGAGATCACACAACAAGAAACAAATGGTTGCAAAATGTCAACTCCCCTAAAGTGATCCATGAAGTCGGGGCTAACCTCATAAAACTTTACTGAGTTTAGCTTGGGATATTGTTCTGTTTATGTTTTTTTGGTGTATATGTGTGTTATTTTAAAAACTAATAAAAATTTCTTGAGGTAAATATTACATTACTTTGACAGATGTGTAAGAGCAGCTCCTCACATATGGAAGTGTCTTCACTGTTTTAAGTCTCCACGCAGTCATGTCCAACTTCAGGGGTGTCTGAACAACAGTGGGTCTCTTCTTTCAGTCAAAATGTAACACTTGTACTATCTCATTCTGTAGAGTCCACTAACGTGGAAACACTGTGTTCGTAAGAAGTATATCAACATTCTTATAAATATATTATGAATGTATCCTATGTTCTAGAACACCGTCTCAGAAATTAGAATGCTATCACACTTCAACAAGAGCAAATCAGTATCAGTTAAGGAAGAGCAGTCAAACTAAAAAAGAGGTAAGTCAAAATTACTTACAGAGAGAAAAAGCAGGAAAATGCTGAACCCCACCTGCCTGTGAGCCTGGATCGTGTGCCCTCACGGCTTCCGTCCCTCCCGTGCACAGGTGATGCCCTGACCCCCTTGGCCTCTGCCCATGGCTGCTTGTTGAGCAGCAGAGGCTAAAGGGCCACTTGGAAGACTCGGGCGTAGGGGACAGGGAAGGTCTCGTGAGATGGGCCGGGAAGAAATGGCTGGCCGGCCATGTACTTCACCCCAATGCCACCCAGGTGACCCCATTGTAATGAGACCCCCTACCAAGGGAGCTCTTAGACACGGGCTCTCCTGGAGCCGTGAAATGACCAGTGGTCTCAGAAACGTTCATGAGACTGAGGTGGCTTGGTCTGTGCCCATCCGTTTCACTTGTAAACTTTCACAGCGACCTTCCTGTCAGCACTCACATCTTTCCAACTGAAATGTTGTTTTCTGGGCCGGGCTCATGCCCCAGAGCCTGTTCTAACCCCCACCCCACAAGGGTGGCTCTGCTCTGGCCCCACAACCCCAGGACATTTTCATCTGCAAGTGAAGCTCCTATTTTCCAACCGCGCTTGCAGTAAGAATTGGACACGGTTTTCTATCTTAAACGGTTGAGTTTGTTCCGTGACCCTGCACTTTTCCCAAATTCTTCCAAACCCCGGAGATTTATCTAAATTATCTAACTTGTGAGAACAAGATCACGCATGAGAGGAAAATGCTTCTCTTTCAGAATGGGCGTTCGAGGCAAGGATTCACTTTCTCAAGGCAAGTTTGTGCTTTGACTTTTGGCTACAGACTCAGCCAAAGAATGAGAAATATTAAATGAAGAGAGAAATATAAAAATGTTTCGGTGTTGGAAACTCAATAAATGTTTCCAGTCGAGTTTAAGGCAATGGCTAAATGAGTCTGCTAGAGATCACGTCTCTCTGGATGCAGAGATGGCTTTCTTTCCTTATGTTGGGCGTGAGCTTTCAGGGCACTGCTGTCCAAGGTCTATGCTGCATTCTGGGTAGCTGGGCTGGTTTTGACGTCTTGGAGTTGGGGGAGAGCCGTATGGGATCTTAGGTTTGGAAATTGCCCTCCTGTTACCTCTCTCCTCCACAACACTGGGAATACGAGCTCTGAAGTCTAGATCAATGGTAGGAACTCTCCTCAGAAGCCTGCAGCTGCTTGGCTCTCTCACCGCGCCACAGGGAGTGTAAATTTGGCAGAAGCTCCCCAGTGCATTGATCTCAGAATCTAATGGGGCCAATTATGACTTGTCAGGTTCTGTTCTTTCTCCTTCCCTAGGATCTTCAAGCATTTAAAATACCCGTGAGCCAAATAAAGGGGTGTGCAATTGAAACCACCTTCCTGAAAAGCTAATGGGTGGCAGCCTCTCTCTACCCCAGAGCTTCCAACAACCTTGCCAACAACCTTGCTGTCAGCCCCACCCCCTCTGTTCATTTAGTGAGCATTTACAGAGAGCACAGTAGGTACAAGGCCAGGTGGTAGGTTCTGTGGGAGACACCTCTCTTTGGGCCTTCCTGTTATCTGCAGAATCTTCTTTACCACTAATTTTTTCCTTTTTGGTTAATCTCAAAGCTTCTGCTGAGAGTTGTGCCTTTCCACAAAAACCGAGCACCCTGCAGGATGGCAGAACTGTGTGAAATGTTCCAAGCTGTGCTCAGTAGAAACATACCATTAAATCTCTCAGTCTTTATCACAAGAACATTACGAGCTGTTCCCATCACATGCAGTCCAGCCAGAGTGAATGGCGCCAGCAGCATGGGGCTTATCAGACACCCCCTGCCTACTTCCTCCATTTGGACTTAGACCTTGAGGGGATAAACAATGCCACTCTGGCCTCACAGTGGTCTTGGCCGTGGCAGCATGAGAGGACTGTTTCTGTGTTCCTACAAGGTAAAACCTGCCTCACAGTCCTGTCCATCCATTTGCTCCCAGGGAGGCTAAGAGTTTTGTCAAGACCCACAGAATACAAAAATATGAGAGCTGGTGTTAAGTTATTTGGATTAAGTCCTGTAATGTTGTCTCTGACTACATCATTTAGATGCCTGTGACCTCTGTTTCCCATGTAAACTGATGCTGGAAGTATGATAATACCTGACTTAAAGATATACTACAAAGCTGTAATAACCAAAACAGTACAGTACCAGCACAAAAATAGACACATGGGTCACTAGAACAGAATATAGAGCCCAGAAATAAACCCACGATTATATGGTCAATTAATCTATGACAAAGGGAGCAAGAAAATGCAATGGGGAAAAGAGTCTCTTCAACAAGTGGTGCTGGGAAAACGGGACAGGTACATGAAAAAGAGTGAAACTGGACCACTGTCTTACACCATACACAAAAATAAACTCAAAATGGATCAAAGACCTAAGTATGAGATCTGAAACCAAAACTGCTAGAAGGGAACACAGGAAGTAATTTCTCTGACATCAGCCATAGCAACATTTTTCTAGACACGTCTCCTGAGGCAATGAAGACAAAAGCAAAATTAAACTATTGGGACGACACCAAAATAAAAAGCTTCTGCGCAGCACAATGAAAATGGAAAATTCTGTAAGAGTCATGCCTAATATAATATCTGGCAATTTATGTGCACTCAAAGAATGTGTTTATTGAATAAATACATTGATTAGAACATGAAACATGGTGCATAAGAAGAGGATTATATATTGGAGGTCAGAGCATGAGTTCGAATGTCAGAAATATCTGAGAGGCAAGCCGCATAGGTGAGCAGTTGATAGTTGGAAATGTGAATCTATAGATCAAGAGAAAGATTGGGAAGTGCTGCCCATCTCCTGGGAAGCCCACCTGTGCTTCACCCTATCCAAGTTCAGTGTGATATGCTTGTGCATATCTCTCAGAGTTATTATCTGTGATGATTCCCATTTTTCTCCATCTTGACAGTGTGGGCTCCTTAAGACCAGCAGCTGTCTTGTGGACCAGTTTTATCTCCAGGACCTAGAATGGTCTATGGCATAAGGCGGAGACTCAAGAATGTTTGTTGACTGAATTATCAAATGATGGTTATTTTTGAAAAAGTAAATTATTTTTCAAATCCTGAGCATTGTTCTTAACCTACCCTCTCCCCCTACACCCAAATTTTGACAAGATCTGTCTATTTTTCTCATTTCTCTTGGGCCTCATGAAGCTTACCTTGGCTATGGCAGCAGCCCCTGATGGGTCCTTTTGCTTCTAGTCCTCTCCCTGCTCTAAAATTCATCTTTGACTCCTCTCCAAAAGTGACTATGCTAAATGAAGATCTGCTTAGGTAACTTTTCAGATTAGAAGCCTGGAACAGCTCCTCATTTCTTTTGAGATAAAACCTAAACCCCTTCCTGAGGCATGCAGAACCCTTTAGAATCTTGTTTCTGTGAACTGCCCCTCCCACACCACCCCATTTGCCAGGTTCTTGAGTCAGAGAAGCTTAGGTTTCCAGCTCAACTACTTATTCATAAAAGTTCAAGGGCAAGTTTGTTCATCTGGACAGCAATTTCATCAACTACAAAATGGGCAAGCCATCACAACCTATTTCTGAAATTATAAAGAGGATCACATAAACAAAACAAAACATGTAGGGTGCTTAGCAGGGTAACTGGTACATAGTGAGGGTTAAATGAATGTTTGCTATTACTTTTACTATTATGGATACCCTTTTAAAAATATTTCTTGCTCAGTCTCCTTTGTGTTCTATCATATATTACTTCTTCCATCTTTTCCTCTTTGTCTAATTAATTTCTCAAGATTTAAGATTTAAGACTCAATTCATATTTCATTTAATCGAAGAGGGCTTTCTTGAGCTTACCATCCTGGGTAAAGTTTTATAGATTCCTCAAGAATTATTTGCCTACCTCTATTTATTCCAATGTTTTATAAGTAGTTTTGTTTTGTTTTGTTTTGTTTTAAATAGGTTCCTCATCAGGCATACAGCCCAACATGGGGATCTAACTCACGACCATGAGATCAAGACCTGAGCTGAGGTCAAGTCAGACACTCAACTGACTGAGCCACCCAGATGTCCCTATAGGTAGTTTTCTATAAATAGTTAAGTGAATGTAAATGAGTTATTGGACTGATCTACCTGTTCCAGTATACCATGAGGCCCTCAAAAGCAAGAGAACATTTCATATGCTATCTAGCATATCACAAGTATTTGATTAATGCTTTATATAGGGAAGAAGGAAGGGAGATGGGAAAGAAGAGAAGGAGGGACCTTTAAGAGAGGTAGGGAATATAGGAGAAAAGAAGGTCTTGGCAGGAAGTCCTCCTTTTAACAAATTTAATAATGTTCAATTCTAGAGATGCTGAGATGATTTGCAAACAGATGGGTTTAGGGACTGGATACCAGGAGAAAGACCAGGGGCAGGTACAGACTTGGGAGATTCAGTCTGTGGGTGGTTGAAGGCAGGAGAATAAATGCAACTGCCTTGGGAGGATGTTCAGAAACAGGAGAAGTCAAGGAAAGATTGATTCCTGGGGGACACCAATATTTAAGGGGCAGGCAAAAGCATGCCCAGGAAAGGAGAATGTGCTTCCTTCCCTGAACCTAAGTATGGTTTCAAAATCTCTCACATGTGACCTGAATAACTAAGAACATTCCATCTCTCCTTCAAGGGGCAACAAACTAGGTTAAGTAAATGTTATTGAGTCATATGCCAAACAGCTGTGTCCTTCCCAGTCTGATTTCTCACCACTGTTCCATAGGAGACTTGGCCTAGTCTCCCTTCTCTCCCCAATTACAGGCTCTGTTCCTCTTCCTCCTCCTCCTCTTCCTCCACCCCCACTCTTCAATCTTGGAATCTTTCCTTATGCCGATCTTCCCATCTGAACTGTCCTCGTTCTTCCTTATTTATCCAAAATCCTCAGCCTCCAATGCTTCTAAGATCTGCTCCCCACATGAAACCTCCCTCGGTCATTCCAGTTCACAGTGACATCCCTGTTCTCTCATGTGTATGGATTTGTGGTACCCACACTTACACCGTCTTGTTTGTTGGCTTGGTTGTTCTTAAACTGACCCATCAGCTCGGTCGGTTCTCCTCCAGAAAAGAAGTTATGTCCTAAGACACAGTCTCATGTCTTAACTGCCCGAACTCATAACTGGACAGTGTGTGCACAGTCTTGTCTCCCTTACTCTGAGAGCTTTTCCCCCACTGCCTTTCTAGCGACTCCTGGACTGGCCCGAGAGTAGAGCTCAGACTTTGGTGTGGGTGGTCTGACATCATCTGGATGAACCGGATAGCTACTGAACAGTAAAAGCTCTCCTTTGGCCTCAAAGAGTTAAAACAGTTCCTACAGGTTTCAATTTCCAGAGAGGTAGCTCTTTCAAGTCAAAGTTAGCAGAGATAATTCATTCCTAAATCAGAAAATTCAGTTAAGATCAGTCAAGTGCAAGGCACAGAAGGGATGTCGGCAAACAATGTTTTCTCTTTTAAATGGGTTAAGTTGGTGACTTAGGGACCCAAACAGGACTCTTAATCCTGATAACTTTGGAATCTGACATACAGAGTCTGGCTATTGGGGACAAACATGCCCGTGGGCTGGGGAATAGCAGGTTGGGCAAGCTCTAGGTAAGGCTGCTCCATCTGGTCATGGAGGAGACTGGTGGGTGGTAGATGTGGCCTCTTGGCTGTAGCTCTCTTCTGGGCCCCATATGCACACTCACACTGTGTGCTAAACCAACAACAGGCAAGTCCCTGACACCAAGACCTAGGCTCAGGCCTCACAGTTGCCTTGAACTCTAATAAGTTCGTAGAATTCTGGGTGTTTCCAGAATTAGATAGAAGCCCCACGTTTTCATGTCTTATGAAAATTCCTTTTGGAATGACCTATTTAAGGCTGACTCAGTCAGGGCCAGTCTTGCTTTGCCTCGAGTGTACATTGCCAAGTGGAGCATATATGTCCAAGAAAGAGGGACAATCACATTAGCCACCATTGGAGGGTGATATCAGTGTGCCAGGCAAGGCACTAGGGCATTTACAAACACTATCAGTGCCAGGAAAAGTGGGTATGGTTACCTCCATTTTGCAGAGAAGCAAACTGGTTAAGGCAACCCAGACTTGTTTTCAAATACCAATTCCACCATTTTCATTTAAATCTGTCCTGAGAGCCTACTGTGAGCTGAGCACTGATCTAGGGATGCCACATCAGTGAATACAACAGAGCAGATCCCTGCCATCACTAAGTTTATGTCTTGTAGGGGAGTGGGAAGGAAAGGGAGGGAGGGACCTATCAAGCAAATGATAAGGTATTCTAAATAGAGCAATTATAAATAATAACAGAGGGATGTGATTGGGAGAGCAGCCGGCAGCCACATATACTTTAGATACTAATGTGTCCTAGGTCACAAACCATTTATTTGCTGGAAAAAGTTATTTAACTTCTCTGGACCTCTGTGTTCCCATCTGAGCAGTGGGTATACTAATTTTGCCTGCTTCATGGTCACTGAAGAATTACGTGAGCTGTGAAGTGCCAAGCACACTGTAGGTACCTGACAAGTGCTGGCTCATTACTATTAGATTGAATGACTTACCCCAGATCACTCCCACAGATGGGTCACCTCCTGCCTGCAGGGACAAGGGGCTGGCAGCAAGGGCTGCCTTCTTTTTTGTTAGGCTTGGAGGAAGCACACAGGCTTCAGGGCCAGAAAGAGCTGACTTCAAATCCAGATCCACCCCTTACTACCTTTTTGGGGGGACGTCTGTCATCTGTAAAATGGTATTACTACCACCTATCTCTCCCAACTGGCACGTAGATTATTCACTCATGAGATGAACATTTACTGAGTTCTCACAGGAATTGTGCACATTTAGTGCACTCAATAGGTAAGTTTCCTCCTTCCTGTTGATATGAAGGCCATGAAACTAGCAAAGGCCAGGTTTTTATGATCTGGTCTCCCATGAGATCAGAATATGGTTATAGCACCTGTTGCCTATGAGGCATTGAAAGAGAATGATGGGAAGTCTGGATAATGCCATCATATCTGGTGGGCACGATATTCGTTCATTTGGCACACATTTCTCAAGTGTCCATTGTCTGCTATGTCTGGGGGTGTCAAGATGACCAGAGCTCAATCCCTGTCCTCCAAGTCTCATGGTCAAGTGGATAAAGCACACTTAAGAACAAATGATGGCAACAACTTAGGGCTGTGCTAGCGGTGTCAGCAAGATACTTTGGATGCACAGAGAAGAAACATGCTTAATACCATCTAGAGAGGGCAGGGAAGGCTTTGTGGAGGCAGTGACCTTTGAGCTGAAGGATGAATCATTTTCCAGGCTTAGTGAAATGCTGTAGAAAGGAGATGCTGCAGGCAGAAGTAACAGCCTATACCAAGGCCAGGAAGGGAAACAGCATAGGAGTTGAGCCTGGCTGGAGCTCAGAGCAAGATATAGAAGTGAAAATGAAGGGAAACAGGGCTGAAAATGTGGGTGTCATCCAAGGAGTGGGGGCATCAGACAAGTCATGGTGAAGCTGATGTGTGAACTGAAGGGTTCCTGACGCTGTCGGGAGAACCCACGAATTGTGAGGGTAAATGAATGAATGATGAATGAATGAATGCTCCATCTGACACTTGACATTTCAGAAAGTGCTCTTGTCTATAGACTGTTTCACTTAAAAGATGGGGGAAATTATTGTGCTTCACCACGGAGTTTTAAAAAGTCTTTATCTATGGCATCATCCATGAGACCTGACATCGTTTACCCAGAATCACTTTGTAAGTAGTGGTACGGCAGGGAGAAGGTTGAGGAGCTGCCCTGACGTCGGCACTCTCCCAAAACAACTGACAATCCTAGAGCACACGTTGCTGTGCTCATACTTCATGAGCCCCAACTGACTTTCTGTGAAATCCTGCTGCTTTCCACGTCAGGGGCTGTGTCTCCACTGATAGCTAGGAGCTCACAGGTTGGAGGTCTCCAAACGTGCAGTGAAACAGAGAGGCCACTAGGCCCAGCATAGCAGCTAAAAGTTCATGCTCTGGGATTGGTCTGAGCCTAAATCCACAGACCATCACTTAGCAGTCATGTAACAGGACGAGTTCCCTAAACTCCAGATTTCAACTTTCCCATGTGCAGAGTGTTCACCTGTCCCAGTTCACGCAGGGATAGCCCAGGATTATGACTGCTGCCCTGATGTAATCAGTGACAGGGCCTCCTTTTACTCTCAAAACTGTCCCAGTCTAGATGATAACTTAATTGTATGACCACTCATTCATCTGCCCTGTCTCTCTTTTAAGATTGCCAAGTAGATGAGATGCAGTAACACTGTCTTAGGACAGTTTGTAGGGCACGCGTCACACAATGGAAACAACTAATGTAAACAGTGGAGGACGTTTTGGCTCAGATAACTAAAAATAATTATTTTCAAGTTTAGTGTTATGGAATGCATATTTTGTAGGTGGGCACGGATTTCTTGGTAACGTTACTCCACCTCCTCCTCTTTAAAGCCAGTCTGAAAATTTGGCTTCTGTGAGCATAGTGGGGTGAACAGAACATGGGGTTTGGAGCCAGAAGACTTCCTAGCTGACACTGGACTTCCTGGACATGAGTTCCCTTGTCGCGCATACGTCGCTGGGCTTTTGTAAGGATCCCGTGAGCCCCTCCATGTGAAAATGCTCTGTAAACACACATAGGGTGAGCAAGTGTAAAGGACTGCACTGCAGCTCCTCACAAATGGCACCTTGCTTCCAAACATGTGCAAGACTGACCTCTGGTCCTAATCTTCTATGGGGACCAAAATGCTGACTGTTGTCAAGAATAACAGGATGTGCCCAGAAGGTGAACGTGAAAGGGGAAGAGAGATCAAGGTGTGGTTTAGGATTACTAAGGGATATAGGCGATAAATGTGACAATGAAGAATTCCCAATCACGGGGTGACCGGAGTGACAGTGGAGGAGAGCGGTTGGGGAACATAGACCTTAGACTGAGACGGCTTGGCTTTGAGGATTCAATGGGACAATGAAATAATGAAGTGTAGTACCCACCATACAGAAAGTGCTCAATTAGCAGAAGCTCTTCCGGTGACTACCCTGTGCCAGGCACCAGGCTGGGGGACGCCTTCTCCCCAGGGGAAGATTGAGGACCCTCAGATTCAGGGTCCCGGGGACTGACTCCTTATTGCCACCGTGCTGCAGCTGTCGGTCTGAACAAGGGAGGAGGTCAACTATCTGAGCAACAATTGGTGGCCAAGGGTGATTCAGTAGGATGCAGGGTCGGATTATGGCCTGTACATGGTAGATTTCCCTCATAAACTGCTCATAGAGAAAAGCTTTTCACCAACATGGGATGTTGTTCTTTGTAGTCCCAGGGTGTTGAGGGCAGGAGGGTCCCCAGGGGAAAGGGTCAGAGGGAAGGAAGTCTGGCTACTTCCTGAACTGCTGGAAGTGCTCCCCTGGGCTTTTGACATGTGTTGCTTTTGTTCACACTGTCAGGTCAGGGAAGCTCTGCACATGCTCGGTAGATACACTTTGGGAGGTTCTGCTAACTCTTGGCGCTATGTCTTGGAGCCCCACGGATGGTTGCACAATTCTACAGGCTATGTCCAGGCCATATGATGGCTATCAGTGGTTAACCTGAGGATTTGCTGTACCTGCCAACTGCCCTTCCAAAAATGGGCCAATCTCATAAAGGTGCAGCGTGGGGGAGTATCTCTGTGGTGATGCACAGTTCTGAACGTGTGCGGGAGTGGATCCACTGATCTCTACATGTGAAGAAATTATATAGAGCTAGCGTGTGCGTGCACACACACGAACACACAAGTACATGTAAAAACTGGCAAAATCTGAATAAGGTCTGTAGATGTCAGCTTCCTGGCTTTGATATTGTACCAAAGTTACATCAAATGCTACCTTTGGGGGAAGCTGGATGAAGGGTACATAAGACCTCTCTGTACTGTTTTTGCAATTTTCTCTGAGTCTATAATTATTTCAAAAAAAATTTTTTTTTAATGGATCAGGCTCAAAACAGGCTAGTTACCCTATGTATTCCACTATTTACATTTGGGTAGGTAATAGGAAAATTAAATGAGTTAATACATACAAGAGCACCTAGAACAATGCCTGTTTATTTTTACTGCCTTCAAATTCACTTAACCTACTTTCTTAGATGTTTATTATTATTATTTTTTTACAACCTCCAGGGTCCTTCTGTTAAAGTCTTTGGAAATGGGCCTTAACTTGTAGTAACTTACCCAGTCCTGCTGTGCCTAAGAGCAGTATTTCTCAGCCTTTAACTGCAGGCAAATCACTTAAGATCTTATTTTAAAATACAGGTTCTGACGCGGTTGGTCAGTTCGTCAATAGATAAAGTTTCTGGGAGCTTTCATTGACAAGAGATGACATGAGCCTTCTTATGCAAGCTCCTGCCATAAATATTTCTACAGCCCAGAGAAAGAGGATGTATTTGGGGAGCCCTGCGGAAAGAGGGTGAATCCTTGTGACTGGGGTAATCCCTGCCTCCCCAAGCCAGGAAAGGCACTGGGAAGGTGGACTCCATCACTTTACACATACTATCTCATTAATTCTCATTTATACATTCCATTGCTGTGACCTTAACCCCAATGCTATACTAGACTCTGAGAAAAGAAAGAGAAGTCAGCTGGACACCCTGCCCTCAAGAAGCCTCAGCGGAAGGTATGTAATCACAATGCCATGTCCTGGGTGCTAGCAGAGAAATGCACGTGTGCTCCGAGAGCCCAGAAAAGAGGGTTTCGGTCAGATCAGGGATCAGGGAAGACTTCCCAGAGAGGGTGGCCCTCACACTGAATCTGCAAGAAATTGTAAGAATTAGCAAGGCAGGTGACAGGAGAGGGAAGGGAGGGAAGCACCCTGCCATGCAGGGGAGACAGTACGAGCAATGGCTCAGGAGTTTGAGAGATGAGAGTTTCTGCTCGGGACTCGCCAGAGGTAGATGTGCCTGGGACAGGCCTGCTGTGGCACAGTGGCGGGAGATTCGTCAATAAGCATGGCCAAATTGCTTGGGGAAGTTCTGGGTGAAATAAAACTGGACCAACATTTCTGCGCAGGGCATATCAGAGCCGGTGGTATGTTCTTCACATCACAAGTGTCCCAGAGGGATTATCAGACACAGCATTTCCCACCCTCGTGGTACAGAAACCCTTTGCTTCAAGACATCGTGCGGGCCACAGATTCTCTCCAACACGCTTGGGAAACACCGCGCCATGCAGAAACATTATGATCAAGACAACATTAAGATATTTTTCAGGGGATCCAGAGTGCTAGGTAACCCTTACTTTTCCCACGGTTTCAGGGCCAGCTACTGAATCATGCTGCGTTTGATGAAAGTAGTCTCCCCATCAGTGTCTGCAGCAGAGCATCAAGGGCTCAGCAACCTCTCCTTCTGTTAGCACCCAGGCATCTGCTGAGCCATGGGGCCGGCTGAGCGGCCCGCCTCCTCTTGCTCCACCAACTCACCTTCCCAGCTTTCTGCCAAAATTAGAGACAGACACGGCATCTTCCACTGTGAAAAGAAATGTTTTGAGTAATGCGATGATTACTCAAAAGGAGAACAATGAAAAATAAAAAATTAATCAAATCTTGAAATATAACCAGAGCTGGGGAATTGGTGAAATTGTATTTTGTTTTCATAATAAGAGCAGGACTGATGATTTTATTATATATGTATAATGTTACATATTTCAGAATGCTGGAGTGGGCAGAAAATACTCTGGAGTCAATTTGAGCCCTGAAAAGGAGATCATAACAAATCACAAGCTCAATCCCCCCCCCCGACCCTCTCTATTTCTATATGCCCCACCCCCACAGTCCTCCTAAATTCTTCCAACCAAGAAAAAGACTTCTCATATGCCTTAGAGTAGAATTTACTGCCTTGGTTCTTCACCAGCCCTTCCTTGATTATCAGCTCACTACTTATGAGGGCTTTCCCAAAGTACAAGCGCTCTGAATTCAGTCCTCACAGCCACCACACCAATGAAATGTGTGACATTCAGGCTCACTCTTGCTTCACTAGTCCTGTCTATAAGCCATCTTTGCTTACATGGACATCAGGTTTTATACTTTAGGGTTTTTATTCTTTCAAACAAATGATAAATACCAGTGGATCCCAGCTAAAGAGAAGATAGTGTCTACCTGGAATATAGAAAAAGACAGGAGATTCATCAGAGAATATGGCAGCTCCCACATCTTGAGGTGTAATTTTCAGCGGCATATTTAAGGGATTGCCGGGTTAGAATTACAAGAGCATGGATGACCGCAAGACGGGTGAGGGATAGAAGAACCGCCTCTGTAACTGACCTGGCTGAGAGCGGGTCGTACTCACATTTCCTTAGCTTGACAATTAAAATATTTTTTGCCCTCTACTCTCTCATAAATTCAGTACTCTGACGACCATCTTTGAGGAACTTGGGGTATGGGAAGTAATGGGACACCAGAATGTGATCCTAAAGTTCAGGTCTGAAAACCTTTTTCATGGTGGGGGCAGAGGAAGGACCCAGAGCCTTAACACCAAGCATCCTCTCTTTTGCCTCTGACTTCCGGACAGGTCTCCACCACTTAGTCTCATGGCCTTCACCCTCTTCACTCAGTACCTTTAAATACACACGGTCTGAATTATCTTCAGGGTCACTACACGGAACCGCCCAAGGTCGTCTTTCCGTACTTTGAAAGCCCAGCCTTCCTTTCATAATTTCGGGAAGTTTTATGGCTGTGGCAAGAGAACAAGGACACACAGCCATACACACACACACACACACACACACACACACACACACAGCCTCCGCGCCTGTTCTCTTTATAGGCTGCAGCACATCTGTTCATTGTAAGGCTGCAGAGACCTAAAACCTGAAATGTTGATAGAAACAGATATGTTTTATTCCATGCACTAAAAGAAAAATTAATGAGGCAAATGCTGTTTCTATGGTCAACTTGGGATGGAGAAAGTGACAACCTCCATCTATATCATTGCAATCTTGAGGCAAGAAATGAGACTAGAGAACAAAGTTGTCTAATTTTAATCCCTTTGAGAGAAAAACTGCAGTTCTATTTAGGAAGCAGCCCTTCTGAGGGCTGTGGAAAAGCATTCCAGAAATAAATACGATTGCTCCACGAATGAATGGGTACAGGCGCTCACCTGAGGTCCACCCCCTTCCCAGGGCCTATCCCTAAGTCCCGGATGAGTCAGAGGTGACAGAAAGCACCAGGGAGAGGGTCGGGCCAGGAGCCCTGTGGCAAAATTGTCAGTTTTGTTGGGTTTGAGCCAGGATGGAAAGAAGTTGGGCAGACGTCCAGGGAGGGGCTTTGTAGGATTAAAGCTCCTCTCATTGCCAGGATGGCAGTGAACGCCAGCCTGGGAGTCTGAAGGCTACACAGCAGTGTGAGGGGTTCGAGTCTCCTCAGAGCATAGACACGTAGCCTTTGACTTCCAGCAAATGGACAAAGTCTGTGGATTCGTGAAAGGAGAGAGGAACAAACTGAATGGTCTGAAAACCATGGGGTCCCAGTAGAGAAGGGTCAGCCCAGGTCTTGATGGACGAAGCACAGAGAGCTCTGACTCCAGGTCAGTGGAGCAAGATTATAATGTAACTGAGCTCCCAGAACAGGGCTTCTGTTCCTGCCTTTTTAAGCCCACTGTGGTGTTTGCATGACGTTAAGGAGAATGACTGCAACTGGAAGGGAATGAGTGGGTGGGGGCAACAGGGACATGGACGCGAGTAAGTTATAGCAGGCAGGGGTGGGAGGGCTGGACTTGGGTCATCCCGCAGTGGGAGTGGGCCAATGAGGGGATGCTGAAAGGGGACGATGGGGTGCCAGAGACAAATTTAAAAGGCTTAAACATTTGGCATGAGAGCGCCATGGGGTAGGAAGGGGCATCATTTGAGTGGAGTTGTCCATTCATTGATCAGGCATGTGCTGGGTCTCGGACGCTGCACACACAGACCCCAGAACTGGAGTGTGCTGGCCTGCCCCCCTGCCCCCGCAAGGTCCCCCAGCAAGGACTGGCCCCTGTGAGCCCCTCCCGCAACTCTTTCAGACAACAGAGGGGGCTGTGGGTCTTTGTCTGAGAGCTGGAATACTCCCCTTCATGAGTCCCTCCCACCCACCAAGCCAGAGGCTCTCCCCCTGCAGTGAGGGAACATCTGTACCCTGAGACGAAGGCCAGAACTGAACTGATTAATTAACTAATCCTTTAAAATCAGCTCCAGCTCCCTGAGTGAGAAACCAAAAAACAACAAATTGCCTCCTTTTTTTAAAAATGGAAACCTGAAGAGGAAAAACAAATTCCCTGAGAACCACTAAATTTGTCCTCTTCTTACTGGGGGCTCTTACCTTCTTGTACCAAACTCCCCTAAAAACCCATGTGCCCTTTCAAATTCCACCTGCTGTACACCTGGGCGTGGTCTAACCGGCTCCTCATCAGTCCTCTGAACATCCAGTGGGAGACAGCCCGGGGACTTTACAAATGCTCCCAGGGCCCAAGGCAAAGCCCGTGTCTGCTTAGAGTCTTGATGAGGACAGTGTGAGCCCCCAGGACATCCGGGACATCCACTGTGCTAAAGGCTACAGTGCCAGGCTTTGCAGGAAGGGCTGAGCTATTGGGGCGTTTTCCCCAAGAATAGCTCAATTAAATAAGAAAGAACCAAATTCATAAAATACAAAAATAGTTTAATGCAAAACTGCTCCCGCCACTGGGAACTGGAGAAAGTTGCAGCTCCAGAGACAATTTTATAGGGTCTCCTGGCATTGTGGAGCTTATTAAAATCATAGATCACAGAGCTGAGGGTGGAGGGAATTTCAGCCCTACTTCCATTATTCTCCCTATTCCCCTAAGTAAAAGAGTCACTTTAATCTCTTGGTACAAGACAAGATGGTAGAAGAGGCTGCACCATCATCGTGACCCTGAACTGACCCCCATCGTGCCTGCCTGCTTCGACTTCCTCACATTTCGGATCCATTGGCCCCCAGGCCTCCATGGGAGACCATTTGATGGTCTCTCTGTCCTCAGTGATGGTTCCTGTGCTTTATCAAAACCTGCCCTGTGTCAGAAAAGTCGCCTTTCCTTATGTCTCCTTCTTCCCTTTTCCGCCACCTCTCACCCCTTGGAGAGAAGAAACCATCCGTTCTCTCTGTGATTTCCCACTCCTCCTGTCCCGTGAGTCTTCTGTTACTTCTATACTAGGCTCTGAGTCAGACAGCTGAGACTGACACCTGGCTCAGCTTTTGTACTAGTTATTTCACCTCAAGCAAATTCCCCGTGACCTACCATCAGTGTGCCCCCAGGTCTGGGGGAAAATCTCACACTCATTATGGGGGGGGGGACCCATCCGGGTCATCATGAAGTCTGGGTTCTAGTTTCAATTCTAGAGTAATGGTGTATAGACTTGAGATGCTCTCTAAATTCCTCTGATTCTCACCATATTCCCTTTTAAGTGGAAATAAATCATATTCATTTCATAGGGTGGTCAGAAGGATTAACAATGATGATGGAAAGGCTTTGCTTCTCTAAAGCACAGAAGCCATGCAAGGTATTAGCTTCATTATTCTACCGTATTGTTGAGGTCCCTAACATGGAACCTGGGTAAGCTGTCCCTGTGTTAGGCAATGCCCAGCATATGACCTCCTTCTCTAAGGACTGATCTTTACAGACAGGCCTGGGGAACGACATTTCTCTTCCACAATCCTTCCCTCCTAGTCAAAAGTCACTGACCACAGGTGTGGTCACCTGACGTACCCAGGTGAATCATATTCTCTCACCAGGGAGTTTAGAGTTAGGATTCAGAAACCCTAGTCAATATCTGACGCTCACTTCAACTGAGGACACATAAATGTGGGAGATGAGGAATGGTTATATTTGGCCCATACACAAAGAAGCAGAAAAAGAGAGAAGTAGGAAGCAACAACCTGCGTTTACCTACTTTTGCATCCAAGGTCCAGGCTCTAGAACTATGAATGCTGCAGCAGAAGATGAACCGATGGGTCCTGCATGGGCTACGATGGGTCCAGGGTGAGCTGGTACTCGGTTGAGGGACGGCATGTAACCCCTGCCATCCAGACTTGCTTGACACTTGCAGCGAGGCCTTGGTGTCCTCCTGTTGAACATAAAGCATTTCACAGAGTGTCAACATCAGATGAAGCCACTCTGTGACCAGGATGGACCAAGACGAAAACAAGACCACTTCGTAACTATGTCTGAACACAGACAAAACGTGAACATTGTCTGACTACAGAAATGATCAAACGTTCCCCTCTCCCCCATCCTGCCTAACAGTAGTGACTGCTGACTCTTTCCCAATTATAGTCTTAGCCTGGGTTTAGTCTTCTCTCCTAGATGAGCCCATGTATTTCAAGCCACCTTTAAAATAGTGACCAACTCTCCCTATAGAGGACTCTCGGCATTTTTTAGAATGTCACTGCAAAGGATTTCAACGGTGAAAGGAAACCATTTCTATACTGTTTGTACTCTCCTGCCTTTCTCTGTCTCCATCACACCCTCACAGCTTAATTGTTGTTAATAAAAAGTCCATTCATATGTCTCAGTGCTTCTAAGTAAAGCAATAATAGGAGTCCTGGTGCCCTGCTTCTCATCACAAGAGAACAGGGTATAATTTCTTATATTTAAGGAGACCTAATTATTAGGAAAAGAATAACATTCTTCTCACTGTTACACTGTCTTCCCTCTTGTATCCTGACGAAAAAAATAATTCGTGCATAAAAATCAATATGGAGCTTTTTTTCTGCGTACAAACACCAATACCTCCCTTAACAAACGAAAGAAAAAAAAATCAATATTAAAACAAAGGAAAAATTGGATGGTTGATGTCTATGACTTTTTCAAATTCAGAATTTCCACATACAGAAACCTCTTAATTGAAATCTCTCTTCTGTTCAAGTTGGCATTCATCAATTATGATGATAATAAATGCTTTCTATTCTGGATGAAAGCAAACGTTCTCTGATCCCTGGAGCGCAATAATGGAACATTCATTTTTAAGTTGTTGGACATTGATCTCTCCTGAAAAAAAGTTTACGGCTTAAGAAGCAGAAACTATTCCTTTCTGGTCACCCCTTCTCTGCTGGACTTCTAGGGATAGACCTCTCAATTCCAAATTAAAAGCCTCACTTCTTTATGTTTTACTTTTTGGGTTTTTGAATAAGATTTCGGTTTTCAAAAGGTGTTTTCTTGTCAGTAGCAATGGACATACCCAGTCCCTGGATCTTAGATTCTAAATATCATTTCCCACTAAAAAGATCAGACCTCACTTAAAAAAACAAACAATAACCACAACAAAACACAATACAACAAAACAAAAACAAAAACACTGATTTCAGGACTGGAGAAGTAAAAGCACAGGGGGACCTACAAGCTTATGAAATCTAGTCATACCAGAGAGCAAGGAAGTGCTCAGAGACTAAGGGGTTCACACCGAAAACACTCAAAAACCAGCTTACAGGGCCCATACTGGCCAAATCAAAATTTTTTAAAAAGTCCATGTCCATAGGAGTAATCAACACAAAGGAAGAGAAGGAGCATCATGGGACAGGGAGGAAAGCCCTCTTTTACAGAAGAACGCCAGGTAAATAAAAGTGGGATTAATCCCAGAAATAGAAAATTGCTGTTTTATATCTTTAATAGGATAACTGTTTCAGGTAAAGACCATGGACCCCAAGGGGTCAAAGAGGGCAGGGGAGCAGACTGTTTGGCCAGTACCAAGTATCAATTCACATTTTAATTACTAATTACAAAAAGGACAGATCTTTATGATGGAATGATCGGGTAGCCACTACCTTACCCATGGGACCCAGGTGGGCATCATTTATGGCAGGGCATGCAACATGAAACATGAAACAGCACCTGGGAAGTTACCTCAGTGATAGGAAAGACGGGAAATATAAGAAGAGATGAAATGATACATAGGCTGCAATCAGGAAAACCCAGGGTGTGGGACATTCTATAAGAAAAATGACCTGACTTCAAAAATTCAACATCACATCAAAAAAAAAAATTCTATATTAAAAGAGACTAAAACTTTGCAACATCCAAACATAGCTTATGAGCCTTGATTGAATCCTGGTTGGAAAATAAACAGTTATTATACATATTTTGGGGCAAGTGGGAAAATATGAGCATGACTGGATATCAAAGCATTACTGGGAATTTCCTTAGGGATGACAACGTCCTGTGATTTTGAGGAAAATGTCCTTATTCTCAGGAAATACATGCCCAAATATTTGGGAGTTAAGTGTCATGCTCTTTGCAACTTAACTTTGAAAACGGTTCATGGGAAAAGGTAGGGAAGGAAGGGGACTGGGAGAGAGGAAGCAACAACTCTGGCAAAATGTTAAGAATTATTAAATCTAAGTGGAGGATCTATGAGATTTTATTGTTCTTTCGACTTTTCTATTGTTACCAGTTGAGTTCTCCAGGAGGCTGGCTCTGGGATGGAGGTTAGCATGGAGGTTAGCATTATTAGGGCATGCTCTCGGGATCATCACTGTCAGAGGAAGGAAGGAAGCAGGACTGGACAGAGGAAGAAGTTGGACTGGGTTGCAAACACAAGGACTCAGCTGAGCGGATCCTTCTGGGAGTTTGGAGCTGGGATGACCCTTCCTGGTTGGTCCCTGTTAGGGTGAGGGGGCAGGGCTGTTACTCCCTCTGCCCCCAACTCAGGGTGTCAAACGACTGACTGACTTCAATTCCGAATGGGGGATCTGGGTGACACAGCACAACACTCATAAACTGGAAATGTTCTGGGTTAAAAGCTTGGGGTTGGGGATGTAAAAAGAAATTGCTTTGCCCTGAAAACATTTGCTAACCACCTGCCTACATTCATTTCATCCTTATAAAACACTTCAAGTACAACAATTGGTATCCCCATTTTAGAGATGCGGGAACTGAGGCAGTGCTAATTCAAGTCACCAGCCCAAGGTAAGTGTTAGGGCTGGAATTCAGATCCAGGTGGTCTGACATCAGATGTGTGGCATTAACCCCCCGCACTAGTACACTCTGTTATTTCATTTAGTCCCCTGGAAAACATCCTTTCCTCAGAGTCCCCCCATTCCTGCCTGGTCTGTCTGTCTTGCTGCCCCAGTTGCATGAGAGGGAGTGGTTCTCATCCTGTTCCCATCTCATTGAATGAGGAAGGAGCCCAGCGTATGCATATAGGTATATGCGCATGTATACATAGTCATCGGCACATACACACTCACATATGCAATTCCACACATGTAAAATGATATGGTTAGTTCTCAAGTCTTCCAATTCCCCTACACAGACAGAACAGCTCGGCCTTATAGGTTCACACTGAGCACAGTTATATTTCTATACTAACTCAAAATTTTAGCATAATTTATCTGTCCATATGTTTGTCTTCCCCATAAGTCTGAGAGCTCGTATGGGTAAGAAGCCTTATAACTTCTTATTCTTTGTATTCCCAGTGCCTGGTAAATAGGTACAACCCTGTTGTGTGCATTAATAAAAGAAGCAATATCAGTTGGTCAACCATATTATTAAAGGGTGACTCAGTCCAGCAGGACATGTGAGTGTGGCAAAAGGTTCTTATGTTTTCCTACCTCCTACCTACACAAACCTGGACAGTATTAGTCCTTCCAGAAAGATTTGTGTTCTTTTTAGAATGGAAATTCTTGAAACAAACAAACAAAAGTCCTTCATTTGTTCTACATAGAGACCTGTTATACTAAGAACTTCATAATTGTTTGGTATTAATCAGAAATTTTATTCATGGCCCAATTTTCAAAAATTTCTTTCCTTTACTACCCCTCAAGTGTATGTGTATGTTTTTAAATACACATTCTAGTTTATAAGAGAGGACTGGTCAATCTTTATGATATATTTACATGATTCCAGCATATGGCCATATTAATCAACATTAAATTGATTCTAACTTGTTTTGTGTGTTAGCTTCTAATTCAGCCATTTGTACAAGGATTTCTGGTATACACGCAGCCCTTCCCCTCTCCGCACACCCCTCCAGGACCCTGTTGCTTTCCACTAGTGTCTTTCAATCTGGCTAGAGTGCCGTGGCCTCTTGTGCTCTTCTCTCCATACCTTGCTCTGTGGCACCAGGAGGAGGGTGGAGCAGCTTCAACCTTAGAGAAGATGGGGATCAAAGGAACTTGGATTCCTAAATTGTGGTGAGAGGAAGAGCCAGGGGTATGAGGGGAGAGAGAGATGGATGGAACTAAGGCTGTTGAGGGCTTATCATGGGCCAGGTATGTCAGACATTACATCTGTTATTTCATTTAGTCCCCTGAAAAATGTTACAGATTGTCTTCAGTTTACAGAAGAGAAAATGAGGTTCCAGTTTGCAATGTCATACAACAAGGGTGTGGCAGAACCCAAGCTAGGCATCCCTGATCCTCTCCAAGATACCCAGTTGGGAACCCTGATTCTTATGACTCACTTCCCACTGGAGGTGAATTCTTGAATAACTTCACTGAATGAAGCATTTTGAGTGTTTCCCCCCCAAGTATTTTATTTATTGTCACATAACATCCTGTATTAATAAGTCACACAATCTGTATCTCTTTCTACACTGGTGGAGATAGGCTACCACATCTCCCAGGGAGATCGTTGTGCTCTCTCTCTCTCTCTCTAGCTTCAAATTGGTGGAAAAGAATATCTTTCCCTTAACCCCACCCTTGGTCAAAGTCTAAGTTAAAAATCACTTGGTTGCAAATTAAAAAAAAAAAAAAATCACCCTCACTCCATCTTGTCCAGACAAAAGGAACCTAGGAGACATAGGTGTCTAATGGAACCCAAGGTCAGAAAGTACAATAAGTCCTCAAAAAGGGCTAGAAACAGGAACTGAAGGGTCAGTAATGAGTAAATCAGGTTCTCTCTCATTCTCTCTCTCTCCCTTTCCCTTATTCGCTCTACACATCTGCTTCATCCTTTCCCCTCTCCATGTGTTCGACCTTCTCTGTTTGGGCTAGTACTTGGCTCATATATAATCTCCCACCTCAGCTGTCCATCATTTCTCAGTTCAAGCTTCTCATACAGCCCATTACCATTTCCCCTTGTAAATTCTTAGAAGACAGAATCTGATGGGCCCAGCCTGAATCACATGGTCACCACAATTCCATCAGTGGTGACCATAGAGGCAGATGACTTGCCTCATTGATCTCTGCTCTCTGAGGTGGAAGTGTGGGCAGGTTGTGAACAGAGTGTGGGAACAGAGAAAGCATGATGAGAGGAAGAAATGACTGGAAGTCTGGTAGAGCACAAAATATGGTAAGGTGTGAGAATTGTCAGTGATAACTGAAGAGCTCAGAACCAGACGGGACCAAACAGAGGATCCCTACTAGCACAGCTGCTAACAATGCAATCACTGTGGTGAGAAATTATTGATCCATGACTGTTTTAACCCAAAGTTGTATTTCTGGCCTTTTTGACTCTTTGATTCCATCTCTTCCTGCCAATATTTGACCCATTGTGAAATAACAAAATCCTGGAAACAGCCTGAAGGTCTATCATTATGAAAACAGTGAATCAAATTCTGGAACAGTCATTGTACAGAACACTGCACTTATTAAAAGGAATGAGTTGGCTTGATATGCATTAAGCTGAGAAAATATTCAGGATTTTATTAAATTAAAAAACATTGCAGAATAATATCTTATTTTGTAAAACAACTACTACTACAAAGCAAAGTTTTAGCCAGCTATGTGTAGATATGTGTAGGTGAGTAAGGATATATCAAACTGTGTGTTACTTTGGGGGCTGGGGAGTGGGGATTAGGGAGTGAAAATGGTAGATAATTAATGTTTTCTTTATATACCTCTGAATGACATACTGGAAAACCCACATGCCATCCTTGTAATTTTTTAAGTTTATAAATGAAGAAGAACAGTTTTTAAATTCTATATTCAAGAGCCCATCTCAAATACTACCATTTCTGGCCTTTTTGGATCTCCTACCTATACATGGTGCGCTGTGCAAACTCCCACAGAACATGGACTTCTCTTATTATTCTGATATTCTGCCTGGAATGATACATGGTGCCTATTTCTCTTCATCTTACTTACACTGTAACTCCATCAAAGAGACATATTTGGACACCCCCTCCCCCCCCAAAAAACCCAACAACATCCAAAATGGTATATTATACAAAAGAGATACCTGGTAAAACTTTACTGAATAGGATTAACTCAGTACTTAGCAATTCTTCCAGCATGTCCTGTATGTTATCTTCAAAAAGGTAGATTCTTTCTAAGAATTTGCTTTGACCTGTAAATGCAGCAATCTCTAATTCTATAGTACAATGCCATATTATTTTCTAGCCATTGCGAGGTAATTTATATTTTGGTTTATAATTTGAGGGAAAATCAAATGAGTCATTTTTTTTAATATTGTGAGCTGATAACTCAGTGAATTCCAAGCCATCATATGTCTTTAAAATTAATTTGGGGCACCTCAGCTGACCTTGGCAGGCACAGTCCAGCAGGCCTGGGGCTTGAAAAACCAAAGCAGTGATTCACAGTGGCAGAGATGAAATGGCTCATGTCAAACTCTTCCAAATTACACTCATGCTTGACCTGCTATTCTCCTTCTGAATGCACCTCATTACTGAGAAGCCATCCTTCAAGAGACATATAGTTAAACATTTAATAAAACTGTGATCAAAATCCAGGAGCATAATTAAATCTTTGATGAAAGTGAGAGAGGGTGAGAGCAGAACCCAAGTAGAACACAGAGAACAAAGGGAAGGGGTAGGGAAGACATTTGTGTTGAGACCGTGGTCAGAAATTCTGAGACTTCCAGTGGTCCTTTGGACCATGCTTTCACTTGGCTCTGGTGGCGACAAGTTTATAGGGAACTAGAGACTAATCTCAGTGGACATTAAGAAGCTCCTGAGGAGTTAGACCAAAGCACTGTCAATAACGCAGGCACTTGAAGCTGACCTTGAACTCACCCATTGCCATACAGCAAGAATAATACGCCTTAGTGCTATATAGACTTAATAATGAAACACCATATCTATAAAGATTACTAGAATAAGAAAAGACCTGTGGAAGAGGGATTGGATAATGTATACCAAACATATATAGAGAGAACTTAGTAAGGGGCAGCAAGATACGATGAGGAAACAATGGAATGGATCCAGAGACCTGTTTCTGCCTCTGCCATGAAAATCCCCTTTTGTGACCTTGAACATATCATTCCACCTCTTAGAAGTCTCACAGGAATGTCATTTGTTCCTCACACTACAATGTACAAAAGAATTACCTTGGAATCTTATTAAAATGCAGCACCCGATTTAGTAGATCTGGGGAAGTTTTGCACCTCACAAGTTCTCGAGTGATCTGCAGACCACACTGAGAAGCAAGGAATTCAATGATCAATAGATTTCCTTCCAGCTTTAAAATTCTGCTTCCTAAAACAGCATCTCCACCTTCTCATGTAGACCCCTCTGTGTAACCCCTGCCCCAGCAGAGGGTGGCCTCTGTCTTCAGAGACTTAGTCTGCTCTCATGCCCAAGTTAACAGTGCCACAATTCTCATGATCACTTGTAATTCTCCTCTTCCACCAAATCAAGAGGAATGGAAATTGAACAACTCCTCTCATCTTCCAAGCTTAGAGGCAAGCACATATCCCCTTTTTATGTTAGGAGATTCTTCTGTTTGTCATTTGGAAAACTGACAAGGGCAAGTGACAAACACTTCAACCAACTTGTTGATATTCTAGACATTTCCTTTCAGTGCTTTTTCCTATATACATACAAAGATACATGTTTTTTTTCAAAATGGGAATTATAGTGAATATATAGGTTCATGCTCACTACCGAATTATATTTTCTCATTTCATGAAAAATCTTCAAAATTGTGATTTTAATGACTTCACAATATTCCATCATAAGAATGTCCATTATTTATATGGCAATTGTTGGACAGTTTTTTGTTGCAATTTTAAATAATCTGAAGGTAAAAATCTTTACTGTTTTAATAGCTACCACTTGTTAAATATCTACTATGTGCCAAACACTGTGTTAAATGATTTACATACATCATTTCATCGTTGCAATGACCTTTAAAGATGAATATTATTATGATATCCGTTCTACTGAGAAGGAGACTGAGACACAGAACAGTCACATGACTTCCTCAGGATCACAGCGCTAGTCAGTGGCAGAGGTGGAAACAAGCTCGGGTCTGTCCTACTCCAAACCTAAGCTCATAACCACTGTGTGGTACCTCCTTGTACATAAACCCGCAGGTGTCTCCCTGATTATTTCATTAGGATGATATTTTTTTTGAAGGGCATCTCGGCTCCTTCCATAATTTAGCTATTGTGGACAATGCTGCTATGAACATTGGGGTGCATATGGCCCTTCTCTTCACTACGTCTGTATCTTTGGGGTAAATACCCAGTAGTGCAATTGCTGGATCATAGGGTAGCTCAATTTTTAACCTTTTAAGGGACCTCCACTCTGTTTCCCAAAGTGGCTGTACCAACTTGCATTCCCACCAACAGTGTAAGAGGGATCCCCTTTCTCCACATCCTCTCCAACATTTGTTGTTTCTTGCCTTGTCCATTTTTGCCATTCCAACTGGCGTAAGGTGGTATCTCAAGGTGATCTGAATTTCCCTGATGGCTAATGACTTTGAACATTTTTTCATGTGTCTGTTAGCCATTTGTATGTCTTCATTGGAAAAGTGTCTGTTCATATCTTCTGCCCATTTTTTGATTTGTTTATTTGTTTCTTGTGTATTGAGTTTGAGAAGTTCTTTGTAGATCTTGGATACTAATCTTTTATCTGTAGTGTCATTTGCAAATAAATTCTCCCATTCTGTGGGCTGTTTTCTTGACTGTTTCCTTGGCTGTGCAGAAGCTTTTTATCTTGATGAAGTCCCACAAGTTCATTTTTTCTTTTGTTTCTCTTGCCTTTGGAGATGGGTCATGAAAAAAGTTGCTGGCCAATGTCCAAGAGGTTGCAGCCTATGTTCTCCTCTAGTATTTTGATGGATTCCTGTCTCACATTGAGGTCTTTCATCCATTTGGAGTTTGTGTATGGTGTGAGAGAGTGGGCAAGTTTCATTCTTTTGCATGTAGCTGTCCAATTTTCCCAGCACCATTTATTGAAGAGACCATCTTTTTTCCACTGGATGTTTTTTCCTGCTTTGTAAAAGATTAGTTGCCCAAAGAGCCGAGGGTCCATTTCTGGGTTCTCTATTCTGTTCCATTGGTCTATGTGTCTGTTTTTGTGCCAGTACCATGCTGTCTTTGTGATCACAGCTTTGTAGTATAGCTTGAAATCCGGCAACGTGATCCCCCCAGCTTTGTTTTTCCTTTACAACAATTCCTTGGTGATCCGGGGCCTTTTCTGGTTCCACACAAATTTAAGGGCTGTTTGTTCCAGTTCTTTGAAAAATGTCATTGGTATTTTGATCAGGATGGCATTGAAAGTGTAGATTGCTCTGGGTAGCATGGACATTTTAACTATGTTTCTACAAAGGAATATTACTCAGCCATGAAAAAGAACGATTTCACAACATTTGCAGCAACATGGACGGGACTGGAGGAGCTAATGCTAAGCGAAATAAGTCAAGCAGAGAAAGACAATTATCATGTGGTTTCACTCATTTCTGGAACATAAGAAGTAGGAAGATCGGTAGGAGAAGAAAGGGAAGAAGAAAGGGGGGGTAAACAGAAGGGGGAATGAACCACGAGAGACTATGGACTCTGGGAAACAAACTGAGGGCTTCAGAAGGGAGGGGGATGGGAGAATGGGATAGGCCGGTGATGGGTATCAAGGATGGCACGTATTGCATGGTTCACTGGGTGTTATATGCAAGTAATGAATCATGGAACTTTACATAAAAAACTAGGGATGTACTGTATGGTGACTAACAACATATAATGAAAAATTATTATGAAAAAAGGATGATTTTTTTTGTTTTTGTGTGCATAAATTCTTTTTGTTTAATTGCAAAAGTGATACAGGCTCAGAGAAATAATTTAGGCAATGCATGGGTGTAAATAAAAAATCTACATCCTCCTTTCTCTCCCTTCTCTGATTTCTTGAGGTTCATTTCCTTTCTATGTGTTTTCTATGCTAAAATAGCACACGAAAAGGCAGACATCATGTGGTTTTCACCATCTTGTCCCTGGCACAGAGCTAGCTAAACATTTATTGAAAGGATAAATGAATCATTGAATACTTTTTAAAAATAAAAATTGAGCCTTACCATACATTGTTTCTCTGAAATTGTTATTTTCACTTAGTAAATCTCAAGCAACTTTGCAGGGCACAACATATAGATATAATTATTAAAAAAAAACTGTATAATAATCCATGATATGGATATACCATAATTTATTAAGCCATTTCCCATGAATCAACATGTATGTTTACAGATTCGGGCAGCTACTACTTATGCTGCATTAAATATCCATGCATACTTTCTTTTTTTTCCTTTTTTAAAAAAAGATCTATTTATTTACTTTTAGAGAGAGAGAGCAGGGGAAGGGACAGAGAGAGAGGGAGAGAGAATCTCAAGCAGACTCTGTGCTGAGCACAGAGTGCTGATCAATGCGGGGCTTGATCCCAGGACCCTGAGATCATGACCTGAGCTGAAATCAAGAGTCTGATGCCCAACCGACTGAGCTACCCAGATGCCCCTCCACATGTACTTTCATATGCTGATGCTTTTATCTCTTTAGGATAGTTTCTATAATTAGGATTACTGGTTCATAGGGATGTATATTTTAAATTTTAATACATAATACCAGGGAATTTTTCTAAAATGCTTGGCCAATTCACATTCAAGCAAGGAGTATGTAAAAGTATCCACTCTGGTGTTTTGATTTGCATTTTCTTTATTACTGGTGAGATTGAATGCCTTTTTAAATTTCTTGCTTGCTCGCATTTTTCTGTGAATTGCAGGAAACTTGCTCTAAGTAAAATTGCTGTATTAAAAGATGTGAACATTTTAAATGTGCTTGACATCTAGCCAAATTGTCTTCCAGAAGTGATGGAATAACTTACCCTCCCACAAGCAGAGCATGTAACCTCCAAACTAGGTATTTTAATTAAAAAAATAAAGGCATTTGCCAATTTGAGAGTCTCTGATGATTTACTTGGGCATTTCTCACCTTTCCTTCAGAAAGCCAGGTGCCTTTTTTTTTTTTTTCTACCTCTGAAAAGAAATTTCTCTGGAGAGAAATTTCATTCCTAAAGGGAAAGCTGGGGTGGAGGAAGCAACTTTTAGCATAGGGACTTGGAAGGGCAGCCAGGAGTTATACTCGGAGGTTTAAGGCATTTCCAAGAAGACAATAGAACAGGAGAATGAGTGCTAGTCTTGTGTCCAGAAGAATTGAGGGAGCCCATCCAGAATTTAAGGGCAAGTTTATACTGGTGCTTGCTGTGGGGCATGGCCAGCGTACTGTGGGGAAAGCTTAATTTCTCCTGTCACATTCTAGGAAGTGTTGGCCACCAATGGGCCTAACCCAATTAAACAGAATTTAATCCAAACAAGCAAATACTGTTCAACATTTGCCATAAGCAAAGCCCTGTCAAGGGGAACAGATTCCCACTCTATAAACTGCATTATCAAATACAGACTATGAAAACCCTAAACCAGAGTAACGCGTGAACTGTTTGGAAGGTACATCAAGCTATGGTGAGTTGAAACAGTGAGGTTACATCTACTTAGTAGGATCAGGAAAGGCTCTCTAGACAGAGGTCAGGAGGTTCGAGTGGTGCCTCAGTTCTAAAAAAGGTTGTTATCTCAGCCACTGTCAGAGCTCCGGGCAGCCACCAATCCATGTGCTACCCTCACTGGTCAGTCCAAGCGTTGCCCTCACATCAGTCCTAGATCTACAGGCTGATCAGTGTCACGTAGAGAATTTAACCATCCCTCTTCTGAAGACCGAAGTTCAAAGGCAGTTTAAAATAAGAGCACCTGGTGCGTCTCCAGCTAGGTCAAGCTGAGATTCAATGTGGCTGTTTAAGAAAACAGACGGTGGTGACCTCTCTGGATGTAGATTCCCCAGGGGTTTGTATTTTGCTGAAGAAAGGGGGAGGGAGATTTTACGCAGGAGAGAATAAATGAAAGAGAAAAAGAGTAAGGAGTGGGTTGTTTGGTGTGACATGGTTCCTGTTCCCTTTGGGATCTCCAGGATCCTGAGGGACTGCTCATGAGCTCCAAAGGCGAGAGGCATTCCAGAATATGAGTTCTCAGAGGCTGTTTGTCTCAGGATGGTTTCAGGGGAGGTCAGTGCTTCAAGGCAGAGAAGTCCAGCTCTCCTCCTGGCCCCCATGCTCACCGAGTCTTCAACCTGAGGGCAGCTTGGCCCAGGACGGTGAACACCAAAGGAGGCTATCTTCGAGAGAGCGAGTCCTCGTGAAGGGCATCAGCTACAGGGCTGAACTATTCTCCTGAAAGCTCAAGAGTAACAACAGGAAGACTGGGGAAGGGAGGCTGTTGAGGTCCTGCAAGGTGCTGCCAGGGCTGAAGGCCATCAGGATCTGGGCATTCGTGTCAACACAAATTAATTTGTGCCTACACTTTTCCTGACTCTGGAAACAATTAGTTACACAGGGAATGGTATATGATATCCTATCTAGAGTGGAGAAAATGGACTTAAAACTTCCTCAATTAAGACACTCAGCTTCATTAGATGAAGCCTTTCAGCTCAAGTTCAGAGAACATCCCATATCCTATCCTGATGTGCTGTCACTAGGTTCTGTTCAAATCCCAAAATTAGAATCTGGATTCTCTGGTGAGAACCTCTAGCGAGGCCAGAGTCATTTTAACTCAATTAAATTCCCATCACACAGTGTTTATTAGAAGTTATATATTGAACCCTGAAACATGAAAGATATTTAACAGCTATTAATTCGGTTTGATTTAATGTGTGAATCTAGTGCATATAATTTTAATTTTTTAATTATATTAAGCCCTATAGTTTGCATTTATTAGATCTATGAGGACAAGTGACATCCTCCTTCCTTAAGCACTTTCCTTTCTAAACCTCTCCAGTTATTGAGTCATTAAGGGGACCCCTTGCCTGTTTACCCACAGGGAGGCCCATGCCTCTCCCACGAAGGCTGGTACCAGTGTCGCAGGAAGGAGATGTGAAGGGCACGAAGCTTCCCTGGGGTGCCAGTCCTCCTTGTTACAAGTGTCCTTACTCCTTTCTGCCTGTCCCTCTTCCTCTAGGCTCCTTTCTCACGAGAGAACCACAAAAAATGGAAACCTTTTACCTCCCTAGTGTCTCTCCTCCAAATTTTCTTGTTTGGTAAATGCCATTTTTGTTTGTTTGTTTGTTTGTTTTGGTATTACTTCCCATCTGCAAAGACAGACAAAATCCAAGATGATATTGATGCTGGGTGTTTATTCACAAACCTGCAGCAAGGGACCCCATCTGTCATCATGTTCATTTCAGCAGGGCTTCGAAGGTGTTAGAAAAGAGAGCAGGCTGTACAGAGTAAAACAAAATATTGAGACGAGTTTCTGAGTGCCAGGCGTTCTGCTGAGACGGGAGGACATTTTCTAAGTGCTCTTCCATACATTCAGCAGTCTGTGGTCAGCTGCAAAGGGACAAGTGAGCAGTTGGGGGACATTTCAAGACAGGAAGGGTTTTCTGTGGCCAGCCATCTCCCGGAACACCTGAGGGGCGGGGAAAGGCTGACACGATGGCAGGACATTTCTCACATCAAAAGCCAGTCATGTAGAATATATAGATCTTTTAATCTTTTGCTGGAAGATAACTCACATCTTAATTCTAAACTAGAGCTAGGAATAATTCAGAAATGTATTCATTACAAAGAGTTTATACTTCTTTTAAACGCCCACCTCACTTGGCTGTGTAAAGTCCCGCCTTAATCTGAGCATCCTCCCCACATGCTGGGGTGTTCTAGAGCAGGCAAGCATGTCTTCTATGGGCCTCTCTGCTTGTCATTTGCAGCTCAGGCTCTGAGATGCAGCGGCTTCCCTGGCTTCCCTCCTGGGGGCGTCTATCTGTTCTTCCTGCATCTGGAGATGGGCAGCTCTCTGCCTTAGTTACTTGTACCTGTACCTCTTCGCCCTCCACTCAGACGCATTTCCTGATGGGATGGCAGAAGGAAATGATAAAACAGACAGTTGTGGTGATGTTCAGGGCTGCTAGGCATATGGAGGCCCTAAGGAGGCTCTTCTCGATATGCTCCCAAGCACCACAATCTTGAAAGGATCATCTTTTTTTTTCTTTCAGGGAGAATACCCTATAGCATGTCTCCTGAAGAAAAGCCCAAGGCCAACCATCATAAGCCTCCCCACCTCCAGAGAGGAAGAACTGCCCCCTTGCAGTCCCCACCCACCTCCACTGTCTCGATTTGCTGTCCTAGGATTGACCTTGACCTCATCCAAGAAAAGATGTCAGTGGTGATGCTCTTCTCCTCAGGGAAAGCCCCACCCCCACTCATAGGGGTGTGGTCTTACCCTCTGGCTTTCATCAGGATAATTAAATTACATAAGAACACAGAAGTTCAGCCCCAGAACATTCCAGGCTAATCGGTCTTAAGGAGGACCAAACGTTTGTCTTTGACCAAGATACCATAGTATAGGAGGTATAATGTGCAAGGATCTTTACACACTTTATTTCGAATCCCTCTGACAGCACTGTAAGTAGGTGGTGTTAACCTCATTTTACAGATGAGGAAACGGAGTTCCACAGAGGTTAACAGGCCCAGGACACTCAGCTGGAAGGCAGCCGAGTCAGAATTTGTACTCCACTGTTTCTGCTTCTAAAGACTCAGCTCTGTTCACAAGGCTAACGCCAATGCCACATGTGCTTTAAAAAAGCTGTCGTCTCTCCTTACTGGTTATCCGCCTGACGCTCCACTCTTTGAGTCCTTTGGCTGTGGATTCTGCATGAACATTCCTCTTCTTTCAGCAATATTTATCTTTCTCCCTCGGTGAATTTTCAGTCAGAAACCTCCTTCTTTTATCCCCTCCCCTCCCCCGACTCTCCTCCCTCTTGTCCTCCTTCATCTCTAGATCAAGGTTGTGTTTTCCTACTCGTTTTGCAAATCTTACTTAGGAGAAGTGACTGGTGGTATGATTAAGGGGTGAATCCCTTGCCTTTTTCTGAGAGCACTTTCGCTTTCCAAGGAGACCAACGTGGCTGTCACGGATCCCAGATTTCTGATGCAGCTTAATTTCTTTTAAAAATGTCAGAGTTCAAGGGCTGTGTTCATATAAATACTGAAACTGTGAGCACAAGTTACAGGTCCTTGGAGAAGGAAAGTTGCCTAATTGGGTGGCCAGCTTCCAAAGGTTCTCTTGGTAATCCTTCCTCATGGCTGTTTCTCTTTTACAAAATCATTTCCAGAAGAGTTTGGAATTTGCCTTCTGAGGTGTCAGAGCACCTATCTCAAAACATACTCCACTAGCAAAATTATCTGAAACAAATTATTACTGGAAGTAGCGAGTGCAAGGCTTGTGTCCAAATGTTGGGAATGTGCTTACCAGTGGTGGCCACTGAAGGCTCTGTAGGAGAAAAACAGCTTTATACAGCTATCAGAGCTTTTGTTTTCATTTTTACATCACCTTGAGGACTACTTGTACAATCAAAATATAGCGAAGACCTGAAAAAAATTGTCTAGATGACTCAGGTTAAAAAACCTGCTGTGGAAATAGAAAAGAAGTACCACAGCCTTGCTGGACTCTCTTCACATGGGTCAGATTCCAGCGTGATAGCTCAGATTTCCTCTATCCTATGAGACCGGGCAAATCACTTAACTCTTCTCTGTCTTCCATAACCCTTCCCTTCACTCTGCCTATCTAGACACCATTCATAACTCAGTGGTACAAAGAATGCTTGGTAAATTTCCCAAAGGAAGAGCCCTCTCCTGCTGACAGGTTTGCAAGTCCTGGTCTAGTGCTTCTTTCTTGACATCCTAGGAAGAGACAGAAGAGAGAGGGTGTCCAGCTTGATTTCCAGAGTATTTGCTGCTGATCTGTGCCAATTACCGACTTGGCTCTTTTTACTCCAGGTTGTGGCTCCAAAACTTTTAAAAATGAGGATGTGAGGAAGGACACAGTTGAAGAAACTTAAGGAATTAGGTGGTTTGCAGGAATTATTATCATTGCCTCTCTGAGTATTAGCTCTGGACCAGTGGGTGACTTTTGGTTTGTTAAAAAACAAAATTTAATTGAGTAAATTTGAAGATCTAATTGGCATTATTAAGCGATTCAAGAATTGGTCAGCATCTCATCTAGCAAATAGAAAGGAGCCCCAAGGAGCTATGCAAAATGGAAGGGTTTTATAGGCAGAAACGGGGCAGGACAATTAGCAAAAGAAAAGAAAGGATTGTTTCAGGCAAGGTCACCTTCTCTTAGGGAGAAGGACAGGGGCTCTTATTGGGCAGATTACCTCATCTTCCTTTGGGGGATAGAGAGGCTCCATGTGACAGATTACCTCATTGGTGCTGACGAGAAAATGCCTGACTGACCAGTTAAGACTACATTTCTGAGGAAGATTGAAACTGCCATTAGGTTAGGTACTACACCCATGTTTGGCGACTTGACCTACGCAACTCCATTTTGGGCTCATGCTTTTCTTTTTAACGGTTTTTATGTGCAAGTATTTGCATATTCCTTGGCCATAAAGAAACTGTTATCCATTTGCCCAGCTACCCTCCAGTCTTCTTTCTGGATTTTTACATTTGCACAGACAAGTCCTAATTGCAACAACATATGCTTTAGGAAAAAATAATGCATGGATTGTAAGACATTCCCACCATAAAGGCAAGTGGAACCAAACCTATCTAGAGCAGGCAGAAATGAAATTCTACCTCTAATAACTGATACCTAACTAATCAGAGATCAAGAGGGTTGCCAGAGATAAGGTCAACTCACAAAAATCAATAGTGTATCTCAATAGCAGCGAAATCCAACTACAAAATATAATCAAATTGCCATTCACCATAGTAGCAAAAGTTATAAAGTACATAGTAATTAATGAAGAATGTCTAAAACCTCTATATTCTGTTAAGGAATAGAAGAGAATCTGATTAAATGGAGAGATAGTTCATTCTCTTGGATGGGATGATTTAGTTCTGTAAAAATGGTCCATCCTTGCTGAAATTAATCTATAAATTTAATATAAATTTAATGCAATACCAATCAAAATTCCAGTTAGATTATTTTGAGGAATGTGATAAAGTTATTTTAAAATGCATGTGAAGTAAACTCAGAGGATGACAGATTAGGGAGTCTCAGACTTTGTCCCCCCTTACAAAAATAATAATTTAACAACCAGACACCAATGAAAATCCCTGTAAGAGAATTCCAGAGTACAATTAAGAAGCTGCAGCAACCCAAAGGAGCACAAACACTGAAGATGGACACATAGAAAAGCACACAAAGTGTTTTACCTATTTTACTTCATCTTCTAACCTAGCATGGCTTGGTGTCAGGAGGAATCCCCTTGGCCATGACCTACCACCTCCAGGGACAAGGAGAGGAAGACCTCAGCAGCCCTTGCTGCCACTAGGGACAACTGTAGCTTATGACAATAAGGACCTCTGTTGTCTTTACTATGTTGACTGCAGCTGATGGGGCTGTTCAGAACACAGGCTGCAACACTTCCTACATCAGGAGCATGCCCTCCTCCTACCAAACACACACAAACACACACACACACACACACACAAACACACACACACACACACTCAGCAAGGATACCCACTCTCACCACTTCCATCCAACATAGTACTACAAATCCCAGCCAGAGAAATTAGACAAGAAAAAGGAATGAGAAGGGGCGCCTGGGTGGCTCAGGAGGTTTGCGTCTACTTTTGGCAGGTCATGCTCCTCCTGGGATTGAGCCCAGCACTAGACTCCCTGCTCAGTGTGTGTGGGGGGGGTGTCTATGTCTCCCTCTCCCTCTGCTGCTCCCCCTGCTTGTACTCTCTCTCTCTGTGTCAAATAAATAAATAAAATCTAAAAAAATGAAAAAGAAGGAAAAATTGGAAAGAGAGAGGTAAAATTATCTGTTTGCAGATGACATGATATTATATATAGAAAACTCTAAAGACTCCACCAAAAAATGGTTAAAACTAACAAACAAATTCAGTAAAGTTGCAGGATACAAAATCAACATACAAATATCAGTAGCATTTCTGTATACAAACAGTGAGTTATCCAAAAAGGAAATTAAGAAAACTATTCGATTCACAATAGTAACAAAAAGAATAAAATATTCAGTAATAAATTTATCCAAAGAGGTAAAAGACTTGCAAAAACGATAGCTACATGCAGAAGAATGAAATTAGAACCTTATCTCACACCATATGCAAAAGTAAACTCAAATGGATCAAAGATGTGAATGTAAAACCTGAAACCATAAAACTCCTGGAAGTACACTGAAAACCATAAAACATTAATGAAGGAAGTTAAAGAAGACACACATAACCGGGGATGTACTGTATGGTGACTAACATAATATAATAAAAAATCATTAAAAAAAAATAAAGAAGACACACATAAATGGAAAAACATCTTGTGTCCATGGACTGGAAGAATTAATATTGTGAAAATGTCCATACCACCCAAAGTGATCTAGAGATAGACTGCAATCCCTATCCAAATTCCAGTGGCATTTTTCTCACAAATTAAGAAACTATTCTAAAATTCATATAAAACCACAAAAGACCCCAAATAGCCAAAGCAATCTTGATCAAGAAGAACAAAGCTGGTGGCATCCCACTTTAAATATATATAATTTTTATTTATCAATTATACCTCAATAAAGATGGGAAAAAATGTGTGTGGAAGATTATATTCTTCCATAAAGAGCTAAGTCAACTTGGAGAAAAAGAGGATCAGAGAGAAGAAAGAGAACGTGCCTCATCTACTATGATCATGCTGCAAACCCTAATAATAAAAACAGGATGGTACGAGTGCAAAAACAAACAAGGAGACTCAGAAAATACATTAATGTGCTCAGAGTGGACTCATGCATTTATGGGAACCTGGTAAAATGATAAAGGTGGCAGCACAAAACAACAGAACTAACAAAAAGCCATTAGTAGATGGTGATGGGAGAGAATTATTGGGGGAAGGGAGGTAAGGGGAGATGGTCAGCAGGTAAAGACCAAACAGGAAAGGAAATCCTATGAATACTACCACATTAGTGGATTTTGTCCCAACTATATCAAACGAGACAATTGTATTATTTTTTTTTAAGTATGTGACAATTCTTTGAAAAGGGTAAGATATTGAACTGTCCTTGTGATGTTTGTGATATAAAGGAACCTCGGGGGGGTACTAACACTTGGGTTGGGAGCGTGCCTATAGAAGAGAAGCACAGGTGAACGTCACACACGGCCTCCCAGCCGGCGGGCTAGGATACAAGTTAACTGAGCCTGTGTGGTTTCCCCTCTCAGACCTGGGCACTGCCCAGAACAGAAAGAGTGAATTCAAAAGGCAGGAGAAGGCTGAAAGCTGGGGAGAAAGCAGGACCCCAAGTTTACTGGTGTGTGCTGGGGGAGTGGCTGCCGCTGGCCTAAAGGCACTGGGTCTTATGGATCCTCCAGGCTCCAGTTCTGCATCAGGCATTGTTCTTAAATAGGACTTTTCGGATCAGCCATTTTAGCGGAACTGATTGGTCAGTGTGTTTCAATACACAAGAGTGGGTGATCTTTTGTCCTCGAGGTCACTAAGGTCCTAGATATTTCGGCCTAGTCTCTGATGCCTTAAATCCCATTGCACAGGCTCAGTTCATTCTGGCAGAAAGGAAGGGGCGCTGGGCCCATGTGCCCACAGAAGGCCTCTCCCCAGCAGCCCCTGGAGCCCTGCGGCACCCTCAGGAGGAAGGCTCGGACTCTCCTCTCAGTGGGCTTCAGACTCACAGGGCTGTCACCTTCCGCTGGTTAGAGTAACGATTCCTTGAAAGCAGTGGCAACTATCTCCAGGAGGAGATGCTTGTTATTTATTTTTTTAAAGGTATGTTTTGGAACAGGATTTACCCTCATTAGGAAGGGAGGGGAGATTTTTTTGTTTTTTTTTTCCAACTTTGTCTAATTTCCTCCACATTCTTCATCAGCTTGCCAGCAGAAGCCAAGGTTAAGTCTTCCCAAAGTGACGTCTCCTAAGGTACGATGTCTCATGCGACCCCAGCCTCTCTTTGGCCTTTTCTGGAGGCAATGTGACCTCATGAAAAGCAGAGGGCTTTGCAGTCAGATGGGCTCTGTGTGTAGCCTGCATCTGACTCCCTCCAGCTGTGATGGAGGGTAAATCATTTGACCTCTCTGTTCCTCAGCTTCCTCTTCTGTAGAAGGGGGCAAGAGTATCTACCCCACAGTGATTGTGGAAATTAAATGACAGTGAAGATGAAAGTGCTTAGTGCCTGGCATATATTAAGTGCACAAAAATAGTTCTTCAGTTTTGTTTATTCTGTGTCATAGAGCATTGGGCAAGATGTTCTCATGAAATCAAGTTCCACTAAGAGCCAATCAGGGGAAATGGGGCCAACTGGCCAATCAGGAAAATTTCCTCTTATATAAAAGAGCAAGTATTTACAATACAAGCATGTTTGGGTTTGTGCTGTAGGTGTGTTTGGTTTGGTTTGTAAGTGCAAGATGAAACATAAGTGGGTCCATCGAGATTCTCACCCGGGCTGCTCCTTGCTCCAGCTATGTCTGTGCTGGCAGGTAAATGATGTGCAGTCCTAATTCTGTAAGCCACTCTGTCAGATGGTGGCAGGACAACGCATGTGCTTCCCCCTGTTAGCAGTTCCTGCAAAGCTACCATTGGAAGGACTCAGCACCTTACTCCAGAGCCCTCATTTTAGAAAAAGTGATTTCAGGCCCAAAATAAAGGTCTGAGAAACAGGTTTCCTCCCCCAAGCCCCAAATACATTCCTTCCAGAAAATCAAGAGAGCTAAAGTGTTTCTTTTCTATTTCTTCAGACATGGAAGGTTCAGACTACCTCTGCTGGGTCGATGGAAAGGCACTTTTAAGTGCCCCTCTGTGCTGTGGTCTAGTAAAATCGTCCTCGGGCAATTAGCAAGCCTGAGAAGACTCTAATTAGTTGTAGCAGGCGCTGGTCAGGATGGCCGGGGTTTCGTTGGGCTGCAGACATCTGACACAAGCAGAGAGAGCCCTTGGGCCTCAGCACCAGTCTGTGGCTGATTCTGCTGGGCCCCTGGAGTGGGTTTTGGCCAGCCAGACCCGGCTCACCGTGGGTATTTTTTAAGCTGAGTTCTTGATTCCGTGGCCTAGACATTGGGCCTTTGCCCTCTACATTAAACATCCTTGCTTTGTTTCCACAACTCACTTTGCTCTCTCTCATCTCTGGGTCTCTACTCATGTTCTATCCTTCTTCCTGAAATACTTTTCCCCCAAATCTCTCCTTCACAAAATTCTCTTCTTTACTGAACAAAATCATATTTATCCTTTAAGTTTGGCTTAAGTGTCACATCCTCTCCCTTCCCCAAAGCAGATCATGGATACATGATCTTGCTCTGGGTCCTGGAACACCCTAAACTTCCTCTATCAGGGCGCCCAGCGTGGGGTGCAGTAACTGCATTGCGCCTGTGCCCGCTTAGCCCATGAGCCATGAGTCTGGGCAGTCAGCACCATGGCCGGGTTACTCCCATGAGATTCGCAGCACTCACTCCGTGTCCAACTTATCCAACTTTTATTCACTCTGAAAGCAGATGCGCCCAACTTATTTTGAGTCTCCTCCAACCCAAAAGCTGGCCCCTCGAAAATGGAGTGACAATATAAGGAAACGTCCAAAGAAAAAGATTTTACATTAAGAATTCACATCTATTCCACCTTAGTGGTTTTAGGCATATCATCCCCAGGCTGAAGAGACCTTGTTTGTCAAAGGGGAATAATAATGCCTTAAAAAATGTGAAGATATGAAGTTCTTTTCAGTTCCTTTCAAGATAAAGGATTTTATTCCATGAACGTATATTATTATCAGTAGGAAGGAGGAGGCATAGTTGGCAAGAAGGGTAAGGAGAAGGAACAACCCCAGACTGGTTCTTCTGTGTCCTAGTGTTTCTGACTCTGTGCAAGCATGTGAAGGGTTACAATTGACTTACAAATTTTACAATCTGCTTTTCTCTAAGCAGGGCACAAACTTAAATCGAGTTCACATCTTTTAGACTCAGACATCAATCCTTATTGGCAAGTAGTTTGGGACGAGGGGAAAACTTTGGGCTGGGATTAAAAAGGCAAAAGCCAAAAACAAACAAACAAATGAACAAATAAGAAAAAGAAAAAGGCAAAAGCCATCTCAGACCCCAAGCAGCTTGTGGCATATGATATTTTGATGATCTTACGGTAACCAGATGAGAGATCTGTGGACTGTATTCTTTATGAGTTGTGTACATTTTGAAATGAAAAGTTTGAAAATTTTGAAATTAAAAGTTCTCTGGGAAAAAAGTGTTTTCTACATGGTTGAACCAAAACCACAAAGAAGCCTAAAAAATGCTTATTCTCCAGCAGCTGCCTTTTCCTCCTGTCACTACTTAAACTTCTCTTTTTAAAATTTTGTGGACAGAGGATGGAATTTTAAATGACAAAATGCTAGATTTAAAAAAGCTGCAAAAAATTAGTTATTGATCAAGTTACTTAATGATTGTAAACCCGGTTGTGCTGATTTTCAAAAAGACAAGGATGGGCCAAAGACCTTAACAGATAACTCACCAAAAAAGATAGGCAGATGGAAAGTAAGCATATGAAAAGATGCTCAATATTGTATGTCAACAGGGAAATGCAAATTGAAACAACAATGAGATACAACCATACACCTATAATAATGGCCAAATTCAAACGCTGACATCACTAAACATGCCAATGAGGATGTGGGACAGTAGGAACCCCTGTTCGTGGCTGGTTGGAACGCAAAATGGTGCAGCCACTTTGGAGGACAGTTTGGCAGTTTCTTATAAAACTAAATATACTCATACTATACGATCCAGCAGCCACACTGCTTGGTATTTACCCAAAGGAGCTGAAAACTTATGTCCGTACAAAAACCTACACACCAATGTTCATAGCAGCTTTATTCATTATTGCCAGAACTTGGAAGCAATCAAAATGCCTCTCAGGAAGTGAACGGATAAGTGAACTGTGGTATTTCCAGACAAAAGAATATTATTTAGCAGTAAAAAGAAGTGAGCTATCAAGCCATAAAAAGACATGAAGGAACCTCAAGTGGGTATTATTAAGCTAAAAAAGCCAGTGTGAAAAGACTACATATTGTATGATTCTAACTATATAACATTCTGAGAAAGGCCAAACTATGGACCCAACAAAGTGAGCACTGCTTTCCAGGGGTGTGGAGGGATGGGGGATGGGATGAATAGGTGGAGCCCAGAAGAATTTTAGGACAGGGAAAATACTCTGTATGATGCCATAATGATGGATACACGGAATTATACTTTGTCCAAACCCACAGAATAAACAATACTGAGAGTGAGCCGTAATGTAAATTATGGACTTTGGGGGATTACGATGAGTGTCCTAGGTTCATGGGTTGTAACAAATGTACCGCTCTAGTGGCAGACTTTGGATAATGGGAGAGGCTGTGTATGGGTAGTGTATGTGAAATTTCTGTACCTTCCCCTCAATTTTGCTGTAAACTTTAAATTGCTCTAAAAAAATAAAGTCTTAAAAACAAATGATGACAGGCTTTACCTGGCAGGGTTACTGTAAAATTAAATTAGCTAATACTAACACATACTTAGCCAAGCCCTTGAAGTAAAGAGTAGCTGCTTGGCATTACAGCGTTTTTGCTAAGAAGCATTTCTTTTGTAGCACAAACAAACAAAAAACATGTACTAGATTTCAAATCAGACAATGTTCTAGGAGCACAGGTGGCTTCTCAGTAAGCTTCTTATCGTTTACCTCAACATTTTATTGGGGTTTGTTGTAGGAAATATCAGTGACCAGCGAACATGGGCTTATTTGTTTGTAGAGGCGCAAACAATAGAAACCAAATGGCTCAAATAAAATGTCTCAGGAAAACACGCTGGTGGTGGTAAGGACAACTCACAAAATCAAAGAAAGAGCTGGAGAAACACATCTCAACAAGGACAGAAAACATTTTGGCTCTAACATTATAGGAGCAGGAACTACCTGCCATGGACAGATGCGTGTGGCTCATCGTCTGAAAAGCTCTAAACATTGCTGTAGATTAGTGTTTTCACCATTTAGTATCATGTATTAGTATTCTGATCGAGTTGTTTTAAGGAATGATTATCCTCCCACTGGCTGGGAATGGGTTTGAGTAATGGTCCTCACTTTTTGCTTCCAAGTATGATTATCCTAAAATTTGGGAATGGAAACAGAGCAAAGTCCTATTCATAAAATTTTTAATATTCTGCGCTTGGGGCTCACTTAGTTGCTATTGAGTGATTAAGAATAATGAAGTCTAGATGTTACTGGACAATGGTCATTTTTCCTAGTTACTAGCCTGGAAGTTGGATTTGTTTTACTTTAAATATTATTGATTATAAATTTGTCATGGGATTGCCTACTATCAAAAGACGAGACAGGTTTTTAAAATTAATTTTGCATAGATGGACATAACTGAATTGGCAATTGGATAAATTTGGGGGAAAATCAATAAATACTAAAACTTTTAGTGGGCCAAGAATTCAGTGTCACCTGAAGGAAGCCTTTGATTTCTGTCCCACCGTATCCTTGTTAGCACCTGTCTTTGAGATACACAGGGTGCCTGGGTGTTCTGACGCTCAGACACTGGAATGGTTTCCAAGGAGATGTGATAAATTCTGTCAGAGTCACATGGGAGTCAGGCTACTTAGTAAGCAATGCTGAATCACCCCCTCTGTAAGCTGGGCTGGTACCTTAGGTTTTTTTTGGGGGGGGGGCTTGTTTTAACAAACTGAATGTATATGAAACTGAACAGGCTGTGTCTGGACCATATCTGTTTGAAGCCTTTCACAGCAAAGGACAGTCAGCATGACAGAGGCCAGGCTTTTCTATAACCATCAGGGTCCTTCCTACCCACTGGCAGTGTTAGTGCCAAAGAGAACATTCCTGCGTAGAGCTGTCCTTGTGCACGGCTCCAGATCTCCTGACCCCTCTTCTTCCAGTAGCTCTCATGTGGTAACCACTTCCACCGAGGTTTCAACCAACTTTGTTCAGGCTCCACCTGCCAACACCCACCTTGGGCTCACCTGTACCCTACCTTGCTGCCTACAGCATCTCTGGAAAATGGAAACACAGGTGACAGGATCTAATGAACAACTGCCACCCCACTCCTGGGTGATGATAGTTCCTCAGAATGTCCCATAGGGTTAAGCTTCACAGTGGCCAATTCAATATCCATCCCTTCAATTTTCCTCCTTCTCTGTTTTGCTCCCTTGTCCCTCCTTCCTACCCACTAGGATCACTCTCTAAGTCAACTACCTACACACAGGCCTCTCTCAGGCTCTGCTTTGGGGGAGAACCCAGGCTAAGACAATCCCCCAAAACTATCATCTAAAATAAGCCTACTCATCTTGATCAGGTCCTTAAGTATAGCAAGATTTTCTTTCATAAGAGTTACATTTGAAGGAACGATTCGAATAATTCTGTTTCATCACAGATATTCAAACATTGGCATTCCCATACAAAAAAATAACCTTCCTATAATGGCACTTCATATGTTCAGAGCTTGACTGTAAAGGAACTGAAGCTGAGTTCTCATTGTTTTGTAACTTCAGTACAACCTTCCACTGGAATCTGGAGCCCTCCAGGCAGACATCCTGGATAGAAGAATTGGCTCACCAACCTTGTGAATGAGTTGATAGAGCCCAGTGTCAACAACTACGTTCCCATTACTAAAACATCGGGGCCTCATGATTTAAAAGATTAAGCAGAAAGAAAGCAGTGATTTGTGGACTAGAATGAGGGAGGGAATCTAGTTAAAGAGATTATGGACCCACGTATTACCAGACTTCACCAGATTTGTCTGAAGACTTGCTGTCATTAACATTCCAAGTTACTCATTGTTTATGATATGCCTACATTATGTTAGGCCCTATAAGGGTAGAAAAATAATAAAAGCTTTTAGTCTTCAGGGAATTTGCAGTTGAGTTGGGAGAAAGTAATTGGAAGACAATGTTTGACAGTGAAGAGAATCAGGGCCTAAAGTGCTTTAAGAGACTGAGTTCTCCATGAGTTAATAATAAGGATACAGAGGAGCCTGGGTGGCTCAGTCTTTAAGTGTCTGCCTTGGGCTCAGGTCATGATCCCAGGGTTCTGGGATTGAGCCCCGTGTAGGGCTCCGTGCTCAGCAGAGAGCCTGCTTCTCCCTCTCCCTCTACTGCTCACCCTACTTGTGCTCGCTTGCACGCTCTCTCTCTCTCTGTCAAATAAATAAATAAATAAAATATTTTAAAAAATAATAAGGATACAATAAGTGGGGGTAGAATTTTGCTTAGAAAGAATCTGCAGAAGAATCTGCATTAAATTAGGAAATGATTGAATTTGGCTGGGAGAGAGGTGAAGGGGGTTGTATGAGCAAGCATGGAAAATCATTCATTCAGCCATTGCACCCATTTTGGGCTAAGCACCTGACTTGGTGCTGGGAATGTAATGATGAATAAGACACACTTGGTCCCCAGCCCCTGGAGCTGGGAGCCTTGAGAGATTCATGAATGAGCTAGGTCTGCATTAAGCCAACTGCCATGGGACAAGTGTTGCTCTGAGGAGTCCCTTGAAAAAGAAAAGAAATATTGATAATTTTGTGAGAAAAAAATCTTTTTAGATTTTTTATTTTTGAGGGATAAAACATGTCAATTGAGGATAAAAGTCACCTTTTATCATTATCTTACAGTTCAAATTCTATGATATACGTTTCTTTCTCTGGAGAACTAAGAAGTGCAACCGGCAGATAGCTATCTCTTTGATCAATAAGTCCTCACATAATTTTTTTCTTTCCAGAAAAAATAAATGAGGACAACGTTCCATATTGATATTCAGGACTTCTCATTTATTGCTCTTCTGATCAGAGTCTCAACAGGTTCATAATTCTATCTACTAACAAAACCCCTTTTCAATAAAAGGCTGGCTTTAGGCTTTAGATAAATAGCAGTTTAGGAGATTCTCAAGCAAGATTTATGCCCAAATTCTCTCTTATTACTGCCATTTTTCAACCTGTCCTTTCAAATCGGAGATAAAACGAAGCAATCGGATATAAAGTGATGAAGACTACTTAGAGTTATAATAGGACATAAGTAAGCCTTTTTCTTCTCATATATTGAACCAGATTCTGAACAAGTAAGTACTTGAGACCTAATGGGGTGTCACTGGAAATAGCATCTAAATGCCACCTTATCTCCTCTGAGGATTCAGTGGGAGATCTACTCTGCTTCCTCAAATGCTGCATTGCTAGTGGCTCCATTTTATATATTCCAAAGATGGGGCAAGCACAGAACTGACCCGGTAGCCATTGTTTTATCGAGATGAATGCTGTTTCTTTTTGAAGAGCAGAGAGAAGTAATTTGTGTGGCGTATGGCTTCCTGACTTCTGATTACATAACACAGAGAACTGTCTGCGTGAAAATAGAAATTGATTTAAAAGCAGTTGGTGGCTCTGTCTGACATAAATTTGATGAGTAAAATGAGAAGAGACTCTGACGATGTCAAAGTAGATTTTTAAGAATTGACAGCGTGAAGCCTTGGAGAAACTTCATTTTGATCTGCTCGGTCCAGTGACTGGCACCTCAGCTCTGTCCTCTCCCTAATTAGCCTTATTCTCTGGTTCACAAACTGGAGACAGGTCATGCAAAGGAGTGAGAACTGTCTCCAAGTTCAGTTTAAGCTTTACCAAGAGTCTAATGAATACCGGCCACTGTGCTAAACCAAAATGCATCAATTTGTTCATTTAAAACAAAAATTCTGACCATAGCTATGTGCCTGGCTCTGGGGATGAAGTCATGACTAAGACAAGGCCCCTTTGGAGTGGAGATTCTAGTGAGAGGCCCAACTTCAAAAGTTTACAGATTTGGTGATGATACACTTTCAGGGATGGCCCTCATCCTTGAGAATCTGAGGGCCAAATGGAAGAAGTCAATGTGTATGGGAGGAGGGAGACCAGCTGGAAACACAGAGAGCAGAAGGCTAAGAGTCTGTGGTCAGGTGCTATTTCAAGTTCACCTTGGCTTACAATTCTTCCTCCTTTGGTTTCTGGACTATCGACTTGCCATCTGGTGATATTCTATGTATCCTTTCATCATAGAGGTGTTTACAGTCTCCTTTCTTGATTTGAGCATAACTGTATAGTGCAGGTCAAGAATCTTATAACTTTTGGGGCACCTGAGTGGATCAGTCATTAAGTGTCTGCCTTCGGCTCAGGGCGTGATCCCGGCGTTCTGGGATCGAGCCCCATGTCAGACTCCTCCGCTAGGAGCCTGCTTCTTCCTATCCCACTCCCCCTGCTTGTGCTCCCTCTCTCACTGGCCGTCTCTATCTCTGTCAAATAAATAAATAAAATCTTAAAAAAAAAAAAAAAGAATCTTACAACTTTTATCCTTTGCTGTTGAGCAGTGAGTAAATATAGGGAACCAAGCAAAGTCTCGGTATGAGGATGTGCAGAGGGCCCGAATCCCTCTAGAGACTTTTCCAGGGTTAACAGGTTGATGCTACTTATTCTTAGATGCTAGAAACCCACAAGCAAAGGTAAGATCACCTGTTAAGACTTTTGAGTCCAAACAGCTCAGGACCAGGGCCACACTTGTAGATTTGCTCTTTTCATCTCCCCAGTTAAATCTACCATTGCCCGCAGCCAACCCACTCTGCCTATATCCCCTCCCCTTCTTTTCTGGGAGGGACTGGGCACAGACGTGTTGTGAAACAGGCAAGACAGTTAACTTTTTTGAGTCTTTGTCAAAGCTGAGCCTTTTGAGCTGAGACAGAGACCCTCCACTGCCTCCTCCCACAAGTCCATGTGCATCCTACATTCAGTCAGGCTTCCCCGCAGTCTGCAGGTCAGCTTGGTCTCTAGCCTCTGACTTCTCCTGAAGGTCAATGGGGCAGGAGATCCCAGCACATGAGTCCCTCAACTTCGCCCCTTACTTCCCTCAAAACAACCAGAAGCTGGGGGGAGAGATGAAGCTAAGTTTAAGACGAAGTCTGCAAAAAACCTACTAACACAATCCTAAAAGCATGTTTTCTCTAATAAGTCCATAAAAGAGATAGCTTGGTTTCTCTATTGTTCTTTCTCTTGTACTCTCTCCCCATGATTTTCTGAGTAAATCCTCAAATTATTAATTATGGCACCAGCTATGTTTTTTTTTTTTTAAGCCAAATTTCAAGAGAGAACTGCACACTCACGTTTCGCTTCGTGTCACCTAATAAAGGGAGGAGGAGTGTAAGCGCACAAACGAGCCTAACCTCAGGCAGCAGAAGGCTGGTCCAGGCTGGTAGCTCAACACCAGCACATGCTCGTAGCCTATCCCTGGCCCGGTGAGGTGGTCAGGTGGAATGTGGCAGTGTTGCTCCAAACAGAGATTTGGTTTCTCTTTTGTTATTGTGAAAACTGTGAAAATCAATATTTTGCAAGGTGCTATTTGGAAAAAGAAAGTACCTATTTTTAAGTGAGCAATTATGGCCCGATAACAAAATTAAACATAGGGTTTCAATCTAGACCATAAGAGGCTATGACAGAGATGTACCTGGAGCAGGTCATATCCCCTCTAAGGGTTGATGGACAAAGCCAATGTGTGTGTTTGGGATACTGAGGATGAGTACGCAAGAAGAAAGAAGTAGCCTTAATATTTAAGGAAAGAAGCATGAAGCTGATCTGCTGTAGTGATTAATAGCAACTTGATACACCATAAAGAAGTTTTCGAACTTCTTTTATTTATTCATTTAGACGTCTTTTATTTATTCATTTGTCATGTATGTTTTTGACACTTCTTCTGTGCTAGGGACTATGCTGCCAAATAGAGTGATGGACAGAACATGCTCTGTCCCTCTTAGCTTTCAATACACAAACTAATTTCAATGAAGGCATCGTAGGCCTAGTTACAGAATAAGAAAACATGCCAACTGGCCACTTGCAAAGAGTGGTACCGAGGATGGCAGAGAGTGCAGAGCCTTTCTTCCTCCAAAACTACAACTACTTGCACCTTATGCATTCTGGGTTCCCCTCTGTTTGTACTCCTCTCAAGGTAGGTAGGTCCAGGCAGGTGCAGTGATGGTCAAGGGAGGGACAGGCTGCTGGGTTGATCCCTGCCATAAGTAACCATGACCGAACTGCAAAGGTGGAAAAGTCCCTGAAATATATGGATTCACCAGGGAAGTCATTGTAGATCCTAACTAGCACGTGTTGAAGAATCATGCACTATTGATGACTATCACTATGGTCCATACAATAAAAATTAACAGAGCTTTACAATCTATAACTTCCTTTCTTAGATGTTACTTGTGATACTAAAAAGTCGCAAATGCCTGCGGAGTTGATATTGCAGTCCACTTTACAAATGAGAAGAAGGGAGCTTGTTCTGATTGGGCCATGTGTTAATGTAAGAGACAAGCCAAGACTTCTATCATAGCCTCGGGTTCTGTCCACCACGGCATGACACACCCCTGAGTAGTAGTAAATTAGGTAGAAATGCAACCATTTACCTTGCTTAGGTATCTCCACAATGCCTGAACACTGACATATTTTTACTGGGAGCCTGAGGATCTCTTGAGAAATTTTGTGAATGAAGGTGTGAGAACAATTCTGCCAAGGTGGAAATTAGATTTCAGTGGTGGTGTATGAGATTATCATTTCATTTCTCCTGCGAAGTGATAAAGCACGAAATGAAGTGACAGGGAAAATATTTCCAAACCTTGCCACTTGAAAGACTACAGGAATACTTGACGATTATAATTTTAACATAGTGGGATTCATTTCTCTGTTGAAATGAAAATTTCTTTTGGAGGACAAAATGCCGGGACTTTTGACTGGGAGTAAACTGATTTCCCCACAGTTTTAGCTATTTGGTTATGTCGGTTAAGAGCTGGTGAGGTCCCAAGATGAACAAAATGCAATTTTTGGGAGCACCAACCATGGAATTTCCTGTCATTCCCGGTGTGGTTCTGTCATCCCCTTGCTTAGGTAGCACCCCTGTGCATACGGCCTCCTGCTTGTACTTTAAATACATTCATTCTCTCATATAAGCCACACAATCATGCTGCCAGAGAGCCTAGGTGACATGTCTGTGGCCACAGAGCTAGTAAGTAGGGGAGCTAGGACTGACACCAGGGGTCAAGTGACTACAGACCCTTGATACCAATGGTTTTACACTTTGTCCTTCAGAGCTGCCTTGGGACACTGGAGGGCCTGAGAGAAACAGGGCTCAGGCTATTCATCACTGTTTCTTGCCCAGCATCCTCTGTGTTCACCTCTTTTATATATGACAGTATTCCTCAAGTTCAGAGCTCACAAATTGATAGCACAACTTAGATGCACAAGGAGAAGGCGGTTTCTTTATTTAGTCTATAGCTACTTGGGTCCGCATTCAAAGCCTCATCTGATGGGAAGCAGAGAAGAGAAAATGAGATAAGTGTCCAGAGGGGTTTAATCTTAGTTCAATCTAAACATTTAAGAATTTTTTTTTATAAAAAAGATGCAGTGTTGCAGAGAACTACCCTGCCCCCTCTTTCCATCTTCAGAAGGCTTCTGGGTGTGTTGGGGGAGGGGTGCGTGCCTTTCCTGTCCACGTCAGGTGCCATGCTTCTTGATGGCGTGGGTACCAAGCACCCAGATGTTTCCCAATGCTGAAAAAACTGGGGTCTATTCTTTCAGCTCCAGCATACTCCTGGCAAAGCTCCCCAGCTGAAACGGCCTCCTTCTCACTAACAACTCTTCTGAGGTCTGGCGGTGATTCTTATTTGTTACTGGTCCAAGCAACCCGCTCTGCAGTCTTTATTAACAAAGAGACACCTCAGCCCCAGGAAGAGGACCCCCTCTGGCTAAACTGGCTCCTTAAACCAAGTTAGACAATAAGAATTTCCCTACTGGTCTTCACAAATATATTCTCAGAAAAGTTGTGAGCAGAAGATCCAGTTACACATAAAATAAGAATGATTGTTTTTCCTCACTCAGTGAACCAGAGATTTGACTATGTTCATAATTGAGGTGAACCAAAAATTGCAGAATGCTAGTACCAGAAAGTGCCTTGAAGGCCATCCACACCCTTCCTCCCCACCATGCACAATGAAGAACATGAGGCCCAGAGATGAGGCTGTTGGCCATGGTTGCATCCCATTACAGCAAACGTAGAGCCTGACCGAGGCCTCCAGAAATCAGGTCCAGTCCTGCACGCCCCCCCTGCTCATCAGGCTTAAACCTGCATCGGTAAGAATGGCTAAGCCCCATCCCCAGGGCCTGGGCATGAAAGTTGGACATGCATTACACTTTTACGAAGTTAACTCATCTGAGAAAATACCTTCGATTGTTTTGACACATCCCATTTCTCTAAGAAATCCCTTGATACCGAAGGGATCAGCTACATTTCTCTTTAGGTGATCTGTCCCTAAGTCTCTGAGGTTTCTGGAAGGCATCTGAGTGATGAAGGTTGAAAAGAAAATGGAGGTGTGCAAACCTGCTCAAAAAAATTTTTTTTCCAGTTATCTCTACTCCCTGCAGCTTTAAGATAATGCCACCTTTGGGGAGCATGACAGAAGATTTTCAGCAGAAAACATATCCAGTAATGAGAAACATAAAAAAGCACTTCCATGAATACAAACATGTTGCCTAAATATTGTATCTTTAATTTTCCTCCCAGTGAATTATCCAAAATAAAATGTAAAAGTGATTATTTTGGGAATGAGAGATTATGCTTTGGGGGCGGCAAGGTGGGGGGCTTTCACAAAGACATTAAATGGCTATAAAAAAAACAGAAGAGTGTTCTGGATTAGAAGTGCTGTTTCTCCTGCAGTCCGGACTGCTGATCCTGGATTCCTGTAGGAAACAGGGCCTGAGGCAAAGTTTATGAGTGATGGCCTTATGCAGGAGGGTAACCCTGGGGGAGCAAAGGAGGGAGAGCAGAGAGGGAGGTGGAGCCCGGTGGGGTAGGATAGGAGGACTCTGGGGAAGCTTGTTGTGCATATTTATTTTTTTCTCCAGATGCACACACTTGCCTGGCTTTCAGGACCATGTGACTCTTTTATGACTTGTGTTGCTTCCAAGACCATGGAGTCAAAGGCCTCCAATTCCATGCCTCTTATGGGTCAGAATCTATCTCACGAGGCACCAGCAACCCCTCATTTCTCCTGGGTTGGTCACCTGCCTTCCCAGGCAGCCTGTGCGGAATCCCTACCAGCAGGGACCTATTCCAGTAATGAAAAGGTATGAGGGTCCCTCACTGGGGATTGTTATGGGTTGAGCTATGTTGCCTTCAGATGCTGATGTCCTAACAACGCCCCCCCACACCCGTACTTCAGAACCTGCCTTATTTGGAAATGCAGTTTCTGTAGACGTGATCGGTTCAGTGAGATCATACTAGGAGTAGGGTGGGTCCTTAATCCAGTATGACTGGTGTCTTAATAAAAAGGGGAAATCTGGACAAATTCACAGAAAAAGGGAAGACAACATGAAGAGATACAGTGAGAACACCATCTATGAGCCAAGGAATGAATGCCTGAGGCTAGCCGCAGTGAGGGATGAGGCAAGGAACAGACTCCTCCTCACAGCCTGCAGGAGGAGCCAACCCGACAGACACCTTAATCTTGGACTTCGGGTCTCCGGAACTGTGAAACAAGAAATTTTTGTTGTTTAAGCCCCCCAGTTGGTAGTACTTTGTTACTTGGTTAGGAAATTAATACGGGAAACTTCCCATTTCTTACCCCCCATCTCATGGCATGCCTCTTCTAGCCTTCCTCCAATTTTGCCTCAATCTTCCCCTTTTACAACTGGACTGTCCTCAAAGGAGCTTCATTTGTACTATACGAAAGCACTGTCCCTTCCCAGAGGTATCTGCATTGAATTTTTATGTGTCATTGTGGCACATAAAGTATTGTCCCCTGTCGGGGGAAGCAATGAGGCATGGAGGTCAAAAGCGTAGGTTTGGCAATCAGAAAGAACATTGTTTATGGCTCACTCACTGTACAACTGGGGGAAAGTTCAAGGACCGTGAACTCCTTATCTGGGTCACTGATGTTCCTCACTTTGTAGGATGAAGTGAGGTTGTAAAAGTAAAGCACTTAGCACAATTCCTGACACATAAGCACCTCAATTAATGAGAGCTATTAATAGTAGTAGCTATTAGGGGAGCTTCAGGCATTGAGGAGCAGGAGCTGGTGAGTATTTATGGAGTCTTTTCAGCCCTCTGAAATTAGACCAGATGGCTGCCTACTCAGTTACATAACTCTGGAGTCACTTGTATAGTCACCATGAAGCCAGATAACCTCATGACCCCTATGTCACTTGGGGAGTTTAAGAAAATATGAAATTTTAACATTGAAATGAAAGTGTTTGATAAGCCACAAGATGTAAGCAATACTCAAGAACTACGTAATGTCTCCTGAATCTTCTAGAAGGCAGGGGGATGTCTGTAAGCACTTCGGGTCAGTGATACCCAACACAGAGGTCAGAAGACATGGCTCCCCTTCTAATCACTCACGTGACCCTGTGCCAGTGTCCTGTCTCTCTGAACTTTAGGTTTCTTACCTGTAAGGTATCGTGGAGGATGGTGTGGTTATTCACAAATATTTTGTGCCCCTCTCTGCGAAGTATTTATAATTCCCCACCCTAATAATATCAAATTTGTCCTATGACTCGCTTTACCAATTACAGGCGAGTGGACACGATGGGTCTGCCCTCAGGCCTTTCCTTGCCTCTGCTCTCATGAAAGCATGTGTTAAGATGGAGTTTCTGTTGGCCTGTCCTGAGTATCTATGATAAGAAGTTCACCTTGCTAGTCTAAGATGGGTATGGACCTTAAGCGATAAACTAACTCTGCTGTTTGAAGACAGGGAGAACTGGAGTGGTTTGTTTCCAGAGCACAACCTAGCTCATCGGGTCTGATGCAGGCAGAAATCATACACCTGCATCATGGGACTCTGATGAACAGCCTTGCAAATATGAAGGGTGCTGCAATCACAAGACAAGAGATGAAGGAAAAAAAGGAACTTTAATTTCCATGACGTACAACCTATTTCCACCAAAGAAGTAGTGTGATTAATAACTGAGTGTTAGTGGAAGAGGGAAAAACCCCACTGATTGGCCAAACCTCTTTCTCTCAAAGTAGACAGAGGAAAGAAGGAAATACGAAGCAGAATTGCTCACAACTGATTGAAAACGAAGCACCTTGGAAGCTTGCTTAAATCAGGCTATCCTCCCACCTGCTGCCTCAAGTCTCTACCGTTTGATTTGTGTCTTTTCCACATGTCTCAAATGTCTACAAAGGCTACCTGAAAATCATACTTCTCTCTCTCTCTTTTTTTAATAAGCTGCCTTTTTATTACCTTTAAATATTTCTTTTTATAATTATGTTCAGTTTTCATTTTATCATACTCATACTTCTCTTATATTTGAAAGGAAACCATCATATATGCACATGAAGTCCTAATATTCTAGAGAAAAAAAGAAAAAGAAGAAAGAAGGAAGGGAGGGAGGGAGGAAAGAAGGAAGGAGAGACAAACCAGAGGAAAAAAGGAACAAACAGAAATCAATTATTTAGAAGGCACTCATTCATTCCCTTGTAAAGTTCATAATATGCATTATTTATTGTATAACGAGAGTAACAGGGGCCTTTTTATCCATGTGATCCATTCACCAAGTGGTCCATTCACCAGCAATCCTAGAGGAAACTTCCATTTGTCGTCCTCAATGTAGAAAGTGTTAGCATAGGACATTAAAGGGGGGGGGGGCGGGGGGAAATAAGCCCAAAACACAGTTGACCTAGTATTTTGCTTTCATATTTACATTTGAATAGGTGAATGCCCAAAATCCTGGTAATTCATTTCAACCAGATTAATAAAATCACACAGAAGACTTCACCCAGAAGTACCTAATTTCTTCACTGACTACCCTGTTTAGTTCCTCCCTGCTTCACTCAAGAGGAAGGATATTAACTCACAGATCTTTTTTCCTTGAAAGTCCCCGAGAGGATGGAATTGCCTTTTCTCTTTTGAAAAATGCCTCCCATTTGACTTGCACCTTGCTGGGAATAAGATATTATTTATTTTAAAAGAGAGGCAGCTTCAAGTCTCCCTTCCTTCCAATTCTTGCTGAGTTATAGGTTGAAATTAAAAGAAAATGAATGATAATAATGTTAACCAAGAAGGCTGCTATTACAGGGAAACTGAGAAGAAAAGGCCTGGGGTAAAAGAGCTGCAGGAATCATAGCTCAGAGATGGGCTGTTTTAGGACATCAGTCAGTCCTGGCCAGTGCACTTGGAAAGGTGCCGCTTCCGGAATGAATAGGCAAGGACCTTCAGGGAGGGGTGGGACTCGATTGAGTTCCTGGGCCACTCTCACTTGTATTAAATTACTCCCTTTGAGGGGTTGCCCTTCTTGACCCAGACATGAAAGATGTCTCCTCCTTATTTAAGTCAGAATACAAAATTGAGAGTTGACCTACATCTTGCAAGTGGGAAAAGAACACTTGGACACAGGTAGACAACTCACTGGGGTGCTCCTTCTCCTTTTGGAGATACTGAACAAAGAGCAAGGCTGATGCTTCTCTCACGTGGCCTCCAGAAAGTGCACCTGAAGAACTTGCAACAGGAGGCCAAAAATATGTCATCTCAAGAGAATGAGAAGACAAGCCACAGACTGGGAGAAAATATTTGCAAAATTCATATCTGATAAAGAACTGTTATCCAAAATATTCAAAGAAAAACAAAAACCAAAGACATGAACAACCCAATTAAAAACTGAGCAAAAGCTCTGAACAGACACCTCACCAAAGTAGATACACAAATGACAAATAAGCATATGAAAAGATATTCCACATCGTACATTCTTAGGGAACTGCAAATGAAAACAACAAGATACCACTACACACCTATTCGAATGGCCAAACCCTGAAACCACCAAATTCTGCCGAAGATGTGGAGCAGCAGGAACTCTCATTCGTTGCTAGTAGGAGTGGTGCAGTCACTTTGGAAGACAGTTTGACAGTTTCTTACAAAATTAAACATACTCTTACCATGTGATCCAGCAACCATGCTGCTTTTTTTTTCTTTACTCAAAGGAGTTGTGCAAAAACCTGCATGCCAATGTTTATAGCAGCTTTTTCATAATTGCCCAAACCAATATGTTCTTCAGTAGGTGAAAGGATTAAGTGTGGTACCTCCATACAATGGAATATAACTGAGAGCTAAAAAGAAATGAGCTATCAAGCCATGCAAACACATGAAAGAACCTTAAATGCATATGACTAAGTGAAAGAGGCCAATTTGACAAGGCTAATACTGTATGGTTCCAACTATATAACATTCTGGAAAAGGCAAAATATGGAGACAGTAAGTAGGTTAGTGGTTGTCAGGGATTAGGGAGGAGGGAGAAATAGGCAGAACACAGAGAATTTTGAGGCAGTGAAACCATTCTGTATGATACTACAATGGCTGATACATGTCATTATACATTTGACAAAACCTATGAATACACAGCATCAAACGTGAACCATAATGTAAATTGTGGACTAGGTGATGATGATGTGTCAGTGTAGGTGCATGGATTGTAACAAATGTACCTCTCTAGTGGAGGATGCTGATAATGGGGAGGCTATGCATATGTGAGGGCAGAGGATATATGGAAACTTTCTGTACTTTCTGCTCAATTTTGCAATGAATATAGAACTGCTCTCAAAAATAAAGTCTGTTAAAAAACAAGGGCCATCTTGGATTATGAGCTACCTTTGACCCTTCTTTTCTTCCAAGAAACAGATTTCCCAACTTTCAAATATTCTTTCCCTTAACTCCATAAAACTCTGGAACATACTAGAAGCTCCACTCCCACAAATTCTTCATTTACTTTTTAAGGAAATATTTAAGTGTCTATTAGGACTAATCACTGTGTGATGCTCCAGTAATATGGTGTTTCACTGATACATTTCTTTTTTATTTTGTAAAATCTAAAATCTGTATTTCTCTTAAAATAGGTGGACATCTTATACTTGTCAGTGCTTTTTCTTTATTTTACAAAATATTAACTATAATATATAATATATATTATATAAAGATTGTTTATAATATTTTATTATACAGAAATATACTTATGTAAAATAATAATGTATCTTATAGTCAGCATCTTAGATTTCACAAAACATGGTAAAATGGTAAACAAAAAAATGTGCAGCTTCAGCCCAGTAATGGAGACAGATTTAAATAAATAATCATGCAAACAAAGTTACAACAATAACTATGGTGCTTTGAAAAGATGGTATATAGTGCTGTGAGAGATACCTGGGGAGCAGGAAAGTTTTCCCAGAGGAAGTGGCAATGGTCCCAGGACTAAGAACTGCAGAAATAGTGAGAGTGAGCTAGATGAAGGAGAAGAGGATGAGGAGGCGGAGGTAACTACGGGTACAAATGCTCTAGTGCAGAAGAGAATCTGGGGCATGGAAAGGTCAGGGCATGGAAGGAGGGCAAGTGACGAGGGACACTGTGATGTGCAATAAGCCTGGGAAGGTGGAAAGGCTCCTCTGAAGCACTGAAGTGAAAATCTCAAACAGTGGATTCTACAGGTCAGGAACTCAAGGGGAAATTTTGAGATAGAGATGAAAATTATTGAGTCATCTGAATCAAGGTTGTCATAAAAGCCCTGGGTGGGGATGATATAACCAAGAAATGTAATTCTTGGGTTTTACTTTAGAATCTTCTGGGAGGCTTTTAAAAATCCCAATGGCCAGGCTGGCCATAAAACTAATGAAATAAAGATCTCTGGTAGATCCCGGAATCACTATTTTTAACTGCTACCCATGATTCCCCAGGTGCAACCACATTTGAGCACCACCAGCCTGGAGAGAAAACAAAGCAGAAAATGAGGAGGTGCTAGAACGAAGAGTTGAGAATTCTGATATTTAATGGTCTGGTGGAGGAGGAAGAAGTTGCAAAGGACACAAGAAGGAATGCCCAGGAGATCAATGGGAAGTCAGGAGAATGTTGAGTCACAAAAGTCAAGAGGAAAAGGAAGGAGTTGTCAGCAGTGCTGAATGAATCTGAGTGAAATAGGTGAGGACTGAAAGCATCCTTCGGGGCCAAGCACGGAGAGGTCGATGTCGACCTTTGTGGGAACTGTCGGTGTGACGGAGTCAGAAGGCAGATGATGCCGAGGACAGAGGTGGAGGTGAGAATGCCAAGTGTGGAGGACTGCTTTTAGAAATCTGGCTGCAAAGTGGAAGGAGATTGAGGAGATCATGGGGTAGAGAGAGTTCTGTTTTGTTTTTGTAAATGAGAACTATCTGAGCATGTTTGAAAAATGAAAGAGAACAACAGCCCTAATACACAAGTAACAGTAGCATGCCTTTCCTGAGAAGCTGAGGAAGTGAAAACACAGACATAGGTGAAGGGGCCAGATTTTGATACGAAGAAGGGATGGGTCCTCTATTGTAACTGGAGGCAACAAAGGTGGTGTAGGAGACATAGAAGTCAATTTTCATCTGCAGGAATAGGAAGAGAAAAGCTCTTGTGCAAATTTCATCTTGCATATGAAAGCAGCTCAAAAATTCCTTATTAACGCACCTCCCTAGTTTGGCTTCAGAAGTTACGTTTCTCATAAGGACAGTCTTCTCCTTGGGCTGCTATCCATGTGTGCTAATTATGTTATTGGCTGGCATTTCCTACAACAGTCCCTGCTCATATAACTACCACTGATTCATTAAGTCATGTAAGCAGGAGTTATTCCTTAGCTGACTAATTAGGGATTGTATCCCTGAAGTTAAAACACATATACCTATCCAGCAAAGGGTTGTGTGGTGCCCACCCGATGCCAAATATTGCACTGACTACTGAGAACAGAAAACAGAAAAACAAACAAGATGGAGAATTTGAAATTCCCTCTCACCATGCCCTTATCCCAAGAGATGCATCATCTAGATGGAAAGCTAATGACTGGTAAGTAACTTATAATGATTAAAGAGTAAATCACTGCACATGTATTCTAAACCCTTTAGCACTGTTGTTGTTTCAAAGGCACTATCCCAAGACGAACGTGGCTTCATATGTAGTAGCTCTTTCAGCAGACATAGCAGCTTTTGAGAACAAGATACTTCTTTTTATTTTTTTTTTTTGAGAGACAGAAAGAGGGGTGGGGGAGGGGCAGAAGGAGAGAAAGAGAGAGAATCTTAAGCAGGCTCCATGCCTAGTGTGGAGCCCGACATAGGGCTGGATCTCACAACCCTAAGATCATGACCTGAGCTGAAATCAAGAGTTGGATGCTTAACCGACTGAGCCACCCAGGTACCCCAAGAACAAGGTACTTCTAAGGGAAGTATTACCCAAGCACCAAAAGGTTTTATTACCAATGTCTGTTGAAAAGGAGGGCAGTAGTTCTACGCTGCTCTAAAAAATCAGATAAAAATTACTTAGTCATAGAATTAGAGAATCTCTTGGTTGGGAGAATCCTTAAAGGTGATCTTCTCCAGTAGCCCATCTAAAGGTTGAGTTTCTTCTGGCTTGAGGAAAAGATGGTTGGAGGCTGACGGTAAAGGCTGCGGGTTAGGGGACTAGGGACAGGGGCTAGGGGGCAGGGACTAGGGACAGGGGCTAGGGGGGAGGGACTAGGGACAGGGGCTAGGGAGAGGAGGGACCTCAAGGAGGAATGATAGACAGGGAGAGCACATTCCTAGCTCATAGACCAACCTTCCTCCCACACACACATACAGGACTTTCTTTCATTCTCTTTTCTTCTTTTGGCCCAGTTGGGATTAGAGTCATTAGAAAATAATTATTCATTTTTACGAGACAGAAAAAAAAGTATTTTCCTGTATTGTACTTACTGCTTTGCACATAATAAACACAGAATATTAGTAATTGAATGAAATAACAACCAAAGTGACCTTCTCTGCCAACTGGCAGGTGAACTAATAGAGTGTAAATATAATATAAATGAACTACTTCACGCCCTCTTCCCAAAGCGGCCAGGACTGTTTACAAAATGAGTTTGGTCCTCTCTGCCATGAATTATGGTGGAAGAATCAAAGATAAATATGATCGTGCCTGCCGCTGGAAGCTCAAGGTCTATTAAAGCTACAAAACAGTATAAATATTACAACACAGTGATACGTGCTACCCTAGATGTGTGGTTGGTTGACCACGCTCCCGCGATGGGTGGGTGAGCGTGGCCTGGCAGATGTGGGTAAGCACAGGGCCCAGACTGGCCACAGGAGCACAGAGCAAGTGTCAAGACCAGGAGAAAGTGCAGAGATTAGTTGAGTGGGAGGCCATGGGTTGGTAAGCCAGAGAAGTGAATCTATACCAGTAATGATAAGAAGGAGGGCCTGAGGTAGATGCCAGGAAGTAGGGCACAGCCCCAAAACTCAAACCCTCAGGGAAATGAGACCTGGGAACTACAGTTCAAGGGATGCAGGAAAATATGTGGCTGAATATGGAACCAGGGGCTTTTGCCCAGTCTTGCCTTCCTGACCCCTCCTGATGTTTGGCACGGGCAGAATTGGCTCCATTTGAAACAGTGGAGTAGACAGATGAGAAAAGAGAATTCAGAATATAAGAAACTAAGGATTCAGAGAAAAGTTTCTGGTGGTCCTAGATGAAGCAGATGTCTTAGAACTGCAGAAGGCCTAGGGCCATGCTCTTTTGGGAGATGACTTTAGGTGTGGCTGTCCCTGCAAAAGCCTGAGATACCATGCAGTGAGTGCTCTGCATGGAGAGATGTTTCAATAGCCTTTGACTCTGTATGTAAGACTCAGCTATGCACTAAGCTGCATGTACTCATCACACCCTCATGGCTGTTCATACTCCTAGTTACTGAGATGCATAATAAAGTCACACCAGCCCACAACTTTGAGACTGATAGATGGAAGGGGAACTTCTTTGATAGATCAGATAATTCTTAATGGGATAAAAGAAAGATCTGCTCTGGTTCCCCCTTCTTTTTAATGTGCCCATTAAGAATGTGATCTTTTGGGGAATGAGCCAGATGCACATATATCTTCAACAAGAAACCGAAAGTTAAGAGTTCTCTTAGATGCCAATGACAGGACTTTATCATTCTGAACTTCCAGTGGTTTTAATAGACATCTGACCCCAATTTTTAATTATCACCATTAAGACAGGCTTTGGATCCACTGTGCTAAAACTGACGTTATTTTAGGAAGATGCCTAACAGAGCCCATAACCCCAGAACAATTAGCTGCATTGATGTATCTCGATGGACGTTTCATATCTATTTGGTCTTGAAGAGTATCCCAAGAAGCTAAATTTATTAAATCTAGACCACGTATGGGTGTTTTTGTCTAGGCTCACATAACCATAGCCATGCTTGATGGCAAAGAACTGGAGAGTCTCAATTTTTCATTTTTCTATGAATTGCAGCAGTCTCAAAATTACTTTCCAAATGAAATCTTGGCCCTGGTTGCAGGGACTTTCTAGCTCTCTTCAATCAAAACTGGAAATGGCCTTCCGTTCAGGCAGATTTTTTTTTTTAAATGATGTTTCAATTCTCAGGGAAGAGGGCTGATCTTTTCTCAGGCCTAGACGTTGAGAGATCCTCTCTCAGGCCCATCCCAGCGACCTGTCAGGAGAGCTCATATTGAACTCAGAAAACTGTCAGAAAACCTTTGAAAAGCTCAGGTAAAAGAAATAATTCCTAAAGAGAATTAATCTGGCAACCCCATTCCTCTAGGTTCTGTGGAATTTAATCTTAGCCTAAACCAAACAAGCCGGCAGGGTATGCTTTGGTGTGGTGTCAGCAGAACCAGTGTAAAAAGCAGTCCTGAAAAAGAGCGTTCTGTTTAATATGAAGGTGATATTGATGAGAATTTGATATTCATTACAGTGCACAGCGTCTTTTGTAGGGTAATCCACCAAAGATGCCTCTCCTTAGGAGCGTGTGTGTGTATGTATGTGCACGTGCGTGCATGCTGTTCAAAAAACTTTAATTGGAGAGCCTAATTTCTGAAAAGTGTATAAAATAGCACAGTTTGGCAGATGAACAATCTCGTGAAGCTTCATCCAGGCCCTGCACCCTTCTCTTCCTTCCTCCTTTCTTAATACTCTCCCTGCCCCTGGAAGGTAATTGTCATCTTAACTCTTACTACGATCACTTTCTTGTTTTCCTTTATAGTCTTAAACCTATGTGTACTTCCTCAACAATACAGTTTCTAAACACACACACTCTCTAATGTATTGTATATATACCAATATTATGTAAGATTCATTCATGCTCCTGTAGTTTCTTCATTTTCACAGTTCTACATTATTCCCATGTCTCAAAGTACTACAATGTATTTATCCATTCTACATTTGGTAAGTATGTACGTAATCTCCTTTTAGGAATTACTGAAAACAATGATGCTCTTGACAGCCTTATAATGTATACAGAATAGTTTCTTTGGGATATACACTTTAGAATATAGTTTCTGGGTTAAAAACAAATAAATATTCTATATATACATTATATATGTATATTTATTTATATAAAGTTTTCAGTATATTTCTAGAGGACTAGTAATCGAATATTTGGAGATAGGACCACCTTCTCTGGGTGTATGGCTATACAGAGGAGAGATATCTGAACAAAATCAGGGCTCTGCCATCCAAGAAGAATCAGGGAATTCAGGCTGAGTAGGTAACCAATAGTGTCTGCGTCAATGGTGATGATTATGAACAAAGGATAGATAATGGTGAACACCTGATTTTTTATTCTTGCCACCCAGTCTCCTCCCTGATGACAGATGAGACCGCGATTCAGGAAAGTGTCAATGGTGAAGTAGGAAAGATGGACCGAAAAGGGCAAGAACTCTTCACTTCCACAGCAAATACCCCTATATCCAGAGTGATCAGAGAAAGATAATTTCCCTGTGAGGAAGGACAGTTAGGTCTCAGTGCTGCCCTGGGGGAAGCTCTCAAGCTAGCCTACAGCCCCAGTGATCTGGACCCAAGAAAAGAAGGCTGATCACCTTACAGCGGAGCCTCCCGCTCCTGCTTACAAGAATATGTCTAATCTTATAGTTCATCCAAAGGAAACACAGTATCCCCAGATCACAACATGAAAAACTAATATACATAGCAGAGAACTCTCAAGCTATGGGACAGAGCCCAGTTATGCACCCACTGGGTCTCATGACTTCTCTCGCACCCTCAGTTGATTCCCAAAAGGCAACAGTCACCATCCAGAAAAGGATAAATCATCATACTTTCAAAGCAAATGAGAAGAAAAGGTGGGGAATGGTTGGAAGTGAGAACCTGTTCCTCTATGCAAACACCCTTTCCATTTCTCCTTGATATTTTGAGATGCTTCCCCCCAGGATGCCTTCGATGTTCATTAAACTTCTGTCACCTGTATACACCTGGGGGCAGGGGAGAAGATTATGAAGTGGAGGGAGAAGTCTAACAAATAGTACAACTGGCCCCTGAGGACAGACTCCAGGTGTAGACCACAGGACAGACTGCAGGTGTAGACCATATGGACAACTCCCATCTTCATGTGGAAGCTACTCAGAATCTTCTGTTCTGTGTGGCTGTCAGGGTGGCAAGAACAATTTGCCCATGCAACCTCCCCCAGGCCCATATATGTGCCACTTTCACAGCGCACAGTGATGCAGGGCCAAGTCTGCTCTGCTCTGGGCTCACAATGGGCAATGCTGGGAACAATGGTTGGTCTCTGGAGGCTGGCTCCCACTGAGCCCTTGCAGCCTTCAGCAAAGGGAGAACAGCATTTGCTGTTTTGTCTCACATCCTTACAAACTCACCAGTTACCCTCACTACCTCCACCCCCAGCCCTAACTTCACACTTCCATCCAGAGCCTCTCACCATCCCAAACTCTTTGGAGTGCTCCTAGCTTAGCTGTTTTGCATTCATCACCTTATTTTTTAAAAAAAATTTTGTTATGTTAGTCACCATACAGTACATCGTTAGTTTTTGATGTAGTGTTCCATGATTCATTGTTTGTGTATAACATCACCGGCCTATCTCAATCTCCCACCCCCCCTCCCCTCTGAAACCCTCAGTTTGTTTCCCAGAGTCCATAGTCTCTCGTGGTTCATTCCCCCTTCTGTTTACCCCCCTTCATTCTTCCCGTCCTTCTCCTCGTGATCTCCCTGCTATCCTAGTGATCTCCCTGCTATTTCTTACGTTCTATAAATGAGTGAAACCATGTGATAATTGTCTTTCTCTGCTTGACTTATTTCACTTAACATAATCTCCTCCAGTCCTGTCCATGTTGGTGCAAATGTTGGGTAATCGTTCTTTGTGATGGCTGAGTAATATTCCATTGTATATATGGACCACATCTTCTTTATCCACTCATCTGTTGAAGGGCATCCCAGCTCCTTCCACAATTTAACTACTGTGGACAATGCTGCTATGAACATTGGGGTGCATATGGCCCTCCTCTTCACTATGTCTGTATCTTTGGGGTAAATACCCAGTGTGGAGGTCCCTCAAAAAGTTAAAAATAGAGCTACCCTATGACCCAGCAATTGCACTACTGGGTATTTAACTCATCACCTTATTTTGATTTTCGGTCCTTACAACAGTTCTGAGAGCTGGCCAGTGAGGGGGTTGGGGGTGTACAATGATTCCTGCCGTGCAGGTGGGAAGCTGCCGCTCAGAGAGGAGGTGCATTCTGTTCCCCGAGATCCCGGTCGGTAAGTGGTGAACGCACCAAGCCACCTTCTCCTTCTGGCACTCCAGAACTCTGCAGGATTTATAGTCCTGGGAGAGAGCGACAATCTCCACATATTGTTGCCACAGTGGTAGAAACATCACCTTTCAGTGCTGGAAAAGACTTTAGAGACTGTTGGCCCTGTTCTTGTTAATGACGAGTTGGAGACACTCAGGAGGAGCTGAGAGGGTTGGGGGAACCCGGGGCTCCCGATGCCCCATCCAGTGCCCTCTCTCTCTCCTCACATGGCCATCACGTTGGGGCCCTTTTATTTCCGAGCTCCTTCTCTTTTACCAGGGGAAAGTCCTTAATTTTATGAGCAGTAACTCCTGATTTTGAAGCCCTTCAATTTAAAGCCATGGGGAGGAAATAATTAAATTGAATCCAAGTCATAGCATTTAAAATGCTGATATACACCAGGGCCCTTTTTTTCTTCTTTCCAGTGTGTTTATGAACAGAATTAATCACAAACGCTTTCACCTTAGCAACCCACTGAACTGGAGTTGGAATGAAACATTTTGTGCAGCAAGAATCTACTCAAATATTCAAATAAAGACTAACAGACTAAAAAATATTCCATATAAATGCGTAGAATATTTCCTGCATGAAGATCACAGGTCTTATCAGGCTGTAAGTTCTTGGGGGCCCTCGGCCTGGATACCCAGGCAGGAGATGCTAACTGCATCTGAAGATTCTGAAGCAGAGTTATTGAAAATCAGCCAGTTCTACACTTGGGGTTTTAAAAAATATTCGTAAGAGATCAGTATTTACTGGCCAAATTGAGCTTTTTGACCTTGTTTTCTATTTTAAAATGTCTGACCCTCTCCCTTCTGTTGATATAAGCATCTGCTGTTGCCTTGGAGAATAAGTGTGTTGCTTTTAGATATCTGACCTAGCAGGAAGGAAACAGGACTGGGGAGCTTATTTTGCTGGCCAGGTTTAACCCAGAGGAAAGCTGCTCTTCAGATGCCTTCTCTGGCATCACTTCTTTGACTGACAATCACAGGATGTCCAAAAAGCTTCAGAATCTACTTACACACTGTCGATGGCCACAGAGGGGTGGAGGCAGAGTCATGGAAGCACAGCTTTTTATACATCATGTCACTGAATGCTTCCAACGGTGCCGGGGAGTAGGTAATGCTTCCATTTTACAAATGAGGAAACTGTGACTTAGAGAAATTAAGTGGTTTGCAAAAGGTCAAAAAAATAAAGGGGCAGAACTAGGTTCAAATTCCAGTGCTCTTTCCACTGTATGACACTTGTTAATATCTTCACTGACTTTGAAAGTATGATGATTTGTCCTTTTCTGGATGGTGACTGGTGCCTTCTGGGAATCAAGTGAGGGTGCAAGAGAAGTCGCAAGACCCAGTGGGCATGCAACTGGGCTCTGTCCCACAGCCTAAGATCTCAGCAGAACATGGGGGCCACCCGTGTGGTGGAAGATGGGGTGAGGGTGTGGCTCTCACGCTCAGCCCTGCAAACAAGCTCCCTGGATCTGAAGACCTACTCCAAGCACCTGCCCTCAGCAACAATGCTCAGATTATTTCTCTTTCTGTTCTGCAAAAGCTTTCTGTGCATCCCCTCCTCTGTGTCCAAGTGCTCCCCACCTCTGGCTGAGAACTTCCTGCCTCCAGCTTTCTATGTAGGTCATCTTCCCTGGTTCAAGGCTTGGCTGCAGTGCCCGCTTCTCGGGAAGCAATTCCCCTTGGGGCTGGCCCTCTTCTCAGAACAATGCTCCATGTCTTCTCTCTGCCAGCTTGAGCCAACTTAAGCCTTACACCCACCTTGACAGTGTCTAAGCAAGATGAAGAAACAGATTCAGATCATGACGTGCCTTTACTTACCACCTTACAACTGCAACTCCTGCCCACCTCCCCAGCCTCATCCCCCCATGGGCTCCAAACACTCTGGCCTTCTTCCTACACCCTGAATACACCACGCTTGCTCTAGTGTTAGAGTCTTTGTACTTCCGTTCCCTCAGCCTAGATACTTCCACCACCTGGCCCCACAATCTTCTCATACCAGAATATTTCTATTTATTCACATCTCAGCTCAAATTCCCCCTCCAGGCAGACCTTCCTAACCAGACTAAGTAGTTCCCTTACCCAAATGCCCACTCTTACTCCCTAACCTAGTTGCCTGTTCTGTTTTCTTGAGGGCACCTGCCACCACTTGACATTACCTTGCTCACTGATTTGGTTGTTTGCTTATCACCCACGAGTCCCCTTGGATGTGTGTTCAGGGATTGCCAGGACCTTATTGACTTGTTCCCTACCAGCTCCTCAGTGCTCAGGACGGTGTCTGTCTCCATAATTATTTGCTCAATGGATATAAAAATAAAGAAGGAACAAGAGAGGACAGAGGAAGGAAAAGCAGAAGCCTATGGCCTTGGTGTTTTTATGTGGTGCTCTAAATCTTTGACGTTCTTCTGTAGGCATTATCTGGTTTAATTCTCCCAACAGCGCTAAGAAATAGGTAAGATATTTCCCATCTACAGACAGAAACTACTAACACGTATTGAGTACTCTTCAAGCACTTGTTCTTAAATGGAATTGAATGACAAGTGAGGAAAAAGAGAATTATAGGATCTGTTGCAAGAGGCAAGATCTGCGCTCAGTCTGACTGCAGAGCCCATGCTATTAACCAGCTCAGAAAGGCCACAGATTCAGAGAAGTGTCTTATACATCATAAGGGACTCAGAGATTTTGAATCCTTGAATATTGGACTCCAGCCCTTTGCTGCCCTTGCTTTTCCTTCTATACCATACCAACTACCTATTTTAGGAACTGGGAAGCAGTGGAGGAAGGGGTGTTTGTGAAGGGAGAGGCTCCCTTTCCCCCCATGCACTGGATGTCTTCCCTTTGTCCCCTCTAAATCCACTCTCCACCCTCTCCACCCTGCTCTGTGTCCTGGAAGACACCTGCAAGGATCACACCAAAGAGCACCCCTGCTCTCTTGCTTCAGAGAACACTGGGAAAAGAATGCAAACATGGGGGGGGGGGAAGCAAGGAAGTTACCTAATCCCTTAAAGGTCACATCTCCTATAGGGCACCCCTGTCCTCAAGGCTCCTGGCTGTAATAACAGCACCCCTCTGTGACTAGCCCCAGGCCCCTTCAGTATTTGCTATCTCTGGTGGTTTCCCCTCCCCTACCTTTAAAAACAGTGGGTCAAGGGTCCTCAAATGACCTATGTGTGTGTCATCTATTTGTGTCCCATTAGAACTTGACTTACACATCGCACTCAGAGTTCTCCCAGGGAGACCAATGAGAGACTTCAGCTGGCAAGTCTTTTGTTCTATGGACCCAGAGTGACTGAATAGCCCATATGTGTTCCCCAATAGACAGTTGTATTCAGTGCACAGATAGCTTCTCCTGTTGGATTTCTTTGTTTGGGAGATGGAATAGAGCCCTTGAGAGTTTCCTTTCAGACCCAGGCGAATTCTCCATTAGGAGGCCAGTCTTTCATAAACTCCCATTTTTGAGGCTCAAGCAATTGGCCCTTGCCTTCTACAAACTTCCTCTTCAACAGATGTTTTTGTCACTCCTGTAACTGTTATGGTGACTATATATAGTCTTAATCTCTATCCGAAATTGTATAGATTGAATCATTGCTTCCCGAATCTCCTCCAACAGTGGCCCAACAGCTATCTTATTCACCCCTGAGTCTCTAGAGCCTTGAATGTCCAGAACCTGGTACATGGTAGCTTCAAGGAATCAAGAGACTTAAGTGTGTTTTGATGAATATGGAATGGGGGAAGGTCCTTGTGGTACCAAGAGTCCATTTCTTTAGTCTATTGAAATAGTCGTGTAATTTCTACCACCCTGAAAAAACACAGTGAATAAGCATTTAGTGGACCCATGAAAAGGTATATAGGCATTTCCCAAAACTTTCATCCATACTACGCAAACCAATGCTGTTCTAAGTACTAGCTGTACTTCTGAATGAGGAAACACAATTTAGGAAAAGGGATAACAATTGAAAAAGGGTTTGGACCTCTGGATCTAGTCTGTTACCCCAGCATGAACAGACCCCTGGCTAAGCTCTCACTCAAGTCCACTTAAGAACAAGGGCTGGAAATGTTCTAAACTTAGACTGTGGTGATGTCACTTCTGTAAATAAGCCAACCACCATGGGATGGTACCCTTTCTGTGGATGAATTTTATGGTATGTGAAATAAATTTCAATAAAAACACTTAAAAAAAAAAAGAAAAATAGGAACCAAATCAACCTGGATATTGAAGTTTTTTTTCAGTGTGGCACATTCATTATTAATAAGGGGAAGCAATTCACTCTAAGACTATATACCGAAATCAGAAGAGTATAGGTACTCTCTTATCAAAAAGGTAAATATGGGGGCACCTGGGTGGCTCAGTCAGTCAAGTGTCTGCCTTTGGCTCAGGTCATGATCTCAGGGTCCTGGGATCGAATCCCACATTAGGCTCCCTGCTTGGCGGGGAGTCTGCATCTCCCTCTGTCCACCCTCCCAACCCCGCTGTTCATGCTCTCTCTTTCTCTCTCAGATAAAAAAAATCTTTTTTTAAAAAAGGGGTAAATATGTTAAAGACAATAAGCAAAAGGCACTCTGAGTGGCTACAGTCCACATCTTTAATTTTCAGAAATGAGTCAAGCAAGCTGCTCAAGATCACACAGCTAGCTAGGAGCAGAGCTGGTCTAACCCCACAGCCTCTTGACTGCCAGTGCACGGCCCTTCCTTCTGCACCAGCCATAATGCTGAGGTGGTGAAACCTGGAAAACATTTATTTCTGAACTCAAAAAGGGAGGATAAATAAATTCCAGAAACTATAGATCATTAACTATGACATCAATCTGAATCTAATCCTAGAATGGATTTTAAAAAATGTGGTATGTGAGCCTTTAGAAAAGCAAGGATTGTTATATGAAGTCAGCATGGATTATTAAGAATGAGACTCCTAAAACTGTTCTATCTGTTTTATGAAAACGATTACAGTAGATTGGGGGAATAACATAAATGTAGTGTTTCTTGATTTAACTGAAACATTTGTTATATTCTTTCATACTTTTTGCAAACAACATGCAAATGAGACCTGGATAATAGTGAACTTTGGGATATGCATCCAGACATTGTAGCTGTCCATGTGAAAACTGTACACGGTGTTCATCGAAACATTAATATAATCTTGGGTTGTATTAATAGAATAGGATCACTGTATTTTGTGCTGTCTGATCACATCTGGGATTTTTAAAACAGATCTTATTTATTCATTTGACAGAGAGGGAGAGAGAGAGCACAAGCAAGGGGAGAGGGAGAGGGAGAAGCAGGCTCCCTGCTGAGCAGGGAGCCCGATGCAGGGCTCGATCCCAGGACCTTGGGATTATGACCTGAGCTAAAGGCAGCTGCTTAACTGACTGAACCACGCAGGAGCCACACACATCTGGGATTTAAGACAGATATTGACACAATGGAATGTCTTTGCAAGAAGGTAGCATGAAGGTGATGGTTGTCTCTGAAAAACATGCCATGGCTCATATGAAGATTAGTTAGAACTAGTGCCTTTTACACACAGGAGAAGAGATTTGGGGAATTATGGTAACGGTCTTCAAATACTTAAAAGTTGCTGTGTGAAGGTGGATCATACTTAGTCCGTGAGACTTCCGAGAGAGAACTAGGAAGGGAGCGGAGTGACGGAGGAGGACTGGGTGGAATGGGGGAAATCAAAGCGATGTTAACTGGCATAACTGAAATCATTCTGTAATCCTGGCCTCAAGCCTAAGTACTCAAAAATGTATCCCTAGATCAAGAGAGGTAGCTGACAGCTAATTATTTGAATGACATGGTCTTGGATCCGTACAGAATTACTTTCACAGATATTAGTTTCTATTATGTTCTCAGGTTACACCATCCTTAAAAAAAAGGATAATCCTTAAAAAAAACCCATATGCATTGATTGGAAAAATATGATTGAAGATGTCCCACATATAGCTTCTTGTTCCCTATGTTAAGAACACCAAGAGTAATTTCCTTTTGACCTAAGTTCCAAGATAAACCCTGCTTCCCCTAGACAACTGAAGACCTCATTATCTTTCCTCTACAACCTGACTGTCTTCCCCCGTCACCGCTCTAGCTGAAAGGTAGCAACACACACCGCTCACCTGCCAGGAGCTCCAGACTGCCCCTGCTCCTCCGTCACTGAGTCCTGCTGGTTCAACTGCTCTAACACATTCACACGGCTTCTCCTAGGACTACTGTCTCGGTCTCAGTAGAGTAAATGATATCTATTTTCAGGAGTAGAATTTAGTGATTCATCACTTACATACAACACCCAGCACTCATTACAACTAGTGCCCTCCAGCAACCCTCAATTTGTTCTCTGTAGTTAAGAGTCTCTTGACTGGTTTGCCTCCCTCTCTGTTTTTATCTTATTTTATTTTTCCTTCCTTTCCCCTATGTTCATCTGTTTTGTGTCTTAAATTCCACATGAGTGAAATCATGTGGTATTTGTCTTTCTCTGACTGACTTACTTCGCTTAGTATACTACATTCCAGTTCTATCCACATCGTTGCAAATGATAAATTTCATTCTTTTTGGTAGCTGAGTAATAGTCTATTGTATGTATGAACCACATCTTCTTTATCCATTCATCTGTTGATGGACATCTTGGCTCCTTCCACAGTTTGGCTACTGTGGACATTGCTGTTATAAGCATTGGGGTGCAGGTGCCCCTTCTTTTCACTACATCTGTATCTTTGGGGTAAATACCCAGTAGTGCAATTGCTGGGTCGTAGGGTAGCTCTATTTTTAACTTCCTGAGGAGCCTCCATACTGTTTTCCAGAGTGGCTGTACCAGCTTGCATTCCCACCAACAGTGTAAGAGGGATCCCCTTTTTCCTCATCCTCACCAATATTTGTCATTTCCTAACTTGTTAATTTTAACTATTCTGACTCATGTGAGGTGGTATCTCATTGTGGTTTTGATTTGTATTTCCCTGATGATGAGTGATGCTGAGCATTTTCTCATGTGTCTGTTAGCCATTTGTATGTTTTCTTTGGAGAAATGTCTGTTCATGTCTTCTACCCATTTCTTAACTGGATTATTTATTTTTTGGTGTTGAGTTTGATAAGTTCTTTATATATTTTGAATACCAACCCTTTCTCAGGTATGTCATTTGCAGATATCTTCTCCCATTCTGTAGGTTGCTTTTTAGTTTTGTTGATTGTTTCTTTTGCTGTGCAGAAGCTTTCTATGTTGATGAAGTCCTAGTAGTCCATTTTTGCTTTTGTTTCCCTGGCTTCCAGAGACATCTCTACTAAGAAGTTGCCATGGCCAAGGTCAGCGAGGTTGGTGTCTGTGCTCTCCTCTAACATTCCCGGCTTATTATGAACTATTTCAGTCATACAGAAAATGCAGAGCATATTATAATAACCATATGTGTAACCACAACTCAGTTTTGTTAAATCTTAACATTTTGTCACTTTTACTTCACATATATAATAAAAAAATATATTTAAAAGATTAGAGGGGCACCTGGCTGTCTCAGTTGGTAGAGCATGAGACTCTTGATCCTGAGGTGGTAAGTTCAAGCCCCATGTTGGGTGCAGAGATTACTTGCAAATAAAATCTTAAAAAAAAAAAAAAACCCAAACATTAAAGAAGCAGATGATGCTTCCTGCATAGCTCTTGCTAGGTCCAGTCTTCTCCCTCCCTTCCTTCCAGAGGTAACCACCTGCATATGGTCAGTCTCTTTCCTTTGCATACTTTGAGTTTACTGGCTATGACATACTGGAAATATTATACATATTTAATATTATAAAATGGATATTATACTGTACATATTATTCTGAAGCTTACTTTTCGTACAGTTGTTTTTGATATTCATTGATACTGATCCATGTAGCTCTAATTCATCACATTCCTATTTCTTCCTGTCTGAAGGTAAGCTTCAGGAGCTCAGGATTCTTTTTCTAATTTTTTTTCAATGCTATATGCCAAGCACCGAGAACAGTGTCTGGCACAAAGTACACACTCAAAAAATATTTGTGGGGTGAATGAATGAACAGTGCAAGTAGGATATTAGGAAAAACAGTGAGCCTCTTTTACCTGGCTAAAGAGGTAGAATATGGTAAGAAAAGTACTTACATGAGAGGACTTTCCTCTAGCCACAAATAAATGGAAATATTATATAAAATCCAGGAAAAATTTTTCAAAGAAACAATCATGTTAAGGAGGAGGAGGAGGAAGGATAAGAAAAAGAAATCAAGGGAATCCCATAATTCCATATGTTAGAAATAAAGAAGGCACTCAGAGCTGGAGAATTAAAAAGCTGTGATGTAGCTACAGCCCTGGGGGTGTCAGACAGGTAAACTGGCTCTAGTCCCTGAGGTTCAAGGCTTTAATGCCTAAGAAGGAACAGGAAACATGGTCTGAGCTCACCCATGTGTGGGGGTAGGGGTAGGATTGAACAGAAATCCCTGCATTAAACCAGAGCCTCAAAGGGCTGCCTAATCTATGAAAGACAAACTAATACCACCCCCACCCCACAAGCCTAGGGAGGCAAAAGGAAACTTTCTGCCCATCCAAGATAGTACATGGGCAGAAAAGAATCATTCTCAAGAGAAGAAACCCCAACTTTGTGCTTCATCAATAGAGGCAGTCCAAACTTATAATCGTCCCCATTGTGCAAGAACCCTAAGCAAAGAGGTTAACATAAAATCTGGTCCTAGGCTGATGGATTCCACAAGACGCTGGAAGAAGCTAACACACAACCATTCTGAAGGAAGTGTCTACAACCTAGCATATATGGGACTCCCAGAGGAAAACTTTCCTGCTGCAGTCAAGTCACTCCACAAAATTACAAACTAGAGGCTAAAACAAACTGCTAACACGAAAGATCATAACAGCATGATAAAACAGATGAGTTTGGAGAAGAACCAGCTAGAACGTTTCAAAATGAAAGAGTTCAGTCATTTAAATGGTAATTTAAGAGAGGTGGAAAGAAGTGGCAAGAGACCAGTCATCTGAAACCAGATAACAGATTTTGTAAAATACCCAAGGAGGTCTGGACTTTCTCCAGTAGTTGCTGAGAAGCCCATGGAGGGGTATAAGCAAGGCGGTGATATTGTTACATGTATAGTTTAGAAAGAAAACACCGGGAACCTTGTAATAGGCCAGAGAATTAAAATCAGAAAGACCAAGTAAAAAGCCGTATCAGTTAGGTATCATTCAATTGAAAATGACAGGAATGACAATTCAAACTGCACTTAGAAATAATAAAATATTATTGGCTCCCTTAAATGAGAAATTTCGGGTATGTTCTGCTTCATGAACTGAAGGCTTGATCAACATGTTCCGTGATGCAGTCAGAAAGATGTCTGATGTCAATGATCCTGCTACATGACCATCCTCCTTGTCCTGTCTGTGAGCTGTGGCTCTTTGAACAAGGCATTCCTAACTGTTGTGTTCCCGGCATGTGGACCGTCATCACATCACGCCCTGTTGGCACGTGTGTGACCTGGTGTCAATGCATGGTTATCTGTCAGGCTCACTTTGTTTGTGACCTGCATTGGGTTCATGTAGAGACATCTAAGGTCACAAGAGTTCCAGAGCTGCTTTCTTGCTGTTGTTCTTCCATGTGGATTTTTAAAATACCTTCTTTGTTCTTCTGCTTAAGTCACCACGAAATGTCCACATTTACAGTTGATGTTCATGTTCTGAAATTCTCCTCTTCCCTGTCTTCAGTGACCTGATGCCACCCTGGCTCATCCCCAGCCTCTCCAATCTTCTCTCATTCCCCCCTGGGTTCCTGCTCCAAGCTGTACCTGACTCTCTCCTCTCAGCGATTCCTCTCCATGATGCCCAAATCCAACAGCATCCACCATCATGTCTGTGCAGATGACCCCAAATCTGTATTTCTGATCTCTCCCTAAGCTTCAGACCTGCAGTCCTATTGGCCCACATTTCAAATTCATCACATCCCAAACGTAACACATCATAGGTATTCATTGCATAAACCAGCTCTTCTTCCTCTTACACATGTCTGCTATGTCTGCCTGTTGTGTTTATGCATGGAAACATCATTCCCAGGCCATCTGGGGTCCAAGTCTAGGAGCCACCTCTGACTCCTCCTTCCCCTTAAGTTCCACATTCAAACTGTCACCAAGGCCTGACTAGCCATAGGATGTGACCTGCGTTTGTCCAGCTTTACGGCAGTTGTGAACTGGCTTTCACACAGCCCAGAATAGGGAGGGGAGAGACAGTTCATACAGAGAGAGATTTGACCTGAACAGACTCAGAAAAAAAGACTAACTGGTCTTTTGGAACCTAAATAGGGACCGAGGGAACGGTAGCCTAATTAGACTGGATAAATGCACTCACCTGGACTGAAGATACCCACATATCACAAAATAAATTCTTTGCTGGAGGAAGACCTGAGCGTTCCGAGTTAAGGAAAGTACTTGTGGTTATAAAACAAAACTCTGTGGAATTTATGAGCAGATGCTAGGACCTCTAACAAGTGGCTAGGATAGACAGCAACTCCAAGTGGCTTGTGGGTTTTCAGAGAGAAGGGTCAGGACCTCAGAAAGTCAAGGTGTACCTCAGTGACAGACAGAGAGCAGAAGGGCTTTCCAGATCTGCCGGCATCCTGAGCAAGGTGCTAAATACTCGCAGAGCTGGGAAGTCATATGTCAGACTGTTGTGTGTTTATGAAACAGGTTAACGCAAGTCTGTGAAGAGAAGCCCATCCTATTCCAGATCTCCCCAGAAGTGCTAGGAGAGCGAATGGGATGTATGTAAGGGAGCTCGCCCTGTGTTTTGACACAACAGGATGTGCTCACAGCTTTTTCTCCTCTACGGGACTGTCAGTTCTGAGCTGTCTCCTTGTCTGAGAGGCCTACAGCTTCCCAAAGTAGCAGCTTCAACTTCTTCATCTCTATGTCCTTGTTTTCACGGTGCGCCCACCAAAGGCTCTCTCCATTTACTCTCACTTGAGCATGGGAAATATGATAAGGGGGAACACACAGTCGACACTGGACTGGGGCCGGGCACTCCGCTGCTGTGTGCTCAGCAGTGACAGGACCACCTGGAGAAACACGCACTAAGTGGGGAATCCCAGGCCCGTGATGCCAGGCCCTGCGCTCTAGGGTAAGACCTCTCTGAGAATAGAAAAGAAAAGCAACCCAAATTTTGCTGACTTGTGCACATTCTAAGTCATTCAAGAGATATAAAAAAGAAAGAGAAAAGTAACATGTCAATTTAAAAATAACTGCTATTGGAGAAAACAGAATAATCTTTTCTGAACGTCCAAGAAAAATTTTCAAACTTACTGAATGCATACTGATTAAATCACTGACTAGTGAATAACTTTTTGTCTTCTGCTTACTCAACCCTTGATAACCAAAAACAAAGTATCTAAAGAGACTTTTAATCTATGTTAGGAATGCAGCATTTAGCACTGTCCGTGATAATCGGAAGGTATTCGTTACATATTTGTTGGAAGGGAGGAGGGTGGTGGGAAGAAGGGAAGGGAGGTTATCATAGTCATGTGCAGATTCACCACTGTCGGTCAGGAGCCCGATAAGGAAGCATGGGCTTTAAAGTCAGACAGACCTGAGTTCAAGTTCCACTCTGGCCAATCACTAGCCATGTGAGCTCCACCCTCTTCATCTGGAGCATATTCCTATCCTAGAGGCAGAAAAGGACAAGGTCATGAGCATGAGCTCTGACGCCAGACCCCTCGGGTTAGGTTGGAATAGCAGTTCTGCCACCGACTAGCTATGGACGGGGGCAAGTTAATTCTCTTGTCTGTGCCTTAGTCTCCTCAGTGACAAACTGGGGACGGATCATACTCCCTTCCTTGTGAGGTTTTGAAATAATTAAATGAAATAGTGTGTGTAAAGTACCTAAAATAGAGCTGGCATTCAGTTATTCAATAAACATTAGCATTATTATTATATCCTTAAGAAGGTAAGCCTTTGGAGAACAGGGTCTTTGTGGGTTTTACTTACAACTGTGTCCTCAGTGGAACTGAACATAGAGTTTGTGCCCATTAATCTTTTGATGAGTAAAGAACATCCCATCCTCACAGGGTTGTTATGAGGGGTTACATTGTCTGACCCCGTAAAATGCCTGACACTGAGTAGCCATTCAATAAAATTGGTTAGGTTCTCTTTTCCCTGATCTCACAGGGCAATCCATGTGTCCCTACTTTCCAAAAGTTCTCTTTCCTTTGGGAAAACCATAGATCTTTTTCCTTAAGTACATGACTAGGTGGCATTTTCACTGTTGTACACTGGGCAGGGTTCTCTCTAGACTGAGGGAAACTGGTTATGTGGTTTTTCACTGGCTACAGGGATTATCTGTTCCAGGACTCATGAGTGAAGCACTTCTCTGCTGGGGTTTCCACCAGAGCTGCCCTGGGAAACAGCGCTGCCCCCCGTGGGGCTCTGGACAGCATGTGAAAGGAAGGGGCACCATGCTGATTTCAGCACCAAGTTGTCAAGCATGCATGACTATGAGACAGGCGTTTCAGGTAGCTGCTTCATCAGAGATCCAACTATGATGTCTCCTTGGCTTTGTGGAGATCATAGACATTACATTCTCCTCCACAGAGGCCAAACCAAACAAAACTAAACAAAAGTCCTTTCACTCAACAATTCCCTTCCATAAATGCAAACAAAACAAAACAAAAACCACTTCCTGTCTGTCTTCACAGTCTGGGCTGCTCTAACAAAATATTGTAGGTTGGGTGGCTTCAACAACAAACATTTATCACTCACAATTCTGGAGGCTGGTAAGTCCAAAATCAAAGTGCTGCAGATCTGGTGTCTAGTGAAAGCCTACTTCCTGATTTGTAGGCAGTGCCTTCTTTCTGTGTTCCTTACAAAGTAGAGAGAGCTAGAGCAAGAAAGGTCTCATCTTTTCTTCTTATAAGGACACTAATCCTACCATGGGGACTCCACCCTCATGACCCCATCTAAACCTAATTACTCTCTGAAGGCCCCATCTCCAAATACCATCACATTGGGGGACAGGGCTTCAACATATGAATTTTGGGGAAACACAAACGTTTAGTCTATAACACTGTCCCCTCCTTTCTGAATCTTCAACAGAAACCATCTAATACCCCAAGAGTATTAGACTATCAAAATCTTAGGATGGAAGAAACTCAACTGTCAGAGGATGCAGGATATGTTGAGGGTGTTGGAATAAGGTCAGGATGACTTTGGACTGGGGGCTCAGGAGTATCTGAATCCTGCTGTTGACAAGCTGTCTCTCCTGAGAGATCCCTAAAGGAAATCGACCCAGTGCTGGCACTGTCAGGCAGGACTGGTGGATGCCAACCTAGGGAGCTGTCTTGTGGAAATAAGAATGAGAAAAGATTAGAGGAAGACGTAGCATTAGAGAAATGATGGGAGCTTCTCTCAGGAAGAGCTATCCCAGAACTCTCTCCATCCAGCTTCATAGAAGAAACAAAGGGCGCTTCCCACTGCATCTAGCCTTGAACACCCACCAGCAATAACCAGTAAATGTCCCTGCCACTGAGCACCTCTTATCCTTGGTGGTGGAGAGGAATGAAATGCTGTGGCCTAACCTTGAAGTGGACTGAGAAAGAGGCCACAGTTTAGGAATCTCTTGGGCATGCCTGAGCCCAGTATGATAAAGGACAAGAACTTGGAGTCAGAGAGACCTGGATGCATTCCTGGCTCTTCCACTTACCAATTGTATGCCCTTGTAAAAATCACTTCACTTCTTTAGGCCTAGGTTCTTCATCTAAAAAAAATAGATAATTCCTACCACATAGAGTTGTTATGAAAATTAAATAAGATAAGATTTGTAAAGCTCTTGGCAGAGTGTCTGGAGCAGGGTAAAGTGCTAAATACAGGGTAGCTATTATTGTCATAATATAAAATCCAGGAGGCACTTCTGCAGCATCCCTGACAAATTAATATCTAATTTCTGTTTGAATATCCCTGGAGACAATGTGCTCATTACCTCACAAGAGGACCTATTTTATTACTGGGTGGCTGTCAAAAATTGTTTTTATTTATTTGGGATGGGTATCCTGTGCTCCTGCCTCTTTCCCTCAAGCAATATAAAATAAGTACACTCTCTCTTCCATATAACAATTCCTTACATATTTGAAGGCACCTGCCACGTTACCCTAAATTTTCTCCAGCATCAACACCCCTAGTATTCTTAGTCATTTTATATGAATTAGTTTCTGGGCTTTTCACCATCCTAAATGCTGTCCATCCTCCCAAAGAGATAACACTAAACTCTCTAATCATTGGTTTCCATTTTGTGGTCACAGCAAAACACTCACAGTGGTTAGTCCATCATGAACACTGACCAATCATGGGAAGAAAGCCATGCTATTCAGTGTAAGGTGACTTATTAATAAAACTGTCTAACCTTGTTAATTCACCCATCTAACAAACATTCATTGAGCATCTAGTATAGTGTCAGGCACCTGGTTAAACATTGGAGACACAGAGATCAACAAGAAAGACACTGGCTTGGCCCCAGGGATCTCACAGTTCAGTGTAAGAGAGCAAGGACAAGTACACAGGCAACTAGACTGACCCCAAGAACAAATGTGCTGAGAAGAGAGACTGAGCCCTTTGAGGGCTGAGTCCAACCTCAGTCACTCTTCATTCTCTGTACCTCATACACTCCATTCTCCATACCTCATAGAATCCTATTATCATAATGCAATGGACTGAATGATTATGTCCCCCAAATTCACACACTGAAACTTAATCCCTGATGTGATGGCATTTGGAGATGGGGTCCTTGGGAGATGATTAGGTCATGAGACAGGGACCTCATGTATAGGATTAGTATCTTCATAAAAGGGACCTCAGAGAGCTCCCTGTCCCTTCCCCCATATGAGGACACAGCAAGAACAACCATCTGTGAACCAGGAAGCAGGTTCTCACCAGGCACCAAATTTGCAGGCACCTTGATATTGGACTTCCCAGTCTCCCAAAATGTGAGAAAGAAATGTTTGTTTTTTAAAACATCCAGTTTATTGTGCTTTGTTATAGCAGCTAAAACAAAGACACATATCATGCATTTCCCCCTTAGCTTCCAGAGTCATATTTTTAAAAATCTAAATCATATCTTGTCATTTCTCTGCTTAAAAATCTCCAGTGGCTTAGATTTTCAAGGCATGTTGTTAAGTGAAAAAGGGAAGTTGAAGAATGATATCTACAGTAACATATCATGTATGTAATATATTTTCTATGGAGATGGACAGACAAAGATAGATGGGATAATTTTGAAAAAAATTCTAGTGGCTTTCCAATGCACTTAGGAAAATCAAGCATCTTATCCTCACCTAGGAGGCCCCAAATATCTTTCTCTACCTCTCCAGGCTTTCTTGTACCTCTCTCTCACTAAGCTTCAACTACAAGAACTTGCATTTTCCTCCAACATGAAAAACTCATTCTTGATACAGAGCTTTTATACTAGCTGTTCCTCTGTATGGAATTCTCTTCTCCCTGATCTTCACAGGACTACTCTTCTTACCATTCAGATCTCAGCACATAGGTCACCTCCTTCAGGAAGACTTCCCCACCATCCAAATTAAAGTAGCCACTGTGTTAAAATTATGTACCTGATTTTAAATTCTCTGTTTAGCACTTTTCTACATTTCTACATCTCAAATATCCATTGAATGCAAAAATTCTGTGAATGCAGAATCCTTGTCTGTCTTCTTTACCAGTGATCAGAACATTGCCTGGCACGTCACTGATAATAAATAAATGTTGAATGATTTAATAAACTGCTGTTGGTCTAAAACCTAGTAGAGAGCCTAGCGCCTCGTAGGGGCTCACTGAATACCTTCTGAGAGAATGAGTGGGATGGAAGAGAGAGCAACAGAAGTTGACCCAATCCCTGGAAGGCAGAAGCAGACTTCGCCTCCAGCCTGTTCTTGTTGTGTGTTGGATCTGCCACCACTCCACTGTCACTCATTTCATTCTTACACACGTGAAAGTGAATTTATTATGGACCTTAACGTCTTCTAACCTGCTCTAGTGTCCTGTCCATACTGATGGGAGCCAGATAATCAAAGACGTAACCTCAAGGTTACATCAGTTATAGGTCAAGGCCCCCCACCCCTCACCCACGGCCCAAAGATACTACAGGCTTGGCAGATGCCAATGGCCGCCTAGCTATTACCTCTTGTGGGGTGGCACGCTCTCCTCCGTACCACCTGTCTGCAGTCTCCTTCCAGCTGTCCCACTGCCTCCAGTTGAGACCACCTCCACCAGATCCCCAGTCACCAGCACTTGCCCCACCACCTGAATGTCCTAAAACTCAAAGCTTTGGGGAAAGAGAAACATTGTAATAAATTGTTACGAAATAATCCACCTTTCATGAATAATATAGGAAATCTTGGGGCAAACATGAAAGACAAAAATTTAACTATTTAACATGGAAATATCTATTCTTTATAATTGAACAATGAAGGCCTGATTTTTGGAATACTGAAAAATATGAGTGCATCTTTAAAAGATGATAATTTTCTATGTCATTGCTCTAATATTCATTGAGCATTAGAAACAGACTTTTACAAAGAGTGCATCTTTGTCATCTCTTCCCTCTGCATTACAAAGGGACAATATACATAATAAGAAAAAAGATCTCTTAATTGCATGTAGTATGGTCCAGTAGCATCTGCTTCTCTTTACTAACAGGAACCCATTAACCTGTTACTCACTATTTCAGTATGTGTTTCCATCTGGCTTAGCAGCAACTTCAAATGACCGCATTGAACAGAACGGAGGGTGTCATTCTGCTAAATCAACCTATCAACCTACAAGTCTGCAAATGACCTCCCATTTTGGGAGTGACGACTCATTTTGGTCCACTGTCCTCCCTACCCACATTCCAACCACTCTGCTCCTCATTCACTATCTCAAATGTACCTCGCTCCCTCCCCTTTCCAGAACTTTGGCTTTGCAGCCCCTTTCTGAAGAGAACACCCATCCCGTCCCTTTCTCCTTTGTCTTGCTAACCTCTACAAATCCTTCAGGTTTCAGCTTAGATGAAACTCCTCCAGGGAGGCGTGTGATCACCCTTCTGCTGTTACTCCCACAGTAACATTCCTCCCTTGTGCCAAACCTCTCCACAGTGATTTAATGTTTGTCCTCATGTTTAGACTATTAGCACCATGAAGGCAGGGATGATGCTTGTTTATATACCACTATCTTCCTGGCATATAATGGACACTCAACAAATAATTGCCCAACAAATGAGGATGTAAGAAGTAAGTGAATGAATGAATGACTGAATGGCCTGGAGCATTCTGATAGTAGAACTTTCTGAGGCCCATTCACAGAAGGAACCAGTACTTTTGTTTTACTCCATCTTAAGTCAAACTTAATTTTTACTAATGTAAATAACTATTTTCCCATGAAAAACTGAAGCAGTATAATTTGCCACCTTTGGAAACAGTCCAGTACAATAAGTCAAAGTATGAAACTGTCCACGTACAGTAGACTGAAAGCCAGGACAGTCGTTTTCATAAGTTGTGAGATCCTAGAAGATTCCTCCCACATTTGAGCAGTTTGATGGGAGAGGAAAAAAGTGATGGTGAAACCAGTAACTGGTAATTAGGTGGCACAGTCAAGGAGTGACGTCTGTTGTTAAGGAAGCCCTGATCATGCTTAGAAACTAGGCTTTCTCACTCCTCTTTGACCACAGATGCCTTTTTGGGCAGGCCAAAGAGTGGCGGGCTTGAGAACATGAGTTCACATCTGGGCTCAGCGCTGGTACTTGTTTTCAGTCACGTGACTGGTTCTTCTGGCTGGAGCCAGTTCCATTTGCTCATCAGTGAATGGGGTCAGAGCCTTCCTGCTGTGCCTGCCTGTATTATTGAGGCCCGAAAACCAAAACTGCATGTCCATGGCTCCCTTTCAGCAAGGATGTCTACTATAATTTAGGTTCTGCCATGCATGATGGTTGGGTCTGTGCTGTTTTCTGGGAGTCATTGCTGAAGGACTAGCTTAGAGCCCACTTCTCTGACACTCTCGCTGATTTCCTAAGCACTGAATTCCCTCTTTGAAATCTCTTCTTACTTAGAATAGTGAGGGTGGTTTATGTTACCTACAACTAACCTTAACTGGTACCCCAACCACGCAACTTTCTGTAAAAACTACATTAGATAATGTGACTGATACCCACGGCATGGGGCCTCGCAAATAATAAGCATTTAGCAAATGGTACCAATGTTTTTCCATTGAACATCTCCTGGATGTTTCTCCTCCAGAACACTTGAGGTTTTAGCTTTGGTGAGAAAGAGCCCTGTCTTTTTCTCTGATCCAACAGGGACAAAAAAAATCATGAAGAGATGGAGTCCTTTTGAGGAAAGGAGAAGGTCGTCGAGGGTACTTGTTTTAAGTGGTTTTGATCTGCCCTCAAATACTGAGCAAGAGAATTTTCAAGTTATAATTGTGTTGTGTGTGAAATAATTATTCCAATAAGAATGGCAGCTCCATCAATGGGGACAAAACCTATGACCAGTTTCTAAGGCTCCAGATGGAGATGCTCCACTATGTTCCCCACCATCGTCCAAGAACATAGCCCTGTTAAGCAACAGACAGTGAGTGAACATTTTCAGTGCAGCCGATCTGGCCCCAAGCACAGGAGCAAATAGGAGGTGGAGTAGCCTCAGCCTGGCTGGCTGCCCATCAGGGCACCTGCTTCCTCAGCCCTTCCAAAGCAATTGTGGGCTCTGCCTGTGGACTCCTTGGCCCGTACCTTGGCTCACAGATGGTATCCCTCTGCCTTCACCCAAGTCCAAATTTTCTGACTTAGCCTGACATGGCCTGACTTTGAATGCATGGCCCATATCCCCTAATGTCTGCCCAAGAATGACCCATACCAGCAAGGCTCAGAAGACTCCAGCCCCTGTGCTCACTGGCCCAGACACAGTGGTGAGTAAAGCAGAGGGAAGCAGCCAGAAACAAACGGTGTCCTCCTTGCCATTTTGTCAGAAGCACTGATGGCAGTTGCAGACAGCTGGGCCTGGTATGGGAAGCTCATTCCTGATTCAGGTTGAAGTTTTCCCCAAGTGGCATGGGGCTGAATCCTATGAGGTCCTGTCTTATTTTCTATGCTTCCAAACTTAACTGTGTCAGGTCAGTTTTTTAAAAGTGATTTCAAATTTCTAGACAGAACAAAGGAATTATAGCAGCATACTGTTTAAATAGCTCTACATCTTCTCATATAACAAAACAAAACAGATAGGTAAACCAGAATAACAAGATTTAAAAATAAAACAGATAGCATCTTCAGCAAAATGAGATGACAAGGAGCTCCCCAGAGCCCCAGAGCAGAAAGTGATCAATGCCAAACCACCATCAACAGAGCCTGCTCCAGACACGTGAGGGGCTGGCACTTGTGGACAGAAAAGAGAGTTCCGATGGTCTCAAGAGACTTGGAACCCAGGAACTGCATCACATGCTCATTCCCAAAGTGAGATGAGCTCCCTCTCAGTGGAATCCTCAGCAAGCAAGCCTGGAAACAACCAACTGGTAATTGGTAATACCGGGGAAGAGCTCCACGGGCTGTCGTGAGAAGATGGGTGCACCCATGAGGAAATCACAGGGGCCTGGGCAGCCTAATCTCTCGAGGGCCTCAGAAATATCCTTCTGGGAAGATGAGACCGACTCAGAGACAAATTGCTACTCATACAGAAAAAAAAAAATAAAAATAAAAACAGCAGTGTAGAACAGATGAAAAACAGAGAGAAGATTCAACTCCTACAAGGAAAAGGAGGTCCAGAGGAAGCAGGACTATTGAACTGAAAGGCTGTATTTTTTAATACTTCAAGGCAACAACAGAGAGGGGGGCCTCAGAACCACTTCCCTAGGAAATACCCTGACCTGACAGGAATCTCCTTCTCAAAGAATAAGAAAAAAAGGAGGGGCATCTCAAATAAACGAGAGAAAATGAAAAGAATCACGATTAAACCCAATATTAGGACACTGAATGGAAAAAAAAGGGGGAAATTAACAATTGATGAAGGCATACCAGAAAAATATGATCATGAGGCTGATAAAAACCATAGCTTAATAATACAAAAGGGCTTAGATACAGATAAGAACGGTATGGGAACTATGAAAACTTAGCATAACTTACAAGTAGAAAATATCAGAAATGATGGTGTGAAAGCCAGCAGGATATGAAAAAGTTCTGTCAGGGTTCAGGAAAAAACTGTTGAAAAGAAAGAAAAAAGAACCCACTTCATAATGAAGTCTGAAACTAAAAGAAACATGAAAGACTCAGTAACAGAGAGAGTGGATAGTAAGAAAAATGGAAGGCAGAAAGAAGAAAACGAGGAAATCAAAGAAAACTAAGAATATACAGAAGAAAACAATAGCTACAGAGTATGGATAAAGAAATTTCAATATGTATGATTAGACTCTTACAAGAAAAATTCAAAGCCATGGCACAGAACTATCCCTATAAACTACAAAACAAGATAGCTTTCTTAAAATAAAAGAAGACTCAAGCCTACATATTGAAAGAGTACACTATGTATTTATTTGAGAAAATTGACCCAGAGAGCCACACCAAGACATATTCTCATGAAATTACAGGATTTAAAAAATAAAGGAAACATATTTGGGGCAGCCAACAAAAACAGATGACACTTGTTTGTTCGTTTCCTAAGGATTTTATTTTTGAGTGCTCTCTACACCCAATGTAGGGCTCCAACTCACACTCGAGATCAAGAGTCACACGTTCCACCAACTTACCCAGCCAGGCACTGAGATTAAGTCACTGGTAAGTAGGGTGGTCATATACCTTATCCTAACTCGGATACTTTAAAGTGGTCCCCTTGACTGTACTGGGTGAATAGATGTAAACCCAGACTGACTTTGGGCAACTGAGTTTAAATTCACCTAATTATATGGGAAAAAAACAACAGACATTTTTAAGGGAAATAAACATGGAAAACAATGACAACCCAGCAAGGGAATGATCTCCAGCACCAAGACAGTAGGCTCGCAATACCATTTCCTACTAAAAGAAACAGGATTTGCTGGGAGAAAGAGGTGATGATTGCAGATGTAGGGCAGGAAATGTATAAGATAAGCCTGAGATATTCTGCCCTGGAAGGAAGGAAGAAAGCTCCCAAAAGGACACAAGAGCCCACAAGCCGTCACTACGATGAGAGACAAAATGCAGATTTTTCACAACATAAGCTGCCTCTGTCTGAATGCATGTAATGCAACCAAGAGTCCTCTCTCTCAGAAACAACAATTCTTTGAAATAAAGGCATATACATTTCAGACAAAAAAATTAACTTTTTCTCTACTTTTTTCTTTTCCAAAAGCTATACAGAAAATGCATCTTATGCCTCTGTATCTTCCAAATTTTCTATGCTATTGCAGAATGGATAAGCCATTCTACTATTATACAAAAGTGTTAGGAATGCCATTGGGATAGGAAATTTACAATGGAGAGTCAAAGAAAATCCTCAAAGATATGACAAGCTTATTCAAGTGTCTGTGATCAAATGGGAGTAAAACCCTTCAATGTATTCTTTTATTTTTTAACCTCTGACCCTACTTCCTTCTTCCATACCACAAAAATACACATATAGAACCAAAGGGTGGCAGAAAACCAAATAATTGTACTAGCAAAAGTAATGTATGTTTTTCATAGTTTTGCTGTTTTATTACCACTGATTTGATAATTTTATATTTCATAGGTCACTAGCAAACTTTTACTATGTGTCATGTTGATGTAAAACACAATGTCAATCAGTGATTCTATATTTGCAATATTGTAGCTTATAATACATTAGTGGCCCTCAAAAAACACAGTTCAATCATCACAAAATCACAAAGACATCGGTAGTGGACTGAATGATAGCCCTCAAAAACACATGTCTACATTTTAATCCTCTGAAATTTGAACGTGATATTAATTGTAAAAAAGAGAGTTTGCAGAACTTGTAATTAAATTTAAAAATCTCATGATGTTTCAGGGGGGCCCTAAATCCAATGACAAGTATCCATATGATAATAGACACACAGACACATAGAGAAGGCCATATCAAGACAGAGGTAAAGATTAGAGTGATATATCCACAAGCCCAAGAATGCCAGTGGCTACCAGAAACTGGACAAGACAAGGAATGGAATCTCCCCCGGAGCCTCTAGGGGTATTACAGAAATGCCCACATGTTGACTCCTGGACTTAATTAATTTTTGGTCTTTTAAGCCACACATACACACATACACACACAAACACAGTGACCATTTGCCTAAAATGTGATAATGTAAGAAACACAAAAAATTATGTTTGCAACAGATTGGTACACTCTATGTGTGTGTTTTTATTTTAAATTTATGGATTTGTGTATATATTATATACATATATAATATAAATATTTCAAAATTTCAAAATAGTGCTTTTTTTAAAAGCTCATTAATCACACCGGAGATCACTAGGGCACTTAGTTAAAATTGGCAAAGAAAAGAATGAGTATTTATCTTGCATTCCCAATATGAACTATATTTCAGGGTAATCAAATAGTTAATAAGGTAAAGAAAATCATTACAGAAGAATTCTAGCTAATAAATGCAGGAAGAATTATGGAATTAAAATTAAAATACCATTTTCCATAGCCATGAAATGGTGGATATAGGAAACAATCATCAATGGTTGTTGTAAAGCAGCAGGCGTAAGTTTAATGGCATCACCTAAAGGGGAACCGTCAGAAACATGCTCCTCCTGATATGATGTAACTGGAAGTATACAGTACCAACTTCGAATTATTGTTTCTGAAACATCTGAACCTGAATCCAATCAAGCCTCACGATCTAACAGTTTACAGGAAATACAAAGAAACATGATGAAGGACACTACAGGAAAGCAATTAGCCAAGTCTTTTGTCTACAGGACAAAGGAACTTGTTTCCCCCCAAAATCAGTAGCATTTATCCAAAAGGGGAGGGAAGAGTTTATAAAGAGACTTAGCTATTAAATACCACTAAATGTGCAGATCTTGTTAGGATCGTCATTTGAACAAACCCTCTTTGAATGACTGTATCTAGATATTTTCCATTTGCTTTTCCAGAAAGCAAATACCCTACTTGACTCTCTCTGAGAGTCTTTATGAACTAAAAGGGATCAGCAAACTATGACCTGTGGGCCAAATCTAGCCATCGGCTTGCTCATGTGCAGCCAGTGAGCTAAAAATAAAAATGTTTTTATATAATTGCGTGTGTGTGTGTGTGTGTATAACATAAATGTATATAATGTATATATAATGGAAAATTATTCAGCCTTAAAGAAGAAGGAAATCCTGTCCTTTGTGACAATATAGATGAATCTGGAGGGCATCATGCTAAGTGAAATAAACCAGACAAACACTGCATGGTATCACATATATGTGGAATCTGAAAACAGAATCTGAATTCTATGAACTCATAGAAACATAGAATAGAAAAGTGGCTGCCAGGAGCTGGGGGTTGGGGGAAATAGGGAGAAGCTGGTAAAAGGGCATAAACTTTCAGTTATAAAATGAGTAAGATCTGAGGATCTACTGTATAACATGACTATAGTTAACACTGCATTATATAATTGAATCTTGCTAAGAAAGTAGAATTTAAATGTTCTCACCAAAACAAGAAAACAAACAGAAACAAGTAAATATGCAGCGATGGATATGTTAACTCAGTGGGGGACAATCCTTTCCCCATATTTTTGCATATCAGATCATCATGGCGTGTACTTTAAATATCATAACTTTATTTGTAAACTATACCTCAATAAAGCTGGGGGGTATACAGAAGAAAACGAAGAATATGGGCAAGAGACTACATCTGGCCCACACAGCCAAAAATATTACCTGTCTGGTCCTTTACAGAAAAAACACTTGCCGACCCCTGTATTAATTACTGGGGATCCCTTGTCCTCTGAATTCAGATTGGGTGTGGCCAATGGGAGACCCCAAAAGGAGCACTGAGGGTGAAAGGAAGGAGATTAAAGTATTTATTCCTCCATCTCTCTCCTTTCTGGCAGGCTCTTCTCTCCAACTTCCAGGAACATTCCTTGCCTCACTTCTTCTGGCTGACAGGTGACAACAGCTTCTCATGATGGCCAGCCTTCAGGCCCTGCGCTATCCTTTGATTTTCTTGAACCCTGGCCACAGCTTGGTAAATAACCCCTTTATTAAAATCTCTTCAATTACCTCTTTTGAATAAGCCATCTGTTTTCCTACCAGGACCCTGACTCATGCAGACTACGTGTTTAGATAACTTTGTTTGGCACGATAATGGCATGGTGACTGCGTTGGAAATGTCTCCAGACAGAGATGCACCCTGAAATATTCATGGATGGCATGATGGCTGGAGTGTGCCCTTAAATACTCTTGAAAAAGAAGTGGAGAGAGAAATTAAACCAGAGAGATTTATACATATGTATATATATGGGGATCCATTATACAATTCTCTCTAGTTTTATGTATATATTTAAAAAATCATAACATAAAGAAAGAACAGTTGTACCTTAATCCTACATTAGCTGTTCAATTAACTAAAGAAAAGAATAATGACACTGAATGAATTTTTTTAAAGGGCAAACAAAGATTAAGATAGGCCTTATGATTTTTTTTTAAGATTTTATTTATTTATTTGAGACAGAGTGAGCAAGAGAGAAAGAGAGCACAAGCTAGGGGAGAGGCAGAGGGAGAGGGAGAAGCAGGCTTCTTGCTAAGCAGGGAGCCCAATGTGGGGCTCAATCCCAGGACCCTGGCATCATGACCTAAACTGAAGGCAGATGCTTAACCGACTGAGCCACCCAGGTGCCCCAGGATAGGCCCTATGATTAAGAATAAGAACTTTGGTAATAAAGACATGGGTTTAAATCTCACTTTGGACACTCACTAAGTAATTGGAAAAGCTTTCTAATTATTTCTCCATCTCATTTTCTCATCTGGTAGAAGGCATATGATATCTGTATCATTGGACATTCGTACAATACCACAATAATGCATGTGATAGGCTTGGTACCTAGTAGATGCTTAGTAAGTTATAGTTGACACTTCTATTAATATTGATTATAATAGCTCATATTCAGAGAATAGAATGGAATTGAGTTTGGGATCATAAAGAAAGAAAAAGAAAAGGTGGCATCTACCAATTATATTTTAATAGATATCTGTGTTCTCTGCTATAGATTGGATTTTTGTGTGTGTGAGATTTCTTTTCACTGGAGACCTAAATTTTTTGCAGGCTAATTGAACTGTATCATTTGAGATAAGTGAAGTCAAAGCTATTTAAATAGCATGTAGCAATTAGGAAACTAGTTTAATGGAGAAAATCTCAAAGGGAACCAATTTTTTTTCCCTATTTGACAGAATGAATGTTTTAACACCTTAATAGGAACACCACATTGGTTCAAACCTTTTAATTGGGACAGTTTTCATACTAATTGCATGGGAAGTTAAAATCACATTATTACAAAAACATGAAGAAGCACAGATGTTTTGTGATTTAACTTTATGCCTGTCCCTCTGAATGGTTCAAAAGAAAGATATAGTGATGTGTTATGGTGCACATTTGTTTTAATATTTGGCTAGAGGTTCTTGATAAATTATTAACTGATCAACATGATGTTGTGTGAAAGGGCTATAAAACAAAATTATGTCTCCACTGAGATAAGTGAGAAGTGAAGATGTGCTTATTAGCGGTGTCTACACATGAACGAGGAATGACAAATTGAAACAATTCTGCTAGTAACCTCAAGTCCAAAAATCACTCTAACCTGATATATTCACTTGATTGAGGAAGAATTGCTTGAGGCTTTAACATTTCTAAGTAATTGCTCTTATTTTCTCCCTTGCATTAGTTGAGCTGTGTCTGCAAGCACAGATGGTCTGCCCTCTGTTTTACCTCCAGTGATTTGGCTGTTTGAGCTCTGCCATTTAACTGGGGCAGAACGGGCTCCCTCTGGAGTCCCTGGGGTCTCTATCAAGAGACACCCTCCTAGGTGGCTCCAGTGGGTTGTCCCCAGTACCCTAATGCTCTCCACACAATTCCAATCTCACCAATCCCATTTTCCATGTCACACTAAGGTTGTGAAAGACTAATGCATTTAAACTTTTACCTTTTCCAGAGAGGTCAGAATTTCAACAGGAGTCCAAATCTTAAGTGTAAGAGTGCGCAGCTCTAATAGGTACACTTTGGGGCTCAGCTTCTGTGGGGGGCAGCTGTGAGAGAAAGTGGATCATCACAGGGAAGTTCAGGCTTGGGGACACTTGGTGAAACCATAAGGCAGTGTCCAGCCAGCCCACATCTACCCAGGACACACAGGCTCTAATGGAGCCAAGCCTTTCCACCACGTCACTGACGTGTGCCTTATATGCTGCACAAAACAAATAAAACCTGTATTCAGTGAAAGACAAAAATTCTGCATATGATTTTCTTTTTTTCTTAAGATTCAATTATTTATTTGAGAGAGAGAGAGAGAGATCAAGCAGGGGAAGGGACAGAAGAAGAAGGAGAGAGAATTTCAAGCAGGCTCCATGCTGAGCGTGGAACCCTGAGATCTCAGTACCCTGAGATCAGGACTTGAGCCGAAACCAAGAGTCGGATGCTCAACCAATAGAACCACCCAGGAGCCCCTATGACTTTCTGTTTTAACATCCAGAGGACATTTATATCTGTGGTACCAAAATGTTTTCATGCATTGTACTAGGTGATTTTCTGACAGACTCTCAGCCATTTGCTCTCTTGGCCTCTGCGATTTTTATTAAGAGAGGGAGGAAGCTAATGAGATATTAAGTATAGCTATAAATGTCACTTGAAACAAGGAGCTACGCTGTACACATGTTTCAGGCTCCTTAGAGGAGAGATGTCTGAGAAGCTATTCCTTCAAGACCTTTCCCTTGGTAACTCAACAACTTCTCTTGGGAGCGAGTCTTGGTAATATCCTAGTGGAGACAAAAAGCTTACTGGTTTCCCTCTTCCAGGTTGTATGTTTACATTCAACAGATCTTTGGGAAATAATGTTTTAACCCAAAGTGGTGTTATTCAGAATACTTTTGCCAGATATGTCAATAGGTATGCCTGGAAAAAGGATCCATGGGTCAAGAAGTTTAGTGAATTCTGAAATCTGTGCCTCCTTTGTAGTGATTCAAAGTGCATCTCAACAGTTAAGGCTCTGAGAAGTCCTGCAGTTAAGAAAATTTCTTGACGTCTGTAACCCAGGTTTTATCAAATTTTTTTGTTTGCGTATTTCTTTCGAACCCTATGAAACAATGTTCCAGAGAACTAACACTTATAAAATGCTGGTTAACTCACTGGCCCCATTCAATGGGCCATAAATCCTGGTGACAAAGCACGAGGTATGTGCAGTGGGAAAGGAGGGAGTAAAAATGCAGACTTAGAGATCCATGAATCCATAGGTTTGCAAAGCATTATCCCTAAACTTAATAAATAGGGCTCTCAGATACATGGGTGACTATTTGTCAGATATATTAAGGTGTTATCACAATCTACTAAATATGAATCTGTGTAGAAGCACCACTGAGATTTTAGTGGTTTGTTTTGGACCTTTTTTCATTCATCAGAAACTGAAAATATAGCTATTAATAATGTGGGATATCCATAAATTTTTTTGATGTTAAAAAGGGTTCCTTGCACTAAAGAAAAAAAAAAAGAGGTGGGGAACCACTGTCTTAACCCAAAGGAGGGACTCTAATGGCTGGAAATTCAGGCAAAGTGCCAGCAGATGGGGAGACTCTGAGAGCACAAGTGCCAGTTCCTCCCAAAGCATAACACACAGCATCATTTGGTCCACACATGAGCGGCCTGCTGTGTAGAATCCAGCGCTGTGGCTAGATCTCCTGGAGGCCGGGGTTCTGTGGGGTGCTTGGCACAGCATGCACAGTGAAAGTGGTGTTTCTGGATCCCAGCTGTATAAATTGCTGCAATGGCCAGATGTGACCGAACTGACCCTGTTTGTGTGCAGCGCGCACATGCAGCCTCGGGGACCCTCAGGGACCTTGCTGACTCTGGGAGTCTATGACAGCAGACTTCTGCAAGTTGTGCATCAAAAAAGTAAGACAGACTCTCATGGAAAAGGAAAGTGTATTCACAGATGCCACTCTCTCCAAAGAAAGGGCAAATGCAGGTCTACCCAAGGAAAGCAAGTTCTACAACGCCCTTAATCACAAGGACGATCCCTCCGATCAGCCCAAAGAGTATGGCCAGCATGGTACAACCTCATCATTACTCCACAGTCATTACAACCCTGGTGCTGAGATGATCATGGTGATTATCATAGCATGTAGTTATGCTAATAGCATATTCTGTGGCTTGGATCACTTTTTTCCCCTAGTCCAGCTGATAGACAACATTTAATTTTGTTCTTGGTATAAGAAAATCCTCACTGCTCTGCAGCATTTGGGCTTCTACACACACTCTGGATGAACTGAACTTTAAGAAAATGTCCACATTTAAATCATAGCCCCTCACTCTGAGGTCGAAAATGCCAGCTGACCAGGAACACAACCAGATGCAGCCGGATTCTGCCTTTGCTCTTCGGAGCTGGTGTGCACGCCCTGCGGAGGTGGGTGAGTCAGTGCTATTGGCAAGGGCAGAGCTCTAACTCCATCTGGGGAGTGCAGGCCTATCACAGGCAATCAGGAACTCTTGGACTCTAGTTTTTCTTAACGACTCAGTAGTTGTTGACCTGGAAAGAACCCAATTCAGAGGAGCAACTTTTTATTTAATTCCTTATTTTATCCTTAGCTGCTTGCTTTTGACATTTTCATCTGTGACTCGGGATCCAAATTCTTTGATATCTTACTTTGCCAGGTTATTTCTCCCCTCGATGGTTTTAAATTGCTCTTGTCACGTGGGGTCTACAGTTTCTGCTGGTTTTTCTATGCTGCGTATTCCAAACTGTGGTTCTAAAGTTTTCAGTTTTGAATCTTGTTTTAGGGTCTCTTGAAGAAACACATTAGAGCTTTAGATGGCTACCAGTGAAAAGACCAAGGAGACAGAAATTTCTTTCAGAAGGAACATGATTTCTTCCTGGCGTTGCCTAGTTTTTATTTTATTCATTTGCAAATAAAAAGATGAACATTTATAGCTAAAAGTCCCAGCCTAAAAGCCAACTAACAATAATAAGACTGTCAACATAACAGAAAGCACCAGATTAGTACAATATGAAGTGAAGGTGGTCTAGAACAGAAAGGAATAAATGAGTCAGTGATTCAGAATTCCTGTCTATACAGAATGCCAGGCATCTGGAAGAAAACCGAACATTCCAATTAGAACTTAAGGGGTTTTCAAATACTTAGATTAATTGTAAGTAAGGTTTTTTTGGGCTTTGTTGTTGTTTAGTTTTAAGTGCTGGGTATTTAGTGGACAATAGCCTTTCATGAAAAAGTTTTTATTCACAATCTTGGGAATTATTAATTCTTTACTCATTGGGCCATTTACCCAGCAGTGACATCATTTTAGATTTTGACCATGTGTACATGATACCAAATGCTTTTTGAAGGAACTGATCAATTCCTTTGGCTTGGTTATTATGTGGGGTCTCATGGACGTGTCTGCTCAAACACAGAGCTCTGCTGGCCTGAGTAAAGGTTTCAGATGAAAATATGTTTGACTCTCCAGGGATCTGAATAAACCAGTTGAGCTTTGTTTAATCCAGGCCTTATTTTGTTACTTGTTTCAAAAGAGTGGAAAAATTATCCCTTTTAGGAAGTTGGATTAAAGTATTACCAAGAGGGAGAGGCCCTGAGTGAATGAGTAAGGAATGGCTGAGGGGAGATATGGTGCAGTTTTATGTATGTCCTTTTTAAAAGGCACTTCAGAGGCATTTGGAAACTGAAAAAAGAGCTATCGATAGGGGAGCTGGTTCCTGGGGCATTCGATGTTGACTGGGAAGCAGGCTGGCAGAGTGACGTGTCTCTCACACTGTGTCCCTTCCACAGACCATGTTCCTCTGAGTGTTAAAAGATGTGTTAAGGAAAAGGTACATCATTCTCAAGTAAGTTTGGAAACTGCTGGGTTGCACAGAACTAAGCAGGTTTCTTTATTGCAGAACTTGTCAGAGCCCTAAGTGTACTTGTGCATTGTGCATTTCCAAAAAGATTATAGTATCAAGTTTCCAAAGGTACCTTAAGCACAGGACAGTCTTTTAGAGACGTGCCTCTTAATATCTCCTTGTGAGATGTTTCTAGAAACCTGTTTTAGAAAGTTGTCGCGTAGTGCAAAGACTTGGCTTTAGAACCAAGATCAGAGTGTAAATCCCAGCTCCATCTCCTACTAGTCATAAGATCTTAGGCAGACCACTTCCTAGTATGAGTCTCAGGTCTGTTGGTGTAAAATGTAGATTTTGATCAGTACAGTACAGAATTTTCATAGGAAGAGTAATAAATAGAATTGAAATTATAAACAGTAAAATACAAAATAAATATTAATTCATATTATCATTCATTCAGGTGATGCATTATAAAAATCATCCTTAGATATTTACATTAACAAGTTTTTCATGTAGAAGGTTTAGTTCTGTTTTAAGGACATTGCCAATAAGTTGGATATTTAACTGAAAAAGATGCACTCTTATGCTTGACAATGTTCTGCAGAACAGTTCATTTCTGAGTACCCCCAAACAGTTAGCAAAGTAGCCCCAAAGGAGGACCTTACTTTTTATTAAAAAATAGTTGGGAAAAATTTGCCCAATTCTACCCACAAAAATGTTGCAACCAACTCCCTGAGTGTTTGGAAGGGACACAGCCAGTTTAGGATTTATGTCTGCTCTTTAAAGTCTGAAATAAGCTGAATTGTGTAAACATTTTGGCACTGTATGCAGGGAGTTAAATACATTACTCTTGGCATTATTAACAGGTGGTGTGGGAATAAGTTGCTATGGAGAGTTCATGCTGCAGTGTCAGCAGAAGAAAATGTATTTTATAGGCTTATAGGGAGAGGGGAAGGGGGCAACGAAGGTTCCATGAGGTCTGATGCATGAAGATGACTGAAAAATACTTTCCAGCTGTCACAACTGCACACGGGGTCGGATGATTTCTTGTAGTGTTATGAATGTAAACGCTATTCAATTAACTGTTTCAAAAGCATAAAGGTTGTTTCTAAAAGAGAGCAATTTCTAGGCACCTGAAATGCTTGAAAGCCTGTTATTTTCCAAGTCGTTCAGTCTCTGGAGAGAGATCGCCTCCCTTCCAGCGAAGGCTTGCTAGTGCTCCGAGGATATAAAAATAGACATACAAGGAATATATTCTCTTTAATAAGCAGAGCGCCTGTCAACTTCTACAAAGCTGAGCTCGGGTCAGGATTCAGTATACTCACAAAGCACCTCCTTCTCTTCCATCCACCCCAGTTTCCAAATAATAATGCAAGAAGGACAAGAAGGAAAGAGCTTAAACCACAGAAAGACAAACCGAGGTTGGGATTCAGAAAGGATGTTAACCACGGCATGGAAGATGAGGAAAATGACAGAATCTCCTTTCTGAAGCGCATAAGGCAAAAAGACCCAACTTAGGATGATTAAAGGGTCCCTGCAAGATCTCTTTATATTTTTTTCGAGAATGAGCAAAAGGAAACCATTAGCTGTTGGAAGGGAAGAACTCTAATATTCTCCATTGTGGTCTAGGTAGGGATAGAACCCAACAGAGTGCCTGACAAGAGGAAAAACAAGGGCTGGGAAGGAAAATACACTGGGTCCTGAGCATGAGTGGGGCTGTGCAGAGAGCGAGCCAGCACTGGATCCAGGTTCGGGATTGTTCCCTGTGCCTCGTTCAAGTCCAAACCACCTAAGTGTCCCCTGGCTCACTCTGCAGGGATTTTTGCCAAGCAGGTGATGAGTTTTCATAGTCCGTATTATTTCGTTATCCTCGCGTGAGGGATGAAAGGCGATTTTTTTATGAAGCTCACCCTGTGACTACAGCTCTCTCACTCAGGAAGCCACAGGGCCCCATTCCAAATATCTGTCTACCAGCACTGAGGAGTTCCCAACGGCCTTGGAGCTATTGGCTGTCCTCGGTTTTACAGCACTACATGCTCAGTGGCAGTAGGCTTAGGACAATTCAGTCCAAGGTTAAGAATGTTGGCTTTGGAACCTAAGAAAAACCTGAGTTCAGGCTTAAGTCTCCGTTCTGCCACTTAACTTGCCATGTCCTGCTGGGCCAGTGACTTCACGTCTCTTCACCTTTGCTTCCTCATCTGTGACATGGTGACAGCCAGTCCCCCCTCCCAGGGATTTTTCAGGATTAGATGAGACAAAGCATGGTGACTGGTACTTAGCGAACACTCGATAAATGGTAGCTCCAGTTCCTGTCGGAAGTGGTACTCTGTGAAGAAAGGATGGCTTTGGGGGCTTGCCATGGTTTTGTGAAGACACAGGCCCCACCCCAGGATGAAGTTACCCAACATCTCTTTTTATTACAGAAATGAGGAGAGAGGAGACAGGAAGAAGCACTGACACTTATGCCCAGCTTTCCAGATCTTTAACTCCTATAACTCTCCTCTCACCTCCATCTCTAATTGCAATCTGAGGCCCGAGCCAAGCGCTCTGGTCTTGTAAGCATTTATAACAGCTGAGCTGGGTGAAGACTCGTGCTTTCATCCGGTAATTTAAATAACTATATTTGAGTTTCTCACAGTATGTTTGGGATAGCACAGGACCTGCCAACATACATCTGTGTTTTTCCAATGAGAATTATTCAGTTGGCAGAAAAACCACCCAAGTCCTTGAAACCAGGAAATATGATTACAGCATTTGAAATTGTCATTTAATTTGTTTTAGTATTCAATCTGTCCTGCTACATCCAGAAATTCAACACCTAAGCAATGAGCAAATGAGGTCAATTTATATTTATTGCACTTGCAATGGATGTATAATATATGTACTGTGGCCCCTCCGGGCACTGAGATGGGCCATGAAGAGCCTGAACACGAGGGCTTTAACCACAAACACAAATGCAAGGCTTCCCCAGGTACCTGCTTCCTGCCACGTGGAAAGCCTCTCTCCTGGTCCCCAGGTCTTGGCCTGCCACATGTCATCTAGTGCTGTGAACTGCGCTTCTGCCGCACAAGGGTGACAGATTGGTTCTGTGCGATGCCAAAGCCGCCCATCCAACTGAACAAGGATGTTAAATTTTTTTTTCTTACGTGTACATGATGTTAAACAATTAAATGAGTTTGCTTTTCATTAAGTTGGCAGATTTAGAGGTTATTAGACAGAACTCAAATCCCAAGTCTCTTAATCCCTCATTGTGCCAACTAAAAAATGTTGAGGTTTAGCACTCTTGTGGCTCCCTCCTGAATGCCTCCCAATGTCACATAAAATTGAAATTAATATTAAAATCACTCAAATATGGTGCTGTTGTAGCAGCAGAAAAAAAATGTGGTTGACTCCATTTCAGCCTTTTGAAACTGCCTGCTTATGATCCATCATCTGATATTTACCATCTTGTTAACTAATAATTTGCAAAACTGTGCTCAGCCCTACTCCTAGCCTAGCCCACCAATCCCCTCCCTGCTAAAACCATGAACTTCATCCTTCTCTGCTCCCTAACGTCTGGTTCATTTTAGTTCAGTCCTCACTGATCACTTATTTTGTGTGAGCATTGTGTAAGGAGGGCTGGGGTCCATGACAACAGGCTGGTAGGTTTGGATGAGGAAGAAACTACTCTTCTGGAACCACATGGCAGATGTGGAATTGGGGAAGTGCCTACTGGTGACAGGCATTCATGTGCATTATGCCACTTAGTCTTCCCAATAGCCCTGTGAGGGCATGGATGATTATTATACTTCCAGAGAAGAGAAAACATGCTAAGAGGAGTTAGGCAGTTTCTCCAAAGTCACAGATAAAAGCGGAAGAACAGCAATTTGCACCCAGATCTGACAGAATCTAGTCCAAGCACCGTCCACCACAAGCTGAAGAATCACCATTCTCCCAGTCTCCAGGGGGAAAGCTTATCCTCCCTTTAAACTTCTCATCTCTCTTACTACATCAGGATGCTTCAGCAGCCAGCTGCAGAAAATCCCAACCCAGGGAGCTTAAACAATAAGGAAATGTATTATCACACATAACAAGAAATTCAAAGACTCATCTTCAAGGTGCCATCTTCACTTCTCTGCATTCCCTTGGCTCTGCCATCTTCTGTGCTTTGTCTGATAACAAGATGGTGGCCCACAGATTCAGACACCACATCCAGACACCACAACATCCAGAGAAAGAGAGTGGGACATGTCTACTGGAGTTTTCTCCTTACAAGTAAATGAGACATTTTCCAAAGCCCGAGGACAGCTTACTTCACTGCTCTGGTTAGACCTGGACACATGCTCACCTCTAAACCAACCCCTGGCAAATAATTATAGGTTAACCAGGATCTACTTACTGGTGCTTGGGACAGATGGAGTCAGCGCCCTTCCTCCTGAAGCCCAGGATTAGGTGGAGGAGAGGAATTCACTGGGAAGAAATAAAATAGAAAGGAAATACTGGGTCCACTACACTCCCCATCTCTCCAAGTTCTGCCTCTTCTATTTCTTAATATTTCCCATGTTTATTCTCTTATTCCTGTGGCTCCAATGAAGCCCTTTTAATCTTCTCCCTAGGCTATTCTAACAGCATCCTAACTAGGCTCTCCATCTCCAATTTCCCCTTGTGCCTATGCCACATTAAGCTTCCTAAGGTGCACTATGATCAATTGCCCCTTTTCCCCAGAACCTACAATGACTGTCAAGCAGGCACTAAAGACCTTTTAAGATTCAGACCCACTTTCTCTTTCCAGCTTTATCTCATGTAAATTCTCATTCACTAATCAGAAGGAAGTACAACTCAACTATTTTGAACAGGTAAGAGGATAACTTTCAAAAGGACAAGGTGAGGGCCAAGGAAGCTCAGAGATACCTTACCTTTAATGTTGATTATAAGCCACGTGTTAGGACATTGGTCCAGCGTGGAGAGATGAGGATGAGCCCCATCCAGTATAACTGTTTCTAATGAAATGCCTATTTGTCCTGCCTTTAGGGTGGGACACCTTCAGGAACAAACTCCACCATGAAATTCTAAGAAGAAGATCCTGACATCCTTTCAGAACTCTGTGGGTCTGGATCCACCCAGATCCATGCTGCCATCCGTAGGAGACACCTACTCTTTTACCAAAGCAAGTTCACCAGCGACTCTTCTGAGAAGCAAGACTTGGAAGGGATACATTTCATTAGAGAAGTCGTGGCCTTTGTTCTTTAGTTATCTCTAACATTGGCATAAAAAATGATCTATTACAGAAGTAAATTAAGATAGCCTGGTTGGTTGAAATTCTCTTCAAATCCATTCATATGCTATCATAGGAACATGTGTTCTCCATGTCACTCTTCCCTAAACACACACACACACACATATACACACACACATGCATGCATGCTAGACAGCTGTGACTTGGGAGTATGGAATAATGTACTGAGTACAGACACCAACCTGGTAAAAGAATCTTCAGAAATTTTATGCATTTCATGATTCCCACCAATAATTCAGAGAACATACAATGTGATGTCTCTAGCCCAGGTATTTAAGACTTATGCTCTCATTTACTTTCTGCAGCCCCTCCTGGGTTAGCCCCACCACTGCCCTACCTCGTAGTCTCTACAATGACCTACTTCTCAGGGAAAGCAGCTGAGGGGTGAGAGGGGAGATAAAATGATTGAGTTTCTACATGTGACTCTTACCACAGATTAGAATAGCTCATCCTGGGGCAGAAGGAGGAGAGGGCTATCTTCAGAGGCCTCTTTTGAGGGTGGAGATAATAAATCATCTCCAACTAGGACCAAGGCACTCCAACTTCTTAAAATGAGGGGACAATACTCAGAATCATAGTCCCCTCCCTGATGTCCAGAATCATTAGATAAAACCCACATAACAAGTATGGGAGAGCCACAGAACTCCAGTACTACTACTATAAATGTTCTAAGGAAAAAGGCACACAGGTTTGCCAATCCCAACTACTTCTTTCTTTTTAAAAGATATCTTCACATCCAAACGAAGTTGATGGCTAATGATTGAACTAATTTTCAAACTGACTGAAACCTAGGACACTTACCAACTCCCATGTGCTCCTACCCACCCCCCATCACACACAAACATCTATAGTAGAATGTCTATTATAGGCAAAAGAAGAAAAAGGAAGAAAAAGGTATTAGCGTGAAATTACTTGCAGCATAAAAAAAAAGCTTAGTAACAGGGAATTAAATCCAAACATAAACCTGAAAGGTTCAGACTGTTTGCTCACTGCTGTCTCTACTTTTTTATCGTCTGCCAGATAGAAGGGTCTGGCTCTTGAATTAACCAGTCCTGCCTGCTCCTGGCTGTTCCGTTTTTAAGTTCTGGTCAAAACTGAGTCTAGAGTTAAGGCTCAAAGAAACAAAAAATGATTACCTATAAACTGGGAGCTTCTGTCCAAATCAGAAGATTTGGAGTTGGAATTGAGCCATCCATGGAATGGGACCCTCTACTGTTTGTTTTGTGTGAGCTGAGGTGTGACAGACAGTATAGTGCAGATGTTAAGTTCAAGGTCTGGGGGAGCCAAACAGGACTGGGTTGATTCCAGCCTTTGACACTTAGCACTTATGTGGCCTTGGATAAGTCATTTATCCTTGGTCTCTGCTAGTGGATACAGAGAGCAGATTGGTGGTTGCCAGAAGCAGGGGACCGGGGGCAGGAGAAATGGATGAAGGGGATCAAAAGTTACAAATTTCCAGTTATAAAATAAATAAGTCATGGAGATGTAAAAAAAAAAACAACAGAAAAAAAAAACTGGGTATAGTAGGAAATCTATTAAAAAAGCTTCTACCAAAAACAAACAAACAAAACTTCAAGAAGCATGATACTTAATGATGAAAAATGAAAAGCTCTGTTTTTGAGATTTGGAAGGACAATGATACCTGCTATCATTATTTTTATTCAACATGGTATTAGAGATTCTAGCCAGAACAGTTAGACAAGAAAAGAAAATAACAGGTATAGAAATAGAAAGAAACAAACTGTTATTACTCACAAGTTATTTGATCCAGTACATGGAAAATCCTAAGTAAACTACAGATAAATTATTAAAATTAATAAAACAGTTTAACAAAGTTGCTGAATAAAAATCATACTGAAGTGAATCACATTTCATATGCCAGGAGCAAATAGAAAATTAAATGTTGTAACCATTTACAATGTTGTCAAACATATGAAGCATCTAGGAATAAATAGAACAAGATAGTTATAGAGAAAATTATAAAAGAATCTTGATTGAAAGATGCTTTGGTGTTCACAATTATGTTTGGTTTTCTTCCATCCTATATACTTTCCTGCTCCTGGTGTGACCAACGTGACTTGCTTTGAATGAAGAAAGATGAGTGGAAGCTTTACAAACTAGCATGCTATTCAGCTATCTTTCTTTCCCACCATCCCTACAACCAGATGTTGATGCTTCATCAGCCCAGGTTCCTGAGGATGACACAGATGGGTCCCCAGCTGACCTACAATGGACATGTAGCATAGGCAAAAAATAAACCTTGTGTTAAGTCACTGAACTTTCAAGGTTGGCAGTAACGACAACATAACCTGGCCCATCCTGTCCAATACAGACACTAAAGAATCCTCAAATAAATAAAGAGATGACCAAATTCAAGGATTGGATCACAAAACTCAATAATCAAAAACACATCAATTCTTCTAAAATAGTATAAATAGAAATGAATCATGGAACTTTACGTCAAAAACTAGGGATGTACTGTATGGTGACTAACATAACATAATAAAAAATTATTATTAAAAAAAGAACTTGATAATCTGATTCTAGTAATTCAAAAGGTCAAGAAAGGCAAATCACTCACAGACGAACAAAGGTGAGGAAACTGTCATTCAAGATGTATTATAAAGTTACAGTAATTAAGACACTGTTGAATTGGCACAGGAATAGAAAAAGATCGATGGGACTCAGTCAAGAGCCCACAGTCAGACCCATACATAGATATACACTTAACCTATGACAGAAGTCAAAGCAATGAGGGCAGGATAGACTTTTCAACTCTTTCAAGAGAGGTACTGGGACAACTGTTTATCCACAGAGGAAAAAATGAAATTTGACCTCTACTTTCTATCATCCACAAAAGTCAATTCTATGTGGATTGAAGATATACCTATGAAAAACAAAACTATAGACTTTTCAGAAGATAATGTAGGAAAATACTTTCACAACCTCATGTTGTAAGGATTTCTTAAGATATAAAAGCACAAACAGGGTAAGAATAGAAAATTTAACATAAAAATTAATAGCATCTATTCTTGAAAGGATACTATAAAGAAGATGAAAGGTAAGCCATAAATAGAGAAAATTTTTGCAACACATATAATTAATAATCTACTAATATTCAAGCTGTACAAAAAGAAACCTTTCAAATCAGTAAGGGACAAAAACCCAGTAGAAAAAAAATGGACTAAAGACTTAAATGAGCACTCAATAAAAGAGAAACTCAAATAGCCAATCAAATTCTTGAAAAGATGCTCAACTTTGTTAGTAATGAGATGAATATATATTAGAACAAAAATAAGATATCATTACGCATGCATCAGACAGAGTAAAAATCAGTATGATAATATCAAGTGTTGGCGAGGCTGTAGAACAATGGAAACTCTCATCCAGTACTAGTGGGCTAGTAAAGGGGTACAACTCTTTGAATTTTTGTTTGGTATCAACAGGTAAAGTTGAATATGTGCTTACAATCCACTAATTCTACTCCTAATTAAATACACTAGAGAAAATTCTGTCTGTGTACATTCAAAAATGTGTACCAGAATATTTAAAGCACCACTGTAAACAATGGGAACAAGCCAAATGTCGATCATAAATAGGCTGGATGAACCATGGAATAATCATAAATTGGAAGAGCATACAGCACTGAAAAGAAAGAAATGACTGTTACTTCACAAACTGGCCCCTGTTCATGGAGGGCAAGGAGTGACCAAAGAAAAGCCAAACACTCCAGGTCAGTAGGCAGAAAGTTTAACAAGCAAGGGAACTTACATATGAGACTTGTCTTGAGCAGCCACAAGACAAGTAGATCTCCACACCTTCCCACCAGAGTCTTAAAAAAAAAAATAAAGTTTATGTAGAGGCCTTAATGGGATTCAGTCTCATGTACTGTACAGATGGGCCCAACGACACCTTACTCTCTCAAGTACAGGTCCTTGAAAACAGCTCTGGCTGTGGGAATGGTAAAACGTTTCCCCTTGATAACCTCTCCAATTACATCAATAAAATGGATAAATCTCAGGAATAAAAAAATCCTAGAGAAGTTCCTACAATGCAGAATAATTCCATTGATATAAGCTAATAAACATGAAAAATTATCTAGAGATATGAACATTTTTGGTAAGTCAGTAAAGAAAAAAATTTACGGTAAACATAAAAGTCAGGAAGGTGGTACCTCTGGGGAAGAAACAAGGGAATACAACTGGGAAAGGGAACATGACACTGTGGGAGGTAGGCTTCCAATGCACTGGGGATATTATATATATATTTTTAAAGATTTTATTTATTTATTTGATAGTGATAGAGACAGCCAGCGAGAGAGGGAACACAAGCACGGGGAGTGGGAGAGGAAGAAGCAGGCTCACAGCGGAGGAGCCTGATGTGGGGCTCGATCCCATAACGCCAGGATCACGCCCTGAGCCAAAGGCAGACGCCTAACGACTGCGCCACCCAGGCGCCCCGGGATATTATATTTTTAACCAGGGTGGCAGGCACATGGGTGTTCACTTTAAGCCATACATATTCCTTTATTATGTGTGCATTTCACAAGTTTTTAAAAAATCATTTTGAAACGATTATAGATTCAGAGGAAGTTGCAAAAATAGTACAGAGAGGTCCCTGTATTTCACAATTTAGAAAAATGCCTCTCCCTCTCCCCCCTAAAATAAAAACCAAACATCAAAAAAAAAAAAAAAACTAGTGAGGAAATGAGATTTGTAGAATGCAAATTTTGCTGAGCAACAAGCTTGGGGAAAAGCTGGTAAACTACAGTGATTTTTTTTACTTGTCTTATTTTTCACCTTGCAGATGAAAGTGTCAGGGAGCTATGGACAACATTATCTAGATAAAAAGAAATGAAACAGGACTGAAGAGACGGTATTGGAATGTCACATTTACGTAGTTGAGAAGTGATGTGATTTTCTAAGGTGACCTAACTTCAATTGAAATGTTCTCCCTAGAAAGGCAAGAGAACTTTTATTTTGAAGCTATTTGGAAATTATTTCTTCTGAAACTGACATTAAGATAGAAACATTCATGAGTACATCCAAGATATACTTATGTGGTCTTGAATACATCAAGCCCTCTGGATTTTAGATGTAGAAAACTGGGTTAGCCTTGAGACAAAACCCCCCATTTTCTTTGTCAGTTCTCCAGAAATTAAAGATGTTACTAAAATTAGGCTTGCTCTTAACCAGAAACATTTACTTGAATCAAGAGCAACAAGCACTTGAGCACTTCTGGTTCAGCCTGGGAGGAAGTATTATTGGTGTCCTCCACAAGAGACAGCCAAATGACCTGGATTGAAACCCTGACATGGCTATGTGAGTTTGGTTAACTTCTCTGAGCCTCTGTTTCTGTCATAGGAAAATGTGAATAAGAAGACCTACCTCAAAAAGTTGTTGTGACTATTTGACTACTAGAGTGCCTAGTACTTATTGTTCAAAGTGTTAGCTGCCATTTCAACTCCTACTGAGAGCTCACTTTGTCAACAGAGAAACACAAATAAGCCTACCTATTAAGATCTATCTTCTCACTAGCATGTCATGATCAATGGAATCCCTGACCTTGGTGTCTCACCTGTGAGCCTTCCAAAGGTTTGAGCATTCTTTGTATGTGTGAGGGAGAGGGGTAACAGTCTGAATTATTTTATGTTTGGTAGATTTTTTGATAATCCAGTAGCATGTGTTGCCTTCTAGCAACAACGAGGTCTCTGAGGGAATGAGACTCAAGGCAGTTACATTTCAATAGAGAGAAGAGCTATTCAAGAACAATTCAAAGCTCAGGATATCATAGAGCTTACTGACATCTCTTCATAAACCATGGGGACGAAGACAGAGACGGTAGAGCTAGGATTACAGCAGCAATCACTTGCCCGACAGTTCTCTCCCATTTGGCCAGGCTAACATGACTCCACACTTCCCCTTCTCCATTTGGCCTAGTCTCCTTTGGACTCCACTTAAAAAGGAGGCCACAGGTGAATTCTTCCCTAAGCATCTCCCCTTTCTGGTCTCAGATACTGCCCATGTGCTCAATCCCCAGTGTTGCCATTGAATCTGTGTGTGTCTATTTGCTTTTGTCTTGTTCCATTATCATCCATAGGTGACTTTATGTGTCAATTCCAAGTGCCCTGCTAAATCATGATCCTAATGGATGCCAGAGGGTCTAAGCCGCGGTCATCCTTGGAGGTTGGCCTTTTGTAGTACTGACCTCACTTGTAATGGAAAGTAGAATATGGTAACTCACGTTTCACAACCAAAATGTCCCCTTCTCTCATTCTCTGCCCAAAGTTCATTTGATTAAATAAGGTGGGAATAATTAGGATAATGCAAGGTGGGGAGGGAAGGAGGAGAGAAGCCTTTGCCCTCTAAGCTCCTGATCAGAAATAATGATGTCTGATGTTAAGTCTACATTCTCTTTACTGATTGTAATCAGAAAGAGCCCAAGAAATGAGTTTAATTATTAAGAGTAGTGAGACGAATTTGTCATCAAAAATTAAGAGCCAACAAATGCTGGTGAGAATGAGCACTGTTGGTGAGAATGTAAATTGGTACAGGCATTATGGGAAACAGTACAGAGGTTGCTCAAAAAATTGAAAATAAAAATATCATAGGATCCAGAAATCTCACTTATGGGTATATATTTGAATGAAACAACCATATCCCAAAGAGATGTCTGCCCCTCCACGATAATGGCAGCATTACTTACAATAGTCAAAGCATGGAAACCACCTAAGTGTCCATCAACAGATAAATGGATAAAGAAAACGTGATTGATTGATATAAATATAAATAGTTATGGCACACACACACACACACACACACACACACACACACACACAGAGTCATAAAAAAAAGGAAGGAAATCCTGCCATTTGCAACAACATGGATGGACCTTGAAAGCATTATGCTAATCGAAGTAAGTCAGACAGAGGAAGAAAAATACCATGTAATTGCACTTATATGTGAAATCTAAACAAAACAAAAGTCATAAATACAGAGAACAGATTAGTGGTTGCCAGATGTGGAGGATGGTGGGAGGGCAAAATGGGTGAAGGCAGTCAAAGGGTACAGACTTCCAGTTATAAGATAAAGAAGTTCTGGGATGTAATGTACAACATGATGACTATCGTCATCATACTGTAGTGCATATTTGAGAGTTGGTAAGAGAGTGAATCTTAAAAGTTCTCATCACACACACACACAAAACTTGTAACTATGAGTGGTGATGGATGTCAACTAGATGTATTGTGGTGATCATTTTGCAATATATACATTTATCAAATCATTATGCTATATACCTTAAACTTAGAGTTATATGTCAATTATATCTCAATAAAACTGGGCTTGGGGGAAATGTGTCCAACCTGAAGGTGTGGAAGCGGCCACGCTCCTGCTAACATGGCAACTCCTTGCTGTCCACCTCGGCATCCTGGCGTTGCCAGCCTTTGCCCTGGGTTGAGCAGTTCTTCCCTGCCTTTACTAACTACTTTCTCAGACCTGGTTTAAGCAGGAGGAGTTCAGGCTTGAGTAAGGACCCACAACTGGGTCATCAAAGTGCTAGAGGGTAGTTCAAAAACTCTTGTATTCTGTGAATGTGCTATTTTGGGACTCCTCCTTTGAATTCTTACTTTCTTGACAAGTTTCACGGCTGATTTGGTGATGGAGCCTCAGGGTCTAACGTGGCCTGAAGCAGATGCTTGCACCCTCTTCTAGCCGAAGTCAAAAGTATCTGGTAACTGAGAGCCCCAGATGGTAATACCCAGCATTCCCTGTCCTACAGTGTCCTCTGTATGTCTAACTTCCTGGGACAGAGTTGGGGATGAGGCAGTGTTTGAGCACAATTCAGACTCCAGACCCTGGCAGTATTCACATTACTGCCATTGACCACCTGGGCCCTGGCTGTGCCCATCAGACTTCTTCAGGATACTTTCTTCTATCTTCTGGGCCAGCATTTCCCCCTCTCCACCCTGCACTGGTCTACCCAGTTCCAGGGACACAGAAAAACCCTAAAGTTTGACTCTGTTAGCCCCAAGGAAATCCCATGGCAACAAGTTGTTACCCTCTGAGATTTTACATGAAATGAATAGATGTGCTAGTATTGTTACTAATAAAAATATCTACCATTTGAGAAGTGTTGTTGTGTTTCAGAAGCTGCTTTGCTAAAATAACAGCTTTGTTCACAAGGATCTTGTATTTTGGGAAGAGATACAGATAATTTAAGCTTAATCCATTTTCTTTTAAAAGCGAGGTAATTACATGAAAAGGCAATTTGACAGTGTCGCTTCAAATTTAAAATTCCTATTCTCCTCGAACCAAAAATCCTGTTATTTTTCTCCTCTAGACTGTTTTGTGGCCCAGACACAGATATATGTGTACATGGATGTTCACTGCAGCGTCGTTGGTAAAAGCACAAAAGGAACAAACAGCCCAGTATCCATCAGTAAGGGAATGGTTTAAAGAAATCATGATATCGCTAAACAATATGATTAAGACATTAAAAAAAATTACATAGATCTACATGTACAGATAAGCTAAGTGGTAAAAAAAAAAAAGAAAGAAAAGAAAAAAGAAAAAAGCAAAGTGGAAACAGTATGTACAGTATAATTACAGTTTGGTTAAATAAAAAGCTCTGTGTGTGTGTGTGTGTGTGTGTGTGTGTGTCAATGTTTTTATGTGTGTAGTTAGCCTTGACACATAGACACGAAACTGTTAACCTTGGTTACTGCTGGGCAGTAAAGAGGACTTGCATGTTTCATTTCTTAAACTTCTGTACTATTTTCATATTTATAGATGTATCAACACTTGTAGTTTTCAACAAAACACTGAAAATAAATGCAACTTTGACAAAATATAACAAAAAATAAAATCATAAATATAAATAAATAAATGTCAGATAATTACAGATAATGATAAATGCTGTGGGGAAAAAATGTGAAAGGGGTTATACTATATATAAAGGCCAACATATGGGCCTTTTTGTATAGAGTGACCGCGGTGGGGGATTAATGGCGCTATCCAGGGAAGAACCACCAACCGGGCAACATCCCAGACACCGGAACAGCTAATGCAGAGGCTCTCAAGCCAGAAAGAGCTTTTCATGTTCCAGGAAGAGAACAGAAGTCTGTGTGGCTGGAGGCAAGCCACGAAGAGAAGCAAAGCCCAGAAAGGCAGGGGACAGCTCATGCTAGGCTTTGTGGGATTTTATCCTAGAACTAGTAAAAAGAAAGGTTGATCTGATTTATGTTTTAGGAAAGTGCGTTTTGGCTGCTGAGTGGAGAACAGATTACAAGGAGTAAAAACCAGGAGGCTCTTCAGAAACCACGAAAGGGATTATGGGGATTTAGATTAGAGAGAGTGATGGCAGGGGTGGTGGAGCCAATGTAATAATCCTCGGTGTTTCATAGAAAACTGAGGCTCAGAAGGCTTCAGGGAACTTGACAAGACTGCACAGCCAGCAAGTTGCACGCAGAGCCAGGATTCAAACTTTTATCTGTCTGATGCCAAAGTATGTGTTCCTTCCTCAGCATTTCCTTGAGTGTGTGTTTTCTCGTCTGTAAAATAATGGTTTTTGGATTAGATTATCTATGAGATGTCTTCTGAAGAGTTCTAAAATATCAGAACTTTCCAGTGAATTCATCAAAACAAAAGCAATCAAAAGCAAATTCCCTCTGCTTAGATATGTTTGGTCCTTGGATACAGTCTCATCATATGTGCCGCTCTGTTCAGTTTTTGTCTCTATGTGGTGAGGAAGCATCCACAGTGTAGAGAACACCCACGTGGTCTTCAGGTTTCAGGAACGTTCAAGATAAGGGTGAGAAAGAGACCACGTCTAGTCAGTGCATCAGCAAGGAATCTCAGGTGTCTGCAGAAAGGAGTCCAGCCAGGGAGGAGGAGTGGTGGAGGGCAGCGGGGAGGGAAGGGCTGAAGGGGAACAAGGTCATCAGAGAATCACTGGGAATAAATAACAAGACATAGATAAAATGAGCAAATCCATCACCTCTAAAATCCTTTAAAAGTCAGGCTGTGGATCTTGTTTTTTGTGTTTAACACACTTTCATTATTCGATAAACATATACATTTGTATAAAAGTATTGAACACTACATCAAAAACTAATGATGTACATGACAGTGGCTAACTGAACATAATAAAAAAAGTATATTATTTTTGTAGGATAAAAGAGTTCTCAACAAAAGAAAGAACAGCCAGTTTATGGTAACTGTTACTTTAAAGTGAGGATTTCAGTAGCCTGGCTGTACACTCTGGATATTCTAGGAGAGGCACGATGTCAGATATTTTGGTGGTAGAGCAGTGAGAGAAAGGATGACGTTGAGAAGCCACTTACAATAGTGATGACCGGCTCAGGTCCTGCAGCCAGACCACCTTCCCCAAAATCCCCGCTCTACCACTTACTGGCTGTGAGACCTTGGGAAAATTACAGAATCCACCCGGCCTCTGTGTCTTCATCCACAAAATGGGTTCAAGAGCCTCATGCCATAGAGTAGCTATGAAAACTAAATGAGTTAGTTTATATAATTTATGTAAATATCTATATATCCAGTTTTGCAGTTTCAGGAGGCACGTCACTCTAGCACTGGGACTCATTTTTAGCTTTCCTTTTCTTTTGAGAATTTCCTGTTATATTTGAGACATTCTGAGGGAAATGAGTAAAATGTGCTGCATAAATAGGAAAAAAATCATTTTAAATCAATCAATGCTTGAAGGCAGAAAATATTTTCTAGGTAAGTTAGTTTACTCACATAAGAAAGTATATTTATCTTGAATTAAAATAAAACTTTTAATCTGCTCTAGAATCAGACTATGGTTAAACTCAATCTCATATATGTTCTTTGAAGGAGTTTAATTAAGTTTTCATTTCTGTTTTTTAATGTTCCTGTAGCTCTGGTAAGTTGTGCGAAGAGGACCTCTAATTAAAACATGCATGATTAGTGATTACAAATGTAAGAAGAGAAGAAGCACATCCCATGGCATTTCCTCCTGATAAAATTCTTGCACACAGCCCTTTGAAGTTCACTTTCCCCTTTGTTGTGGCAAAAGCACTACAGGAAAGAGGGCCACCAGCAGAATGCCTTTATCCTAAGTCAAGGGCAGAGTTTGGCCAGCCTTTCAGTTACCTGAAATCCTTTCCTTTCATCAGAGGTTTAATATGGGTGAGTCAAGGCACCTTCTTGTTGTTTTCTTGTTCCAGGCCCCTTCAGAGCCCGCCAGGTCCTTCTGCTATGAGGTTAGACCTTGGTACACAGTCCACATGCTCTAGGAGACTGGAGTATGGTCTTTTCTTATAATTGAAACTCTAAGTAAAAAGAAACCTTGGGATTGAGGAGCTCTAGGGTCAGATGGGAGTTCTTGCCCATCACACCATGATTTTTAGTGAAGTGACATGAATTTCACTATGCAGGATCATATATAGAGAATTTTATATTTTCCCTGAGCATAGTTTCCTAGTTGAATGAAGTGTCTCATAGCTGATGTCACTATAGCCATTACTAAGGGAGTTCAGAGATAGTAAAACCATGTTGGATGGGATGCTGCCAGTGCATTAAGTCAAACGTCAGGAAGTGCTATCCATCCTGACTCATTCTCATGCTTCAAGACTAAAATGATTAGCTTAAGGGAAAGTCCTTCTGAGAAAAGAAAAGAACTTCCAGAAACTCAGAATAAGAGGGCAAGCAGAACTCTATCTATTTCTATGATTCTCAATAGCTTCTTCATGGTCTTACCATGTTTGCCCCCTAAATTCTACTTCTTATTTTGCTACTGTAGGTCTTTGGAGACCCTTTCGTTCTTTCCATTGACAAGGAAAAGGCACGCTGAAAAATCAGTTTGCTTGTTCTTCCTCTTCTAGAAGGGCCAGAGGGAAAATGAAAACAACCAAATCTCTGGTGATGTTCACTTGTCCATCCAGACTCCTCTGTGTGTTAAGGAGCCTGGGCTTGAGCTCCCATATTTAGAGCCTCTCAAAAACAAAGTACAACATAGCACCTAAGAGTCTAGGTTCTAGAAGGGACACACATGGATTTGACTCTACCACTTGGCAGCTATGTGACTTTGTCCCAACTACTTAGCTCTGTTAAGCTTCAGTCTCCTCATCTACAAAGGTAGGACATAATAGCACTTACTCTGTAGAGCTGTCGTGGCAAATATGATAATGGACTTAAAAGAATCAGACATAGCAATGTTAGCTAGTTTTATTATGTTCTATGTTCTAACAATAACAATCAAATTAAACTGCTCTTCCTTTTCTTTGCTCTGCTCCAGCCACAACAGCCCTCTTTTCTGCCTTCCAATTGCATGGCCATTCCCGTCTAAGACCTTTTGCTCTGACACCTCTATTGAAAGGAGGAAGAGGCATCAGAATGCAATGTGCATGATGCCACCTGAGTTCTGTCACACAGAGGCCCTAGGCTGTCTGGAAATGGCTGAGCTGTGATTGTTTTTCTTTTTTTTTTTTTTTTCTTTCTTCTTCTTCTGTGTGTGTGTGTGTGTGTGTGTGTGTGTCTGTGTCTGTGTGTGTGACTGGTGAGTCTTACAAGGAATAGGGAAACCATAGAGCTGGCCCTTAATCTGTCATCAACTTCTGACAGGAATCTTCTTCTCCTTCCCAGGTCTTCATATGTTCTTCTCAACATTCTACTTCAACTAAAATGTCATCTCCACAGAAAGGCTCCCCTGACCTCCTGAGCCTAATCATTCTCTATACTATTTCCCTGTGTGCCTGAGAGCAGTTGCCACTCTCTGGGATTATCTTGTTTACCTCCATATTTGTTTGTTGTCTGTCTCTCTCTCTGTGATAATGTAAACTCCATGAGGACAAAGCCTTTATCTATTGTATACATGCTGTATCCTCAACGTCTGGCAACAAGTGCACACTCAGTAAATCTTTGTTGAGTAAATAAATGAATCAATAATTCTTGTGTATTCCATGGAGGTTGACGCATTCTTCAAGGCCATGGCCACTGCAGGTCTGAGGCATCCTCCACGTGTGCAGTGACAACATGACTTCCCTGTCTCCAAGCCTCCCCTTCTAAGACCTCAGAGGGTCTTTTCCTGTCCTGATTCAGTGCGCGTGCAATAAGTCAAAAAGCCAAATATGGGTCTTGCTCCCATTTCACAAGATCTGGTATTTATGATGTGGAAATGGCCTTTGAAATTATGCATTAGGGATGTCTGTGCACTTCAGATGATCTTTCAGGGAACCACATAAAGATGCTGAGTGGTTCTGAGTGAGGAGAAAAATGTCCTTTGGCTAGCAGTACTCTGCATGTTGAAACTCCCAAACTTCAACCTCAAGAAGAGGGAGGAAAGAGAAGGGCCAAGAAGACAAATGCCCACCAGTGAGTTGTCCATGGACTTCTTGCACAGGCCCTTGGAAAATGCATAAATGGAAATTAATTGAGATAATCTAAGAAATGCTGAGGGAATGATTCCTAATTTGATGTCAAAGTTAGCAAGAGGCTTCAGTGTGGGGTTTACTTTGCATTGCAGCTCTATGGTGAGAATTTCCTCATGAATGGCAAGCTCCTCAGGATTTTGACATCTGTCGAGATTAATATATTTTGTTCATCATTTTTCTTTCATAATTCTTACTTCATTGCAGCAAAAAATTAGCTGCTTAATTTTGGAGGGAAAAGTTGTGCCCACATGTTTGCACCTCTAATGATTCTCTATTTGAAAAGGATAGAACATTTGGAAGGGGAAAAACTAGGATTGGGCTCTGAGGAAGGGCTACAAGATGAGAAAAAGGGGTGCTTTGGAGTGAGTCCCTGTTCTGTCCCAAGCTACATTGTTTGTTTAGTACACTTTCCCTGAGCACCTATTATAAACCAGATCTTGCTCTAGATGTTAGGAATACCAGGATAGAGGACAAAGAAGCAGACCTAGCCATCCTGGAGCTGACAGCCTGACTGGGGAGACAGACAAGTAAACAAGTACAGTGTCATGTGACTGGTATCACTAAGGGATATGGAAACATAACAAGGAGAGCAGCTAACCAAATCTATCAGAGACAATTCACAGAAGAGGTGTTGGAGAAATGATAATCTGTCATCTGGTGAAGGCAGCAAACTTGTGAACCTGTGTTTCTTGCCAAATGAATCAGGCAACATGAGAACATTAAATTATTTGAGGGGATGTGTGCCAACATCACTCCTGTCTCCATCTTTACACATGTCCCCCTCTTTCCTCAGGCTCCAAACATCCCGCCCACCCACTAGCCCCTCCTCCCTTTTGCTCTCAACTGAGATGTCACTCTTTGGGAGGAAGCCCTCCCTGACACCCACATGACAAAGTGCTCTGCTCCTTGTATGTACTTCCACACCCGTCTGTCTCTCCATTGGACTATCACTACGTGCCAGGCTGTGTTCTGGGTGCTTTATATATATTAACTCAGCCATTGTCTTCACCAACTTATGAAGTATGATTACTACACCCACTTCATAGATGAGGCAACTGAGGTCCAAAAAGGTTAAGTAATTCACCTTAAAACATGACAGAGCCCCAGATGCAAACCCAAGAATATAGCTTAGGTGTCTGCTTTTTTATTATTCACTCTGTAGCTCCTCTTAAGATAAATCTCCCTGTTACATCCTGTTCTCTTTCCCCTGCTCCAAGCTTCTCAAATGCCTTACAGTTATATTCCCAATGTCTAGCTCAGGGCCTGATGCATAGCAGGCATTCAATGACACATATTGAATATATTTTTTTTTAAGAATACCACATTGTCTACACTATTCATAAAGGAGCCACTATCTCTGGCAATATTGTAATGGATGCTGTGAGAGCCTGTCCTCCAAAGTGATGGGTCCTCTAATAAACAGATTTCTTTCTTTCTTTTTTTTTTTTTAGTTTCAGAGGTAGAATTCAGTGATTCATTAGTTGTATATAATACCCAGTGCTCATTACATCAAGTGCCCTCCTTAATGTCCATCACCCAGTTACCCACCCCCCCACCTACCTCCCCACCAGCAACCCTATTTTTTTCCTAGAATTCAGTGTCTCTTATGGTTTGCCCCCCTCTCAATTTTCACCTTATTTTATTTTTCCTTCTCTTCCTCTATGTTCATTTGTTTTGTTTCTTCAATGCCACATGAGTGAAATCATATGACATTTGTCTTTCTCTGACTGACTTATTTCACTTAGCATAATACCCTCTAGTTCCAGCCATGTTGTTGCAAATGGCAAGATTTCATTCTTTTGATGGCTGAGTAATATTCCATTTTATTATATATCAATCAATCACATCTTCTTTATCCATTCATCTGTCAATGGACATCTGGGCTCTTTCCATATTTTGGCTATTGTAGACATTGCTGCTATACACACTAGGGTGCATATGCCCTTTTGAATCACTGTTTGTATCCTTTGGATAAATACCTAGTACTGGATGCGGAGAAAGGGGACCCCTCTTACACTGTTGGTGGGAATGCAAACTGGTGCAGCCACTCTGGAAAACAGTATGGAGGTTCCTCAAAAAATTAAAAATAGAGCTACCTTACAACCCAGCAATTGCACTACTAGGTATTAAACAGATTTCTTAAGACTCAGGACCTAACTCAAATGAAAGGCATCTGGACCTCTGGAATACAAAATCTGGAGAAATATCTGGGAGCTTTTTGCTATAGGTGCTGTGTGAAATCCTCCCAAGTATAAGTAAGGTCCAGAAGGTTTCTTTTTCATTAAATTTCTTTTGCTAAGATAGTTCTGTAACTCAGAGTGGTACCCACCTGCCTCCGCCCTGAAACAAGGTTTTGTTTTCATCTTTAGTTTGTGCTTGTGGTACAATTCAGGTATAGAAGTAAATCCGATCCAACACTTGCTGTGTATTATTAACTGCCGTCTGTACGACAGCTTCCAACAGGAAGGGTGCGTGCTTCACTGCCTTCCAGCTGAGGCCTTCTCGCTACGATATGTCATGCATCATTTTGCCTAGCTGCCTTCTCTTTGCTGCTTGATCTATTAATTCCTGGCCTCACTGGCAGTTCAGATTATATACCCCCATCTGGATCTAGGCATGCTCAGTGTCTCTGGGGAACCTTTGGGAATCAGGCTGCGTAGATGAGATGTCTCCTGATTTTTTATTTTTTCTGATATGTCAGAGGTGATCACATTTCAAAGGTACTCAGAAAATCATGGCCAGACATTTGGTAAAGGTAACAATAGCAATAGTAAAGGAGCCCTTTAGTGCAACACAAAGCATTTTTGGCTGGGGGTTTGAGAGAGATTTTGCACTTAAAAAAAATAATAAAATCAGCTAAGAGTCATTGGCCATTGCTTAGAATTCAAAAAGGATCAATGCAAAAAGCAAGATGAGGAGAACTTTGAAAGGGTACTATTGTAAAAATAACAATCTATAGGCACCTATGATCTAGTCTGGAAAGTAAATGATGTCAGTCAGGTAGTTCTGATTAACTCTATGTCCTTAACTGAATGATGATACCATGTGGATTATTAATTCTCAAAAAATTAAATTGAATTCTATTATCTTAGTCCCCAAACCAGGCATCATTTATTGCTTAATGCTTAATCAATCTTTGTTACAGTAAGTGCTCTAGTGAATTTAAAAAAAAAAAAAAGGAGCATCATTTCTCACTGGGTGAAGCTTGAATAGACGGGATAGAACACTGCCCAAATCTGTTCCTATTTGCTCTGACTTTGCTCATAGTACCACATGTTTAGCACCCAATAAAAATGAGTCTTAGGTGCCGTATTCTCAACTTGCTTCAAGATCCTATCCTTTCCAGGCCCTCACATAGACCCCGAACACTTGCTCTGCTCTCCGTTTTCAGAATGAATGCCTAGAGTGGCTTTTCTGACTATAAATCTTCCATTCTGCTCTTAAGCAGAGTTTCACTTGGATTTACGTCTGGGTGACCAGTGTCCTTACAACAAGTCTTGGTCTCGGGGACCTTGCCTGAGCCAGGCCCCTACAAGGGGGAGATCAGATTTACTGGACCCACTCCCTATACACCTTAGAAGCTGTCATATTCCCAGTGTGTTAAATAGTAAGAACACAATAAAAGTGATGTTTTGATTATGAGTTCAGAAGACCAGGAATTTTAAAGAGAAGGTAAGGAAGAAAGAAGAAAGGCTTCCGTTCATGGATCGGTCAATACCGAGAAGCCTTAATAGAAGAGATTTGGACAGATGCAGTTTTGTTACAGAGCGTGGCTGTTCCATCAGAGGACTATTGGAGGTTCTTGAAAGATTAATGATTGTAGGGGGAAATGGATGCAATCCCCTTAGGCATTAGCCTTGGCTTGGGAGAGGGAGGCCGAGGAGGTGTAAATGATGGACAGTCCCCTAGCTCTCCACTGGAAGTCAGAGACAGTGCGCAGGAATTGCAATGCTTCCAAACCACAAAACACCTTCATAAAGACGTTCAATGGAATGTGCCCAGGATTTTTTTTTTTTTCACACAAATGATAAATTGCCAAGTCCCTGGCTCCAGCTCTTACTAGGCACTATTTTAACACTTCCTGTCCTTGAACAAAGCTACCCTGAGTTTTGTGCGGCATTCTTATCCAGACGCCTTAAAGACCACTTCATTTTGGCTCCTCGCCTCGGGCATTCCTCACAGGCTTCAGCTCTTCTCAGTGGGGCCATTTCTTTCCCAAGCTTATTTCTTTTAGAATGAATCATGTTCAAATAAGTAGCTTGTAAAGCCACCTTTACCAAGTGACAGAACTGTCACTTCTCCGAAGGCCTCTGGCAGCGGGGTTTGCTACACTCTCTATTCCCTGGGTCCTTTATCTTTTGATAGTCTTCTGCTCTGAGAGAATTGGGTTGACTTCCTCCTGTTTGCCCAAGGGATTGAAGGAAGCAGTTACCCTCTGGAGTTTCTGGAGTCCTTGAGGAGGTCATAAAACCACACTCTTCATGGTCTAAATTTTTCCAATATACCTAGCCCCACTGAGGACAGTGGCTTTTCACGGGTTTTCCTCTGGGGTTTTTGCAAACATTATTTACTCTGTGTATTAGTTTCCTACAGCCACAAACAAATTACCATACACTTGGTGGCTCAAAACAACAGAAATTCATTGTCTTACAGTTGTGAAGGCCAGAAGTACAAAATCAAGGTGCTGGCAGGGCTGCGCACCCTCTGAGGGCTCTGGGGAGAATCCTTCCTTGCTTCTTCCAGCTTTTGGTGGCTGTTGGCATCCTTTAGCTTCCAGTCTTTGCCTATGTGCCTCTTCTTCATGTGATTTGTCTCCTCTTCTGTCTCTTATAAGGACACTTGTCATTGGACTTAGGTCCCATTCAGGTAATGTACAATGATCTCATCTCAAGATCCTTAACATAATTATACCTGCAAATATCCTTTTTCCAAATAAGGCAACATGCAGAGTATCTGGGTATTAGGACATGGACATATCTCCTTGGGGGCCACCATTCAACTCCCTACTCCCCACATTCTAATGAAAATTCTCTATACACAACTGACACTTACCCTCTCATGTTCACAATAGATGTCAAATGTCCATTTTAAACACAATGCACATTGCCATTCATGGAGAAAGGTGCATGCGATCTTTGCAGATAAAAGCAGCTAGAGCTGCTGGTGGCTCTCAAACTGAGGCAGGTTAGTTGAGAGCTATCTGTGGGGAGCAACAGAGTTTCCCTAATAGATCTGGCTTCTGTCAAAGTTTGGGTGAAGGCTAAGACTTCTCCACAGCCATGTTTAGTTTCATCCCAGGCCCAAGTCAACATTCAGAGGCCTCTTCCTTCCTATCACTTCCTCCGCTATTGAAGTTCAAAACAGATCTCTGCAACACTTTTTTTTTGGTAATCGTTAGAACAAATAGACTAAAAATCAGTACGGCTACAGAACATTTGGACAAAATGGGTTTTGGACAGAAAACTCCCCATTAGGGCCTCTGCTGACTATGTGTGATACATGTTGGTCTTCTGTTATTCTGAATCCTTACTAAGTGGGTCCTCTGTTTCCTACACTTTTGAAGAGCTGACTCTCAGAAATACATGGAAAATGATCTTTTCCATCCATTCATCCAGCAGATCTATATGAAACAGCTCATTTATTTAGCACTTATTACATTGTGGAGGATTTAAAGATGAATCATAACAGCACTGAATCCTGTACAAAGACATACAAAGTGCTTTCTGGCATACGATCCCATTTGATTCCCCCAAAGAATCTCATTTGATCCCCATAATTTCACAAATTATGAAACTGGAGCAAAGAGAGGGGAAGGGAATACCCAATATTCTACAGGTAGTGAGAGGCAGTGCTGGACCACACGTCAAAACACCTCATCCCCTAGCCCTTCCTTGTGCCATGCAAACAATGCCTTCAAGATGGGTATCAGGTAAGGGAGTTTATCAGTCAGGGTCTCAGGAGGAAACACAACTCACTCTAGATGATACATATGAAAAGACTTTAATGAAAGGACCATGTACAGAGGCGTGGGTGTGTTAAAGGAACTGACAAGGACTGCTGAGGCACCCAGATAACCACAACAAATGGTGAGCCATTACTAGTTCTATGGCTGAAAGAACAAGGGGAGGAAGGAGTGTAACTGAAGCCTGATGAGAGCTGAAAAGTAGAAGAAGGGCCGCTTGGCAGAAGCTGCAATCTGGGAGAGATGTAGTGCTAAAGCAGGACAGAGAGGGAAGGGCTCTTCTCCGCAACCTTGATCTTCCTACTGGTACCTCCCACGAACTAAAGTCAAATGGAAACTGGCAGACAAGGGAGCCAGCTGACAATGTGTTTAAGGATCAGTATCCCAGAGCATGGAACAAGGTGCTTGTAGGTGAAGGCGGGGGTGGTGCAAACAGAGAACCAGCCCAGAAAGAAAAAACATGTACATAAACAATGGAATCCAGATCAGGGAGAGAATTTCCAAGTTATAGGTGGGTAGGTGGGTTAGCATGAGCCTGGCAATCAGGGAAACCCTCATCAAGAAAAACAGTGGCTGGGTCTTGAAGAAAAGGTAGAATCTAGAAATATAAAAATAGGAAAGACAGTATTTTTTGGCAGAATGAACAATAAACAAAGGTGCACAGACACACGGTACGTGTGGAGTTGGGAGCACGTATGTGGGGAATAACTCACTCTTCTGTTTGGAATATGAATATAGGAAGGGGAATAAGGTAGCAGGTAGGGTGGGCCCTGGAAGTGAGGAGCCTGAAATGTGCTGGTATCATAATACCACAGTCAAAACTCCTGAGAACCATCTGGTTCCCCAGCTACGGTTGGATGGTGAGGTATAGGGCTAGCTTCTCTTCTCTTGAAGTAACATCTTTGTCTGTTGTTTTTTCTTTTATAGTAGCTACTGGTCTACTATTTTTTGGTAGCCACTTATCTCCTTAAAGCAGGAGAATCAACCCTCTATTTGGAGATTGCTTATTTATTTGTTTGTTTTGTCCTAATAGAAGTTTGGAATGTGTAACTTTTACATAGCCATGTGGTCCAGATTCCCGGAAGCAAGTCCTCTACCAGAGTCCAAACCTCTCTCAATCGGGTTCCAGTTGCTACAAGTGCTAGCAGAATTCTGAACGGAGGGAAATGGGATAGAGATTAGAGATGTTGCAATGTGCCAAGTCCTAGGATGTTGTCAGACAGACACTCATGAGTGAAGAATTATTGCAAAGTCACAGATTCCCACACAAATGTCTGTGTTCACAGAGTAGTTTATCAACCTCAGAAAAACTGGTTGGTTTTCTGATGCCCAGACTTCTAGAAGGAAGCATTATATCAATATCTTATGCATTTGGGACCATATAAGACACTGAATTGTTTTTCCCTTATCTCATTTGGGTCAGGCATCATGCAGATAAGAGCATGCAGTCTGCAGAGGACCCTGACTCAAGTGCTCACAAGCCGTGTGATCTAAGACCAGACACGTAATCTTTCTGAGCCTCAGATTCCTCATCTGTAAAATGAGCAGGATGATGTTCATGCCACAGTGGAAAGATCAAATGATAAAGTCTGCTGTCCTGCTTTTTAAAAAACTGCAGCAACTTGTATAAGCCATAGTTTGTTATTATTGTTATGATTTCTTGGGAATATAATTTAGTTTATCTGATCAGAAATTATGATAATGGGGTTTAGGAGGCCACTGGCTATCTCTCTGTATCTTGGACTTTGGTCTTTAGACATGTGGAAAATGATGCTGTGTAATTCAGTTCTTCAAATATTGTCTGATTCTCTGGTGAAGTGCTGGGGACGCAACAAGTATAGGGACGCAAACACAGTCCCTATACTTCTGGGGCTTACAGTGGAGTGGATAGATGGATAGATAGTACATAGATACATAGATGGATAGATAGATGTGGAGACTGATAGAGATAGCAGGTGTGCATGCAGACACAGGTGCAGGTGCAGCGGTAGATAGAGATGGAGACAGAGATACAGAAAGGGAATGCCTTCTCTTAGATGGATTTTGCTAATGAATAGCCTTTGCAAATAAAGCTTTGCTCTCCACAGCTTCCATGACAATGGATACCGTTGTGAGAATGGAAAATGAGAGGTTCTCCCAGAAGAACAGGTTTATCAACAGCCATGCTTGACTAAGTGCTTGAGATGTCATTTCCCTCATAGATAATTGGCAGAAGAGTTCTTAAATCTTTACTGCAAGCAGATAAAAAAGGTGGTTCCCTAACTATGGATAAAGGAATCTGTCCCATTTTTGTCCTGGTTAGTGAAGGCAGTATCATAGAATCTTGGATGTAAAAAGGAAAATCATTTAAAAGACTAGAGAATGAAGTCTAATATTTTTACCTTATGAGTTTTTCCTGGGGTACTTTAAAAAAACTAACAACAACAACCATAATAAAAAGGCTAATTCTTGATGCCTGGGTGGCTCAGTTGGTTAAACTCTTGCCTTTGGCTCAGGTCATGATCCCAGCGTCCTGGGATAGAGTCCGGCATCGCATTGGGCTCCCTGATCAGTGAGGAGCCTGCTTCTCCTTCTCCCTGTGCCTGCCACTCCCCCTGCTTGTGCTCTTTCTCTGACAAATAAATGAATAGAATCTAAAAAAAAAAAAAAAAAAAGTCTAATTCTTACTTTTTAGGTAGTGGTGTCATTTGGCAGTACATATCTCAAGGCACCCTTTAGAAACACAGACCTGGCTTTACAGACCCTAAAAAATGATCCATTTCTTTAACAGAAGGTATTCAGATTAAAAGAAACAAACTCCAGTAGAATTAAGATTGGTCGAGGCACCAAGGATAAAAGAATCTGGATTTGTTAAAACATCTTAAGGTATTTTTATGGCAGAAGAAAAAGAAAGAGAGAGAAAGTCAGACAAGATAAGATTTAGATTTCTGACCTTCAGTAAGACCCAGCACTTGATTAACTCCACCTGGAGAAGAGAAGGCTTATGAGGATTCTGAGCTATTCCCAATGAGATACAATGTACAAAATGTGATTTTAGGTTCTGTACATAAAATTTCAGTGAATTGTCTCCCATTGTGCTAACTAGCATGCCAAATGGTAAAGAAAAAAATCCAAACATTTACCTTTGACTTCGGGATCTTTGGGATGTTTTCTCTGAATGAAATAATACCTAATCTGGGCACTTTGGATACTACAAAATAAAATCAATATTTAAGGAAGCATAAAGGGGGTAAATATCATGAAGAAAAGTGTATGATACATTTAAAGCATCGGTTCTTAGAGGAACCTTTTTCTTTTTTTTTTTAAGTAGGCTCCACGTCCAGTGTGGAGCCCAGCACGGGGCTCAAACTCACAACCATGAGATAAAGACCTGAGCTGAGATGAAGAGTCAGATGCTTAACGGACTGAGCCACACACATGCCCCCCTGGGAGAACTTTTTAAACTGCAATGGTAATTTCTAGAGAGGGAATAAAGTTGGGAGCAGGGTCAGTGATGAACAAACAAAGTGTGGTAAATGAATGGACACAAAAAACAGCCATTTTAAGCACTTCGGCGTCCCTCCCATCCCCCCTCCTGCCCCATGGGTAAATCAGGGATTGCCCTCTTGGTGAAGAAGAGCACTGAAATAATTATACAAAATGTTATGACCAAGAGGACACTTAGAGATCATCTAGTCAAAGGTTTGTAAGCTCTTTTTTTAATCTATGGACACTTTTCCTCCAATGAAATCTTGCATGGAAGCTACACGTGTATATGAAATCAATCAAAATGGAGCTTCTCTAGTTGAAGCAGGGACTGGGAGCCCCTACTCAGGTTATCCCCACCTCTGCAGACAGCAGGACACTATGACATGCAGTTTGAAAACCATACATCTCCTCATTTTATTCATGTGATATCATGACGGTTAGAGCCCAGAGGGGTGATGTGATGTGCTTGAGATCATACAGTAAGCTTGCAGCATAAGTGAGACTGCAGTCCTACCTTCCAAGTTCCTCATTGTGATTTCTTCCCACTGCATCGGTCTGTATCAGTCTAATCATTATTATGAGGCTTATTTATATTTTCTTGTGGAAATATTTCATATGTCCCACAGAAATTTTAAGCAAGTGTTTGAGTGTCTGAGTCATATTTTTTTAACTGTATCCTTCCTTTGAAGGCTCACACAAAGCTCTCTCCTCAAGCTCTTCTTAGATATGCAAAAATACCAGCTGCCATTTTTAACAAACTTGCTGACATGCATACCTCCCAAACTATGACAGCATAGGAGTGGGAACTGATATTTTGAGATGGGGCATATTCCACTTTTTCCCCCCTGTAAAAGCCACCAAAAACCCTAGGTATAAACTCTAAACCTCGGTCTTACCCCCATCAAACCAGAAAGAAGGAAAGCAGTAACATGAACTGCTTCTACCTTCATTCTTTTCCATGTCCCATAAGCATCTTCAATTTGAGTTGTGAACTAGTACTAAAATAACCTGCAAGCGGGTGAACAGCTAGAGATACCAGTATTAAAGAGCCTAAATAATTGGCAAATTAGACAATCAGACCCAGGATGGTCAAGAATTCACAATTGCTTTGAAGAAATATTTCTTGGTCATCTGCTCTACACTGTTATCTTCTCTAAACAAGAAACTCCCTATAAATGAAGTTTTCATACCCAACAACCCAAGAAAGATTGGAGGGGAGAAGGGAGACAATCATGTTAGCACATGATAGCCCCTGCCATTTAAACCTTCTGTGTGATAGGACTGAAGCCCCCACTCCATGCGGTGAGAGAAGCCTCACTGTGAGTAAGACACTGGGTCACAACACACAGCTCCAGACCATGACTTTGTTAGGATATCCATCTTGTCTTTTATCATGACCTGAACATTGAGCCTGGGAAAAACATGACAAGAGGCCTGTATCAATGGGGGTTCTCCAGAGAAAAAAAACCAATAGGAGAAATTTATCTACCAACTTACTTATTTTAAGGAATTGTTTCACATGATTATAAAGGCTGATAATTCCCAGGAAGTTCAGTCCAAAGGCTTGAGAACCAGGAGAGCTGATGGCATAAGTCCCAGTCTGAGTCTGAGTCCAAAGTCAGGAGATGACTAGTGCCCCAGCTTGAAGACCATCAAGCAGAGAAAATGAATTCTCTCTTACTTAGCCTTCTTGTGCTATTCACGCCTTCAGAGGGCCTCAACCCACATACAGGACAACAATCTGCTTTACTCAGTCTACTGATTCAAATGTTAATCTCATCCAGAAACACTTCTGCAGATACACCCCAGAATAATATTTAACCAGGTATCTAGGCACCCCATGGCTCAGTCAAGCTGACACATGGAACTAAACATAACAAAGCCTGAGAAAGGAGGAAGGTCCTCAGCGTGTGCCCCTGAAAGCTTGTCACCACAGACACAGACACGGGTCCATCTCAGCAGGTGTCCACCTTACAGAGCCCATTTTGGAGCCCAACACATCTGTGGATGAGGGCACTGTGACAACTCCTAGACTTGACTTTAATATTCCTCTTGATTGAAGCCATTGTCCATATGGGAAGAGATATAGAAAGGATGAAAAAAGAGACTGTCTTTTTTCCATTGGATATTCTTTCCTGCTTTCTCAAAGATTAGTTGACCATAGAGTTGAGGGAAATATAAATCAAAACCACAATGATATACCACCCCACACCAGTCAGAATGGCTAAAATTAACAAGTCAGGAAACAACAAATGTTGACGAGGATGTGGAGAAAGGGGATCCCTCTTACACTGTTCATGGGAATGCAAGCTGGTACAGCCACTCTGGAAAACAGTATGGAGGTTCCTCAAGAAGTTAAAAATAGAGCTACCCTATAACCCAGCAATTGCACTACTGGGTATTTGCCCCAAAGATACAGATGTAGTGAAAAGAAGGGGCAGCTGCACCCCAATGTTCACAGCAGCAACGTCCACAACAGCCAAACTGTGGAAAGAGCCAAGATGTCCTTCAACAGATGAATGGATAAAGAAGATGTGGTTCATATATACAATGGAATATTACTCAACCATCAGAAAGGATGAATGCCTACCATTTACATCAACATGGATGGAACTGGAAGGTATTACACTAAGTGAAATAAGTCAATCAGAGAAAGACAATTATCATATGGTTTCCCTCATATGTGAAACATAAGTAATAGTGCAGAGGACAATAGGGGAAGGGAGGGAAAACCGAATGGGAAGAAATCAGAGAGGGAAACAAAACATTAGAGACTCTTGACTCTGGAAAACAAACTGAGGGTTTGTGGGTGGAAAGGGAGTTGGGTAGGCGGATGGGGTAACTGGGTGATGAACATTAAGGAGGGCATGTGATGTAATGAGCACTGGGTGTTATACACAACTAATGAATCAAATGAACATTATATCAAAACTAATGATGTATTATATGTTGGCTAATTGAATTTAAATAAAAACAAAACAGAAAAAAGAAAGGATGAAAAAAGTGTTCTGGAACATTTTTGCTCATTGGTTCTTTTGCTCTTTTGTTCTTTGGTTAATAAATTTGGGGAGATGTGGAGATGCAAATTTGGAAACATGTATATCTCACGATGATTTGGCAGGAGAAAGAGCATGCTCTTGACAGCTTCTTGACTTGGCTTCAGTGGCTTAAGAGGACACCAGATTTCATCTGTGAAAAAGGTCCCAGAACATGGAAAAGACTCAAAGGCTGATTCTTCTTTAGAACAAGTTGATTATTTGATGTTAATGGAAATTCTAACCATTTCTCCTAAGAAGCTGCTTCAGAATTTAAGAGCCTAAAGGAGTCTGTACCCCTGCAATATCTGGCAAGAAAATGTAAGGCAGGAGGGCTTTTATGATCATTTTAAAGAGGATTTTTGCTGTCCTGGTTAGTCTGAGTTGGCCTCTTAGATACATGATTTGGCAAAGATCCATAATTCACTCATTTTCCTAACTTGGTTCAAGCAAACATAATTTTCCATTGACCTAGAATTTCTCCAGATCAGGACAGACCTCAGCCCAACAGAGAACAAGGGAGCCTGAATGGCAGTTGAATTGAAATACAGTTGATGCTTGAACAACGTGGGTTTGAACTGCACAGGTGCGCTTACACACAGGTTCTAATTTTTTTTGATAAATACAGTAGAGCACTGTAAATGCATTTTCTCTTCCTTATGATTTTCTTAACATTTCTTTTTCTCTAGGTTACTTTATTATAAGAACACAGTATATAACAGACATAACATACAAAACGTGTGTTAATCAACTCTATATGTTTTCAGTAAGGCTTCTGGTCACAGTAGGCTATTAGTAATTAAGTTTTTGGGGAGCCAGAAGTTATATGCAAATTTTCAACAGCACAGGGGGAGGTGGCACCCCTAACCCCCACGTTGTTCATGGGTCAACTGTACTATCCCTTTAATGCTGCATTACAATGTCTATTTAGACAAGGATTTTCTCCGCTTAGTAAATAACAGATTTTTGGCATAACCCATCCCTAAACCACTTGTCAAGAACCTGTGGCAGGCAAATTTATCTCAAAACTAGCTTAAATTGACAATGTAAAACAGAAACTATAAAGTTGGTGAAAGCCTTTCTACTGTGCAGAAACAGCTAGGTCTTTGGCTCTACACCTGGATGGAAGCGAAAAATCAGAAATATTAATTGTCTGAAAGGATTACCCTGACTCCTTCCTCCATTTTCCTGAGCCCTTCAGTAGACTCACAAAGGAAATGGTGTGTTTCTGCTGGACTGGGTGACTTGAGGAACAAATCTGAATTATAAAGTGTTATGGGCTTTTGGAAGAAAGAGGTGCTGTCAGAATAAAGGATGTTGTTCTTAACTTTTTCCGTGGCACTTGTATATAAGTCCACGGTTTGTGACCTGTTTTACAGTTGGCTGACTGCTCTCTCCCTCCCCCAACCTCCGCCCTCTTATTAAACAAAAGAGTTGCATGTTCTGGGAAGTGTTGGCAACATGGCCATGCCACTGTCATCCAGGCTGTGCTGTGATGTGGTGGAAAGAGCCCCCAGTTGGAGCTTGAGAACAGCTCTGGCCACTGTGGGGTGTGTGTGACGGGCTCTGGACAAGGGTCACCCCAGCAGCCAGTGCAGGTGGAGGGCAGCAAGGGACAGCTGCCAGAAGAGCCGTGTGCTGCAGCTTCCATCACAAATGCTGGAATATCTTCTTTTCCCCTCCTCCTCACCAAGACCCTGGGCTCTCCACTCTCTGTTAACTACTTCTCTCTTCTTCCAGCTGTAACCAATGCACCCCTATTTCATTCCATTTCAGCGTCATTCAACACATCTTCATTAAGAACCTACCATGCAAGCTACGGCTCTTCACCACACCTCAGTCCACTGTTCATGCTCGCTTCTCTCTCAGAAACGGCTCTGGACAAGGGCCGTCTGTGTACCCTTAAGCCAGTCCCAGTTCTGTCTCCGAGGCAACTGAGAGTGCTGATCCCCTGTGTGTCTCATGAAATCTGTTCATCCTTTGCCTCCCTTAAGAACCGTTTCTTGTGGTGTTGCTCCTTCGTCTGATGCTGCCTCCTGGCCTCTTCCTTATTTCCTGTCCTTTTTAGACATTCAATGTTGATATGTCCCAGAGTGACTTCCTAACGCTCTCCTCTTTTAATTCTGCACACTGCCCTGGGTTACCTCATGTCTTCTTAGGGCTCCAGTCATCATCTGCAATGCAGAAAACCCGGAGGGCTACATTTCTAGCCCGAATCTCTCTTCTGAATTGCAGACATATTTAGTCAGCTCCTTGCACAATACAACCACCTATTTCAGTTACTATAGCTGCATAGCAAGTCATCCCAAAACTTAGTGGCATAGAACAACTATTGGTTGGGTCAGGAACTCAGGGCACAGCAAAGACCGTTGTTTCTGCTATATGATGTCTGGGGCTTCATCCGGGAGGACTTAAAGACTGGAGTGATTTAACAGCTGAAGAATGGAATCATCTGGAAGCACCTCCACTCATATGTCTAGTGGTTGATATCTGTCATGATGTCACATGTCTGTTGGCTGGGATCTCATCTGGGACTGTCAGTCAGGATACCTACAAATGACTTCTCTCTGGGCCCAGACTTCTGCACAGCATGGCAACCTCAGGGTCACTGGACTTCCTACAAGGCAGTTCAGGGCTCCAAAGGTGGATATCCTCACTGACAATAAAGAAGCTGCATCACCTTTTGGGACCTAGCCACAGAAAGCGCTTAGTGTCACTTCCCTCACTTGACATGGGTACAAGGGAGTCACAAACCCGCCATATTCAGAGGGAGGGAATGAGACCCCATTTGGTGACGGGGGGGGGGGGGGGGTGGGTGGAAAAGCTGTAGGAGAGCACGTAGAACAGGAGGTGTTCCGTCTTTAGAAAGCACAGTCTGTCACATCACTCCTCTCCACCCCCAGCCTCACACATGCTCAATCTACACAGATGTATCGTACTGCCACGTACACTCTCTTCCCTCCGGGCCTTCACACATACTGTTCCCTCCAACCAGAGCATCTTTTCCTGTCTTCTAGCTCCCACTAGTACCTGATTTTTTATCTCACTTCTATTTGTCCTTCAAGCCTCATCTCAGATGCCACTTCATTCAGATCCAAGTTTGTCCTTACAAGAGTGGCAGTGTCCCCCACCTCATCTTGCTTTCCTCCCTGTCAGCCCCCTTTCTCATTCAACAACCAGATGTGGAGGGACATCCCATGCCTGAACGCTGAGTCACTAACCTGAGTTCAAAGTCTGGTTCTGCCACTTGCTGATTGTGTGAAACTCAGCAATCTGCTTAACATCATAAAACTTAGTTCCCACATCCCACAAATGAGAAAATTATTATATTACCTTTTACAGCTGAGGATTAAATGGGATGGTGTAAAGATATTGGCCCATAGGTGCTAGCTATTAACACGATCCTCAGCATAGCTGTTTGGGTCAAAGATTAATTTTAAGAACTGGTGTTGCAATGCAAACATTTCCCTTCCAGCTCTAAGAGCTAGATTGCTCAAAAAAGTAAATTTCTTGAGCTATACTTAATATACAGCCATTTATTGTCTCTATTTCTATACTTTCTTACTTTAATGGTTACATTTAATGTACCTTCAGTATTTAGACAGCCATTCTTAGGTACAAGCACTTGTATAGTATGTCCTATATTTGGTACAGCTAATTATTTCTCACCAAACATATACTTTTACTCCTACTGATGTTAGGGAGAATCCTCTGCTTTTAAAAAGACACTCGCCCCAGTTGTCTCTCTTACGAAGGGTACCTTTCTTTCTGCTTGCACCACTGACCCCAGAAGGGCAGCTAATTCAGCATAATTACAACCCACATGACTTCTCCTTCTCCCTTTGGCTCCATTAACCACTGTGCTTGGTGCTCACCATCCATGGTTTTGGTCTGCTCTGGGGATTACATATCGGGTTCCCCAACACTGTCCTTGGGTAGAAAATAGGTCCCGTTGAAATACTTACAGTGAGAAAAGCACATGCTTCTGGTGATACTGCAGTGGTGTTTTTGGTTTTGGGGTGTTCTTGTGTTTATTTCTGTTTTTGCTTTGCTTCTTTTCATTGAATTTTTCTAACTTGCCAGGCAGTTACTATTTATTGCACAATTTGGGTGGTTGGTTGTTTTATGTATCACTATGCCAAGGAAGAGAAGCTTTCAGTGTTGTTTAATTACCACATGTAAAATGACCCAAAATCCCAGCTCCACACCTGTTTAAGCAGAGCACAAGAATAAACAGGAGCAATGGAGAAGACATTATAGGGACACAGATATGGGTTAAGCCTATGGATAGAGCCATTCAAAGACTGGAATGAGTCGCTTGCCTTAGGAAGCAAGGAGCTTTCTGTATTGGCTCACTGAACCACTGGTTAATCAGCAAATTGTAAGGAAAATTTAAAAATCAGTGAAAAGTTGGATTAAGATATCTTAATCTTCCAAGATTTCATACTAAAATGCCATGAAGATTTACCACAATTGCCGGACAGCACCTCTAGGCTTCACCGTCTGGGTTCTAGAGAAGAATAGACTTAGAAGAGCCACGTTTTCAGCTGAAGAATTTAGTGTCCTCCGGTTAGTGTGAAGGTAAATACCATAAGTGTGACTGGGCCCCACATACACAAAAGGAGAACTCAGAAAAATAACTTATTCTACAGCTGCTTGAATCTTCACCAGTACCTAGAGCCTGTGCATGAGAATTATCTGAACTTATTCTTTCAAATTCCAAATCATGTTTGTCACCATCTCCAAAAGTGTGCTTCTGTCCTCGGTCATGTCCCTTCGGTATTCAAACTAGAGATATACTGATGGGTTAACAGAAGAGTCAAGACAGGCCAACAAGAATGAGCACACAGGAAATTAGAAAACTGGTGGGACAAGTACAGACACATCATGACCTTGTGTCTTTAAAGTCCTCAAGACATTCTTGCAGGGAACAGTGTTGGGTGATCTGGGCCAGGAACCTGTGTGCCTCTTGTCACAGAGTCGTCTGCAGTGCAAGAAGTTGGCTTCATAATTTACAGCCACAACCCACCAGTGCCCAGAGATCGGCATAAGAAATTTAAACAGTGTTTAAAGTGGGAATATAGTCACAGGATTTCAAAGCCGAAGAGGAAATTGCCAAATATTTAATTCAATCATTTTACTTTATATGTTTCAATGTAAATGTTACTTTGTCAAATGAACTTTTTCTAGATTTCTGGACTAGACTAGGTCTCCAATTATATGCTTGATGACACACTGTACTTTGACTTTATAGTATTTAATATAATTATAATTTAAAAGTGGATCATGTAATAATTTGTGCAGTAGTATCTCTATCCCCAACAATCTTTATGTTCCAAGAGGGAAGGGATTGTGTCTCTTTCTTAGCCCATGTATCCCCATATTCTCATCGGAGTGCCTGACACTTAGTAAGTGCTGGATAATATTTGTTTAATTAGTTAAATAAAAGTTAAGCTCAGGTAAACTAACAGAGAAAAACTAAGTGAATGTCACAGGCCCAACACACACCTCATTCCCAGTTCCCAGCTGTAGCTTGGGCAGAGAGAGAGAAAATGAAAGAGAATCAAGGAAGGTTATCCGGTACCTTGTATTTCCCAAGAATCTAAGAAATAATAAAGTATATACATTTCATCCCATCTCTGCATATTTGCCATATTTCCTACCTCACTCACCCAATAAGTATTTCTCAAGTGTCTGCTAGAGTCAGACATGGAGTTAAATGCTAGAGATACAAACTGAACAAAACGCAAAGATGTTTAATTTCATCTTGCTTGCTTATATTCAGTCTGCAGGAGCAGTTTGTAATTTACAAAATCTATTCACAAGTTAAAGCTTTCATGTTGCCTCCTATGCCTAGAAGTCCATAGAAAAATGTCCAGGATGCACTCAATAAATGGGTCCTCTGACATGATCCCGATAGCCAGTGCGATTATCATTAGCAGGATTTAGGCCAGATATCCTCTCTAATAGGGTGGGTTACCTCAGAAGCAGAGTCTGAGACAATAATATGAGTGCCAGGGGTGTAGAAAATGGGACAGAGAGGAGGCTAATAAATGGTCCACTATCAAGCAAGATTCTTCTGTGGGCAACTGGGGCTCAGTCCTACCGGGGAATTCTGGAAAGCCATAAACCATGTAGAACACATCTGAGCTATCCCACGTGAAGGGCATGGGAATTTGAATATTTATCTTGCATCTTTCATCTGGTCTTTGGCAGAGGGCTGCTTCCAGGGGAATATTTCCCCCAGCAGTTTGGGACCGCCTTCCAGCCAGGCAAGTCCACGATGCCCTTAGAATGCTCACGGTGGCGCAGACTGAGGGCATACGGACAAGGTACTCGCAGTGTCAACTATATTTTCACCTCTAGCCAAACAAAGTCTCAATGTCCAAAAAATTGTGCTTTGGTTTTCCCTCTTCACCTTCTCTGTTTCCACTCTTCTCCTCTCAACACCCTGCAGTCCTAGAAAGCTGGCTGGTGTCTGGTATGAGAATGAAAGACAAGCCTCTGTCTGGTGCAGGGATTTCCTGTGCTCAATGGGTGACAAAGACCGTGCAAGGGAATGTCTGAGAGCCATGTGGGTACAGCCCATTATCTTCATACCTATTCTTTGCATAGCAGCACATAGATTAACAATGCCTTTAAAATGTGGACCACAGGGGCGCCTGGGTAGCGCAGTCGTTAAAGCGTCTGCCTTCGGCTCAGGGCGTGATCCCGGCGTCCCAGGATCGAGTCCCACATCGGGCTCCTCCGCTGTGAGCCTGCTTCTTCCTCTCCCACTCCCCCTGCTGTGTTCCCTCTCTCGCTGCCTGTCTCTCTGTCACATAAATAAATAAAAAATCTTTAAAAAAAATAAAATAAAATAAAATAAAATAAATAAAATGTGGACCACATCATCGGAGAATAAATCCTTCCCTTATGCCACGAGGCCCTCTAGGATTTGGCCCTAGCCAAATAAACCTAGTAAAATAAACCTCTCTGACTTCATCTCCTGTAACTTTGTCCTTGCTCACTCTGCTCCAGCCTCACTGGCTTTCCTTCTCTTGATTGAGAATGCCAAAATTTTCCTGCCATAGACTCACACACTTGTGGTTCCTCTGTCTACAACACTGCCTCTGGGTCTTTACATGGCTGGGTCCTTCCCCTCATTTACATCATGGCTCAAGTGTCACTTCTTCAAATAAGATGGCCTTAACTATCTCCTAGTCATTACCTATCCATCAATCCTATTGCATATTCTTTATAGGACTTATCACTTCCAAAATTTTTCTTATTGTTTATTTGATCATAGTTTATTCCTCAAATACACATACACCCCAACTAGACTGTAAGCTCCACAAAAGCAGAGACTTTGCTGTCTTATTCCCTAAATATTCAGTGCCTGTTCATCCATGAACATTTGTTGAATACGACTGTGGCCTAGGTCACTGTCCCTGCTGGAGCACACAGGGGAGTGAAAAGCAATGCAAGAGTCTAAGAATATCCATACAGACATACCTCTGTCTGACTTTTATCAGCTTCAATATTCTCCTTTAAAATCAGTTTGCTATATATTGCTGTTTCCTTTGACACAGGATAATTATATTATTCAGTAACCAGGATGCCCACTTTCACCTCTCCTATTTAACATAGTACTGGAAGTTCCAGACCGAGCAGTTAGGCAATAAACAAATAAAAAAAAATACGGTGTGCAAATTGAAAAGGAAGAAATAAAATGATCTCTGCAAACACCATGGTCTCATATATAGAAAACCGAAAGACTCCACAGAAATACTGTTATAATAAATAAACAAACGAAGCAAAGTTACAAGATACAAAATCAACATAAAAAATAATTTGTATTTCTACACACTAATAATAAACAATCCAAAAGGAAAAGAATTTTATTTATAATAGCACACACACATGCACATAAATATCTGGAAATAAATTTAACTCAGGAGGCAAAAGACCTGTACACTGAAAACTCCCCAAAAAATGCTGAAAGAAATGAAATACAGATAAATGGAAAGACAGCCCATTTTCATGGACTGGAAGACTTAATATTGTTAAGATGTCAATATTACCCAAAGCACTCTATAGATTTAATGCAATCTCTGCCAAAATCCCAGCAGTATTTTTTGCAGAAATAGAAAAAATCCATCCTAAGATTTATGTTGAATCTCAAGGGACTTTGAAGAGACAGAAACAATCTTGAAAAAGAAGAGCAAAGTTGGAGGCCTCACAATTCCTGATTACAAAACTTATTATGAAGCTACCACAATCATAACAGACATATAGACCAATGGGATAGAATAAAGAGTCTGGAAATGAACGCTTGCATACATGGTCAAATGATTTTCCACCAGGGTGCAAAGACCATTCAATGGAGAGAGGGCAGTCTCTTCAACAAATGGTTTTAGAAAAACTGGAGATCCACATGCAAAAGAGTAAACATAGATCCTTACCTTATACCATAGACAAAAATTAATTCAAAATTAGTGAAAGGCCCAAACCTAAGAGCTAAAACTCTAAAGCTCCTAGAAGAAAACACAGAAGAGAATCTTCATGACATTGAATTTGGCAATGATTTCTTAGATATGACACCAAAAGCATAGGCAACAAAAGAAAACAGTAGATAAAATGGACTACACACACAAAAAAGAAAGCTTCTGTGCTTCAAAGAACACAATCAGCAGAGTGAAAGGGCAACCTACAGAATGGAAAAAATATTTGCAAATCATATGTCTGATAAGGGGTTAACATCCAGAACATAAAGAACTCCTACAAGTATGGGGCGCGTGGATGGCTCAGTTGATTAGGCATCTGACGGTTGATTTCAGCTCAGGTTATGGTCTCAGGGTCATGGAATCAAGCCCCGTGTCAGGCTCCATGCTCAGTGGGGAGTCTGCTTGTGGGTGTCTATCTCTCTGTCCTTCAGCCCTCCCCGCCTCTCTAAAATAAGTAAAATAAACCTTTAAAAAAAAGAATTCCTACAAGTCAACATCGAATAAATAAATAAATAACCAGACTTAAAAATGAGCAGAAGACTCTAGTTGATGTTTCTCTAGTATGATACACAAATGGCCAACAAGCATAGGAGAAGATGTTCAGCACCACTAATTATTAGGGAAATGGAATAAGAACCACGGTGAGATGCCTCATACTCGTTAGGATGTCTACTTTGTAGGGATGTGGAGAAATTGGAACCCTTGTGCAACCCTTGTTGGTGGGAATGTAAAGTGGTACAGCCACTGTGGAAACAGTATAGCAGTTCCTCAAAAATATAAAATAGAGAGTTAACTACGACCCAGCAATTCCACTTCTGAGTATATTCCCAAAAGAACTGAAAGCGGGGTCTTGAAGAGATATTCATACAACTGCATTCATAGAAGCCACTATTTACAAAAGTCAAGAGGTGAAAGGAACCCAAGTATCCATCAATAGATGAATGGATAAATGAAATGTGGTATATACAGACAATGGAATATTATTCTGTTTTAAGAAGGTAATTTTGTCAAGTGCTACAACATATATGAATCTTAAAGACATGTTAAGTGAAATAAGGTAGTTCCAAAAAGACAAATACTATATGATTCCACTTATATGAGTTAGCTTATGAGGTACCTAGAGTAGTCAAATTCGTGGAGACAGTAGAATGGTCATGGCCAGGGGTGGGGGAGAGGGGGAAATGGGGAGTTGTTATTAAAATGGGTATGGAGTTTCAGTTTTGCAATAAAAAAACATTCTGGAGATTGGCTGCACAACAACGGGAATATAATTAGCATTACTGAATTGTACATTTCAATTGGTTAATTTTATGTTATGTGTATTTTACAATTAAAAATTCGTAATTGAAAAAAATTACTAGCTTCTTAATTCATGAAGGAGAAAAGAAAGAGCCTACATACCAAATAATATTAACTCAAGCTTATAAAAGATATAAAGTCAGTCTTTAAAATGTAATGTCCTCTTTTAGGTGAAAAGCTCTTCTGGAAGAGACTTAGAATCTTACACTCCAAGCTCCCCAGCTCTTTAGCAGATCCCAAAAACTTCTGGACATTTCTTCAAGCAAACCTCTCTTACAAGACAGAGAACTGTATACTTTTTAGCAGGTGTTAAACTGAAGAGTAGCATGTAACACAGGACAAATAAGGGAACAAGTCCAAAACTCAAAAAGTAACTCTTTTCCAACATTTATTTAGCTGAAAGTATGTTGTGGCCAGAGCACTATTCTGAGAGTTAGAGGACTTGAGTTTTAGTCCCAACTCTGCCACAAAAGAACTTCCTGAGCTTAGACAAGCACTTCATTGTCTCCTTTGTAAAAAGAGCAATCGGGCAAAATTACTAAGGACGCTGCCCACTCCTCCTCAACACACAGGAAGACATGTTAGGCATCTATTTAAAGCAGAGATTAATCATCTTGCTTGTGTATTCTCGAACTTATAAAAGAGTAGCAAAGACAATTCAGTATACTGAAATCTTCAAAGAATTGCTAGAGAAATCTGGCAAAATCCCATCCTGTAACACCATTACTGCTATTACAAATTGACTTGAAGCTGTGTGGTGTAAACTGGAAGTTGGTGTCACAAAATGCAATTATGTACACTCTGCATCACATATCCCTACTGAGGGTAATTATGTCTGCACTCTGGGACACGGAGGCCTCTTCCAACTACAGAGTGTATCACTGGTGGGGTCATGTTCTCGGGGAAAGTAATTTTCACTTGGGTAGGTTTATCCCCAGAAACTGCTCCCAGTCTCTGCTAATGTGAGTGTTATGACAGGACTCAGGCCCCACCCCTGGTGCGCAGGAGGGGCATGGCAATGTTCCAGGCAGTCCAAACAGAGCTCAGGGCCTCACCTCCCACCTGCCCCTCCTCCCACCACTACCTCCTGCCATGTACAACACTCCACGGAAAGGACTGAGGAAGAAAATGTGTATTTCTTTTCTTTCTGAAAAAAAAATAAATAAACGTTCATATCATGTTTTAGAGTCTCCAGCGAAGTTTTCACATGCTTATCTTATGTAATCCTCACAAGAACGAGATGAGGTAAGTGGTATTTTACCCTTTTCATAGACAGAGAAACTCAGACTCGGAGGGTTGTGTGGACTGTCACAAATGACAAAGCCCATAAATGGGGCATCCTTACCAGAGGTCACTAATGAGACCTGAGATCTATCAAGTTCTTGTCTTCAGTCTCTGAAAACATTGCTGCTGGGTCCAACCAACAGTGTGTACTCAATGCCTGTGGACTTTATAGCAGACGGTCACAAGCTGCTTTTAATATAAGGAAGAACGGCTGGAATACCAGCTCCACCTCTTGCTAATTTATAACTGGGTTTGAGTTACTCTTTTCTTCATTCATTCAGCAATATTTACTAAGTGCCCTCTGTGCCAGGGGATGAACATGCTAATTTAAATAGCATGGTCAGGAGACTCTAAGGCAAGATGAATTTGGGGTTTCAAACAAAGAGAAGCCCCCTGAGACCGAAGCATAGAGAAGGAAGAGAAGAAATAAGAGAACTAAGCTGGGCCATATTATAGAAGATCTACAGGCCAAAGTAGGGAGGTTGGATTATTCTAATCACAACAGGAAGCCACTAAATTTTTAAGCAAGAGAGTACCACCATCTGATTTATATTAATTGCTCATAATGCAACTTTTCTAAGCCTGAATTTCCTCATCTACAAAATTTTTATAATAATAGTAGCTACTTGATATTTTCATTGAGAAAACTCAATTTGACCAATGACAGTTCAATATATAATAGCTACCATTATTATTATTATTATTGTTATTATTATTAAGAGATGGATAACATTTACATATGATATCATAATAAGGAGTATAACAATCAGAATATACTATATAATACTCATAGCTCACACTAAAGGTGTAAATTTGCGTATAGACACACAAATTTCTAGCCAACTTCAGTTTGTGAAATCCAATTAGAAAATCTGGAGATATCTGCTGCTTTGTGACTCAGCCTTATTCCCTGGGAGACGTGAAGGAGAACTTAAACTGTTTCAGTAGAGATTATCTTGTTCTCTTCCCTCCAACTTTTTCTTCTTTCAGGTTGGGTCTCCAGAAGGCATCTTTGGCTTACTTGTACCATCCCCATCAAAAACTGTTTGCTATTCACCAAACCATTTCCTCTTCTTCTTGGAGTCAAAGCTGGATTGCCTTTCCCAGCTGCCGTTGGCCCCTTAGCAGTACCCTGGAGACTAAATGTGACCAGAGGTGATTTGTACCACTTTCTGCTCAACCTACCCTGTAAAATCTTCCTACATAATATCCTCTGTGCTCTTCCCCTTACCCTGGCTAGATGTCTATGCCCAAAGCAATGATGGAAACTATGAATTAAAGATGGTGGAACCTCCGTGAACCTGGGTCCCTAAGTGATTTGCAGAGCCGAGTCCTCATGCCAACCTGGAACCACCTGGGACTTGCTACATGTTTAAGTCCAAGGTAATGGGATCCTGCACTCCATTTCTACAGTCTGGTTATTTTAAAAATCTCAAATGTTTGCGACCTAATTTCTGAAAATACATCGTTCTTAATAAGAAAGCCCTCAACTGACCCTCATAAGACCCTGAAGGGTCTTCTCTGTTTTGATGGCATATTTTTCACCTTCCAGCTGCCTCTGTCCATAAGCTTCTCTCTTAGATAGCAACCTAAAAATTGCTACGCTGGATTTGTATCTAGTTCAGTGATGAGTATACAGAAAAGGAATGCAGAACCTCTATTTAGGGACCTTCAACCATAAACTTAACTCCTCCTTGAAATTATTTTAGGTTCAGCCCACTCTGTGTGCTCAGTGCACTGTGCTTCCCCCAGCAGAGCTGTATTTTTGGTGTGTCTGTCTCCTCCTCACAGCTCCCGAGGGTACACTCAGTGTCTAGTGCAGCTTTGCGTCCTCAATACCTAGCACTGTGACTGGCCCCTAGGAGGTTCTTAGGGATTGAATTAATTGAGGGGGAGGGTGTTAGAGTTTTCTAATTTTACTGATTTGACACAGACATTAAGCTCTTCTGCCCCGGCAGGTGTCATTAACTAACATCCAACAACTAACTACAGGCAATATCTTAGACTCACTTTAGCAATGTTCCCAAGGCAACAGTTCTCAGTCATCAGTGCCCCCACCCAAGCTTCCCAACAGGGCTGTGATGTCTACATCATGTCCACAATGCTTTCTTCTGTATGAATCATGAAGCTCTAACTGGAGGCAGGGACAGTGGTGGCTTACCACCATACAGAGCCTGGTAAACACCTTTGCAATTCCTGGCCTGCCCTTGGTGCTAACAAGAATGTGAGTGGTGCCCATCTTCCCCTTGGTACAGGACTAGGCTTCCACATGTTAGAGGATCACTTAAAATAAAAAATTGGCCTTGTTCACATTTTTAAAGACTTTTTGGCTCTCCAGCAGTCTTATTTGATTTTGGCAAGGGGAGAACAAATCACCATGGTCCTGTTCACTATAATTTTGTTGTTGTTGTTTCAAATTTGAAAATGTCAGAAAGAAGTGGTAGGGACCTTGAGAAATAGTGCTCCAGTGGAAGGGCAAAGGCTTGGGAGTTTGATAGATCTAGATTTGAATTCAAATGCACCGTTTTCTAGCTTTTGAACCTGGGCAGCTTGTTAAATTCTCTGAGCCTCAGTTTTCATGACTGTAAATTGGGAGTGAAAATAGCACCCACCTCAAAGGATTGCTGATAAAAAAGTGAGATAATGTATATGCTTAGCACCATACCTATCATGTAGTAAGTAACCCATACACATACTAACTATGATGATTATTATAAGCATCATTTTGGTTTTTTTGTGATTATCTTGGTCCTTAATTTTATAATTGAGTGAACTGAGGCCTGAAAAGATTAAGTGATTTACACAACTAATGAGGAGCAGAGAAACTGCAGTAAATCAGATTATTCAGAGCCTCACTCTGGGGATCTGCCCATCACAACACGAGTTTATCCTCATGCCCCAGGTTCTCAAGATCCATACAATGCTCCGTCCATTTGGAATACGATTCCATTTGCTTTCAAGACTTTCAAACATTGTCAGGAGAGAGTTTTCCTGCCTTCAAGGCGGTCTAATCTCAGCACAATCTAAAGATGTAAATAAAATATATTCCAATCACACACTGAGTTGGAAAAACAGATGTTCTAATATTATTTCCAAGATAATGTCCATAGGAAGAACCTGGAGATAATTAGGAACCTTTCTAATAGGTTTTGTAGGTGAAGAAAGTAGACACTCAAGCCAAGTAAATAAATGAATTCAAGGGACACTAGGATCAGAGATATGTAGAACATATCTCCCTCAGGGAGGAGCATGGGGGAAAGCCTGGAGAAGGATAGTAGCCACTGATGGTGAGAAAACTCAAGAAGTGAGCTACTCACATACCACAGAAGTCTCACACTGAACTCACATTCAATGTGTCTTTAACTGAATCCATTATACCCAGCTCCTCACTAGGCCTTCTGTCACTGACTCTGTGGATTGCCTTTCCAATCTCCTGTCCCCAAGCCAGAAATCTTTGCTTCACCCTCAAATGCTCCTTTTTCCTCAAACCAAGCCATCAACAAACTCTGTTTTTACAACCAAAAAAACTCAATCCAGACTTGGAAACTGGCCTCACCTCTCATGTCCCCTGCCATTGTTACGTTGGAGCATGGGCTGTACCTGTTGGAGATAGTCCAGCAGCCTCCTGTCTCACTCCCCTCTCTTCTAGAAGTCATCACAGCATGGCAGCTGATACAGAAAATCAGCCATCCTTCAGTCGGGTCATGCATGTGCTTCTGTTTCAAATGGAAAAAACAGACATAAATAAGGCAATTAGCACCAGAGAGTGGGAGATCTTGTCAGCCACTAAATCAGTGAGAACATTTTGTTTTGTTTTGTCTTTAAGTAATAAACATCTATATCTGATTGCAGAAGAGAATCTTAGTTTTGTTTCTTAAGCTGCAGGAATAACTAAACATTTTGATGTTAAGAATTCTCCAGCTCCTTCCACACTTGTAAGATAGTAATAAAGAAATTTTGGGGTTTTCATGTGAAATAAGAATGAATTAGTTGGACAATAAGTCTGAAAGAAAGATGAAATATTTCAATCTCTTTCTCTGAAAGACAACACAATCTCATCCTGGTGACAAAATGGAGACACGTGATATCATTAGAGAATAATACAAGTTGCCATTTGTAGTATGAAGTGCAAAAAAAAAGAAAGAAAGAAAGAAAGAAAGAAAGAAAGAAAGAAAGAAAGAAAGAAAAGAAAGAGATAGATAAAGCCCCAGAACAGTACATGAAACTCATCTGTGAACAACTTGTTCCAACTTCATAATGCTGTGTATTTCCAGAACATTAAAAACTGCTTCAGTCCATTTTTTAATGCTTGTCAAGTTTCCGGGTCATTTTAGGTGAACACTATTATCTGTTATTTCAAAACACTGCAAATCATCATCCCAAGAAAATGTAGAATTTCCTAGAATTTAGCTTGTACTGTTTTCAAACCGTTTGTTCTACTATAGTCAGATAATGGAAGAAATATGCATCTTTGGTCATGACTATTTGCTATAAGGCAACCATGAATGCTTTAGTAAATTGAATTTTCTTCAAAATCAATTTTCTTTTTCTTATTACTAAAGCAATCCATGCTAACTATGCAGAAGAGACAGAAAATGTCGACTAGCAAAACAAACAGAAAGAGTTAGAATCATCTTTTATTCATATGCATATACGTATTTAAACAAGAATAGGGTAACATAGCACACCATTTTGTAACCTTTTGCCACTTAATATATTATGAATATTTTTCCTTAACAAATACATTTCTGTGGTGTTTTTGATGACTGTATAATATTCCATATGGAATATTTCAATATTCCATATTGGCCCATGATGCACCAAATCCAGTGATTTTCACACATTTCGGACTCAGGACTCTTTATGCTCTTAAAAATTACTGAGGACTCCAAAGAGTTTTTGATTATGTGGGCTGTAACTATCAATATTTACCATATCAGAATTATGAGATATTTTAAAATATTTTACTAATTCATTTTAAGATCCCAGTAATAAACCAACTATATGTTAACTCAAATAACACTCTTATGAAAAATAACTATCTTTCCAAAACAAAAAACTTATAATGAGAAGAATAACATTATTATACATTTTTGCAAATGTCTCTAAAGTCTGCCTTAAAAGAAGACAGCTGATTTCCCATACCTACTTCTCCATTCAATCTCCTGGTGATATAACACATTGCATAGCCTCTAAAACACTGGTGACAGAATGAGAGTAAAGAGGACAAATGATGTCATAGTACTATTAGGAAGAGAATGTAATCTTATGGATCCCATAAAAGTATCTTGGGGACCTTGCTAAAAGAGTCTTTGGGACCCCCAGGAATCCCTGGACTATGTTTTGAGAAATGCCGATCTAACCAACGTCCAATTTGTGAACATCTGTAGTTTATAAACTGCATGATAACAGCAATACTTTCAAGAATTTTGAGTACTTTATTTGTTTATTTTTTAAAGATTTTACTTATTTATTTGAGAGAGAGCGAGCATGAGCAGGGGGAGGGGCCAAGGGAGAGGGAGAAGCAAACTCTCTGCTAAGCAAGGAGTCCAAACCCCGCCTCAATCCCAGGACTCTGGGATCAGGACCTAAGCCAAAGGCAGAAGCTAAACTGACTGAGCCATCCAGGTGCCCCTGAGTACATTATTTAATAAGCCAACAGAAAGGTTAGGACATTGCCAATCATCAACATGCAGCAAAAAATTTTCAATCATTGAGAAAATAATAACCATCTATTAACTACCTTGCACATAGTAGACCCTTCACCAAGAACTTGAGGCATTTTTGCACTAAATTCCTACAACACTGTGAGCTGAAGTATCCCATTTTTTAAAAAAGATTTATTTCTTTACTTTAGAGAGAGGGAGAGTGGAGAGGAGGGGCAGAGGGAGCGAGAATCTCAAGCAGATTCCATAAGGAGCACAGAGCCTGACACAGGCTCAATCTTACCACCCTGAGATCATGACCTGAGCTGAAACCAACAGTAGGCTGCTTACCAACTGGCCATCCAGGCACCCCTGGAGTATCCCATTTTTAATGATGAAAAAGATTCAGAAAGTTTAGCAATCACCTATGGTCTTCCTAACTGGAAAGCCCATACTATCAATCCCAACATTATATACCACCTCCCATGAGGCAGAGAGAAGGGGAGGGTGGGAGATGTGGCGCAGGGGGAGTGCAGGTGACAAGTGGAGGGGTGAAGTATCAAATCATGCTGGGTTAGCATATTGACATACCCATTTCATGTTGATCTGTCAGAGCTTAACTAAGGAATTGGGAGAATTTGATTTTTCTAATACTTTTAATTTTACCTACGAGATAGCTGAATCACTCTAGATGTAGCAGTGACATAAAAATCAAAACATTTACATAGTCTCCATGATGCAAATAGTTTTTGTGTAGATGTTTCTGTCACATGTTTTTTACTGCGCCCTCTTATTATTTCCATATGTTTGCTTCTTCACACCACTGAATAATTTCATTGATGCACTGATAACAGTAGTAACACATACTAGCTTCCCTTGTTGAGAGGCATCTACGTACTAACCCCAGGCTAAATGCTTTGTATATTATCTGCACTTTATCTTTACAACAATTCTGCAAAATAGGTGTTAATTATCGCCATTGTACAGATGAAGAATCTGAGGCTTCAAGAGGAAAGAGGCTTAAAGTAGAGGAAACTAGGACTGAACCAAAGCCCGTGTCTTTTTTTTTTTTTTTTAAGATTTTATTTATTTATTTGACAGAGAGAGACAGCCAGCGAGAGAGGGAACACAAGCAGGGGGAGTGGGAGAGGAAGCAGGCTCCCAGCGGAAGAGCCCGACGTGGGGCTCGATCCCAGAACACTGGGATCACACCCTGAGCCGAAGGCAGACGCTTAACGACTGAGCCACCCAGGCGCCCCCAAAGCCCGTGTCTTTAACTGCTCGCCGCTGCCTCCGTCTCTTTCTGCTCTATAGCACACAGTAAATGCCAAAGGACTGAATGAGGAGAATGTGAACCCACTACCACCTGCATCCCTAGGCACCGCCAACCTCCAGTCCAAGAGCCATGAGCCTCTCCGCACGAAGGACAGCAACTCTGTGCTCACATCCTGTTTGACTAGGTCCCAGGTACAAGATCTGGCCAGTGTCTGCCTTCTGATCCACAATGGTGACAAGCCACTGAGCACAGCATGCACTGTGATTACTTCTTTCTTTTAAAATAGCATCAGTCATTTCAGAAAGGCTGGATTATACAATATGTTGGAAATTCATAACATTTCTTTCTGGAGTTGACACTGACCACTGACTCAGATATCTATAATCAGGTTCTGGCCCTGGGCCATGTTTTTAGAAGAAAAACAAATTCCTGTAAAGCATTCAAAGTGGGATGATCATAGCAACCCCATGACAATTACAGAACATAAGGATGGAGCTTCTAAAATAGGTTGAAATGTATAAAATACACTGAAACTTCTAAAAGAGCCTGAAAGGCTTTGGAAGAAAAGTTCTGTGTAAGATTTTTAAAAAATTATATATAAAGCCAAAGACTCTAATATGTATATGCAAAACTATTTATTCATGTTAGCACATGAATGAAATGTAGCGTACTGAGAATATTTAATAGAAGCAAAAAACATCTATACAGACCAGATATCATCTTAGGCCCCTTGTTCTTAAAAGATCTGGAGCAACAGGAGTTGAGCCCAAATCCACAGCCTGGGGAGAATCCAGAGCCTCCTCCCCATTTTCTATGACTTCAGGGACATCCTTTCCCAGGCCTTACTCTGCCTTTCCATCTGTACTGTCTCAGTTCCATATCCTGTCCATCCAGGCACAGAATACAGCCCCAGCACTACGTCTCCCTGACCCCCACACATACAAATCCACCTGCACGCAAGCACTGTGAAGGTCTGAGGACTTCACTAATGATTTGGGGATTAATGGCATCTCATGCCCTCCTACCTCACCTCTTCCCTCCTTTCTTTTTCCTCCTCCTTCTCCCACTGGATTAATAAGAGAATTCTTTCCTTTCACACGTAGAGAAATTTGACTTATACCCAGCTGTCTCGGTTCTCTCCCTCTCAAATAAATGCTATGGCTTTCCTAGGAGGAACTGGAAAATCAAATTGTCTCCATCTCCTTACATATGTCCATGTCCATCCACAACGCATGAAGAGTCCATGGCTCTTTGCAACTGTGTTGCATATTTATGGGTTAGGACTCCTTGGTTTGCAAGGGGTAGAGAGGCAGATCAAACTGGCATAAGCACACAAGAGAACCCACAGGCTCATGCAATTAAAAAATCTAAGAGTCCGCTAACCACGAATAAAGCTTGATGCAGGGGCTCAATGGAGCCAGCAGGGTCTCCCTACATCACTCAGGTCTGTTTCCCCTCTAAGGCAGGTCCTCTACAGGTGATGGGCCTTTAGATTCCAGTCTTGGAAAAGGCTACAGTCTATTACTAGATCATTATGCAGTTGGTCACATGATGTCTGTTTATGCTTGGTGCCTCGTACATTGCCTGGAACATAATGAGAACCCAATAAATATTAGCTGAATTCAATTATTCGTTTAACTAATATTTATTCAGGGCTTATATGTGTCAACCTTGAGAATACATTAGCACACCAAAGTTTCTGCTCTCATCCAGCTTAGATGCTGCTGAACAAAGTCATAAACAAATTAGTTAATTTCACATAGTGAAAGTGCTGTGAAAAAATTAAATGAGGCAATACAATAGAAGGTGACCAAGGTGTGACAGAGGGCTCCCTTAGAGAGGGTTAGGGAAGAATCTCTTTGAAGAGGCAATATTTGACCTTACATCTGGATGGTAAGAAGGAGCCAACTATGTGAAAACAGGGAAGAAAATTCCAAGCAAAGAGAAAACCAAAGCAAAAGCCTTATGGCAGGAAAGAGTTCAGCAGGTCTAGTAGATGAGAAGATCAGTGACACTGGAACATTACAAATAAGGACAGTGCTATCATATGAGGTCAGGGCGGTGGGCAATTGACAAATCAGGGGGGCCGACAGCTCATAAGGGGTCATTTGGATTTATTTTGGTGCAATGAGAAGCTATTAGAAGATTCTACATGAGAATGATGTGATCTGACTTACTTTTTTATGGTAAAATACACATAACACAAAATTTACCATCTTAATTTTTAAGTGTACAATTGTTGTGCAACCAATCTCTGGAACTTTTTCATATCACAGAACTGAAACTAGACCCACTAAACCACTCTTCATGTCCCCCTCCCTCTGCCCCTGGGAACCACCGTTCTACTTCCTGTCTCTATGAATTCGACTATATTAGATCTCTCATATAAGTAGACTCATACAACATTTGTCCTTTTGTGACTGACTTACCACCTAGCATAATGTCTTCAAGGTTCACCCATGTTGTAGCTTGAGTTTGTGTCAGAATTTCCCTCCTTTCTAAGGCTGGATAATATTCCATTGTATGTCTATACCATACTTTGTATATTCATCTGCTGACGGACACTTGAGTTGCTTCCACCTTTTAGCTATTGTGAATACTGCTGCAATGAACATGGGTGTACAGATATCTCTTCAAGACCCTGCTTTCAACTCTTTGGGGTATATACTCAGAAGTGGAATTGCTAGATCATAGGTAATTATATTTCTAATTTTTAAGGACTTCCATACTGTTTCTCATGGTGGCAGCATGATTTTACATTCCCACCAACAGCGCATATGGGTTCCAATCTCTCCACATCCTCATGACACTTGTCATTGGCTGTTTTTCACATTCATCCTAATAGATGTAAGGTGATATCATGTTGTGCTTTTCCTTTGCATTTCCCTAATGTTTAATGATGCTGGGCAGCTTTTTATGTGCTTGTTGGCCATTTGTGTATCATCTTTGGAGATATATCTTTTCAAATCTTTTGCTCATTTTTCAATCGGGTTGTTTGGTTTTTGGTTGTTGACTTACAGGAGATCTTTATATGTTCTGGATATTAACTCCTTATCAAATATATCACTTGCAAATAGTTTCTCCCATTCTGTAATTGCCTTTTACTCAGTTATGCCCTTTAATGCACGAGTTTTTAATGGTAGTCCAACTTATCTGTTGTCGGTTTTTTTTGTTGTTGTTGTTGTCTATGCTCCTGTTGTCATATCCAAGAAATCACTGCCAAATCCGATGTCATGAAGCTTTAACCCTATGCTTTCTTCTAGGAATTTTATAGCTTTAGCTCTTACATTTAGGTCAACTTACATTTTTAATATATCACATGGCCCCTAGTGGGAAATGGACTGCAGAAAGGCAAGAATGGAGGCAGGGAGATCTGTTAGGAGGCTCTCCCCATAACAAGAGATTATGGTGACCTGGACCAGAAAGGCAGCGTGATGGTTTAATCCAACTGAACAAGCAAACACTGAGTGTCTTCTGCAACTAATACCAACTGTGGAGAGTTTATTGTGTGCTAGATGTAGCAGAGGCTGCTGGCTACTATTCATGTTCCTTCTCTTTTTTTTTTTTTTTTTAAAGCAGTTGTTTTATTTTTTTTTTATTTTATTTTTTTTAAAGATTTTATTTATTTATTTGACAGAGATAGAGACAGCCAGCGAGAGAGGGAACACAAGCAGGGGGAGTGGGAGAGGAAGAAGCAGGCTCATAGCAGAGGAGCCTGATGTGGGGCTCGATCCCGTAACGCCGGGATCACGCCCTGAGCCGAAGGCAGACACTTAACCGCTGTGCCACCCAGGCGCCCCTCATGCTCCTTCTCTTTACTATGAGAACATCGGTCTTGCTTATGACGCCAAAATTGTCTCCTGAAATATCTGCCCTCTCAGATTCCTTTACAATCAGGAGAGGCTTGTTGAGGAAATGAGGAAAGTTCTGGGCTGTGACACATAAACAGAAGTCTCATAGAGATTTCTGGGCAAGTTATGGCTTTCCTGATAAAGGCATTATCCTTTCCTTCTTCCTTCTTCCTGAATAGGACATGAGGCTGGAGGTGGAGTGGCCATCTTGTTATCATGAATTAACAAGCATAAAAAAGAAAGCCATATGCAAAGAAAGGCAGAGCAGAAAGTTCGCAGGAGTCTGCGACACTGGCACCATCCTAGTCTCTACAACAGCCCTGCACTGCTTCCCACGGGACTTCCTGATATCCCAGGAAAACAAACCCCAGCGTGGTGAAGTCGAGAGAGTTGGAGCTTTAGGACACGTGGCCAAACACAAGTCTAACTCATACACAGACACAGTGCTAAGCATTTAGACACCGTATTTTTTTGGATCCTCAAAACAACTTTATTAAATAGGTTCTAGTAGTTCCCATTTTATAGATGGTAACACTGACACTTACACACAAAACTGTGTTCTGTATGTGAGACACTGGCTGAACAATAAGAAAACACAGAAAAACATAAATTCATGAGCAATGGCATCAGAAGATCCAGACATCTCAAGAACTATATACAAGTAGAAAAAAATAAATAATTCAAAAGGAAAATGAACAACAATGATCATCTCACTCATCTGGCACACTCCTACTCATCTGTAAGACCCAGCAGAAATGCCCATTCCTCAGTAAGATCTTCTGAGACCCGCCCCCCAGGTCTGCTGTCAGTGCTGCAGTCCTCTCTCCTCACAGAGCCGTGTAGTCACATCTGTCCTGTTATTGTAATTGATGTGCCTATACCCCCTGTCTCAACCACCAGCCTGTGAGCTCTTGAAGGGGAGTAACCAGGTCTTTGTCATTCAGATCTTCCTACAGGCAAACCCAATACTTGGTACAATAGGTGGAGTGCATGGTTTTGAACTGAATTAACTAACGAAGTCCTCATTCATAACATTTAAAAGGTGATGTTTTCTGATTTTCACACTGAGAGCCCCTGCAAATGATGAGGTGCCTTGAAGCAACTCTGAGAACTGACAACAAATTACAAATGTTACAAATTAATTATTAGGAGGAATCATGAAAGAAATAAACTGCAGTAAACTAAAAATTGCAATAGTGCAAATCAGGAGCTTCCCTGAATTTACGTGGAAAGACGATGTCTGCAGAATTTACAGCAAACTGAGCAACTGCCTCAGTTTGCTTTGATTGTCAATTACCTGAGAATGTTTTTTTAGCAGCTGTCCTCAGTAAGACCAGAGTCATGACTGCCTTTTTGCTTTTCCTTTTTTCTTTTTTTCTTTCTTTCTTTCTTTCTTTCTTTCTTTCTTTCTTTCTTTCTTTCTTTCTTTTTTTCTTTCTCTCTTTGGCAAGGTCTACAAAAATAAATGTTTGAAAACTTTAATTTATGACAGGTATCAAAAGTTAGATCAGGGTTCCCACTAATCTTGTAGGAACACATATGCACTGTTTACTGGAAAATTATAAAAGCACAAACAAGATTCCAATAGGAAAATAATACTCCCACACATCAGGCAAGTGGGGTCCTGTCTTCAGCTCCACACTTCAAAGGCTACTACACTCAGACTTCCTCTATCTGCTCCTCCCCAGTAGGCAAAAAATCCACAGAGCCTACTTCCATGTTCTTGGAACTCCAGAATTTCCTACACAAATGACCTCAATCCCACTTCAGGGACCAACTGCAGTTCTTTCCTGGGTCAGTTCTCTTGAGAGCAGACCAGGCTAGGCCCAAAGGATGGCCAAGAAGTGGCTACTGGTGGTGTGTGGGAGGTGAACAAAGCTGAAACATGCAGGCAGTATGGCCCCATGCATGCTCCCAAGGTTCTTACTGGGCACCTGAGGCAGGGACAAGATGGGCCATAGGCTGTGCTCTCCCTGAAAGTTGCCCTCTTCCAGTGCAGAGCTCCAGGCTGAGTAACAATGGTAAACTCAAACCTGGCCTCCCAAATGCTTATAGGGTATTTTTGTCTAAGTAGGAAGATAGAACACCTTTTATTTAAGTTTGCTATCCTGATTTTAACTTTAAAAATTAAGATGTATGTAGTAACTAGACTTCTGTTTGTACTCTCACCCCAGGAACTAATGTGAGCAATCAGTAAAGACAGAGACAACAAGTAAAATTGAAAGAGGAGAAGATAACACCTAAAGGACTAACAGATTTAAAGCCTTTTGCTCCAAATTCACAATAAGCGTGCGCTCTGGGAGGGGAAGGACCTCAGAGCCTGCCTAGGAGCCCTTGACAGAAAATAGATGCTCATTAAACATCTGTGGAGGGAATCAATGAGGAACAGGCATGTTCACTGCACGTTCAGTTCAACAGCCAACACTGCCTAGATGCTATATTTTGGGGTCCCTAGAAGGAAGCTCACCATGAGCGGCACCACCTCCCACTGGGCTCCAGCTCCTCTGCACCCCTCATGCAGTTAGCAGGAGCCCCATTCTCTTAACCTCTGACCTGATGCCCCACCAGTATCTTTGAGCTCTCCCCTCCTGCCACATCAGCAGCCGACACCATGAACTCCCAGTCCCTGCTCATCCCCCAAATTCCTATAGCAATCTCCATATACCTCTCCTCATTAGAGTGAAGCCAGTGGCTTTTTCTTCCTATTAAATGTGACAAAATGTACTCTTTTCCTTTCCCACAGCCCCTAGCACAGGGCTTCACAGCCAACTGACACTGAGGCAAGTTTGTTGACTATTCACTGAGTGAATCTGGGATGCTGCAGACCCATTTTGAAACAGTTTTAGGTTGCTGATGCCCTGCATGAACACTTTGTGTGCACAGCGTAGGTTCTGGGGTCAAGCTGCCTGGATCCCAACACCCACTCTGCTACTTCCTACCTCCGCCACCTAGCACAAATCAATCTCAAGTCTCCTCTGGAAAAGGGAAATGACGCCAACTGTATACGGTTGTGCTCAGAATTACATGAGTCTGTGACTAACATAATAAAAAATATTATTTAAAAAAAAAGAATTACGTGAGTCGTATGTGTAATGCAGAAAGTGCTCAGAACCATGCCTGGCCCATAATAAGCACCTGATACATGTTAACTCTTATTTTTATCTTCTTTAATCTTTTCAACAACCTTACTTGGTTAAGTACTATTGTCCCCATTTTACAAACAGGGAAACTAGTGTTTGGAGGACTCAAGCGAAGGTCTAGCGTCACAGAGCTAGTGTGACAAAACTGAAATACGAACTGAAATCCCCCCACACCGGCCCTCAAGGGACTGACCCCTCCCTACACTGTTGTGACCCACAGGACAGTCACTAATGCCCCGTGACTCAGGGTGACAGTAACAATGGTGCAGACACCCAGGCAGGTGCAGACAAATCAGCCCAAACTGCCCTGTGGTTTTACTCTCTGGGAATAGGGAAGCACGGCTGGGGTAATTCCTCAAATCACGCAGCCCTTTTGAGTCAGGCCTGGGAATAAATGTGGACTGAATATTTGCTTCCCACGATCCTTCAGATCTGCCCCTCCACTTCCTCTGGCACGAGAAGCAGGCTGTGCCTGGAGTGCCCAGATTTGGTTGCACAACACGCCACTTGGGCTATATAAAGAGTCACATGGCAACCGCAGGAAAAGAAATTTGAGGTTTTGCAATGTGTACCATGACAGTTTAACATTTAATGGTTTTAGTAGCATGGGGCTGGCTAAGAATCTCGTCATCATTCGATAAATACCTGAGAGCTTGCCTACTTGATGGAACACTCCTGACCTTGACAACTGGCCACATCGTTGCTGGTAAAAACCACCTCTGCTCCTCCTCTCCAACATTTTCATCCCCGCCCACAACAAATGAAGCCTTTAATCAAAGAGCCAAAGAAAGTGGAAGAAGCTGTTTTTACCCTAATATGAGGTTTTAAGTTCTCCAAGTCGTAAGGATCTGACATACTAAATTTCTTTGTGGTAAAAAACTGTTTCATTTATTTAGAGTGAGAGCGAGTGAGCGAGCTGGTGGAGAGGCAGAGGGAGAGAGAGAGAATCGCAAGCAGACTCCAAGCTGAGAATGGAGCTCAACATGGGGCTCGATCCCATGACCCTGAGATCAAGACCTGAGCTGAAACCAAGAGAGTTGAACACTGAAATGACTGGAAAGGGCCCCTGTTTTTTTTTTCAACAGGCTCCCCTGTTAAAAAACGATTTTGTAGAACATACACACTGTGCACCCCTTGACAGGGAAACATACCAGGACACTACAGTAATGATTCCTGATGCCAGTAAAAAGCACGAATGAGTACGGATATTATTTTACTTTAATCTTTTAGAATTTCTTATTTTCAGAGGCTTTCATTAATCATTTAGTTCTCTCCTGTTCGGGTACTTTGACAAATCAGATTTAGCAATTTCTTTAAGGTCAAATCTTCAGAAATAGGCTGTCACTTAAGTAACAGTAACCAAAGCTAAATTGATCCAAATTTAAAGGGTAGTACTGAACAAGAAATAGGGTTCAATTTTTCTAAAGTTAAAAGAAATAACTAGAAAAACTTTTTCCATTTGAGTTCTATGCTTAGGTGAATTATGCAAATGACAACAAAACAGGCCAATAGAAGAGATTTGTTTTTCAAAACAATTTTTCAAATTATACATCATAGTTCATTGACAGGCCAAGAAATCAATTTAGTTGGTCACAAATAGCATTCTTTTTAAAAAGGAAAGAGAATAGATTAGGGTAAAAATAATCAGCATGCATTGCAGCTGGTAAGTATAGTTTTGCAAATTTTTTCTTTCAATTATTTATGTGTGTGTGTGTGTGTGTGTGTATTGGTAATGATTTGCAATCTAAAATGTATTCTTTACTGCGGGTTGCTGTAAAATGGTTTGAAAGCCCCTAGAGTACATCTCACAGTTAACACATCTTCTGCCCAGTCTTCTATACTATGTATCACTATAGTTTAGTACACTCAACAAATGTTTCTTGAATGCCTTATATGAGAATTAACATTCCTGTCCCTGACCCGGCACCCCGAATTATGTAAGAAAAATTCATTTATGTTCACCATCCTACAGTAAATTTCAACATGGATCAAAATGAAAAGAGTATTAGAGTTAATTCCCAAGTAAGCAAAAATTAAATTAACTAGAAAACACCATTGTTCAAACATACTGGTTGTTATTTATAATAACCCTTTGGAAACTTGAAACTGAAAACTACTTCCTTAGCTTTTTTTTTTTCCATCCTGTGCACACACTGATAAGTTATTGCAGGGCAAGGAGTGTTTGGGGAGGATATGAGTTAGCACAGAATTTTTCATTCAAGGAAAAAAATGTTTGTTTTGAGAAGAAATGTCATGTAAAAAATTGTACAGATTCAAAACTTTTTTTTGTTTTAATGTTTTTTTATTATATTATGTTAGTCACCATACAGTACATCCCCGGGTACAGATTCAAAACTTTTAAGCAATGTGTGCTTTCTGAAGCTTGACCGTGTCGCTTTCAGCATAATTTTCCAGTCTATTTAAATACTATGAACTTTAGTCATTACTTAAAAATTTACTTCAAGAAAAATTCCATCTCAATTACATAGATTCACTATCACAAACTTTTTAAAAAAGAATTTCTTTAGTCTGTAGCTTAGGACAATATCCAAACTCACTGATACTATAAGATTGTGCATTTGTGGGGGCTTTGTTCAAAAAATTAGCAGTGTTAGTAGAATGGTTGTTAAAACTTTTAAATCACTTTAATGTTTAACATTTAAAATCATTTTGGGTGCCTTAAGTCCTTTGGTGAATATCTCGCACAGGATAAGCTCTGAATAAATGTTGATTAAGTGGCATGTTGGGGTAGTTAATAAGTAAAATAATCAAGGAATCACAATAAAAAATAGCTAAAACACACTGAGCCTCTGCATGTGCCTGGAATGGGTTTAAGCACTTCATATGTGTTATCTCATTTCATCCTCGCCGAGTATGGAGGCAGATGTGATGCGACATTATGCCCGTTACACAGATGAAATCACCCTCTCAAGGTCTCACAGGTGGTAACTGGCAGAATGAGATCTGGGATTTGAGAGGGAGGGAAACAATCTTGTTCATAGTAGAGGTGAAAGGATAAGCGCATTGTGCAACTATGAGATTTGAGGGGGCCTCTCAAGCTAAGACAGTGCTCAAAGCAATTTCCCTCCCTCAGGCTCACACACCTGACACTTGGGTGTCCCGGATCTGTCAGTCATGTTTCTCTTCTACTGGAAACCTGTAGACATGCCCCTGCCCAAGGAGGCAGAGCCAGGCTGTTCTCCGCAAAGCACTGGCTGCCGGATGAATCAAGGGTAGGCGAGGTGGACCAGACACCCACTAGGTAAATTAACAAAGAGCCTCACCCAACAAGGGTAGTAATGGTGAGCCAATCTAGCCAAGCTAAGCTCCTCTGGGGTTTGACCTGGGAAGGATGAGAAGGCAATGAAGAAGAATGTGGGTAGAAGCAGAGACAAGAGAGCAACTATGTAATGGGCCACGAGAGAGACAAGGAGGTGAAAAAGAGACTACTACGTGGTTTTCTTATCCACGCATAGTTATATATTTAATTTTTGAAAAAATTGTAAATGATTCTTTTTTACTTAAGGTACTCACTAAGTTTCTTCTCCTAGCCAGCCTGTTTAAACTCTTGCTGTGGATATGAAACACAGAATTAAAACCATAGATGCTACTCCACGAGCATTTATTAACAATGATCTCATATTAACTGTGTCACCCAGACCTTGTCAAAGGTTGAGAGAGGTCTGTGTTTTTTCCAGTGTGTTCCTGGTATATGTAAAATTGTCAAAACACCTTTAGGCAAGTCGTAGAAAAGTTAAAGCTTCCCAGTGGACCTTTTATCCCTCGCTCTCATCAGTGGATCTCTGTGACCAAATAAACCTCATCCAGAGATCAGATCGAAATTCAGGACTTGAGGCTCTGGGTGAATGTGAAGCCGAGTAATGCTTTTTTTCTGCCATTCTGACAAACCTTGGAACTGTTTCAGGCAGGAGAGGACAAAGCCCAAATGGAAAGAAGGGGACCCAGGATGGATGTGTGGGGCGGAGGGACGTCTGGTTCCAGTTCTGGATGCAGGAGACTCTCAGCAGGGTCTGAGCACAAGTGCTGGGAACCCGTGAGAAAGACAAGGTTAGGAAGGAAGCATGAACACCTCATAAACATTGGGAGATGACAGGAAGAAGGCAAAATTAAACTGCTCACTTCACATCTTTGCTAGGGTCTAGCTCTCATCACACAAACATTTTGCCTTGGGTTCGTCTCATGACAGTAGACCTCATAACTCAAATTTCATAACATCAACATCAAATTTACAGCTTACAAAGGCTTTCACTCACCATGCTTAATTTTTACAACCATCACAGCGGGACAATATTGCTATTAACTCCATTTTACTGATAAAACAGAGGCCACTGCTATTAATTTTGGACAACACAGTGACAAACCAACTCCAAATCTGGGGATCTTTTCCAATGTGACACCCTGGACCCAGGGATGAAAACCTTCCCCAGACATCACTTCTGCCTTTGCCTGTCCATGTGAGACGAAGATAGAAGAAAAAAAGAAAATATCATTTCTCCAGAAAATAGAATCTTGATTCAATATAAATGGATGTTTCTGCTACAGCTATTTTATATCTAGGACTTTTTAAGGATTTACCTTCAGATGACTCCATCCCTTCTTAGTGCCCAACTATATATAGCACTTGTTATTTTGACACAAAAATGAATATTTCATTTAGGCAGGCTGATTGAAAAGGGTAACACACTATCTTGGTTGCCCTATTTAAAAAGAGATTCTTTATGCTTTCTTGAGGTTAAAAATAGCTTGATTTTGCAGTGAAAGCTTGATAGCACACATATACCATAGGAAGGGTACCCGACTGTGCCCCAGAACTGGTCTTCCTCGCTCTTTCTAGTCTGTTACTTGCTTTCAAGCTCCCTATCCAACCTCACAAATTCTTGATACAAAACAAGTAATTTTATCTTTTACTCATTTTTGTTTGAATCTCCATAAAAGTGCATGGAATTTTTACCAAAAGGAATGACAGCTAGCATATATTCATGAATTCATGGTTTATAAGATGGTTGTATAAGCATCACATACTAATAACACCTGGAGATCATTATTATTCCCTTTGTGTAAATGTTGATACTCAGAATAAGAAAGGTTGAGTAACTTGTCCAAAAGTGTCACAGCTAGTTAGTGGCAGATCTGGAATCAGAATCCGGAATAATGTGCTCAGTGTCTTCTCAATATTCCATGCTGATTTCTACATCAATAGGAAATCCAGTCAGGGCAATTTACTTAACAAAGAAGCAACAAAACCCTATTCATTTATTCATTCACTCATTCATTCATTTAACAAATATTTTCTGAGCCCTTGCTATATGCACTTTTCTAGGTACTGAGGCTATGGCATGGAAAAAATAAACTCTTCTATTTCAGTCAAGGATCCAAGTAATTATTAAGACACATACGTGTGTGTGTGTGTGTGTGTGTGTGTGTGTACATGCACCCACATAATACAAGACAGAGATAAATACTAAGGAGAAAAATTAAGCATGGATGGAAGAGCAACAGCTCCTTAATCACATACACCAGGAGAATACAGGACTGATTGTGGATGCTTTGATTTTGTGGTTTTAATAGCAAAACCACCGCAAACAACCCAACAACAATGAACAACCTATATTCATTTTCATGAAAATGGATAATGTGTGACATATTCATAGAATGTACTATTATATAATAGCAAAACTGAGTGATCTATATTTATAAGCTACCACGTTAATACTATAATTAATGTATATTAAAACATTATTGATTAATTACAATAATACGTCATTAGTTATAATTAATATAATTATGTGTTATGTATTATTTATATCATTTATAATAAATCTTATTAATATATATTTTACTAATGTAATTATGTGCAAATATAACAAATTACATAAATCTATAAGTTATCTATTACATAAATTGTAGGTGATTTATATAGTAATATGTAAGTTATATGTAATTAATATTTAAAATTGTAATATAACAATATTAATAACACTAATACCTTGATGTTATAATTTTAATAATAAAAATATAATGTTAAGTGGGGAAAACCAGGCAGTCTCAAAAGACTACATATGGTATGATGTCATTTTTATAAATCAAAAACAAGCAAAACTGAACAATATACAGTTTAGGGATATATATATATATATATATATATATATATATGATAAAATTATTTTTGAAAATTAAAAACGCATGGGGCACCTGGGTGGCACAGTAGTTAAACATCCAACTCTTGGTTTCAGCACAGGTCATGCTCTCAGGATCATGAGATGGAGCCCTGGGCGGAGCTCCGTGCTGAGCGTGCAGTCTGCTTGAGATTCTCTCTCCTTCTGCCCCTCCTGCTCATGCTCTCTCTCCCTAAAATAAATAAATCTTTTAAAAAAATTAAAAACACAAACTCTAAAGAGAAAGTAGAGTTGAATCAGAGAAAATCACACAGGGCTGTTTCAATGATGTCGAGAATGTTCTAGTAGCTAGGATGGGTGGTGGGCTTGTAGATGTTCATTTATTATTATGCTTCAAAATTTAAACATATGTTACATATATATTATTGCATATTTATCAAAATTCATATAATAATAAATAATTTTAAGAATTAGTATAGGAAGAATAATGAGAATTGTCATGTTTGATAGTTTCCGACTGTTTATATCAAAAAGTAGCATTTTATGTTTGAGTAGCCGAGGTCCAAGGATATTGGTACAGTATATTGAAGTTCACAAAGGTCTTTCTCATAAATTGTCTTTTTAAAATCTAGAACAGCAGTTATTATTATCCCTACCTTAAAAGCGAGTAAACCAAGGGAGAGCTTAAGTGATGTATTTAATTCCACATAGCTAGCCAATGGCAGGATGTCTTAATTGTATAAAATTAATCCTCCTATAACCATTGGGAAGCATAGGGCTTTCCTGTTGAACAAGAGACTAAATGAATCCTAGAATGTTAGAGTGGGAAGAAGCTTGAAATCAGACTTTTTCATCTATTTCACAGATGGAGAAACTAAGACCCACATATTAAGGATTTGCCCAGAATAACACAGCTAATTTAAATGAAAGAAAGTATAGTCGACTCATATTTTCTGACTCCAAATCAGGCTGTTTTTCAATTTGCCAGACTACCTCTTAAGTAAATAGACATCACTATTTTGTAGACCATGAGTTCTTTAAGTGCCAGGATCTCACAGAGATCTCGCAGAGCCCAACAGTGCTGGGCCCACAATGGGGGTTCAGTAAATGAGTTGCTGGCATATTTTTAAAGAAGGCTTGTGTATGCTTTCCAGATGAGAGGGTGGGGAATAGAAGAATACCTGTACAGAAAATTGCTTTAAATTAACAAGATCATTGGTAAGTGGAAACCAGTATGTTTTCCCACAAACTTTGCCATTCTTTCCATAAATCTTATGTTTTCTGTTTTGCAAAACAGTAGAGTTATTACTTTGCTTTGAAAAGAACATACACACACACACACACACACACACACACACACCGCCAAGACAGGAAGAGCAAGACTTGATCTTGAAAGCTGATGGGTGACTTGTGTTCTGGATGCCAGCAAAAAAAAGCTGGGAAATAAGGTTTTTCTCAGGGTTTTAAGGATTCTTTCCCAGAGTGAACCTCTTAATCTGAATTCATAGACACTCCAGGCAACAAGCCTAATATCAATTTGATGGATGTTGAAGTGTATGGCAACATCTTTCTCTTGGTTTTGGTTCTTTCCGTAATTATATTGCATTATTATTAGAGAGATCCTTGATCTGTTCCCTGTCCTTCAAGCAAGATAGTTGAGAGTGAATCCTAATATCAAATCCAGAACACTTGGTTTGAATTAGAAGTTGTAGGAAGATTCATTTTCAATATAAAGTCATTTGTAAGAAAAATATTCCAAGACACTGTATGTGTAAATTACTAGCATATGCATTCTCAGTGAATCTTTTTTCTCACTCTTTTGGTCCTGTGAAACAGCAGGAAAAAAATATATTGCCAATAGAAATATTTGTGTAACTTTATTTTTATTCACTTTGAGATATATCTTAGAGTACAAATTTTTGAGATGACCTCAGCAAAAAGAGGCTACGTATATCATATATGCTAACAATTATTCTATGGTTTGATTTTGCACAAAACAAGAGAACCCATTTACTAGAGACTTGGTATTGATATTTTTATAAAGAAATAAATGCCAAGCAATCATACAATATTACTCTAGGGAAGTATTCTGGCCTAAGGGTTTAAAAATATTTTTATTTGTATAAAAGTACAAAGTAAGATCAATTTTGTTTCCTTTTCATTAAATAGCAGTAGGCAATTTGTCTGCATTGCATTTGAGAGATACTTGTCTTTTTGCTTTTGGCAACATATGAAATTGTCTTGAAGACAGCAATGGATAGGAAAGGAGACATCTTTTCATATTTGCATCAATATTTTGGATTCTAGAAAGCATTGCGCTTAAAAAAGGCTCCAATTTGATTTTTGACTTTTTAAAAAGCACACCAGAACAGAGTGAAGAACTAAAAAATGTATCCAGTAATTTGAACTCTAAATAGTTTACTTGGTTACTTACTCCATCCATTCACCCAACAAATGTTCCCTGAACTCCCTGGTGCCAGGCTCGTGTTCAGCCCTGGAGATACAGTGGGTAACAAGATGGACAAAGCCCTGCCCTCTGGATAGTAAATGATCCTCTCAGGACTCTCACTCCTCCCAATCATAAGAAAATCATGTTCTATTCAAGGACAGAGGGAATGCAAGCAAGAAAGCCTCCGAAAAAAATGTTAATGATAATAATTCTGTAAGGAGTGCTTGTGCTTTACATTATAAAACCATTTCTGTCATTACATTAGTCAAAAAAATGTGCCTGAGACTTACTGCTTCTAAGTCAGGAGGCTTCAAGCTGATTATTAAACGACTGTACTATGTACAGTCAATATCAGTGTAAGTTCAAGTTTTCAAGGGTAGCCTTATAGAATATTTTCCCATATACAGAATCCTTCTTATTGGGGTAGCTGTATACAGGGCAAGGAGAGGGAAGCTGAACAGAGCATCTAACCCACATTTCCCTAATGATAATATACATATAATTTAAGAAAGACTATTATAGAGAGCAAGATGAAGGAACCTATATAACATAGCATTTCTTTTAATCACTAAACTTTAGTTTATGATAAACTGTAGTTATCTCGATTCAATTCAACCCTGATCTTCCCTACTTCACTTCAAAGAGAAAACACTGGCCTTAACTTTTCCTTATGAAGTCAATAGATCCTTTTCTGTACCCCTTCCCCAGAGACTAGAATCAAAGGGGCTACTGGTCCCATTCTTCAAGGCTGGCTCTGAGTGCCCAAACAAAAGCCACGTAATAGTATCTGCTGATCCTGGAAGGTCCTAATCATGCTGTCCTCCACCCTGATAACTAGCCTGTGTCTTTCTGCTTCCACCAGCAGAAACATAAAATTTCCATATGCCTTGGAGGCCTCATTTAGAAAATGGGATTAATGCTGATTCCTATCGTACTGTGCAAGGCTCTCCCTAAACACAGTGAGAACTGATGAACTAAGAAAACCCCCAAGTGCTTAGAATACATAATTTTCTAGCATAAGGCTTACGCACCCCAATAACTTTTCTTTCAGGGATATTTCATGTGTAGTGGCTGAAATATACTGAAGACGTATCACACTACATTTTAAATGGTACTATCAACACTGGGTTTTCCTATATGGCATTACTGCTAATAAGACAGCAAATGTAATTATTACAAAGTATTACACAGATTTAGGAGTAGGTGGAAAAAACATTTAGCTAACATGTCTCCTATGGATGCCGGTGATGTATTACCTATATACACCTGTCCTAAAATCAGGCGCTGCCCTATAGCAAAGCCGATTCCAAAAAGAACAGGATGACATCAGTTCATGCCAGACAAATCTATATAAGAGAAGGATTTATAGACCCTCGCTGTTGACTTCTGTTTTAAATAATAATGTAGTAGTAATAATATATTACATTAATTACATTATACTAATTATATTAGCTAATATTTGTGAGCAGAAAATGTGGAAATCACTCTTTACACATGAGATCATTTAATCTGCACAGCAGCCCTACTGAGGAAACTATCATTAACTTCCTTTTACTTATAAGGAAACCGAGGCGCAGATAGATGAATTTGCCCAAAGTTATGCTGCTAATAAGTAATGGACTCAGACCTCAAACCCAGGCAGTCTACTTTCACCATGCAATAGAACTAACACCCAGAAGAAGAAAAAGTTCTGGTATTTGGCATTTATTATGATGGAGAGGGACAGGGTAAAACCTAAAGAAAAAGACTTACAGTCCCTGGAAGGGGGGAAAGAAACTAACGCAGCATCTTTCAAACATTCCTTTATAGGAAATTCTTCATAGGAGAAACTAAAAACAGTTCCGTGATTAAATAGGTTTACAAAATACTGGCTTAAGCCCAGTGAAACAGAGTTTCTCGCTGGAGTGTGTCTCTGAGTCTTAACACACAGATGCGTACCCCGAGTCTCTGAAATGGAGAGGTGGAAAGGAGCAGTTATGTAACTGAGAACACTTGTCTTTTTATGGAGCATGTCTGAAGAGATGAACTGAAGTCTCCCAACACAGGTTTGAGAAAAACAGATCTAATGCACGAACTAGAGAAGCAGAGCCTGGTCAAGGAGAGCAGAGTCCGGGGTGAGGGGAGGGGCCGCAGATGCCAAGTCGGTTGCTTATCTGGAGGGTCAGTGAGCAAGCCCGCTCACAGTCACTTTGTGGGTGGACTAAGTCACCTCATAATAGGTATTAGTGAAATAGATAACATAGCAAAATATAATATAATATATTTTTATCACTGAAAGTTCAAAAGGAATCCAGGAGGTCAAGGAATCACTCTTTCGTCAGTTTCTTCTCCCAGGAGGAGGGAGTGAGGCTGTTTGCTCCCTTGACCACGATGATGGCTGGAGTCCACCAACTGACAGCCCGAGAGGCAGCAGGCTGGCACAGCCCATGCTGGAGGGGACAGAGAAGCCACAGAGGCTGGGCCACTGTCCAGTCTGCTAACATGGCTCGCCGTTTTGGAGGATCCATGGGACCAATATCAGAGAAGGAGAGAAGGCTACAAATGGCAGCTTTGGTGGCCAATTCCTGTGGAGGCACCAACTGGAATGTCAAGGGCTCTATAAGTGAACACATACACAATTCTCCTTAAGGCTTCCTGAACCAGGTGAGGGGAACTAGCTGAAGACGCCTCAGTTCTCCAGGTGGAAGCCTGAGCCAGAAAAACAGGAACAACTGCAGCTACCATTCGCAGAGCCCTCAACCTGGTGCTGGGCACTGCAGTTGTCATCTAATACCTTTCAGTCCCCAAACCACCTTAGAGTGTGGATACTCTTCTTCTCATTTTACAGTTAAAGAAACCAAGGAGAGTTCAGTTTACTTGTACAAGGTAAAGAACTAGGAACCAGAGACAAATAGCAGTCGTGGTAAGTTTTACAATTTGGTTCCTATAAGCCCCTCACCTCTTGCATAAGCCCTCCCATGAGACTTCACCCATCTCAAGCTGAACTCTTTTTCCTGCTCAAGGTCAAAATAACCTGACTCCAGCCTACCTTTTTGTTCTGGATGTTATTTGCGGAGACACAAACTACCCCAAAATTTAGTGGCTTAAAACTTATGAGAGGGGTGCCTGGATGGCTCAGTTGGTTAAGGCTCTGACTCTTGATTTTGACTCATGACCTCAGGGTCGTGAGATCAAGTCCCGTGTCTGGCTTCATGCTCAGTGGGGAGTCTGTTTGAGATTCTCTCTCTCCCTCTCCTGCTGCCCCTCCCCCACCACATGTACATGCTTGCTCACATGTACTCTCTCTCAAATAAATAAATAAATAAATCTTTAAAAAAAATTTATGAGATAAAATTATATCTCATGATTTTGTGTGTTAGGACTTCAGACAAGGCTTTGCTAGATGGTTCTTTTCTTTTATGAGGCATTTACCGGAGTCATTCAGCGGTATTCAGCTGACAGTTAAGCTGGTCTGAGGTCACTTGTCCGGTACTTTAGTATCTCAAGGAATGGGCGGCCATCTTGTTGACCTGCCACACTCTCCAGCCTCACCTGACCTACTCTTCCCTCACTCACAGAGCTCCAGCCACACAGGCTTTCTTTCAGTTCCTCAAATAGGCCAAGGTTATTCCTTTCAGGGCTTTCTGTGTGCCTATACCAGGAGTGATTTTATCCTCCTGGAGCCTTCTTTGTCATTCAGATCTCCACATAAACGTCACTTCTTCATAGAACCATCCTCCTCACCACACTGTGGAGGCCTTCCCTGGTCACGCCTCTACCTCCCTAACTGATTTTCATAGCATTATTGCCATCACTCTGAAATCGTCTATTTTTGTTTTTGTTTTTCCCTATTTCCTCCAATTAGAATGAAAAAGGGAACAGGGGCCCTGTCTATCCTTCTGGTTCCTACATTCTCAGCACTTAGAACCATGCTTGGTACAAAAATAAGTCCTTAATAAATATTTGTCAAGTCAAAGTATAAAATAGCGAGTTGGGATTCAAAACTAGATCTGACTGACTTCGGTACTAAAACCAGACTGTCCTTGTATGTATTCCAGGCAGATACGGTCAGCCTAGGCCCTAGGGCAAAGATATTGCATAAAGGAGACGTAGTTGAGAAAGGACGCACCAGCAAGGAAGCTCTGGCCAGACCAAAATACACTGAACACTCAGAGAGAAGACCCCATTCCAGCATAGCCCAGACATCTCTTTGTCTGATTTCATTTCAGCCACTCTTACGCTGACTCCTGGAGATGAGAAATCTCCAAGGTGCGCTGCTGCCTCAAGGCCATGCGCAGCTCAGACCTTGAGGCTGGCTGGGCCCCTCCAACACTCGGCTTTGCTGGGGCCATTCTACAGAGTTTTGCCCTGGCCAGTTTGGAATTGGGCCACAGCCATGTTTGTGCTGAGGCTTTAGGGAAACATGGTTTATAAACGCTTGTTTCCTCTGAGTCACTGCACAGACTTGTCCCTTCAGTACAAACATTCCTTTTGGTTTTATAACTGGGGAAAGAGGGGGTGGGAGCCAAGGCTAACTGGATCAGGTTTGAAAGGAAAGGGGAAGTGAGAAAATTTAAATAGAGTTTTCTATATTAGTGAGAGTCACAAAGGAACCCTTATCTGGGTTTCAGATGCATGCACAAAGTTTCATCGTTATTTATTTATTTGCTTTAGTTAAAAAAAAAAGTTCACAGAGTAATTTTTTCCCCTCAAGCTTCCATAAAAATGCTGGAAATGTGGCAAAAGTTTTACAAAAACAATTTTAGAACAATTAGCACACATATAACCATGTTTTGAAGTTTATATTAAATGCCCTTTCCTAAATAAAAAGGAGTTTTGCTTCTAATTTCCTGGCATTGTTGACAATATTATCCTTTAAATAACCACCTATTAACTTTTATCATTACTGTGAGTTTTCTGTGAATTATGCATTACAGACCAAAAGAATTAATTTTTTACTTTCTGCCTTTTAAATAAATTTTTCTACCTCATAACTTAGTGCCAGGCTTCTCATCTATAGAATTTGGCTAATGATAACAATACTTCCTCATAAATAACTCATAAAGTTCTTATGAAACTCAAATATAATTAAATAATGGGTATAAAAATATGGTTCCTAATTCATTCATTAACCACTTGACTTTGTGTAAACTATCATCATAATAATCGAGCTCAGACATTTAAGGAGCATGAGTGAGGTGTGGAGTCCAAAGCCTGGCAGGGGGAATTATGAGAGTGCAGTCATGATCCCTCACCTCAAGAGGATTACATTTCAGTACAAAACTAGGTATGACTCCTCTGAGCCATGGGTTCTTCATCGGTAATTAAGAGTCCTGTATGTGAGAATACTGAATTCTGTGCTTGACAGATAATTCAAGTACCACAAATAAATTTTATAGCAGATTCTGTCAGCATCCTGTCTGTATACTCCCCACAACCTCCAATAAGACCACTGTTTCCAGTTATAGTGTGTGTGTGTGTTGGGGCAGGGGGGGCGGGATATGGACTCCAGCTGGGTGCCCTACAGTCCAACTCAATTCTGACACTATCTACCCAGAGACAGCTTCAGATGGGCTCTGTCCTGCAAGACTGTTCCCACCTTGCAACCCCCTACACTTCAGATGACAGTCACAATTTCAGGTTGTCAAATGTGCTTCTGATTGGCTGACTATAGATTGAAGGTTCCAACAATCCCTTCCTTGGGTTCAATTAATTTGCTAGAGCCACTCACAGAATTCAGAGAAACGTTTTACTTACTATATCACGGGCTCATTATGAAAGGATATAACTCAGGAACAGCCCTCCAAACCTCATCCTTTTGGGTTCTTATGGAGACTTCATTACAAAGTCATGATTAATTCAATTATTGGCCATTGGTGATTGATTCAACCTCCAGCGTCTCCTCCCTTCCCAGAGAAGGTTAGAGGGTGGAACTACAAATTCTAACTCTCTAATCATGTGGTTAGATTCACTGGTGACCAGTCCCCATACTTTGGTTACCTACGTGCAATAAAAAAGTCACCTCACTGACATAACAAAAGACACCTTTATCACTCTCTGTACTTAGGAAATTCCAATGGAATTAGGATTTCTAATTTCCAATTGAAACAAGAAAGAAGACCAAATACATATTTCTTATTATAAATTACAGTATCACTGCCACTTAGGGATCTGTAGGTTTTTCCAGAAGGCTGCTCTTATCACCACACACAATACCCTCCCCACCTCACACACAGCAGGCTGGAAGTACACCCCCACTCCTAGAAGCCTTCAAGCAATGAATAATGGGAATGAGTGCATAAATACCCCCAGCTCCCTCAACTCTCAGGTGGGATAATTCTGAGGCATGTGTTTTATATTTTTCCTAGAATTTTCCCGTGAGAATAAGTTTCAGTCACCCTCTTTGGTAGCTGGCTTAATAACATGCCGTTCTTCACTGCCTTCCCTTTCCTGTATCACTTCCTCTTTCCCCTATTGGTGTTTCATGGGATCTTCTCCCTCATACAGCATTTGCACTTGAATCCTTGTCTTAGGAATTAGTTCTGGAAAAAAGTCCACACGGAGAGTTGTCTTCTGTACAAATTTATGGTTGAATGCCCAGACGAGCCAGATGGCTTTGCACAAAATTCAAACTCCACTGTATGACCACATCTTGCTATCTTATTAATCAGTTATTGTTATTCCTTTATAAATACCTAGAAATATAGTAAGCAAATTTATATTTAAGTTCTTTCAGATAATAGCATCATTTAATCTGCACAAACAGCCCAAAAGACAGAGAAAACTGAGACTGGAAGAGAGGTGCAATGACTTGTGAAAAGTTTTAGGGTCAGTGAGTAAGAGAACTGGACCTCAAGCCAAAGTCTTGTAACAACAGATCTTTTTCTCGCTAACCCCAGACTGCAGGGTGAGACAATGTAGTTGAGAGCAGACTTCTCTCCATGACTGGAGAAGGAACTCTGTGTTTTCCTGTTAAGGTCAGGAGTACCACCTGTGTTTATAAATGTGAACTTTTCAAGCTGTCCTTTTTATATGAGAGAATGGTCGTCATTTAATACCTCTGCAAAGGACTTTAAGTGGCAGTGTGTTCTGAGGAAAGACAGAGTAAGTATACTAATCTGATCTTGATTGTTTCAGAACACTCTAAGCTATGAAGATCTAAAGTATCTTGATAGGTGAACTTGAAAGGCCTTAAGTCAGAGGCATTGAAGGATTTGGAAGTGAGGATGAACTTGACGGCAGTAGGCTATCAGGAAGCACAGCACGGCTCCTGACTGCTCTGGCATTCTCCTGCCTTGCTAAGTGAAGCTTTAGTGTCTCTTCCATGGAGTGAAGCCCATATTATCAACCTCTATTGCCGATATTTCTTGTTATATGAAAAGATTTGAGAGACAAATGCGTGTTCTTCATTGTTAGTACTACTGAGTACCCACTCCATTGCAATCATAATCGCCGTGAGCTTGGCTAAAAGGCATACAAGGAACTCAGTCACATGGTTCAATGAGAAAAGTGGGAAACTGACACCAGGACTGAGGCAAATGGTCCCTGAGCCTCGGACTTTGCTGTTTAAATGCCAGTATTCAAAACTACAAGGTCCTCCAGAACCAAAGCAGTGGGTGGACCCACTGTCAGGGGAATATAGGAAGAGGTCATAATACACTCAACCAGGTAGGAGCAAAACAGCTCTATCAATTCAGAATTCCATTCAGAAGTTGGGTGACATGGAAAACAGAGTCCAGCCTGGCCATGGATTCCACATTTTGTCAAATTCCACCAGTCTTCAGGAAGGGGATACAGCCCTAGTGGGAAAATGGACTGTTGAGCAGGAAACCAAAGCATATGCCTGAGTGTTCTGATGGGACCTATGCAGGCGGCCTGCAGGGAAGACTATGGCTAAACGGGCAAGTGTCCAGAGCTCCCTCCAGGCATGTCATTCATGGGTCGATGTAGCAGCATAAATTCTAGACTATGACACCTGGTTGAGATGGGATATAGGAGAGTGGGTAGGAAGTCTCCTAATATACTCTTTACCTGGACTGTTTCAGAACCTCCACAGCGATGAGCTTCTTCACTGATTACAGGGACTGAAAGAGGGGAAGAAAAGGGCTCTGTGAGGACAAGAGAGGGATGTGTGCTTGGCCCCTGTCCTCAAGGAGCTAACAATTTTGTTAAGGGACCAAGCCATGCTCTATGAAAGAGTCATGAACAGTATCAAAGAACTTTATAACTGAAGGACAAACTATAAAACCCAACGGCCAGTGATGGATTGATTAGTTTGGGCTGCAGTAACAAAAGGTAGTTTTGTGGAGAGAGAAGCCGGTGAGATTGAGTAGCCTCAGAGCAGTAGCTACACAGTAAATGACAGCTACACTAAATTCCCTTACTCGAAAGGCTTATTGACATGTAGACCTTTGGAAGAGCAACTGATTTGGCTCACTAACACTTCCTATAAATAGGAAGAGCTAAAGTTGCTCCCACCCACAGTTTCCAAAGGATTCTGAAACAGACACACATGGTATGCAGAGTGTCATACTCTACCATCTCTCTCTACCATCTCGTCTCCTGAGAGCTGAGGAGAACTGCAACAGGATGTGAGCTCTGAAGCTTTCTAGACTTGGCCTCAGACCACTATTTGGGGGTGTTTTGTTGATTGCCCAGGAAAAACTCACAAGATGCACTCCAGAACAGTACTCTGAGGAAGGAAGCGGCAAGGATATTGTTGCCCTCACCTATGAGAAGATATCGTACTTGGCATCTGCCAACAGTGTCTCTCTGGGTTACTGTGGAGACCCAGATCCCATACACCGTGAGTTCCCCTAACCTTTCTCATATGAACACAATGCAGAGTAGCCTTTTCATTATCATCTGAGCCATTCCAAGACCTCAGAGGGAGCATAAGGGAATGGAAACCCTAGAGGAAAGGAAATGACAGAAGCTCTAAAGTTGCAGAGATCGGGAATCAAATTTTGCTCAGCTGGGTACCCTAAGGCCAATTACATAATGTCTCTATGAAATGGGAAAATTATTTACATCTCTAGTTAGAAGAATTAATTGAGATAATTCAGGTAGACATTATTAAGCAGCTCTTATGTTCCAGATTTGCAATTAGATACTGAGATACAAGGATGAATTCATTCATTCATTCATTCACTCATTCATTCAGAAAATGTTTACTGAGTACCTACTATTAGCCTAATGAATAAAACAAAACTCCTGCTTCTGTTCTGTTGAAGGATATAGACAAAAAACTACACTTAACCCCATAAATATGCACAATGTGTTTATAGTACAATTAATCCATTTTATAAATAAAAACAGAGCAGGATAAGGAGGCAGAGACTGAGTGAGGAGGTGTAGGCCTACTCTAAATGGAGTGGCCAGGGAAGACTTCTCTGAGGAGAGGACATGTAAGCAGAAGCTGAATGAAGTAAAGGAGCAAGCCGAGGGATATCTTATGGAAGAGCATTCCAGCACAGAGGAGAGGAGACGTGAGCCTGATGGCAGGAGCATGCCTGCCATGTTCAAACAAAAGCTTGGCTGCCCCTGCAGTTGAAGCAAAGCGGGCAAGAGTCAGTGTGGCAGGGCCAGACTGGGTCTTGGAGACACTGGGAAGAAGTTGAGTGTTGTAAGAAGGTACCAGAGGATTTTGACCAGGGAAGTGACAAGACAGGGATTTATATTGCCAAGGGATCACTGTGAAGTTGCAGGGAGAAAAGGCTGGAAGAGGACAGATAAGAACAGAAGCAGGAAAAGCTGGGACAGGTTAGGAGAGAAGATAATGACTAGGACCAGGAAGTACTGACAGACATGCTGAGAAGTGATTGGGTCTGAGACAGATTTTGAAAATAAAATTAGTAGAATTTACTGATGCATTGGATGTGAGTGTGAGAGGACTCCAGAAAAGTCAGGAAGGACTCCAAGGTTTTTGGTTTGAGCAACTGGATAAAAATTTGCACAATTCACTGTGACTGGTAAGGGCAAGGAAACCAACAGGTCTGTTTTGTACAGGTTGGACTTAAGACACCAAACAGAGATGTCCAGTAGGCATCTGGGTATGTGCGCATGGACTCGTGGGGAGAGATAGAGGCTGGTGATATAAATGTGGGAGACTTCAGGTGATATAAATGTGGGAGCCCTCAGGATAGAGGTGACATTTAAAACCATAACAGATGAGACCATCCATGAGTCAATACACATGAAGAGAAGAAGTGCAAAAAACAAGCCCTATAGAACTCCACTGTTTAGAATTCGGGAGAAGAGAAGGAAGAGACAAAGGTAAATAAGTCTTATCCTCAAGAAGCTCACCGGTATGTAAAGTAACTAGCATGATATCTGGGATGTATCAGATTATCAATGAACATTGCTTTTTCTGCCTTCACCCTTGGTAGAGTCACAGGACTTTAAGCAGATGCAGGTGAACCTGTGAATTAAAATGGCAATAACATCTATTTCTCACCAGGCATATCTGTGCATTGGGGGAAGGAAGCCTCTGTCCCTGTTAATTACCAGACTCCTTGTCTGCTGGCAGCCCTGAGCACCCCAGTAGCTGACAGCTGTTGCAAGACTGCATGACTGAGACACTGGAGCATTTGCTCACTGAAGGGCAGAACAGCAGGAGGTAGAGGTGGGAAGTAGACTGAAGGTCAAAATGTGTGTTGACCTGTTGATAGAAAATATTACATTTTAATATCTACTTCTTCTTAATGAGCTATGAAAGTATGTAGATAAAAAGGGACATATTCTATATCCTTCTTGCGTTTGCTCCCTAAGGACCCACTGGTATTGGGAAACAAAAAGTCAAAGTGGAAGATAAAACAGAGCATTTGTTTTGAAGCCACAAAGATTAGATCTGGCAAGCTTCTTAAGGCCCCTAATCTCACTTTTGTTCTCCATAGAATTGGGCTAATAATAATAATACCTGCTTTGCAAAGCATTTATGAGGTTAAATGAGATAGTGTATATAAAAATACATCATGAAATGCAAAATGCCATATATATGTTTGTTGATAATTGCTCTAGCTGTTATGTTTTTAAGGCATGACGCAGTGGTCTTAAATATGTCCAAAAATTCTTTAACACTCTTCCTTTAAAAGGTGAAATCTAATCCTCCACCCCTTGGATGCAAGCCAGACTTGGTGAATCACTTCTAATAACCCAAATACAAAGGAAGTCATGCTAAGCAAATTCTAAGTCTAGACTACAAAAAGGAAGGCTTTTGCCTATTGTTCTGTCTCGGATTTCATGATCTGGGAGAAATCTGCCACCATGTTATGAGGATACTCAAGCAGCCCTAAGGAGAGAACAAAGGCCTCAACACCAACAGCCAGTACCAGCTTCAACCCTGGAAGTGTGTAGTCCAGCCCCAGTCGGTGTTCAGATGACCGTGAACCCAGTCAACATCTTGACTGCGACGTGGGAGACTACGAGCCAGACACGGTCAGTCAAGCCACCTCTGAGCTCTGATGGACAGAATCGTGAGAAATAATAAATGTGTTTTCAGTCACTAGGTTTTGGGTAACATGCTACCCAGCAATAGAGAACTAACGCATACAATCACATCAGTGTGGAAGGTGAAATTTTTCACCAATGGTTTGAATGTACGGGTGGCTCAGGTGAAGGAGAGAAGAAAGAAAGCTGAACGAGGACAGAAGCAACGTGAACTCTGGCCCCCCATCAGTCATGGGGGGCTGCATCAGAGCCCTAACTTCATACACTTTAGTCTCTGCTGTCTTCACCCCTAAAGTAAAGAATACTTTCTGGGAAGCCTCTAGCTTTCTGATTTCTCACTCTCTGAAGGCTAATTTGACTCCTGGGGTTATGATGAGTTGTGTCCTGATCTGAAGATGTATACATTTGAAACTTTCTGCCTCGGAGGCCTCACTAGTGCTTACTTGTCATGGGGCCAAACAGTCTCATAATCTCTTGATGTGTTGGCCAAAGCCTACCTCCTTCAACCAGCTTACAGATACTTGAAATTCCACAATTAAGAATTGATTCCTTGCTTAGTCTAATATTAAAATGTACATTCCAGCAAAATCCCCTGTATTAATTTCCTATTGCTACCATAAGAAATTACCACAAAGTTAGAGGCTTAAAACCACACAAGTCTCTTATCTTCCAGTTCTTGGGGTCTGAAGTCCAAAATTAGTGTCGGCGTGTTAAAAATCAAGGTGTCGGCCAACCTGTGTTCCTTCCGGAGGCTCTAGGAGAGAATCTGTCTTCTTGTCTTTTGCAGCTTCTGGAAGGTCCTTGGCTTCTGGCTCCACATTACCCCACCTTTTTCTTCTGTCACCATACCTCCTTCTCTGACTCTGGACCTCCTCCTTCCCTTTTATAAGGACACTTGTGCTTATATTGGACACACTGATAACCCAGGGTAATCTCCCCATCTCAAGATCCTTAACATCACATCTGTAAAGTCTCTTTTGCACACGTAAGATAATATGTTCCAGGGATTAGGATGTAAACATCTTGGGGGGGGGGGCATAATTCAGCCTACTCTACTTACATACTGTGACTTTGAAGTTATTTATCAGTCAATCTCCATTATGCAAGCTCTAGCAGAGAACTTGAAATTACTCAAAAAAATCCTTTAAGGTGCCAAAATACATTCATAAAGTCCATACAATTTATTCATAAGAGAATTCCCTCAGGCTTTCACTCTATTAAGTCTGATGAATAAAGATAAAGCATTTACTATGTATAATATTATTAGATGCTCTAAGGAATAATAAGAAGTTTAAAAATTAGTTCCTGCCTTTTAAAAGACTTGCTATCTAAGAAGTATAAGACGAGCACATAAATAAGTTTGTACAAAGCAAAACATGATCAAGCTATCTCAACTATACAACTTTCAGTGGAAGGCAACACAAGGAAGACTACTATCAGATGAAAATTTTAAGAAAACTGTCAGGAGAAATGAGAGAAAGGAAACAAAGACAACTTTAAGTATTGAAACCCAGGTAACTAAGTAAAATGAAGGAGTTGCCGTCAATATAATCATGGAAGTCAGAATGGCCACAAGGCATAGTGGTGGGGGGGCTGTCACAGGAATGCAATGGGTGCAGTTTGAGACTTATTCTAGAATATCTAGGTCAGGATACCAGCAGATAGTTGGAAATGAGATATGCCTTCAGAGCCCAAAAGAGAAGCTCAGGCTGGAGATAGAAATGAGAAAGTCATTTCTACAGAGAAGTAGGTGAAATCACTAAAAGTACGATTAAAGGGCCAAAGAAAGAACTTCTAAAAGACAGGAAGATAAAGAGGAACAAGCGAAGGAAAGAAAATAGGCAGAGAAACAGGGAAATTAGCACAATGAAAATGACAAAAACTAAGGAGGAGTTTCACAAGAGAAGAGGAGGTTGGCGCTATGATCAATTTTCAGTCACTGGTGTGAATGCAGGTTTGGAAGAGAAGCTCACCATTATAGAATATTTCCATTCAGAGGCAATGGATGAAAGAACCTCAAGACCATATATAACAGTAAATTACTACAAAATAATTAAGAAGTTATGAGTCTTGACAATTTATGATCTTTGTTTTAATATAATGCATTTAGTTGTAAATTTATATGCTTTAAGTTTCAATAATTGTGTGTTTAACAAGCTCAGGTAATTCCTGAAAACAGACGATTGGCAATTGCAAGCCAGAAAGAGCCTGCTGCAGCACATCAATGATCAAACTTAAAAATTTCCAAATCCATTCAATCATTGATTCATTCATTCATTCATTCACATTGATTTCATCTCTGCACTTTGCTGGGCACTGAGCCAGTTACTGAGAAGACAAATATAAATAAAAGACAGTCTTTCCACTGGAGAACCTCAGGTTAATGGGGGATACATACTTGTAAACAAACACAACGAATAAGTATAACAAGTGCTATGATAAAAGTATATGTAGGTCTGACATGGGCACACAAGAGGGAATAACCCGTCCAGCTCCATTAAAAATAAAAAGCCATACTCTAGCATAAATTATAAAGACCTCTATGAGCTGGTCTCTCCTTATCTCAGCTCCCATAATGCTCTCCTTTGCATCTAGCTGAGAGTAAAAGGCGATGTTTGGGGCACTGGCTATGTAGTCAGGAGGATCTGCATTCAAATACACACTCCACTGCTTATCAGTAATCAGTGAGTAAGTAATCTTCCTCCACGAAATGGGGGCTAATAATACCTACCTCACAGGTTGTTGTGAAGACTGATGGCAAGGATGCCTAGAAAACATTTAGCAAGTACTTGATACCTAGCTTGCAATAAATTGTAGCAGGTGTTCTTATTTTATCGGTCCCCCACTGCAAGCACGCAGTTTTCTGAGCACAATGTGCTTCTCTGGGATCTATGCCTTTGCCTGGTGAATTCCTGCTTTCTCTTCAAAACTGAATGCAAACATCTGCTCTCCTCTGCCAAGAGTTAGTCATTCTCTCCTCTGTGTCACCAGTACACCAAGTAAATACCTCATTGTGGCACCAATCTCAGGATAACTCTGAACTGAGGACCCCTCGAGGCTAGGGACCATGCGCTATTCCTCTGGGTCTCCCAATGTCTGACACAAAGAAGACACAAGATAAAGGCTCAATGAGTGAGCATAGTTAATAGGGAAAGACAACAATGTAAGTGAAGAAGAAGGAGTTAAGATTCTAGAGACTTCATGTGTTTTAAACGCTCTTTCCATTTGATCAGTAATTCTAACTCTAGGAATAAATTAGGAAATAATCTTGAGAGAAAATGTATAGATACAAAAAGGGTTTTTTTGGTTTTTTTTTTGCAGTGTTACCTACAATATCACAAACCATAATGAAGAAAAGAAGCTAAATATCTAACAACAAAAACATGATTAACATTGAAAATTTTGGGGGCACCAGGTGACACAGTTGGTTAAACATTCGCCTTTTGGTCTCAGCTCAGGTTGTGATCTCAGGCTTGTGAGATCAAACCCTGCATCAGGGTCAGCACTCAGCATGGAGTCTGCTTAAGATTCTCTCTCTCCCTCTGCCCCACCCCCCATACTCACCCTGCCTCTCTCAAATAAATAAGTAAATCTTTAAAAAAAAATTGAAAATATTTATGATATAATGACTTGGCAAAATATTCCACAATCTTTAAATATATTGGCTATAAAAAGCATACAATGACAAGGGAACATGCCAATGATACAAACATAAGTGTACAAAGAAGAATGCGAAATTAAAATTATGATCTAAATGCACACAAATGCACATGCACTTGTGCATACACACACAGAAAAAGGACTGGAGAGAAATAAACCAACCTGGCAAACAGAGCTTGTGTAGATAACAGGATCATAGGTGGTTAGTGATTTATTTCCTTTACTGGGGAAGGGACCATTTTAAAATTCGTCTTCTACATTTTTATAAATAATGTATTACTTTTACAAAGTTTTAAAATTATAATGCACAGGGCACCTGGGTGGCTCAGTCAGTTGAGTGTCTGACTCTTGGTTTTGGCCCAGGTCATGGTCTCATGGGTCATGGGATCGAGCCCCAAGTCAGACCCTGTGCTAAGTGGGGAGTCTGCTTGAAGATTCTCTCCATCTCCCTCTGCCCCTCCTCTCTTTCTCACTTTCTTTCTCTCTAAAATAAACAAACAAACAAATAAATAAATGTTTTTTAAAATTATCATGGGCTATTCAACGTGTTTTCCTGAATTTCTCCGGGAATGTTCAGTGGCCTAAGGGCAAGATGGGAGGAACCTGATCACCGGACTTCCTCGGAAGTGAGGAGATGTGGGGATCCTAAGGAAAGCATCATAGGCTTGGCCCACAGTTAGATCCAGTCTGAATAAGGAAGGATACAAAAACCAGAGTAGAGTCATGGTCTCAGGAAATGTGGTGAGAGAGGAGAATTTTAAAGCTTTCTATCTCAGAAATAAAGTCATTCTGAAAGCAAAGCTGACATAAAAGGAAGGATTGTTTGTCAAGTGTCTTACTGGAAGACACCATTCTAATAGGCTAATCATCCCAGCCCACAAAAGGTTAGAAGAAGTTAGTTAAAGGAAGAGTAGTGAACCAGATGGGATGGCTTAAACTGCTGGGTACAGCTTCTCCAGCAATGAGAAATAGGAGCTACGTCTGCAGAGGCGGGAGGCACAAAGACCCAGAAAGCGTTGCAAACAGATGAGGACCTCAAGAAGGGGCAAATGATGTACACTCATGAACGGGCATGAAGGACACCATTGTATCACAGCGTGGTATGAATTACGGTAGAGCAACTTGTACTTGAAACAATGGTCCCCATACTACAAACAGGAGCTCAATGTCTTCCTTTAAAAATTGTCAAAATCAATGAGAAAATGTATTTGAAAGCACTATGTGAGGTGTAAAATGCTGCACAATTAGTCAATTATTTGCAATCCCCTTAGCATACGAAGACAGGGAAGCACATAATGCATCTTTAAATGCTACCATCCAAGGCAATTCATTTTTTTAATTGGCACTTAAAACATATAATTTTCATTTCTCTGGAAATTTTATTTATGTATGTATTCTACTTATGCCTCATTTTCTAATATTGCTGAATAAAAAAGACATTATTGTCCCACTGAGATGATGTCTCATAACTTAGAACAAATGAGTTATTCAGGTTCTTTCCAGAGCAAATTTGGGGGGTGGTGGAGAGAACATAATAGCTCAGGGCATCTGGGGGAGGGGATGCCACAGATGTGGAAAGAAGGAGGAGAAAGAGGCAGTAGGGTTGTCTAAAATAAACTTTCCTTATTCCCCACTTTTGCTAAGTGTTGGCTAGTGACTGGCTGCCAGGCTGCATGCCAAATCCCAAAGGACAAGTAAATAAACAGTTAATGCGAGTTATTCTGCAAATTTGCACATGCCCACCCACACAAGCACTAAATTAAACTTTCCCCAACTGAAGTCAAGCTGCAGGCAAATAAGAATTGATTAGGTATCCTTACTATGACTCTGGCTATGGGGAACATTTTGGTTGTCAAGCAAGCAGATAAGTTAATTTGAACCCTTTTTCTGAAGTCAACTTTACTTGTTGTCCTTGAGGAGAAGCTGCAGACAGTGGTGTGGTCAGATTTATGCTTGCAGAAAAAACAAACCCAAATTCCCTGAAATGTCTTAACTTTGACCAGCTCAAACTGGATTTTATTGCTGTTTGATTTCCAGAGGGCCATGTGCCTGGCTGCCCAGGGGAATAGACAGTGCTCAGAATGAATATTGAAATACCGAGTCATTATTTGCTCTGGGGGACTGCCAGAGCTGCCTGCTGCCTGGGTTTTAGGGGAGCCGAATAAATGGTTCCTATTTTAAAGACCCAGAGTAAAAGAATTCTCTGTAATCCTTTCCAGAAAGAACAAAATGAAGCCACTGCAAACAGTGATGAATCAAAATAATATATATGATGAGAAAGAGCATTTTTTATTGTAGCCAAAAAGTTGGTGGTAAGGCCTAGGACCAACAATTCTAAGTGGCTCCTTCACCTGCCCTGCCCAATACTTGCGTGCAGATGAAATTAGCAAAAATTAATGCCAAGGGCAGATTTGAAAGGGGGCAGGGAGTACTTTAGTGGCTCTACCAACAAGCTCCAACTTCCTGTCTGAGTAGCTTGAACAGAGGGGGCGAAAGGGGGTAGCTGATTGTAGATGCGTAAAGCGTATGCCTGTTTTAGAGCTCACTGCATCTTAGCTAGTGCCCTCTGAATGTCTAATTTATCACAGGCAGAGGCCGTTAGGCAACAGAGCAGGAGAATGGGCTAAGGCTTCCCCAGCCACTTTTCTGAAGATTGGCAGTTCCAAAGGTCATCCTGCTAACATGGGAAGTAATTTCACAGGCTGGTGGTGATTCTGCCTTGGGTAATCATAGACAAAGTTGAGACCAATCATGATATTTGGGGTCCCCCACTATGTAGTGATAAAGGAGAGTAATTCTGTTGAATTCTGATTACTTTGGAGGAGAAATGCAAAGAAAACTAATTTTCCCCTTGGAGGTAATGTGCTCATTTGAGGCAAATGGCCCTTACCTGAGGCAGATCCCAAGCTCCTAGAAGGAGTATATATCCTGCTTTCCTTTCAGGTAGTAACATTTTATTAATTACAAAAGCACATCATAAAACATTAAAAAAAAATAAGGCTTCCTTACTCAAACCCCTGCTCTTGTACACTACAATGCACAGGGAAGTGGGCCCCTGCGTAGATGGGACCAGATTGGAATGTTGGATCAGAGTGCAGCATTCACCATGGAAAAGATGGGACCCTTGATTTGAGTGAAAGCCAACTCTGGAGTTTCCTGTAACCATAGGAACCAGATCAGAAGCACACATTAATGATAAGCAAAAACAACTGGCAGCCTGCCTAGGCATCACTTAGAAGCATTAGCTTCCCAAGGTGAGTGTTGCAAATAAAGAGCGTGCAGAATGATGGTTCTGGGACAGGCGCACAGTTCGGCGGCACTCCTTTGTTCTCACTGAAAAAAGCACTTCTCACGCTGCCACGGTGCTGAGGGTCTCACCAGCACTTGCAGATACAGAAGTGCTGTGCGAGAGCAGGAAGCAGAGCTACTCCTGGACTGATGTCCAGGATTCTGTGCCTCTTTCTTATCGTGTTCCAGTTACAGATGTATAGTTCCCTCATATGGCCTTATTAATCCAGCTGTACAAGTCCACTGAGATGTTGCAATTTCCACCGTAAGTAACAGCAGGGTAGGCCCTGACAAATCTGAGGACAAGGCACTGGCTTCACATGGAGCACGTGGGGTTTCAGGAGCCCTACAACAGGAGTTTACAGGTTCCCAACCCAATTAGGATCATCAGCGAAACGTGTTGAACAGAATACAAGTGTCCGCTCCTGAAGACATGGGTTCCAGTCTAAGTTTGCTCACTTATATCCTGTGTAACTTTGGGCAACTTGTCTCAGGCTCAGTTACTTACTCCATCTCTCAAATGAGGATTATCAGTTTCCATGTTGATGCCTTCACAAGATTAAATGAGATATTGTATGTTGGGGCATTTGTTCTGCCCCATCAAAAACAACCACTTTCTTCTGTGCCCTCTTAGTCCACTTTTTAAAAATGTCTCTTATTAAACAGCCTGCAGCCTAGCCCTTATTCATAGTTTTATGTAAGTCTATCTCATTAAATTGTGAGCTCTTTGAAGGGAGAAATACGTTAGATTCATGTCTTTGTGTCTCCAATCCTGAACCTAGTTCATTCACATGGATTAGCACATTCATGTAATTTGTATTATTAGGGACTCAATAAATAAATAAATGTTGAACTGAATTTAACTGCCCTATTTGCCCATCACCTATATTTCCTACTCCTTGTAGGATTGAGCAAAACTGGACAGCGTGGGCAAATGGGAATCTGGAGTAGATTCTAATCAGAGTTTGGGATAGAGTTGAAGCAGTAAACCATAGGATTGGAGGAGTTGTGTCTGTCATGACCTTCTAGACAGGCGAAAGGTATATAGTCAAATTCAAACATTTGAGCCACGTTCCTGATACCACTAATGCTCTTCTTACCGAGATGACCCCCAAGAAGATCCTTTCAATAATTATATTTGCCCAAATTTATTTCTCTATTTCTAGACCCAGGTTGTTATCTCTTTTAGAAAACTGTACTCCAATGGATAGGAGAAGAAAGATTAGAAATGACTTTGGAAGTGATAAGTGAATTTGTATCTTACCCTTAATAATTATTTTTATATTACACATTTTTAATGAAGATAACCACCCTTGATTTCTCATAGCTGAATTCACAAGATAATGTACTGGAAAGAGTATCTGCAAACTTCAAAAGACTCTGCCACATAAAGCTATTGTTATAAGAATAAAAACGTAGCCAGCCACAGTTGCCTCTGTTCCATGTCTTTTAATTTAAGGAATTTGTAAACTTGGATTCATATCCTGGAGCCAGCTCCTAAGTCCAGCTGTCAGGAACGTCACAGCTGAGTCAGGGTGTTTGGTGGGACCATCCTCCCATCCCCAGGATCTCCTCTCCATAGCTGGGGCCACCCATTAGTTGGACCTTTGCCCATCTCATACCAGTTATGCTCTCGAGCATAGGACAAATCTAAACCAAGTTTCTTCGGCTGTTTCTGCGGGTTACACATTCTTGACTTTGCAATCATATGGTACTGCATTATCTTCTGTGAGCATGGCTTTTGTACCCAGCATTGCTCTGGGAAATACAGAGTGCCCTGGCTAAAAGTGAGTCCTGGAGTGTTTCCAGTAATAAAAGGGCAATTGATGCTTTAGTAGTAGCTGGCATTTCAAACTTTGCAATCCCAGACAAGAAATACAATCTTTCAGAAGCAGGGCTCCTAATAGCAAACACTTCTTTAGTACTATATACATGTGCCAGGCACCACTCTAAATTATTTCTAGATATACGAATTTAGTTAATTCATACTACAACACTATGAGGCAGGTACTTTTATTAAACCCATTTTATATGATGAGGCTGGGACACAGAGAAATAAATTCCTTGCCCAAGGTCATACAGCTATGCAGTAGTCGTGCTAGCATCTGAATCCAAATAGTAAGGTTTCAGACTCTTAATTACTAGGTTCTTTATGCATAGAAAGGGAGCATGGAAAAGCAAAAGACAAATTCCAAAATCTCATTATAGCAAGCAATTTCAACTATTTTCTCCTCATTAAGACTCTTTCAAGATGCAGTTTTGTCATCTAAGTCTTTTTTCCTACTGTCTTTCTGGTAATGACCAGCAATCAAATGGACAAAAGGAAAAAAAAAAATCCTTCCTCTTTCCCTTTCTTCTTTCCTTCCTTGCCATATTTATTTACTAAATCCTAATATTTACTTGTAATTGACTTCAGAGTGGAAAATGAGCTAAAGAGCGTCCAAAAATAGATCACAACCTACAGGTGGCAACATGTAAGTAGTAGGTCAAAGTTTCAGGTAGAAATATAAAGAAAATTACCTTTTGCAAGGAACACTGAGGAAGAAGAGTTAATTCTGCCTGGGGTCCCAGAAAGACAGAAAGAGAAAGAAAGGAAGAAAGGATTAGGGAAAAGTCCAGAAGTAGATATTAATCCCAACAATTGAAAATTCTTTCAATTCAGCAGTTACTTATGTAGAATCTATTATGAATCTAGCATTATATTAGGGGCCAAAAGAATATTAAAGATAATATGACCAGGTCCTTACCTCAAAATACATACAATTTTACTGAGGGGTAAAAGTTATAACCATAAAATTATTAGAAGTCCATGATAAAGTGCCAAATGCATCATGTAGATGAGAAATGCAATAGAAGGTAAAAGATGGGAGCTATAAAGATAGCTAGCTAGTCACAAAGAATTTCATGGATATAGGACCTCACTATATGGGTTTTCTGTCCTAGCCTTATCATGGCTCCAACTTATTTACCCACCCTTCTTTTCTCTTAGCTGGAATTTCTCCCTCTTTTTCCCCATTTTGTTACATTTATTTTTATAAGCCAATTTAAATCCATTTATTTATTTATTTATTTATTTATTTATTTATTTAGATAAAAGGGTAAGGAAAGGGAGGGAAGGAGAGGGGGAGGGAAGAAAGACAAGTATTTCCGTTAACCCCTGGACCTTATTATGCTCTAAGCTATGCAGTCCAATAGCATAGTATTATGTAGGCATTACATAAACCTCAGCTCTACCACTCATAGGCATGCGATCTTGGACAAGTTGTTTCTTGAAAAAACCTTGAAAAGTTTGAAACTATTTTCTATACTAAGATTTTGGAAGTTTTTGTGTATTTTGCTTTTCTATGTCCCCTATTTCATAAACCACGTACTGAAGCCCCAAGTTCCTCATCTATAAAATGGAAATAATAAGAAAACTTTCTTCAATAGGTGTATTGGGAGGATAAAATGAGTTAATTACATTAAAATGCTCAGGGAAGCCTCTACACATAATTATTATTCTTATTCATTCAACAGCTATTTCCTGAACATTACTATATTCCAAGAATCGAGCTAAATCCTGGGAATATATAAATAAACAATTTACAATCCCTATGTTCAAATGTTGCACAATCTAGTGGGAAAAACACTAAACAAATAATTTTAATACAGCTTGGTATTTGCTAAATTAGCAGTATGAACAGCAGTATCTTCATGGCATACTTTTCCAGTGCAGCACATGAACGGACTCACTTTTTACTAGCCATCTCAAACTACTGACTAAAATTGAGCTTGTGGTCAACTAAAACTTCCAGATTTTGTCCTAGGACCTACTACTTATTCAAGTCTTCTCCTTCCTATAACATGCAATCAAATTTTTATGTGTTTTTTTTTTTTTCTGTATAACATTTCGTCTGCTTTAAGCACATCACTCCAACTTTTTAGGATGGCTTTAAATCTAAGTGTCCTTTCCCACCCTAGCTCCCCCTCAACCCACCACAAGATTTGCTTCTTCTGTAGATTCAATGAGCATGTCTTCCACATTTTCACTAGGTTTACTGAAGAGAACATTCATGAATAGAACCCCATAGCACCATGAAAGACATCCTTTCATGTTAATACCTAGTTATTAATCATCCTTTTGAAATTCAACCAACTATAAATTTTACCTCACTGTGCTATCAGTGAATCCATGTTTTTCAGTTTTGCTCACCAGAATATTTAACTGAGGTGCCATGTTAGGTAATAAGAACTATGGCGTTTTATTAAAATCAAGATATATTCCCTGTGTAGTACTCCCTGGTCTACAATGAAGGAAAATAAATCCTTTTTTATGGTTCACTCTGCCTCCTGACAATCGCCATCTTCTTTTCTAGTATTAAAATGCCTAATGATTATCCCACCTCTCCAACTCCCCATCCCACCCCCTTCGTACCTCCTAAATTGTGAGCTCTTCTAGGTCAACACCATATAACTTTTTGTGTATAGTGCCTACCTTAATTCTTGACATATAACAGATAATCAATAAATAGTTGTTGAATAAATGAGTGAAACCACCTGTCCTATTTGGTTTTGGTTCAAGTTTTAACCAGGATATTTCTTTGCTAAATTACAAGAACTATTCCATGCCAAGTATGTGATCACACTTTGGAATTTATTAAGTTATGGGTTATTAATAATAAAAATAATTTCAGGCATTAACTTAAGAATGATGTTGTAATGTTAACAGATAACAAAGAAAAAATTAGAGCACAGTTTCTGTTTTACTTCTGCCTTTTCAGGGAAAATTATCTCCATGTTGAGAAGGATAGAATAAAATGGGTGAGGTAGATATAGAGATTGTAAGAAATAATCTGCCACTCCCAGTGAGTTCGAGTTCCCCAGTGGATTAAAACCAGGGAACTCAGAAATCTTGCAGGCAAAATCATTGTATCCATACTAGGGAACTCTAAAGTAGAGAAGGAGTCTTAGCAGATATAAGAAGTAAAGGTAAATAGAATTCTAATTTTCTAAAGGTGAAAGAAATTGGATTGGTATTTTATTCGATTTATTCAACTTATTTATTGGTATTTTATTTAATTTATTCTCTTTGTCCAGATTTGGTCATCACTATTATAAAGGTTATTTAATATTATAAAATGAGTTGGGAAAATTTTTTCTATTTTTTTTCCCACTGTTTTGAAGTCTTTGTATAAGACTGAAATGATCTGTTCTTTAGAGTTTGGTGGAACTCGTCTATAAAATCATTTCAAAATGCTTTTATTCTAGGAAGATTGTTGATTCCTGGTAGTGTTGTGGGGTGTTTTTTTGTTTTGTTTTGTTTTGTTTTTCATTATAGGACTTTTTAGGTTTTCTATTTCTCCTTGAGGAGTATGTTCATCTTGTATATGTTTAAATTTTATGGGCAAAATATAAACATATTATTCTCTAACTAACTCTGCTGTACTGTATTATGACCACTTTTCATTCCAAAGAGTTTCTTTTACCTTTTTTCATGATCAGTTTCACCAAGCTGTGTCTGTTCATTTTCAGCTATATTGATCTAAATGATGGTATATTTATTTTCTGTTTTCTACTTTCTGCTTTTATTATCACATTACTTTTATTTTCTTTAGATTGGTTCTATCATTCCTTTTCTAACTTAAATTTTACCGTTAGGTCATTAAATTTCACTTTTTCTTCTTTTTTTGATAAAAACATTTAAAGCTATAAAATTCTTTATACCTGCTCTTTTAGCTATATCCCACACATTTTGAATCATATTTTTTATCACTATTTAGTTCTAAGTATTTTCTCAGTTTTTTGGAGGGAAAGGTTAGTTTATACTTCAATTATGGTGTAGACATATGATATCATCTGTAGGATACTGATCCCTTGATAGTTGAGGGTTGGTTTCTTCTACCTAGAATGTACTCAATATTTGTAAATTCTTCTTGTGTGCTTAAGAAAAACCTAGTTGATCCTCATTATTTGTAGATTTCATATTTGTGAATTCACCTACTCACTAAAATTTATTTGAAATGCCAAAATCAATACTCATGATGCTTTTGCAGTCGTTTGTGGACACTCACATAGCAGTGAAAACTTTGAATTGCCCAATGTGCACATTCTCAATTGAGGTCAAACAAGGTGATAGCCAGCCTTTTTGTTTCAGCTCTCCTAAACTAAATAGGTATCCTTTTTAGAATCTATTTAGTGTCACATTTTTGCATTTTTGTGCTTTCTGATGGTGATCTTTCTATCTAAAATGGCCTCCAACCATAGTGCCCAAGTGCTCTCTGGTGTCCTACAGTGTAACTCAAGTATGAGTTGCAGTGCTTTTGACATTAAGCTCTGTGGTAATGAATCAACAGTTTATATAAATAAGGTGTCTTTAAAGAGAATACACATAAAATGAGCTTATGTATTATTGATCAGCTGATAAAGATGTCATGTCAGAAGCTTACAGGAACTTATCCTTGTATTTCTCCTTGGACCCATGATTCAGTATTCACTACGTGTTGTTGAGGGGAGGTAGGTAGGGGTGGGCAAAATAGATAAAGGGGATTAATAGATAAAACTTCCAGTTATAATTAAATCATAGAAATGAAAATATAGCATAGGGAATATAATCAATAATATTATAATAACATTTTATGGTGACCGATGATGACAACACTTATGGTCATCACTGAATAACGTACAGAATTGTCAAATCAATACGTTGCATACCAAAAACTAATATAACACTGTTATGTCAGTTATATTTCAATATTTTAAAAACGAAAAGAAAAACAGTGCTGCTGTGATGTTATAGACCATAACTACCACCAATAACAAGAATCGACCATATATACTCGCTAATTGTTGGGTAAAGATTTCTAAATATACTGATTAAAGTTTTAAAATGGAATATGTGGACACAGTGTCAAAAACATGGCAAATCTGGACAATAGCAGGTTATTTCACAAGGTCTCATAACTTTAGGAATAAGATTAAGGAGGCCCACTCAAAGGGAATTGATTAATGGATCAACATCTTATTTTGAGGGAGATTTTTAGTGGCTGGCTCTAAGGCTAAGGCCCTGTCCCTTCAACATATTTATCATGGTATAAATAAGAACAGTTAGAGGATATGTTCTTAGCAACTTCTCTAATCCTACTAGTTTCCTATATTTTTTCATCTTCTTGACCTACCAATTTAAATTTTATCACCATTCACTTCCTTGATATTCTTCTTCATTCAAGACGCTAAAAAGTGAAATGCAGTTTCACTGTTCTCTTGCTATTTCTAGGGACAAGTATACAAATCCTCTTGTTGGGGCATCTGGGTGGCTCAGTCGTTAAGCATCTGCCTTCAGCTCAGGGCGTGATCTCAGAGTCCTGGGATCAAGCCCTGCATCGGGCTCCCTGCCTGCTTCTTCCTCTCCCACTCCCCCTGCTTGTGTTCCCTCTCTCACTAGCTGTCTCTCTTTCTGTCAAATAAATAAATAAAATCTTTAAAAAACAAAATAAAACAAATCCTCTTGTTTTAAGAGTTTTGAGTATTACTGCTATAAGGAAATACAAAATAAATCTGAGAAAGTTATCATGGCTTTTCCAAAGAGCTAATAGTTAGGGTCCCTAGAGTGTGTTTAATTCATTTTGACTTAAAGAACATGCTTCTGAACATTGAGCATAGGCCAGGCATTGTGCAAACTGCCTTCAGGGATGTGAAGAGAATAAAATGATTACACTGCCTTCAAGCAAGCTGATGTTTCTGACTTCATTAGAGTTTGTGATACCTGCTGGGAGGCCAGCAATCCTGAGGCATTCCTCCCAAAGCCAACTTATATGAGTGTTGCCTTTTCTGAGTACCTCAGGCCTGTGTGATTCTCATTACAAAGGATTTCAGCACAGTGAGGGAGCACTCCCTGGGACATTTCTTCAGCCCTATTTACCAATGTATAGATGACCAAAACATACCAACCACCACCACTACTCCCACCAACAATAACAATTTGTAGGCAACTTGAATCTAGAAGAGAAACCAAATATACAAACTGAAAAGAGTTAGGATCTAAAAAAAAAAAAAAAAAAATGAGAGTTAGGATCCAAATATAACAAAGTTACATAGCCAGATGTCCACAGGGCAAGGTTAAAAATGGACAATTTTTGGTTATTTAATTATGTGACCTCTGTACCAGTTTATCTTGTTGATTTTTAGGAATAATTACTTGAAAGCTACACTGGGGGCTGAAGAAGGAAAGAATGGGTATACAGTCTCAGTTACGCAAGTTGAAAAGAGTTCTGGAGATGAATCGTGTTGATGTTTGCACAGTGATACAAATGCACTTAATACCATTAAACTATACTTAAAATGGTTAAAATGGTAAATTTTATGGTATATGTATTTTACCACAATAAAAAAATTTAAAGGAAGAAAACTATACCAAATGTTGAAGACAAGGCAAATATGTAATTTTCAAATTTCATTTCCATGTCATAGGATTCTGTCCTCCACTCTCTAATCCTCTCTGTGTACACTCTCTAGGTGATCCCATCTAGTCCCAAATGTTTTAAGATAAAGACTTTGACATTTTTAGTTCTATTTCAGGAATTCTTAAACTTTGGTTCCTTGAAACCCTTTGGCAGCCTGCTAAAGTCATTCACAGGGTAACATTTTTAAATGTATAAAATAAAATACAGAGTATTACAAAAAAATAAATTTTATTAAAACTCAGTTATCAAATATAAAAAATATTTATTATATTGCAATAAAAGGTACTTCTTTTTTAACTAATTAAATAATGTGACACAGCAGAGGGCATTAGCCTTAGAGCCAGCCACTAGAACTCTCCCTCAAAGTAAGATGCTGATCCATTAATCAATTCCCTTTGAGTGGGCCTCCTTAATCTTATTCCTAAATGCAATAGTGAGTATAAACAATATCCAAGATATTTGCAACTGCAATAAGATATGAAAATATCTCATTTTTACTGGCGAATATACCGTAAGTATTGCTAATATTACTATGGTTTATTGCCTATAATCATAATTGAGGGAAATACTAAATTTTAATTTAAAAATATCCAGTAAGACATAAGATAATGAATCATGATGAAGTGGGATTTATCCCAGGAAAATAAGACTAGATTACTATTAGTAGAAACAATAACTATAATTTACTACCTTACAGATAAAGGAGGAAATTATGTAATCATCTCAAAAGATGAAAAATACCAGAAGCATTTGATGAAATTCAATATCCACTCATGATTTAAAAATAAAACTTTCTTCAAGCTAGAAATAGAAAGAAATTTTCTCAATCTCATAAGGGGCATCTATGAAACAATCTACGGATAACTCCACAATAAATACGAAATATCAAACACCCTCCTCCTATGATCAGGATGAAATAAAGGATGTTTGCTCTCACCACTTTCAGTCAACATTGTTTTAGAGATCCTAGCCAGTGAAATAGGCAATAAAATAAAGGCATAAATGTTAAAAATGAAGGTACATAACTTAATTCACAGATGATTAAGTATATAGACAATCAAAAGAAATCTTAAAAAATAGCCACCTGAACTGATTACTAAGTTCAGCAACATCGCAGTATACAAGGTCAAAACACAAAAACCAATTGCATTTCTATATACTAGCAACAATCAATTTAAAATAAAAAAAATTACCATTTATAATAGCACAAAAAATATGAAATGCTTAGAGATAAATTTAACAAAATATTATAAGACTTGAAGAATAAAAACTAAAAAAACAAACAAACAAAAAACTACATGTTCTAGAGGGAGGCTGGGAAGATGGCAGAGTAGGAGGACTCGAAGCTCACCTCTTCCCATAGATACAACTAAATAACACTCACATCAGTGTAAATAACCCAGAATACAACCTGAAGTCTGGCAGAACAAACTCCACAACTAAAGGTAGAGAAGAGGCCACATGGAAAAGGGTAGGAAGGGTGGAAACACAGTGGGGAGCTGAAAAGGCCCCAAGTGTCCGCAGCCAGGAGACAGCCACGGGCATGGAGAGGAGAGATAAACAGACCATTACACTGGGAGCCTGTACTGGGAAGAAAATCACCATAACATTTGGCTTTGGAAGCAAGAGGGGCCAAATTTCATCATTTCTTACAACAAGCATGTCCTAAAAGCTAGAATTTTAAAAATCAGAGGGCTGGGCTCTGGGAGAACCCAGTGGGCATTGGGAAGGTGAGTCCCTGCCCTTAAAGAGAGAAAATGACAAACAGCCTGTGGAGACCCAGGATAAAAGTAGCAGTTTGAAAAATGCCTGAAGCGGACTGGTATCATCTCAGAGCATGTCCCCAGAGGCAGGGATCCCAGGGAGACCCCTGCAGGATCACAGGAGCTAGCAGGTTTCACTTCCCTCCCCTGCCGCTCAGCATAAACACCTGGCCACCTACAGGAACCAGCACACTGCAGATACTTACTACCTAGCTGGCTTACACCAAGCTCCATCCCCTCTTCAGCAGATCCACCCTTTCTAGTCACCCTTGCCTCAGTCCCAGAGCTGCAGGTCCCCTCTCCCAGAAGACCTGAATAAACCTGGCCTAAACTATGTCTCCCCACCCCTGCATTTTGTGGGTCCTTGGTCCAGGGGTGGCATAGGTGGCAGCAGGTCCCGCAGAAGCCTGAGATGCACCATGTTAAAACTCATGCCCAGCCCCCACAGCCCCAGTCCTGGCTGCAGCAGCAACTCTAATTTCACAAGCAGCCTGGCAAGCCCCTTATTCAAACTGCACACACCACCCCAGCCAGGGACCAAACACTGCCCATAACAAGCAAAGACAGCCTCTGTAGATGACTGGACTGAAGGAAAAAGCTGCCAGGACACAATAGCAGGGGAAACACAACATGCATAGAAGATACCCCCTAAAGTGCCAGGTCCTGGGGAATAGGGGACACAGCACTGCAGGGCACTGCAGCACCTCTTCTTCATAAGGCCATTACCATCAAGAGCCGGGGACATAGCTGACTTTCCTACAGACAGAAAGAGACACGGACAGTTAGATTAAATGAGGAGACAGAAGAATATATCTGAGATGAAAGAACAGGACAAAACCACGGCAAGAGACCTAAACAAAACGGATATAAGTAATGTGACTGATACAGAATTTAAAGTAATGATCCTAAAGATACTCACTGGACTTGAGAAAAGAGTGGAGAACATCAGTGAGACCCTTAAAGAAAAAAGAACAAATCTGAGATGAAGAACACAATGAATGAAATTAAAAATACACTCAATAGAAAAAATAGCAGGTTAGAGGAAGCAGAGGAACAAATGAATGACCTGGAAGACAGAGTAATGGAAAGTAATCAAGCTGAACAAAAGAAGGAAAAAAGAGTTATGCACGAGAATAACGTAGGGAATTCAGTGACTCCATCAAGTGTAATAACATTCACATTACAGGGATCCCAGAAGAAGAGAGAGAAAGGGGGCAGAAAATTTCTTTGAAGAAATAATAGCTGAAAGCCTCCCTAATCTGGGGAAGGAAACAGATATCTACATCCAGGGAGGACAGAGATCCTCCAACAGAATCAACCCAAGGAGGTCAACACCAAGACACAGAGCAATTAAAATGGCAAAAAGTAGTGATAAAGAAAAAAATTTTAATGTGGAAAGAGAAAAGAAGACAGTTACATACAAGGGAAACCCCATAAGGCTATGAGTGGATTTTTCATTAGAAAGTTTGCAGGTCAGAAGGGACTGGGAGGATATATTCAAAGTGCTGAAAGGAAAAATCTGCAGCCAAGAATACTCTATCCTGCAAGGCTATCATTCAGAATAGAAGGACAAACAAAAAACAAACAAAAACTGAAGAAGTTCATGATGACTAAACCAGCCTAAGAAATGTTAAAGGGAACTTGAGTGGAAAGGAAAGACAATAAGTGAGCATATAAAAAGTAGGAAACACAAAAGCAGTAAAAATAAATATATGTGTAAAAATCAGTCAAGGGATTCACAAAATAAAAAGACGTAAAATATAATACCATATATCTAAAAAGTGGGGAGGAGAGGAGTAAAGAATGGGTTCAAATTTAAGCGACCATCCACTTCATATACACTGCTATATACAGAAGATGAAATATACCAACGAAATAATAACCACAAATCAAAAACCAATAATAAACACACAAAGAATAAATAGAAAGGAATTCAAGTATATCATTAACAAAAGCCAGCAATGAAATAGAGAAAGAGAAAAAAAGATCAGAGAAAAATTATAAAAAACCACCACAAAAAAAGTAACGGATGACAATAAACACATATTTATCAATAATTACTTTGAATGTCAATGGACTAAATGCTCCAATCAAAAGACACAGGATGACAAAGTTGCTTAAAAAAGACAAGATCCATCTATATACTGCCTACAAGAGACTCATCTCAGACCAAAAGACACCAGGAGATTGAAAGTGAGCGGATGGAGAAACATTTGTCATGCAAATGGATGTCAAAAGAAAGCAGGGATACCAATACATATACTGGACAAAATGGACTTTAAAACAAAGACTATAATAAGAGACAAAGAAGGACACTATATGATAACAAACAGAACAATGTAACAGGAAGATATAACAATTGTAAATCTTTATGCATTCAACATAGGAGCACCAAATACATAAAATAGTTAATGACAAACATAAAGGAACTAATAGAAATAGTAGGGGACTTTAACATTTCACTTATATCAGTGAATAGATCATCTAGACAATAAATCAAAAAGGAAAGAGTAGTCTTGAAAGACACATTGGACCAGATGGATTTAATAGATATATTCAGAATATTCCATCCTAAAACAGTGGAATATACATTCTTTTCAAGTGTACACGGAACATTCTCCAGAATAGATCATGTACTAGGCCACAAAACAAGTGTAAACATATTCAAAAAGATCGAAGTTATACCATGCATCTTTTCTGAGCATGATGCCATGAAACTAAAAATCAACCACCAGAAAAAGGCTGGAAAAAGCATAAATACATGGAGGTTAAATAACATGCTACTCAACAATGAATAGGTTGACAAAGAAATTAAAAAAGAAGTTAAAAATTACATGGAAACAAGTGAAAATGAAAACACAGCAGTCTAAAGTCTCTGGGATGCAGCAAAAGTGATTCTAAGAAGGAGGTTTATAACAATACAGTCCTACTTCAAGAAGAAAAATCTCAAATAAACAACCTAACCTTACAACTAAAGGAGCTAGAAAAAACAACAAACAAAATCCAAACCCAGCAAAAGGAAGAAAATAATAAAGATTAGAGCAGAAATAAATGATACAGAAACTAAATAATAATAATAATAATAATAATAATAATAATAATAATAATAGAACAGATCAATGAAACCAGGAGCTGGTTCTTTGAAAAGGTTAACAAAAATGATAAACCACTAGCCAAACTCATTTAAAAAAAAAAAAAAAAGGAGAGAGAGTGACAGAAACAGAGAGACAGAGGACTCAAATACACAAAATTATTAGGAAAAATAATTGCCAACACCACAGAAATACAAACAATTGTAAGAGAATATTATGAAAACCTATCATCTAATAAACTGGACAATCTAGAAGAAATGATAAATTCCTAGGCACATACAACCTACCAAAACTGAAGCAGGAAGAAGTAGAAAACTTGAATAGACTGATAACCAGAAAAGAAATTCAATCAGTAATCAAAAAATCACCAACAAACAAAAGTCCAGGACCAGATGGATTCATAGGTGAATTCTACCAAACATTTAAAGAAGAGTAAATACTATTTTTCTCAAACTGTTCCAAAAAATAGCAAAGGGGGAAAATTTTCAAAATTTGTTCTATGAAACCAACATTACCCTGATACCAAAACCAGATAAAGACATCAGTAAAAAAGAGAATTATATGCCAATATCCCTGATGAGCATATATGGAAAAATCCTCAACAAAATACTAGCAAACTGAATTCAGCAGTACATTAAAAAAAAAAAATCATCCACCACAATCAAATGGGATTTATTCCTGGCTTGCAAGACTGGTTCAATATTCACAAATCAACTGATGTGATATACCACATTAGTAAGAGAAAGGATAAGAACAATATCATCATTTCAATAGACACTAAAAAAGCATTTGACAAAGCACAACATCCATTCATGATAAAAATCCTCACCAAAGTAGGTTTAGAGGGAACATACCTCAACATAATAAAGGCCATTTATGAAAAATCCATAGCTAACATCATCCTTAATGGGGAAAAACTGAGAGTTTTTCCTCTAAGGTCAGGAACAAGACAAGGACTCACCACTTTTATTGAACATAGTACTGGAAGTCCTAGCCACAGCAATCACACAACAAAAATAAATAAAAGGCATCCAAAAGAAGTCAAACTTTCTCTGTTTGCAGATGACACAATACTCTATATAGAAAACCTGAAAGACTCCACCAAACACTGCTAGATCCAATAAATGAGGTCAGTAAAGATGCAGGATACAAAATCAATGTACAGAAATCTGTTCCATTTGTATATGCATCAATAATGAAGCAGCAGAAAGAGAAATTAAGAAAACATTTACAATTGCACCAAAGACAATAAGGTACCTAGGAAAAAAGCTAACCAAGGAGGTGAAAACCTGTACTCTGAAAACTATAAAACACTAATGAAAGAAACAGAAGACAACACAAAGAAATGGAAAAACATTCCATGCTCATGGATTGAAAGAAGAAATATTGTTAAAATGTCTATGCTACCCAAAGCAATCTACACATTTAATGCAATCCCTATGAAAACGCCAGCAACACTTTCAAAGAACTAGAACAAACAATCCTAAAATTTGTATGGGACCACAGAGATCCCTAGTAGCCAAAGCAATCTTGAAAAACAAGAACAGAGTCAGAGGTATCACAAGCTCAGATTTCAAGTTATATTACAAAGCTGTAGTAATCAAAACAGTATGGTACGGGCACAGAAATAGATACATAGATCAGTGGAACAGAATAGAAAGCCAAGAAATAAAACCACAATTATATGGTCAATTAATTTTCAACAAGGGAGGAAAGAATATGCAATGGGAAAAACATAGTCTCTTTAACAAATGGTGTTGAAAAACTGGACAGCAACATGCAGAAGAATGAAACTGGACCACTTTCTTGCACCATACACAAAAATAAATTCAAAATGGATTAAGGACCCAAATGTGAGACATGAAACCATAAAAGTACTAGAAGAGAATACAGGCAATAATTTCTCTGACATCAGCTGTAGCAATGTTTTTCTAGATATGTCTCCTGAGGCAAGGGAAACAAAAGCAAAAATAAACTATTGGGACTACATCAAAATGAAAAGCTTTTGCACAAAAAAAGGAAACAATAAAAAGAAAAGACAACCTACAGAATGGGAGAAAACTATTTGCAAATGACATATCTGATAAAGGGCTAATATCCAAAATGCATAAAGAAATTATACAATTCAACACCAAAAACCCAAATGATCCAATTAAAAGTGGGTAGAAGACATGAACAGACATTTCTCCAAAGACATCCACACGGCCAACTGACATATGAAAAGTGATCGACATCACTCATCATCAGGGAAATGCAAATCAAAACCAAAATGAGATATCACCTCACACCTGTCAGTGTGGAGTCTGCCTCAGATTTCTCCCTTCTGCTCGTGTTCTCTGTCTCTCTAAAATAAATAAATAAATCTTTAAAAAATGTTAAACCACTATATTGTACACCTAAAACTAATATAACACTGTATGTTAGCTATACTGAAATTAAAAACTACATGTTCTAGGAAAAATTAAATAAGAACTAAATAAAAGTAAAGATACACCATGTTCATAATAATCTTGAAAGCATCAAGATTAAAAGATCATTCTAGTCTACTTAATTGATCTATAGGCCCAATGCAATCTGAATTAAAATCAAAGCAGGGTTTGTTTGTTAGAAAATTAAAAGCTAATTCTTAAATTTAGTGGAAATTCAAAAGATTTTTGAATAGTCCAAACAATCTTGAAAATGGGGCACTTCTGTGGCTCAGTTGTTTAGGCCTCCAAATCTTGGTTTCAGCTTGGGTCATGATCTCATGGGTCATGGGATTGAGCCCAGTGTTGGGCTCCCTGCTCAATGGGGAGTCTGCTTGAAAGTTGTCTCCTTCTGCCCCTCCCCCCACTTACATTCTCTCTCTCTCTCAAATAAATAAATCTTAAAAAAAATCTTGAAAATAATCAACACTGAAAGCCTGATCTATAAGACTTTAAAACTTACTATAAAGACACAGCAGTCAAGATAGTGTTCTACTGGCATAAAGAGAAATAGATCAATGTAACAAATTAAAGAATCCAGAAATAGGGCCACATATATATAATTAATTTTTAGCAAAAATATTAATGCAGTTTAAAGGGCAGAAATCTTTCACACAATTGGATAATCATATATTTTTTTAAAAAACCCTCAATTCCTCTATCTTACACCATATACAGAATTAATTTGAGGGGTGCCTGGGTGGCTCAGTCGGTTAAGCATCTGACTCTTGGTTTCAGCTCAGATTGTGATCTCATGGATTGTGAGATCAAGCCCTGTGATGGGCTCCACCCTCAGTGGGGAGTCTGCTTGAAGATTCTCTCCCTCTGTCCCTCCCCCACTTGTGTGTGCACACGCACTCTCTCTCTCTCTCACTAAATAAGTAAATCCTTAGAAAAGAAAAAATTACAGAGAGATTATACACCTAAATGTAAAAGCTAAAACTACAAAGCTTCCAGAAGAAAACATTGGACCTTATTTTTGCAACTTGACATAACCAGAGTTCTTAGAACACAAAAGCACTAATCGTAACAAAACTTTTTTTTAAAGTTCATGAAAATACAAAACTTTTGCTCTAAATAAACATCATTAGAGAATTTAAAAATAAGCCATATACTTCAGTTGATATATATATCAACACATACATATGACTTTTATTTAGAACATGTAAAATTGGTACTAATAAAAATATAAACAACCCAAATTTAAAACATGCAAAAGATTTGGTGTGATCATTCATTTCATGTGTCTACTTGACTGGGCCATGGGGTGCCCAAATATATGGTCAGACATTATTCCAGATATCTCTGTGAAGGTGTTTTTGGATGAGAAAAACATTGAAATCTGTAGACTGACTAAAGCAGATTGCCCTTCCTAATGTGGGTGGACTCCTTCAATCCATACAGAAATCCCAAATGGAGATGGAGATTTACATGTTCTGGATACAAGTCAAGTTCTGACCTTTGGTGACTGACAGACAGGTAGCGCCACTGAGAGAAAAGGGGGGTCTGCTTGAGATTGTCTCCCTCTGCCCCTTCCCCCCTCACTGCTCATACTCTCTCATGCACGTTCTTTCTTTCTCTCAAATAAATAAATCTTAAAAAAATAAATAAATAAAAATAAATAAATAAAGTGGGCTGGTACTATTTGTAAACCTACCAGGTAGAGAGATTTATAAAATGAGTAAGATCATAGCTTCAATGGATTCATAAAAAAAAATATTTCTCTGAAGTCAAAGTAGAATATCTTTATTTGGCAGAGGAAAAAAATAGACTTTTCAAGAGCACAGAACTACTGAATGATTAAGACAGTTGGAGCAAGTCAGCCTATCCTGGTATGAATTACCTTCCTCAGTCCATCCACAGTTTGGAAAAGCCTGTTTTTGAAATTTTATTCTGCTGAGCCCCTCTCTTATATGCTCTTTTAGGACATGAAGCTCTTTATCTGCGATAGACTTCCTTCCTTAGGAAATGTGGCCACACTAGTTACAAAAGATATTCTAATCAATTTGCACTAAGTACTGGAGAGGAGGTGTAAGAGCTTGGGTGTCTTTCTTCTCCACCACCAGCTATTTCTAACTGATGCAGTTAAAGGTCTAATCTTTTTCTGCCTGTCAGTCATAGGCAAGTCCTTCACATACTTCTTAGAGATTTGGTAAATCAGTATTTGCACACAATTTATCACTTTTTTCTTTTCCTTCCCTTCCTTCTTTTCTTCCTCCCTCCTTCCTCCTTCCTCTTTAGCGTGCTCTCTCTCTCTCTCTTCCTCCCTCCCCCTCTCTCTCCCCTTTTATCCCAAACCATAGGTCTGGGTGTTTGAAGGTCAGTGAGTTGACAAGGACAGTTAATGAAATGTGATTGTGTGGGCCATGGAGACACTCATCCCAATTCTGTGTCTGTGCCTGTGTAAATGAGACAGAAGACAAATGTGTAAAAGCATCAGCCAATAAAATACTTAAATTCAGAATTCTCCCCAATTTCTCTCCTTGTATTTCATTAGCATTTGGGAAGAGTGTTAATATTTTGTTAAGCTAAGCCCTGCTGCTGTTCTTGCCAAGATAACATAAAAATGCAGTATCAGCTGTAATTGTATCTTGTCCCCTCTTGATATCCCCCTACAGAGCAACAGTATGCCTTTAGCAACATAGTCTGTGATGCACTCGAGATATCTTTACTTGTTTTCTTTCTAGAAAGCATTATTTTCTCACCTTGTCCTTGGAGCCAATGTAGGTGGTGCCTAATGATTCCTGTTAACCAAAAGACTTAAAAGATGGATCACTGCTCTAATGCAGCCATCACATATTCCTCAAGAAGGAATATATATTTTTCCCCTTCCCTGCCACACAGTGTGCAAACAAGACTGTCTGATCACCTGACCTGATGGGGCCAGCTCTTAAGCAATGCCACATGCTTAAAGCACATTTCTGCAAAATTTAATTGCCTAAAAACTCCATTAAACATTCATGTGCACTTTATTCCCTTCCATTCCTTGCTGATTACTAAAGCCTTTCTGTGTGTCAACATAAGCATTCTCTTTTCTCATCACTCTCCTATTCCTGCTCCATTCTCTGCATTATGGCATCCTTCAGTAATTTAACTTCTGTAGTGCTTTACATTATTCGATGCCTTTAACTACATCTCATAGATGCTAAGCCAACAAACCCTTGAGGTAAGTGTTAAATTTATCTGAACTGAAGTTCAGAGTTTGCTCATGCTTACACAGTTGGGAAGTGGAACCAGGAAACAAACTTAGATCTCTGACTCCAAACAGAATTTCTCTGCTTAATTCCATGCTTAATGATTCTTAAAGAAAGTACCAGCAGCAAATTCATAAATTTAGGTAAGATTTTTTTTTTTAAGATTTTATTTATTTATTTGAGAGAGAGAGAGAGAGAGAATGAGTGAGAAAGCACAAGCAGGGTGAAGGGCAGAGGGAGAAGCAGACTCCCTGACAAGCAGGGAGCCCAATGTGGGACTCAATCCCAGGACTCTGGGATCATGACCTGAGCCAAAGGAAGACACTTAAGAGACTGAGCCACCCAGGTGCCCTTTTGTTATTGTTTTAAATTGAGATAAATTGACATATAACGTATTAGTTTCGGGTGTACAACATAAGAATACAACATACGTGTATATTGCAAAATGGCCATCACAACAAGCATAGTTAATATCCATCACCACACATAAACATATTTTTTTTTCTTATGATGAGAACTGTCAGGACTGTCTTAACCACTTTCAAATATACATTACAGTATTAACTATAATCACCATGCTGTGTATTACATCTCCAGGATTTAATATTTTATAACTGGAAATGTGTACCTTTTGACCACTTTCACCCCTCTTAGGCATTTCTTTAATTTTATTTTTAAGGATAAATTAGTTTCTAGTTTAAATAAAATGCTAGTAGTCAAGTTATTGGATGTCCACATTGTACATGAAAATGCCAGGAATATCCAGTGAGTGCAAAAAAATAATGTAAATATGCTTGGGGAGATTAAAAAAATATTTTTATGCACCAGCTACTTGTTCTTCTCTAGAATAAATATTGCAGGTTTTCTTGATTTTTTTGGAATAAAACAGCTTTTAGGATTCATACTTTAAATCAACCATAAGAGGTCCCTTCAAATGGCCACTTCATAAAATGATTTTGTTAGCCCACCCTAGGTATGAAAGGAATGAAGTGAACAGACTCAAGGTTAATTGCTATTTAAGTGTTCCTTACCGAGAGACAGATATATTTGCAAAGCTATAATCCTAGACCAGTTGCTTCCCTGAATCAACCAGTTAACATTTACTATTCTAGGAAATCAGATCAATTTTACCATTAACCTAAAAATGGTACAATCAGCACACACACACAAAAACTCTACTAGTATTACCAAACAAAATTAACACATTCTTAAACTAATTAGGAATTACTTTTTGGCTTATTTGTGGTTTGGGATTATCTACATTTTAGATCTATTAGTTGATAATGTAAAATTTACTTTGCTTAAAGAACTTTTTTTTTAATTGTATTTTGTTTAATTTTCAAAGGAGCATCTATGATTTTTTTTCATCCACGATTCTATGATTCTTACAGGGCATACATACCATTCTGTCTAAGAAACTAAAAACTCAATTCAAAGCATGGTAGAAGTTTCTGTCCACAGCCTACTACCTCAGAGTGTGAGTTCATAGCACAGTAGAATAAAATCAGGACATAAATTACAAACAGATATGTTGGTCTATAACACAAAAATAAAACTTATATTCATTGATTTGCTCATTCCTGAAGTAATTTGACATATATATGTCCAATTTGACATATATATATGTGTATATATATATATATATATATATATATATATGTCCAAAAAGAAGAAGAAGAAGAAGACGACGACTAAAGAGAGAAGAAAGGACAAGTAAGGAACTATCTGAACAGGCAGAGAAATCAGTTTATAGACTTGTTTTGTTTTGTTTCGTTTTCCTCAGGAAAAATTTGTTTCCAGCCTATGGAATTAAGTAGAACAATAGTATTGAGTTATATTGTGAGAATCTCACTGCTTTCTTCCCTTTTCCAATTTCTTTGGCTTCTGAAGCACATCTAGAACCATAAGCTCTGTAGTCACCAAGCTCGGTTCTGATCTTGAATAAAAATTGCCAAGGGCATGTTTACTAGATCATAAAATCTGGTTAAGTGAGTCTTAGGAATTAAGACTTCTCTGTATAGCATGCTTTCCAAGAAAAAGTGAAGAGGGGGTGACAATAGATAGAATCAGATGAAATTAGTAATTAAACCTACACACAAACACACACACAAACACACGCACATAATACTAAAGGTTGGCACCCTGGAAAGCCCATGATTGGTGGAATTATATAGGCTGAATTGAATTCCAGTCCCATAATGTCTTTGGGGGAAATTATTTCACCTTTTAATACTTAAATTGTTTTTCTTTTTTTAATCTGAGGGGGGAAAAACATCCACAGAATTATTATGAAAATTCAATGAGAGAATTAATAGAAAGGCAACTGAAGTCATATTACTGGGATTAGATTCCTGGCTCACACAATCCTGGCAAGCGATTTAACGTTACAGAACCTCGGACTTCTCTTTTTTAAAAACCGGAATCATAATAATGTCTCTCTCATAGGTTTATTGTTAAGACTAAATGAGATAATGTGTAAGGACCTAGTCCAGTGCCTTTATAGCAGTGTGTCAGTTTGGCTGGGTATAAATTTGGCTACTTTTCCTCTCAAAACTTTGTAGATATTAGTGTGTTTTCTTCTAGCTGTGTAGAAGCCTGAATGCAGCCTCAACCCTTTTCCCCTTGTAGGTAATTTGCTTTTTTTTTTTTTAAGGTTTTTTTCTTTAGAGTAATTTTAGGTTACAGTAAAATTGAGAGGAAGGTACAGAGATTTTTCATATACTCTCTGCCCCCCAAAATACATAGGCTTCCCCAGTATCAACATCACTCATAAATAGTACATTTTTTATTTTTTAACCAAAGATGAATCTATATTGACACATTATAATCACACAAGTCCGAAGTTTGCCTAAAGGTTCATTCTTGATGTTGTACATTCAATGGGTTTGGGCAAATGAATAATGACAAATATCCATCTTTGTAATATCATACAGGGTGTTTTCACTCCCCAAAAAATCCTCTATGCTCTGCCTGTTCATCTCCTCTCCCCCACCCCCACTGGCAATCACTAATCTTTTTATTGTGTCCATAGTTCTGTATTTTCTAGAATATCATATAGTTGGAGCATACTGTATGCAGCTTTCTCAGATTGGCTTTCACTTAGTAATATGCACTTAAGTTCCTTCCTGTCTTTTCATGCCTGAGAGCTCGTTACTTTTTAGTGCTAAATAATATTCCATTATCTGCTTGTACCACAGTTTATCTACCCATTCAAGATGCAGGACATCTTGGTTGCTTTCAAGGTTTGGCAATTATGGATAAAGCTTCTGTAAATGTCAGCATGCAAGTTTTTATGTGGACATATGCTTTCAACTCCTTTAAGTAAATACTGAGGAGCACAATTACTAGATCCAATGGTAAGTATATTTAATTTTGTAAGAAAACGCCAGACTGTCTTCCAAAGTGGTTATGCCATTTTGCATTCCCACTCAGCAATGAATGAGAGTTCCTGTTGTTCCATATCCTTGTCAGCAATTGGCATTGTCACTATTCCAAATTTTGGCCATTCTAATAGGTGTGTTGTAGCATCTCATTGTTTTAATTTACATTTCTCTGATGACATATGATGTGAAGCATCTTTTCTTATGCTTATTGTCCATCTGTATATCTTCTTTGGTAAGTGTCTTTAAGGTCCATTTTTTAATCAGTTTGTTTTCTTATTGTTGAGTTTTAAGAGTTCTTTGTATATTTTGGATAACAGCCTTCTAGCAGATGTGTCTTTCACAAAAATTTTCTCCCAGTCTGTGTACTCTCCTCTCATTCTCTTGATATTGTTTTTTGCAGACCCCGGGTTTTAAATTTATCAATTTTTTTAATGGATCATGTCCTTGGTGTTGTATCTAAAAAAGCATCACCATACCCAGTCATCCAGATTTTCTCTTATATCATCTTCTCAGAGTTTCATAGTTTTGAATTCCACATTTAGGTCTATAATCCATTTTGGGTTAATTTTTGTGAAGGATGTAAGGTCTGTGCCTAGATTTTTTTTTTTTTTTGGTGGGGATTGGTGGGTAGACGGGATATGAATGTCCAGTTGTTCTAACACCATTTGCTGAAGAAACTATCTTTGCTCCAGTATATTGCTTTTGCACTTTGATCAAAGATCACTTGACTATATTCATGAGGGTCTATTCCTGGGTTCTGTATTCTGTTCCATTAATCTATTTGTCTATTTTTTCACCAGTATCACCCTGTCTTGATTGCTGAATCTTTACAGTAAGTCTTGAAATCAGGTAGTATCAGTTCTCCAACTTTATTCTTCACCTGCAATATTGTGTTGGGTATTCTAGATCTTTTGCTTCTCTGTATAAACTTTAGAATAAGTTTATCAATATTTATAAAATAAGTTGCTGGGATTTTGATTGGGATCGTACCGAATCTATAGATCAAGTTGGGGATAGTTGACACCCTGACAATACTAAGTCTTCCTATCAATTAACATGGAATATCACTTCATTTATTTAGTTCCCCTTTAATATCATTTATCAAAATTTTACAGTTTTCCTCATGTGGATCTTGTATATATTTTGATATACTTACACTTAAGTATTTCATTTTTTTGGATGGTAATGGAAATGTTATTGTGTTTCTAGTTTCAAATTTCACATGTTCATTGTTGGCACATAGGAAAGCAACTGACTTTTATATATTAACTTTGTATTCTATATCCTTGCTATAATCACTCATTGGGCCCAGGAGTTATTTGACGGATTTTTTTCAATGTTCTACATAGATGACTATGCCATTTGGAAAAAAAAAATAATAATAAGGAGGAGGAGGATGGGGAGGGGGAGGAGGAGAAGAAGAGAAAGAAAGAAAGAAAGAAAGAAAGAAAGAAAGAAAGAAAGAAAGAAAGAAAGAGAGAAAGAAAGAAAGAAAGAAAGAAAAAGAGTTTTAGTCTTCCTTCCAATTTGTATACTGTTTATTTTCTTTTCTTGCCTTATTGCATTAGCGAAGACTTCCAGTATGATGTTGAAAAGGAGTGGCGAGAGGGAACATCCTTGTCTTTACCTGATCTTAGTGGGAGCTTTGAGTTTCTCACCATTTCTCACATGTTATCTGTATATGTGTGTGGGTATGCATATATATCCATATCTATATATCTGAGATATACATAAGCATACATAACTGAATATATCACTACTATTGTTTTTAACAAACTGTTATCTGTTAGATCAGTTAAGAATAAGAAAAAAGTTTTGTTTTCTCTTCACTTGTTCTCTTTGATGCTTTTCCTTTTTTTATGTAGCTCTGAGTTTTTGACTTGTGTTATATTCCTTCTCTCTAAAGAATGTCTCTTAACATTTCTTGCAAGGCAGGTCTATTGGCAAGAAATTCCCTCAATTTTTGTTTGTATAAGTTTTTACTTCTCCTTCACTTTTTAATAATAATTTTTCAGGGTGCAGAATTCTAGGTTGTTTTTTGTTTGTTTGTTTGTTGTTTTTCTCTCAATACCTTAAATATTTCACTCCACTGTCTTCTTATTAGCATGGTTTCTGAGAAGTCACACGTGATTAGCTTTGCTCCTCTTTAGGTAAGGTGTCTTTTACCTCTGGCTTCTTTTACTATTTTTTCTTCATCTTTGATTTTCTGTAATTTGAAAATGATACACTTAGGTGTAGTTTGTTGGTATTTATCTTAGTTGGTGTTCTTGAGCTTCCTCCATCTGTTTTATGTATGACATTAATTTGGGGAAATTCTCAGTCATTATTGTTTTAAAATATTTCTTCTGTTCCTTTCTCTTTTTCTTCTCCTTCCCACTGGGTATTACAATGGGTATTCTCATTATATGTATGTTACACCATTTTTAGTTGTCCCATAGTCCTTAGAAACTACATTCTGTTTCAGACTTTGTTCTCTTTCCTTTTTGGTTTTCAGGTATTCTGTTGATATATCCTCTAGCTCAGAGATTCTTTCTCCAGCCATGTCTAATCTACTAATGAGCCCATCAAAGACACCCTTCATTTCTGTTACATTTTTTTTTTATCTCTAGCATTTCTTTTTGGTTCTTTCTTAGAATTTCCATCTTTCTGCTTACATTGCACATCTATTCTTGCATGCTGTCTTCTTTATTTAGTAGAGCCCTTAGTATATTACTCATAGCTGTTTTAAATTCCTGGTCTAAAAATTGCAATGTCCCTGCCATGTCTGGATCTGATACATACTCTGTCTCTTCAAATTGTGGGGGTTTTCGTTTTGTTTTGTTTCCTTTTTGTTATGCCTTATAACTCTATCTTGATAGCTAGACATGCTGTACTGGGTAAAAGGAACTGCAGTAAATAGGCCTTTAATAATGTGCTGGTGAGGTGTTGGAGAGGGAAAACATTCTATAGTCCAATGATTAGGTCTGTGTTTTAGTGAGCCTATGCTTCTGGACTATGAACTTCACAAGTGTTTCTGCCCTCTTAGGTGGGACAGGATGGCTAAGGAGGCCTGGAATGAGGTATCCTTTCCCCAGGTCACTTAGGTTCTGATAATACACTAGGTTTGGCTCTGGTTAACTAGTTTTCCCTGAAAGGCAGGTGTTACTAAGAAAAATGCTCTGATGTATTTCAAAATGGTTCCTTTTGGGGATGCCCGGGTGGTTCAGTCGATTAAGCATTTGCCTTCAGCTCAGGTCATGATCCCAGGATCCTGGGATTGAGTCCCAAGTCGGGCTTTTTGCTCAGCAAGGAAATGCTTCTCCCTCTGCCTGCTATTCTCCCAGCTTGTGCACTCATGCTCCCTCTCTGACAAATAAATAAATAAAATCTTAAAAAAAAAAAAAATGGTTCCTTTTCCCCCCTCTCTCAGTTGGGAGACCCAAGGGATTTTTCTCTGATACTTAGCATCCTGGAAATCTTACAATCTTGTGGGACCCTCCACCCCACCCCACCCCACCATGTCTAGGTCTCCCTGGAGATTTTAACTTTCTGAGTTGTCTACACTGAGCATCTAGCTATTCATCAATTACAATCAGGTTTTTCTACCCTGGCATGTCAGCAGCTTCTGCTTTTGAGTGTCTGCATCAGTAATCTCTGGCTCCCTGTATTTTCCTGTCTCTCCAACCTTGTGTACAGCACTTTCCCCTGTGTGTTCCCCTCCTATAGATCCAAGAAGAGTGGTTAATTTTTCAGTCTGTTCAGCTTTTTACTTGTTTTTAAGCTCTAGTGGTGACTTCCAACCTCCCTATAAGTGGAGCCAGAAATTAGACAAGTTGGTTTTCACGCCTGAATAAGCGAAGAAATCTTTCTTCATCCTGTCATCCATTCAACAAATGCTTACTGGGTACCTCTAACTTGCTCAATAGCATTCCAGGCACTAAGAATATCACGGTGAACAAAACAAACTCCTGCCTTCATGGAACTTGCATTATAGTGGAACCTTGAAGTTTAACAGTTTAATAAGGATATATCCTAGTGCTAAGTATTCTGTTTTTAATTTACCAAGAACACAGGATGTACTTTTGATCTTAAAGTTAAGTTTTTGCATCTAGTTTACTTATTTGTTCTGTAATGGCATTGATTTGGGTCCTTGTTTTATTTTAAGCTTGCAACTTCTCTTTTTGTCTGTCATTTCATTTTTGAGCTCTTATTCATTGAACACTGGTTCTCATTAAGTTCTACAGAATGCAGCATTTATAAATTATTTTCTGTTCCTTTAGTTTATATTTTCATTTAGGTTGGACTCTGTCTTTTGCATGCAGTGCATGATCTCATGTTGTGCTATAGTATTTCTGCATCACTGCCACATCATTTTGTTTCATCTTGCTCATTCTCTGCTATCTCTTTTGAGGTTTTATTATATATTCTATACTAGGACTCTCTGCTTCTCTCTGCTTATAGTTGGGGTGGAGGGTGGTACACCATTCAACGAAGGAATACCTTCAAGTTTTAGAATATTTCTTGAATTTAGCTCTGAAGTCCTCCCTTCCATGAGCGAGAGGTAGCTACATTGTTCATTTTTCATTATCACCAGTTTCTTTCTAGCAGCAGTTCCTACTAATCATTGATCAGGAGGAAAAGAGAAAAACAAGAATACTTACTCACTGAGTTTCTTTCTGGATTTAGTGATATTAGCAAGAATCATATTTAGCCAATTCAGAAGCTTGCCCTCTAGGATTTGGAGTGAGGTAAGGAACATAGCATAACTACTCTTCTTTACTACCCTCTGAAATCTTTTTTACCCCCTCAATAACCACGTTTTGGAATGTTTTACTTAGATTAATGCTTTTTAACCTTGGACACAGGCATGGAGGTTTAAAAAAAATGCTACATTTAGGCTGCACTCCAGACCAATTTAATTAGAATTTCTGGAGAAGGGGCGCCTGGGTGGCTCAGTCGTTAAGCGTCTGCCTTCGGCTCAGGGCATGATCCCAGCGTTCTGGGATCGAGCCCCACATCAGGCTCCTCCGCTGGGAGCCTGCTTCTTCCTCTCCCACTCCCCCTGCTTGTGTTCCCTCTCTCGCTGGCTGTCTCTCTCTGTCAAATAAATAAATAAATCTTAAAAAAAAAAAAAGAATTTCTGGAGAAGAAGCCCAAATATTATTTTTAAAAGTTCCCAAGGTGGCTTCAATGCTTGAGACCTAATCTTGAGAACTGCAGGCTTAGGCATGTCCCTTTCCTTCTTTGTGGCAGTGATTTTTAAAAACTATTTTTGCTCATTTTACAGATATGCACTTCCAGAGAAATTTTATGGTATGGTAAAATTTTCATCTGACATCTTCCTAATCACTTCTTAACAGAAAATTGAGAAGGTCTCAATAACTATCTGCTAGTTGCTTACGTGTCTTTTTCATATGTATGATACAGTCCTCTGAAATCCACTTCTGCCTTTCCCTCACTCAACACACACTATCTTTCATAGGAAAAAAAAAAAACTTCCCATTTCATTCATGTAACAATCCTCATTTTGAATAAAAATAAAGTACAGGTTCTATAGTTATATCCAGTATTAGGAAAATCATAAATTCACTTATTCAACATTTGTGAGATCAAAAGTCAATTCTCCTCTTCAACACCTTGTGTGTGTCTGTCTGCACATACAAGTCTGTCTGTCTGTCCGCACATACAAGTGTATGTTGGAAAAAGAGAACTGACAGGGTCTTAAGAGATGCATAAACATGTGGGTAAGAAGGAGTATCCAGTGAAGGTGACTTAAAGAATTCAGAGAAATAGAGAAACTAGAATATAAGCTTTTGAAGATTAGAAATAGAAAGCATGTCTAAATTGTTCATTTTGTATCTTCCATGGTTAGCACAACTGAGTAGTGGATAAATATTTGTAAAATTAATGAATGAATACAAGACGAGTGTCATGGCTGCCAAGAGAAGAGTGGCAGACATATGTTACAAAGTGTCATCTTTGATTATAGAAGCTATTGCATTTGCTCACTGGGAAATCATGAAAGGGATCTCCTATTTGCAAAGAGGGAAGACAATGAAAAAACAGAGGCAGTTTATATGGATTCCTTTCTCCAAAAGTCGGCAATGAGAGAAAAAATAAAGTGGGGGGGGGGCAGTAGTGATAATTCAAGAAGGAAGCATGATGGGAGAAGGTTTTATTTTAATATTGTAAGGATGTGAGCACATTGTCTGCCCAGAGAAAGAAACAATAGAGAGGAAGTGACTAAAGGGGAACATGTTCCATTCTCCTGTCTCCACTGCATTAAAATCCATTGCATACCCGGCAATGTATTAACATGTTAAACATATAGAGGCAGAAAAAGATCAAGCAGAGATTAAGCAGGGTTTGGTTGTTTTTTTTTTAACTACAGAATTTATCAAAGATTTATTATACCACATTTTATAGTGTACATTATCACATCAGTGGCATTTCCCATGGAACCATGATTATGGAACCCCTCTTTTTAAAAGAAAAAAAAAGTATCCTAACGGACTAGTGTTGAATATAACATGCTTTGGAAAATATGTTTTAAAGTAAAGATTCTTTCAGAAATTCTTTATCTAACTTCTTTTCAGTTGACATAAGCACTATTTAAAAAAAAACAAAACCTTTTTTTGGTTATGTTGTTTTATTTTTTAATTCAAGTGTAGTCTCTCATGGTTCATTTCCCCTTCTGTTTACCCCTTCATTCTTCCCTTCCTTCTCCTACCAATCTCCCTGCTATTTCTTATGTTCCATAAATGAGTGAAACCATATAATAATTGTCTTTCTCTGCTTGACTTATTTCACTTAGCATAATCTTCTTCAGTCCCGTCCATGTTGCTGCAAATGCTGGGTAATCGTTCTTTCTGATGGCTGAGTAATATTCCATTGTATATATGGACCACATCTTAATCCAGTCATCTGTTGAAGGGCATCTCAGCTCCTTCCACAATTTAGCTATTGTGGACAATGCTGCTATGAACATTGGGGTGCATATGGCCCTTCTCTTCACTACGTCTGTATCTTTGGGGTAAATACCCAGTAGTGCAATTGCTGGATCATAGGGTAGCTCTATTTTTAACTTTTTAAGGGACCTCCACAGTGTTTTCCAAAGTGGCTGTACCAACTTGCATTCCCACCAACAGTGTAAGAGGGATCCCCTTTCTCCATGTCCTCTCCAACATTTGTTGTTTCCTGCTTTGTCAATTTTTGCCATTCTAACTGGCATAAGGTGATAGCTCAATGTGGTTTTGATTTGAATTTCCCTGATGGCTAATGATTTTGAACATTTTTTCATGTGCCTGTTAGCCATTTGTATGTCTTCAATGGAAAAGTGTCTGTTCATATCTTCTGCCCATTTTTTGATTTGATTATTTGTTTCTCGCGTACTGAGTTTGAGAAGTTCTTTGTAAATCTTGGATACCAGTCTTTTATCTGTAGTGTCTTTTGCAAATATCTTCTCGCATTCTGTGGGCTGCCTCTTAGTTTTTTTTACTGTTTCCTTGGCTGTGCAGAAGCTTTTTATCTTGATGAAGTCCCACAAGTTCATTTTTTCTTTTGTTTCTCTTGCCTTTGGAGATGTGTCATGAAAAAAGTTGCTGTGGCCGATGTCAAAGAGGTTAAACAAACTGAGGGCTTCAGAGGGGAGGGGGGTAGGGGAATGGGATAGGCCGGTGATGGGTATTTAGAAAGGCACATATTGCATGGAGCACTGGGTGTTATACGCAAATAATGAATCATGGAACACTACATCAAAAACTAAGGATGTACTGTATGGTGACTAACATAACATAATAAAAAATTATTATTAAAAAAATAAAAAATAAAAAAGTTATGAAAGATAAGAATACTGAATGACACAGAAAAAAATAATTCAAGTGTAGTTAACATACACTGGTATATTAGTTTCAGGTATACAACCTAATGATTCAATAATTCTATACATTACTCAGTGCTCATCACGATAAGTGTACTCTCAATCCCCGTCACTCATTTCACCCATCCCCCCACCCACCACCCCTCTGGCAGCCACCAGTTTTTTCTCTATATTTAAGAGTCTGGGGGTTCTTGTCTCTTTTTTTCTTCGTCATTTGCTTTGTTTCTTAAATTCCACATATGAGTGAAATCATATGGTATTTGTCTTTACCTGACTTATTTTGCTTAGCATTATATTCTCTAGATCTACCCATTTTGCTGCAGAAGTCAAGACTTCATTCTTTTTATGGTTGAGTAATATTCCATTGCATATATATTCCACCTCTTCTTTATCCATTCATCTATTGATGGACACTTGAGTTATTTCCCTAATTTGGCTATTCAAAATAATGCTACAATAAACATATTTTTGTTTTATTACCATACCATCTTCTGTTATTTCCCATTGCAAATATGCAACAATTGATTTTTATTTATAATTTAAATAGGATTTAAGGGAAAGGATATAAGTTTCATACTTTTGAGAATCAGAACTGGACTGGAATGCTGTTGCACTACTTACTAGCTGAGCAATCTTGCACAACTTACTGAACCTACTCATGTACTGAACTCCCTAATCTCTACTATATCAGCACAGACAATAATCAGCTGTGCAGCAGATATAGCCATGTAATAGGAGTCTAGTTAAAAGGGCTAATTTCCACAAATGCCTAGGGAGGATTATAACATAAACATGTAGACAGAGCTAAAAACATGCAGGCAATTGAAATGCCCAGGAAAAACAAAGAGAAAAAAAAGAAACCTAAAGTGCTTTGTGGGGAGAGGTATCACAGATTGTGCTTACCCTTGAAGAAAGGGCAAGAACATAAGGCATGTGATAGACAACAAATGATAATCACTTAATTAATTTAATCTGGCTCACAGAGCAACCTAAACTTTGATGAAAAATAGACATTTCTCCTTTTCACTGTTTCTTATTAAAATATCAAGTTGCTTTGCAAAATATACTTTAAAAATAATTAAGCTGTGGGGGAATGGGATAGACCGGTGATGGGTAGTAAGGAGGGCATGTATTGCATGGTGCACTGGGTGTTATACGCAACTAATGAGTCATCGAACTTTATATCGGAAACCGGGGATGTACTGTATGGTGACTAACATAATATAATAAAAAATCATTTAAAAAATAATAATAATAATTAAGCTAAGCCTCTGACCAGCAAGCAAGTTTACCATGGACTAAGTGGAAGCGTTTAGGGGCATATCTAGTTTTATCTCACATGAAATGAATGGAACACAATTTAGGATGCGCTTCAATCATAAGGAACAAAAATAAGACCATACCATCAGGTGTAGTGGTTAAGCGTGTGAGTTTTGGGTGTCCTGACTGTGATTCTGGCTCTTCAACTCATAGCCATATGATCTTTGCTAAGTACTTTAATATCTCTGAGCTCTTCACTTGTAGAGTGGGAATAAAAATACAAAACATTAGGGTTGTTTCAAAGCTTATGATACTGTGTAAAGTGCTTAGCTTAGAGGTGACTACCTCCATACCCTTCAAAGTTAACTCTCAATAAGTGATAGCTGTTATTAATATTGTAATACTGTGACATCATAAACATATGACCTTTGAACTCAATCAGATCTAGGTTCAAATCCTGGTTCCACCACTTTTTGATTAATGATCTCAGAAAGTTGCTTAACTTCCCTGAGCCTCATCTTCTTACTCATTTATTTATTTTTAAACTTTCTTTTTAACTTTATATGGGTTTTTTTGTTCTGTTTTGTTTTGCATTTTTGGGGGGGGGGGAGGGCAGAGAGAGAATCTTAAACAGGCTCCACATCCAGCGCAGAGCCCAATGCAGGGCTCGATCTCACAACCCTGAGATCAAGACCTGAGTCAAAATCAAGAGTCAGATGCTTAACCAACTGAGCCACCCAGGCGCCTTTCATTTTCATATTTAAAATGAATATAATAATACCAATGTCTTTGGTGATGCTAAAGGTTAAATGAGATAATGCATGTAATGTATATCTAACACATGGCAGGCACTCAACAGATGACAGTCATTTTTACCACTTTCCCCAAAGAATAATGTCTAATTTTTTTAACCATAGAATCCAAGGTCCTTCATAATCTGGCCAAGCTCTTTTTCCAGCCTCAGCTCTTAACATCCTCCTACTATATTCCCCCTTCTTCCTTTCTTCTTCTTCTGCTTTTCTTAACTCCTCTGTCTCCTACTTCATAAACTTTCACTCTCAGAACTGGGATTCTGTTCTTTAAGGAAATAGCCCCTTTTGAGATTCTAACCAAGAGATGAGAAAGAAAGCTCCCACATCTGATCTTGATACTTAACTCAGTCAAAACTTCTCTTATATCAACGCTCATAGTCACCTTGGGGAGGGCTTGATCTCTTACACCAATAAGACACTGTCAACTTTTTCTCTTCCTGAAAAATTCTCTTAATTTAAAACACACGCATGCACACACACACACACACACACACACACACACACACTTGGTATTTGTCATTCTTCTCTGGCCTCATTAGCTCTCTTGCCAGTATTTCATCTTCCACTACCTTACCTGTTACTAGTTCCCCAGCACTAGAGACAGTGATGATTATGACAACCATGAGCATTAAATGTAATAACACAGCTACAACTCAGTTTTAGCTGATGTTGCCTTGGAGAAATTTAGTCCAGATTTCCATGTGAAATATCTTGATTTTTAAGATTGGCAACAAGTTTGAAAAAGAAAAAAGCATGTATATTGTAGAACACCCCTGAATTCACTCTGTGGCCCATCAGTTCACAATCTCTGCTCTAGAATATTCAGATGGCACTGCCAATGATTCTTGTGTGCACCTTGGGGCTTACAGGGATGACACTTGTGGACTCGACTATATTCCAAGCACCTGGCACAGTGTCTGGCACATAGCAGACATACAATAAATACACATTGGATGAATGAGTTGTGCAGACATCCCCTTTCATAGTTAAATTTATTCACTGTTACTCAATCTAATGGTTGGCCAAACATTTTGGTTTCATTCTTAGACTAGTTCCTGTTAAAGGTCTGCTATTGGTGTTTCCCAGCTGTTAAGCTATGCTATTCTTAGTACTTTGCTTTACAGTTTGTTTCAAAATATTCTGGATGCATCCTGCTTGTGTCAGACATGGTCATCACACTCCTTCAATTGCCTTGTCATCACTATTGTTTTCTGGCATCACACTTTCTACAACGTAACATTCCCAGTGCAGGAAAAATGCTTTCACTGTCTAAGGAATGATAGGACTAGTCCCCGGATATTTCTCCCACATCAGAGCATCTTCTTTAAGCTGTATAGAGAATGAAAATGGTTATTTTACTACTTCACTCATTCATTCAAAGCTAAGCCATTGAAAAAAAAAATCGTTGAGAGGGTAACTCTGTGCTTGACACAAAAAAGAGAAGACAAAACACGACCTTTAATTTCAAGGAGCTTACAGTCAAGTAAAACAGTTGGTAACAGCCTAGTATAATGTGTGCTGTAAGGAGAAGGAAGCACACAGGAGAGGCAGTATGGACAAGTGGTTAAGAGCACTGCTTCTGCAGCAGACTCCCAGGTTCCAAGTTTGGCTTCACTACTTACCAGCTGTTTGAACAAGTTATTTAACATCCTTGTGACTTGGGTTTTCCCATCTGTAAAATGGTGTGTGAAGGAATCTACCTTGTAGATTAAGATTTAAGTGAATTAAAATGTGTAAAATGCTTAGACTAGTACCTGGTATAAAGTAACTCAATGTTATGTTAATACTACAGAAGGTGTACTTAACCTTGTGTGTGTGGTTGGTCTATGGAGGTAGCTAGATAAAGAGAAAGAAAGATTTTCCTGAGGTAAGTATAGATATAAGCCTTGAAGATTTCTTTCCTCAACAAATATTATCAGGTATTTGCTGTGTGCCAGGCCCTCGATGAATACATGTAAAACAATAGGGCTTAGAACATATAGAAGGAAAACTTCCTAGGCAGCAAGAAAAACAAGTTCAAAGCCATGAAGATGTGAGAAGTCAAGGCGTTCTTGGAAGTGCACATAGTTCAGTGTGAGGGAGAACAGGATTAGAGTTGAAGTAGAGTAGAAGATAAGACAAAGAAGTGGGGGTGAGGTGTCAGATTGTAGACAGCCTGTATATCACACTGTAGCATTTGATATTTATTCCATAGACATAGGAGCAAAGGAAGGGTTTAAGTTGGGGAATGATTGTGATCTTATTTGTGTTCTTACAACATTACTCTGGTGATAATATTAATCTGAGCAAACACAATGTTCTTTAGGAAGCAAGACCTCCCTCAAAACTCTTTACAGGAGAGGGGTGGGATGGCTTTTTATGCAAATCAAAACTAATGGAATTTGAAATAAAAGCACTTACAAATTCTGAAGTGAAAGGGAGTTTTCCACATGTGATTGGAGCATGAGGTATCATCTCAAAAATATATGAGGCTCTCAGTGTAAAATAACAACTCAGGCCTGGCCCTTCTGGATCGATCCTTTTTGTGTCTCATTCACTCATTTAATCAACAAACATTTATTGTGCCAGACACTGCTCTAGGCACCTGAGATAGAACAGTAAAACAACAATAACAAAAAGATTTCTGACTGCTGGAAGAGAGACAGATAATAAACATTAAAGATAATAAGTTAGTTACATGAAATATTAAAAGGAGATAAGTATTACGGAAATTTAAAAAATGAAGCAGAGTAAGAAAAACTGGGATTGTCCATTCATGATAGGAAGCATAATAGCATGATTTCAACACAGAATGAAAGGAATTGCAAAGATGTCTGCAGCATAAAATTCATGATAAACTCTACATTGGGTGCAAAGTCCTGTCACTACACACGGGTCCAAGCTGCAGAAAGAGAGCCACCCCTGAAAAAATGCATCTTTGCACATATACATACATATATAGTAGGATGCTTCATATATATATATATATGTATATATATATATATATACATATATATATATATATTATTTAAATCATGATTTTCACAGCCTATATAAGTCTGCTTTGAACAATGGGATGTGGACAAGGCTTAAAATGGGCTGGAACATTTTCTCCCCATTACTTCCACAATAAACAATGCCAGAGTTTGAGGGTGGGGGGTGTAGTATGTAAGTGTATGTATGTGTGTGTGTGTGTGTGTGTGTGTGTGTGTTTTGGATAGCATCTCCTGCTTGGAACAGAGCCGGCCAGAGCCCTATTCTTCTACAACCTGTCCTGATAACAGCCCAACCCCACAGGAACCTCAATTTAAAAAAAAAATCACAAAAACAAACAAACCCCCTTCAACAACATAGTATCATGGAGTGGTGTCCTTCATCACTAATCCACCCTTTATGAAGTCTGGACTCCAAGGGAAGAATGCCACCTACCGAATCATCCGCACCAGTCTGTCCTACAAAATGCAGCAACACTCAACTCCACCAGGGTTGGCTCCAAATCCCCTCCCTCTGATTATTCTCTGGCCTTAAAAAAATTTGCCACTATTTGAGCTGTCAGGAAGTTATGCTCTCGGCGCAGATATCTGATAAACATTTCCACATATTGTAGCCTTCTCAATGGCTAAGCCAAATTTCAGAGTCCTCTCTCTTGCCTGCATTTTCCTTAATTGCGCTTTGACGTTTGGAATGCCCATGTCTTTGCAGCCGCAGACAGCGGAAACCGCTGGTGCAAATTTTGCAGGGGCCGCTGACCCGAGGCTGAAGAAGCCAACGAGGGCTACCCGAACAGCCTAACGTTCAGGATTGCTCAAGAGGTCAGCCGATGCTGGGGGCTCCCAATGTGCACAGCCACGGCACCCTGCGAAGCGCAGCTCCAGCCCGAGGCCTCGGGGGTGGGAGCCTGGGGGCCGGGGGGGGGGTGCGGGTTGGGGTCGAGGGGACCCCTCTACAGTCCATTGAAAGCGAGACAGAAATCACCGCAGCTCCTCGGTTCGGGCTGAGGTCGCCGCGACTGCGCCGCCGCACGCGCTGCCGCGTCGCCTTCCCCCGCGGGCGCAGCGCGGGCAGGAACGGGGTCGGGTGCGCGTGGGCTGGGCAGAGGGAGAGGCGCGCGTCCGTGCCCTAGAGTCCCCCGTTCGTGACACGGGCCGGTGAGCTCCTGTGGGCTGGGCCTGCCCGGAGTCGCGGGTTGGCAAGGTCAGTCGCTCGCTTATACCCTAGCAGATTTCTGCGAGCAGAGAAAGACGCCCGGCCCCGTGCGCCTCAGTCCGAGGTAGCCGCTGGGAGCGCCGCGGCCCGAGGACGGCGGCCGGGGGCGGGTCCCGGCGCGAGGCGCCCGGCGCGGAGGGGGCGGGCCCGAGGCGGGGCGGGCCGCGGCGCGGACAGGCTCTCGCCGCCGCAATCGCCTGCAGCCTGCGGTGCCGAGCACAGCGGCGGTGCATGGCCCCGACGGGAGGCGCGCCGCCCGCACCCGGAGCCAGGCTCCCTGCCTGAGCGCGGCAGCCGCCTTGGGCCCGCGCCTCCTCGCCCCTCCGGCCGCCGTCCCGCGGACATGACCGCGTAGCCTCCTCCTGGGCTGGGATTTGCGGGAAAGTCTTCTTCATGGAAGCGATGTCCCCCCAGCAGGAGACTCTAGGGGGGCAGCCGGGGCGCTCCTCTTCCCTGACAGGCGTGTCTCGGCTCGCGGGAGGCCCCGGCACCAAGAAGGTGAGGACGTTGAGCGGCGCCCCGTGCCCGCCGCCGCCGCCGCCCCGCTCCCAGCGCGCGCCCTCCGCGCCGCCACCGCCGCGCGCGAGCCGGCCGCCTCGGGATTTAACGCTCTAGGCTCGCGGCCCGCTGCGTGAGTCCCGGGACGTTCCCGCCTTCCCCGCCCTCACGTCGCCGCGGTCTCCCAAGTCACCCCGAGACCCCCGGGCTTCGCGACTAGAGTCGTAATAGCTCTCGGAACGGCCCCCGCAGGCTCCCTCCCCGTCTCCATCCGCCGCGGGACCCGCGGCCGGCCTCCTCCTCCTGTCGGGGCGCGCAGGCGGGCATTGGGGCCTCGCCTTTCCCCGGTCCCCCCTCCCCGAGGGCTCGGCCCCTGGGCGCCCCCGAGGTCCCCCTGGCGCTCACCGCCTGCGGACGGGGTCAGCTCCGAGTCGTCAGGGCCCGCGGCGTCCGCCCGGGCACGGCAACCCGCGCTGAGGAAGGTAGGCGGTTGGGCTGTGGCGCTCAGCCTCTCACCTGGACGTTGAGGCGCGGCCGCTCCGCGGTTTTGTTTTGTTTTTTTTTTTTTTTTTTTTTTGGAGGGGGGGAGGTTCCTGCGCCCAGGGCGGCGCTTCCGCCACGACTCCGGGGTCTCCGAGGTAGTGGTCAGACTCGCAGGTATGCTTGGGATGCTAACGGTCCGCACCGCAGGGGCACGGAGGTTTGGTTCGGCCTCGAACTGGGCTGGGCGGGGCCCGTGGGCTGCGGCGGAGGGTCGCGGGGGCCAGGCACAGGGGCCTTCGCCCTGCGGGGTCCCCTGGCCCCCGGGCGCAGCGGGGCCGCAGAGGGGCGTGGGCGTGGGCCCTGTCAGAGCCGGGAGCGGGAACGCGGGCGACAACTTGTAGTGTTCCGTTCCGGTGCACACGGCCACCGTGCGGCGTGCTGTTGCCGACCCGGCCGGGCTTCTTGGAAAGGGTCCCCTGAGCAAGTGCACGTGGCCGCGAGCCGCTGGCCTCTGCTGCCCCGCTGTTTGCAGACAGGATTTAGGGGTTTCTGACCGTGTCCGCTCCTCCTCCACCCCGAGACCTTCTGCTATGTGGCCCTTTGTTGCCCTGTGTCCTGGTGGTGCCCTTCCAGCTTCTCTGGAAACGAATTGGGATTAGGGGGATCACCGAACTCTTCCCTAAGAAATGTCTGGAGGCACTGCGTTTACATCATTAGAGCCTAGAGGGGCTGCGCGGGCCTTTGGATGGTCTGGACCTCACAGCCTTTCATGACTCTGCACAGCAGGATCTCGGGTTGGCTAGAGGTCAGTTGAGGAGAGGTGAGATGGTGCTCCGAGTATGGAGGGAATGGGCGCTCCCCAGGACCTTGACCATGTAGCAGGGCCACCTAGGAGTACCCCTGAACTTGGTGATGTTTGGGCTGAAGTGCTGGCCAGCCTTTGATGTATTGTGGTGTGTCCTTGTCGCTTTTCCGATTCTGAGGTGAGATGCAGGGATAGCTTGTGTGTGTGTGTGGGGGGGGGGGGGAGAGAGAGAGAGAGAGAGAGAGAGAGGGAATTGATAGAGAGAGAGAGAGAGGGAATTGATTGACCAGGCTAGCGCCACATTCGGGAAGGTGAATGAATGTTCAAAGTAATTGACACAGACTTTAAAGAATTTTTTTATTCTTGTAAAATTAGGGAATTGGGAAAAATCAAAGATTTATATTCCTGGGCAGTTGTCTTCCTTTACTAAGGAAAATTAAGCATACTGGCAGAGGGCATTGGAGTAGCTTGATCATTTATCAAGTACTAGTCCAATAAATGAAAGGTTGCCTTGCATCCTAAGCCATTGTCCTTAAGGTGCTGTCCCTTCATTATACGTAGTAATGGACTGTCACATTACCAGTAGTCTTTCTCTTTCTTTCTTTTCAGAGGAAATAGATTTTGCTCGTTTGGGCATTTTTTAGCTTTTTACTACCTTTGGGGCAAAGATGAGGTTGAAGAACTTATTTCTTTTGCTTTTAATATTTTTTCCATAAAAATATTTTTTCCATTAAAATCTTATTTTAAATATTAGCAGACATGCCTTGATTTCAGATCTCCATATTAGCAATAGAAATTAATCATAATAAAAAATATTTCCAAAGTGTAGTTCATTAAATCATTGCCATTTATACTCTTATGGACTCCAGTCTTCATGTAGCCTAAATACTCAACAAACTGATCTTTATGTTCTATCTTGCCTTCTTGGTGTTTGGTAGCTTTAGTGAGTCATGAGACTTATTTCTTTAAAAGTCTATGTGGTTGTAGTGTTAATTAACAAGGCATGGATCAATGTTGTTTAAATTGCCAGTTACAATCGAAATTATAAAAAAATTAAATAGAAATCCTAGCAAATTAGTAATGGTAAATAGAGTTTTGTATTACTTCTTTTTCTCTATTTCATATATGTATGTGTATTTTGGGTAGTGATGTAAAACATGTTTTTTTTTTCTGAATGGTCTGAATTTTTAAAGGCAAGTTTATTGGCCAGGTCACTATATGGAGTCAGTTCATCTGGCTTTTAGTTCTGATTCTATTACTATCTTGATGATCTTGAGGAAATCACTTGACTTGTTTTAGTTTCCTCATTTGTAAAATGGGAATCAAAGAGATGATGCTGCAGAAAGTGCTTTGAAAAGTGTATAGATGACAATTACATCTATTATCCTATGAAAACAAGGTGATGTTTAATAGAAAAAGCAAAACAGCGGCATCTTTAAAGCTCGCATCCTGAGAGACTGTTAATCCAGTGGTCCTGCCATTCCTAGAATGTAGTTCATATTCCTAGAGATTACTGTTAAGGAGCCCATTTCATACAATGTGGTGGAATTTGTGGAGTGTGATGACCCAGGTTCAAGTCTCCACTGTGTTGGTCCTATCTTTCTGACCTTAACCTTAACCTTCAGTTTCCTATTTATAAAATGAACATAACAATAGTACCTATCTATTCAAGATGGTTGGGAATATATGAAATTGAGTGAATACTATCATATAATAAGCATTCAATAAGTATTAGCTCTTATTGTTTGTAGTTTCTCCCATATTTGTGGTTCATACTGTTGTCCCATTTGCTCAAACTAAAATCTGGGATCATTTTCAACTCCATTTCCTTACTGTACCACAACCATCAGAAAGGCTAGTCAACTATTACTTCAAAACATATCTTGAATTTCTACACTTCATCTCTCCCGCTGCCACTGTAGCCACTCCATCTCTCACTTGTACCTTTACAGAAACTCCCTAACTTTTCTAACACCGTTCTTGCTCTTCCCTGCCCCAGGTTCCACTTAGCAGCACTAGAGTGATCTTTAAAAGTGTAAATTGATCCTATTGCTCACTTGCTTAAAATCCTATAGTGGCTTTTCGTCATATTTAGAATAAAATTCAGACTCCTTTTCTTAGCCTTCTGTATTTCTCTCATCTTATCTACCTTTTCTACCTTGTGTATTCTCCAGCCACATGGGCCTTCTTTTTCACATATCAGATCTTCAAATTCATTCTTATTCTGAGGCCTTGGGTGTTGCTCTTCCCTCTGCTTGTGCCACAAGTCTTTGCAGTGTTGACTCTCTGTTGTTCGGATGTCCGGTCCTCTCAGAGGCCTATCCTGACTATCTATGTGGAAGTTGCCGCCTATACCTATAGAGTCATGCTCTATACCTGTGTTTTATTTTCATGTTAGCATTCATCCTTGCCTATTTTCTTATTTACTTCTTGTTATGTTACCTGTACCCTTCACCAGAGTGTGAAAACCATGAGAACAGGGATCTTATCTGTATTGTTCAAGGCTGCCTCTCCAGTGCTTAGGACAGTACACGTATTAGGTACTCAATAAACACTAGTTGGGTCATACAGCAGTGAACAGGACAGATATAGCCCCTGTGTTCAGAGTGTTTGATTTAGATCAGAATCAGCAAATCTTTTCTTAAAGGGCCAGATAGTAAATAATTTAGGTTTGTAGACCATAAGGTCTCTGTTGCAGCTACCCACTTTGCCATTGTAGCGATAAAGCAGCCATTGACAGTATGTAAATGACTGGGCATAACTGTTCCAGTAAAACTGCATTTAGAAAAACAGGCAGTGGTGGGGCGCCTGGGTGGCACAGTCATTAAGCGTCTGCCTTCGGCTCAGGGCGTGATCCCGGTGTTCTGGGATCGAGCCCCATGTCAGGCTCCTCCACTGGGAGCCTGCTTCTTCCTCTCCCACTCCCCCTGCTTGTGTTCCCTCTCTCGCTGGCTGTCTATCTCTGTCAAATAAATAAATAAAAATCTTTATAAAAAAAAAAGAAAAAGAAAAACAGGCAGTGGGTCCCTGGTGTATAGTTTGCTCACCCCCTGATTTAGAGCATTGCTGTTGATGAGAGCTTTCTGTGCTGATGGGGCTGCTCTTTATCTACAGTGTCCAGTTTGATAGCCACTAGCTACACGTGTCTATTGAGCACTCGACATGTGGCTGGTACAACTGGGGAACAAAAAAAATTTTAGCAGCTTCACTGAGGGATAATTGACATACAGGAAACTGTACATATTTGAAAGTATATGAATCTGTAAGCTTTGGCACATGTATGTACTTGTGAAACCATCACTACAGTGAAGAGAATGAACATATTTATCATCCCCCAAAGTTTATGTCCCTTGCTAATCCCTTGGTTTTTCTCCCCCTTCCTAGGCAACCATTGGTCTGTTTTCTGTCCCTGTAGATTAATTTGCATTTTTAAGAATTATATATAAATGGCGGGCGCCTGGGTGGCTCAGTCATTAAGCGTCTGCCTTCAGCTCAGGGCGTGATCCCAGGGACCTGGGATCGAGCCCCGCATTGGGCTCCCTGCTCGGCTGGGAGCCTGCTTCTCCCACCCCCCCTGCTTGTGTTCCCGCTCTCGCTGCCTGTCTCTCTCTCTGTCAAATAAATAAATAAAATCTTAAAAAAAAAAAAAAAAGAACTATATATAAATGGAATCATACTATGTATTTTTTCTGGCTTCTTTAATTCAATATGATTATATTAGGATTCATCCATGTTTTTGCATATATCAGTAGTTCATACTGATTCCATCATGTAGAGAAGCCACAGTTTGTTTATCCATTCACTTATTAGTGGGTATTCGGGTTGTTTCCAAGTTTTGGCTACTACAAATAAAGCTGCTGTGAACATTCATGTATAAGTCTTTGTATGGACCTATGCTTTCCTTTCTTTTGGGTCAACACTTAGGGGTTGAATGGCTGGATCGTATTTTAGATGTAAGTTTAACTTTTTAAGAAAATGTCAAATTGTTTTCCAAAGTGGTTTTACATTCCCATTAACAGTGTATAAGAGTCTAATTTCTCCACATCTTCACCTACACTTACTATCTTTTTGATTGTAGCCATCTTAGAGGGAATCATAGGGTATTTCACTATGGTTTTGGTTTTCATTTTCCTAATGACTAATGATGTTGAGCATCTTTTTATGTGCTTACTTGTCATCCATGTGTTATGTTTAGTGAAGTTCCTATTCAAATATTTTGCCCAAATTTAGTTGGATTTTTTGTTTTTATATTATTGAGTTTTGTGAGTTATTTATATATTCTGATTCAAGTTCTTTATCGTATATGTGATTTACAAATATTTTCTCCCACAATGTAGCTGGTCATTTTATTCTTTTAACAGTGTTTTTCAAGGAACAGTGTTCTTAATTTTGATGAAATCCAATTTGTCATTTTTTTCTGTAATTTTAGTTAATTATAACTTATTTGAATTTAAATTTGAGTTGCCACATGCGTCTATTGGATACTATACTGGACAGCACAGGTTGAGAGAAAGACAAAAGCGATAATAACAAAAATTAATAAATAGTGATAACTATTATTAAAAAAACAAACATGGATATGGAGCTAGGCCACTCTGGCATTAAGTTTTCAGGGAAGGCCTCTCTTAAGTGAGGCTTTACTCTTTTATGAGTGAAAACAAGATGCCATAAAAAGATTTCAAGAAGTAGGAGCAATTATTCAAAGATCCTGAGGTAGGAAAGAACATGATGTGTTTGAAGAGCCAGTGTGTAGATGCTGTATAAGAAGCTATTCTCTTTATTTTATAGCCACATTTAGTATTTTAACCTGAAGCAGAATTACCTACCTGGTTCATTGACCTTAAATCCACTAGTCAGATGCTTTGACTATTTCCAGATATCAAGGATTTTCTGTCGCTTAGACTCTTCAGAATAATACACAATAAATTTGTAGAGTAATTTCTAAAAATGTGGTTCTAAAAGATAATAGGAGCATATGGATAATGCTCCTAGATAGAATTCTGAATTAATCTTATGGATAATGTGGGGCGCCTGGGTGGCTCAGTCATTAAGCGTATGCCTTCGGCTCAGGGCGTGATCCCGGCGTTGTAGGATCGAGCCCCACATCAGGCTCCTCTGCTGGGAACCTGTTTCTTCCTCTCCCACTTCCCCTGCTTGTGTTACCTCTCTCGCTGGCCGTCTCTATCTCTGTCAAATAAATAAATAAAATCTTTTAAAGAAAAAAAATCTTATGGATAATGTATCCTTGAGGATATACACATTTGGATAGAACAGTTTTTATGAAATGAAATGGAAGCACATATTAGAGTCATTTCGGTTAGGGAACATTTGTGTCATACTTAAGCACTCTGACCCTTTGGTTTTACATACTAATTGAAAACTCCTTGATAGGGAAGAAAGACTTAGAGGCACAGAAAGTCAGTTGGAGCAATAGGATTTTAAAATAGCTCCAACATATTAAAATGTGGCAGCTGTTATTGTACACTTCATTCTGTCTTGTCTTTCTGCATTCTCTGGGTCCACATCTGTTTATAGCAGCTCATGGTAGAACACCCCGAGAGCCAACTTTGGTCATGTGTGTGTCTTCTGCTGGGGTTTGAATGAAACATCTTGGTGAGTAAGCTTCAGTTTTACTCTATAATACTGAGAAAATATTATGCCTGTGGTTAAATCAATATCTTTCTGAATCCTTTTCGTGTGTTATTCACCGAGTGAATTGATAAAATCAGGTACATGAGGTTATTTTGGCTCAGAGGAGTCTGAAATTATCAAAATCTGAAATAGATTAATCAGAAATGGCCTCTGTTATCACTGGTGTGATCTCCAAACTCGTGACTGTACTTTGCTTCTTTGTCTGTAAAATGGTGGTAATAACCCATATCTTGTATATTTCATAAGTTGTTTCTTATGGGTCAAGAGAAGAAAGTATATTCAGCACTTTAAGTTCAGAAGCCAATTAGTATCTTTTACCAGGTGAAAGGAGGTGTAAAGCAATAAAAAGAGTTTTATTTCTTTGAATTTGTTAAAAGAACATTTACATGCAAATGAGTGGATGCTGTCTGTCTCATTCAGCTCAAACTGCCATAACAAAATACCATAAATTAGGTGGTTGAAACATCAGACATTGATTTCTTACAGTTCTGGAGGCTGTGAATTTCTATGATCTGGGTCCCAGCCAGTTGAGGGTTCACTTCTTGGCTTGTAGTTCACCATCTTCTTTCTGTGTCTTCATGGGAGAGGCAGGGAAAGGGGGAGAGAGGAAGAGAGGTGGAGATGGAACTAGATGTCTCTGGTCTGTTCTTATAAGGGCACTAATCTCATCATAGGGACCTCACTTTCATGACCTCATCTAAACCTAATCACCTCCTAAAGACCCCCACCTCCTAATACCATCGCATTGGAAATTAGAGCTTCAACATATGAATTTGAGGGGGGAACATTCAGTCCATAACACTGTCCTTCAAAGTAATCATCCTTGAAGGTCAGAAATATCAAATAAGATAGAAACTTAAGCAGAAAGATAAGAATTTAATGTTTATAATTTATGGGGTAATAAAAGGAAATTTTAAAACCTCTTTAAGTGAATGCCTAACTATATATAATACACATCAATTATATGAAGTAAGTAGTATTAACTTATTTTTGCAGAAGAAGGAACTGAGCCCTGCCAACGCCACTTGTAGTAAGCAGCAAAGCTGGAATTTGAACCAGATCTTCCAACTCTATTTCTTTTTCTAACTAGATTATAGATGCTTTTGTTACTATTTGTAACATAGGATATAGGAGAGAGTAAATTTGAATTCTATACAACCAGCTGAGAAAAGCACATTTGAGAGGTTTTTCTCCTGAGAGGTAATTTCCTTCTTTGGGGAGCAGAATCTCTACTTTCTCCATCTACCATTGAATGTTATGTTCACTGCTGCCATTAGGTAAATGTTAGGTAAATGTCTTAGTCAGGGTTCTCTAGAGAAACAGACCAGTGACAGTCCCGTGATCTGCCATCTCCAAGCTGAAGACCTAAGGATAGTCAGTAGTTCTATTCACCACCATCTTTTCCTGAGGCAAGATGAGATGAGATGTCCCAGCTCAACAGTGAGGAAGGAAAAAAGGGGCAAATTTCTCCTTCCTCCATTCTTAATTCTGTGAAGGCCCGCACGAGATTGACTGATGCCCACCCACTTTGGGGAGGGCTATCTGTCTTATTAAATCCGGTGATACAATATAAATGGTAGTCTCATCCAGAAAAACCTCATAGACACACCTAGAAATGTTTAATCTGGGCACCCTGTGGAGAGTCAAAATAAAATTGATCATCACAGTAAATGTTAACTAATAGTGAAAATAAATGATACAATCATTAGTCTGATTACCTTGGAAATGTGTGATTTTTATGCTTCGGTCTCTGTCATTTTTGGAAGTTTTATATAAGGCAATCATCGTACTTCTGGAGTTCCTTAGCCAGGTCTGCTTTCCAGGCTGATATCTCAGTCATTTGCTGTTGGAAAGCTTGGCATATTCCCCAAACTTACAGAACTGTATTTCAAACTTAAGGGTGGGTGCACTGAATTCTATGCCTCTGTGGACAGTCATGTGTTTGGCACACCCAGTTGAAACTCTCTCAGTTCAGAAAACTTTATGTCATGATCTTGAGCATAGGAAAAAACTCTTGCTTCCATAGTTATTTTTACCTACAATGTGAACATAGTCCTGCGGTTTTTTTTTTTAAAGATTTTATTTACTTATTTGACAGAGAGACAGCCAGTGAGAGAGGGAACACAAGCAGGGGGAGTGGGAGAGGAAGAAGCAGGCTCCTAGCGGAGGAGCCCGATGTGGGACTTGATCCCAGAACCCCGGGATCACGCCCTGAGCCAAAGGCAGACGCTTAACGACTGCGCCACCCAGGCACCCCTGCATTTTAACATGGCAAAAGAAAAACTAATTTTTTGTGACTCCAACATTCATATGTTAGAACAGAATAAATTGTATTTTTTATAAAACAAAACTTAGGGATAATCTTATTTTTACACATTTGTGTAAAAAGTAATTATCAATTTAAAGTAAAATAGTTAAAACAGAGAATTGCAACTTAGAGACTGAAAATTCCCAAGTCACAGATACTAAATAGTGCAGTTGTTGCTCTTGGTTGCCAAGTGAAGATGGCAGTGAAGCAATCTGTCACTCTCTGTGATTCACCATTGTCCCAGGCTATGACTCAGGGAAAGGACTGCAGGACAAAAGTGGACAGTGTTCAGAAGGTAGTTCCCTACCCCCCAGCCTCCCCCCCGTGTTCAGTAGACGGGGATAGGTGACACAACTTGATGGCACCTACAGAAAAGGAGACTTCAGTAATTGAGGTGTCTGAATCCTTTCAAAGTTCTCATCTCACCATCCAGGACTTGGTGGCTGTTCTTTCCAAAGTAAAGACATCTTTAGAACCACATAACAACTTAACAAAAATATGTGATTATGAAGCTTGCCTTCCTAGGAGTTATCAGTAGTTGAAAATATACTAGATTTCAATTTAAATTGCCACTAATACAGGTTGTAAACTATAAAATATCACAGAAATAAATGGGTATATAACTAACACCAAGGTTATATATGCTTTGTATACACACTTAAACGTACATACACTTGTGTGCATAGTGCTTTGAAGAAATGTATCTACATTTTGTTACTGTGATTTATTCGAGTTTCATGACTCATACCTTTCTCATCCCCAGAGCATTTGACAGAAACCTCTGATACGGACTCGGTGTGCCCGCTCTGCAAACTCATGTTGAAGTACTAATCCCCCTGGGTTAGATGAGGTCATGAGGGCAGAATCCCCGTGATAGGATTAGTGCCCTTATAAGAGACCAGAGAGCTTGTTCTCTGTCTTGTCTCTGTCCCCCATGTGAGGAGGATACAGCTTTAAGGCAGCTATCTACAAGAGAATGAGGGTCTCACCAAGAACTGAATCTGCAGGCACCTTGACTTTGGACTTCCCAGCCTCCAAGACTATGAAAAATAGATGCTTGTTGTTTAGACCATCCAGTCTGTTATTCTGTTGTGGTAGCCTGAGCATATTACCTCTGCAAGAATTTTTCCTCAAGGGGAAAGTTTTCTTTCCCATTCTTTGTGTTGGTTTCCCAAGTGTTGTAGATCGCAGGGACTCTGAAGGTTGTGGTTTGTGCAGAAAGCCTGTGGGCTGGATGCTCAGTTTGGTATTGGCAATTGCAGTGGTTTTCTAAAGCAGCCTTGGACGGGGGTGAGGGTTAGCCTTTGTTTACGTACGGAGGACTTAGCTACATACAGTGTGGGAGGCTGGAAAGGGAGCAGAGGAAACTGCCTTCTGTCAGCCACCAATAATGGGGATTACAGGCAACAGCCCAGTTTATTTTATAATTTTGTTTCAGTCTGATTTTCTTTATCTAGGACAAATTTAGATTAGAAACATCCGAACAACAGCAGAAATAGTCCTATCAGCACTGTGTGTCAGTGCTGTGCTGAGCAGCCCTGACCTCATTTTGACAGACAGCTGTCACATGGCACAACTGAAAGGTAAAACCTATTTCTGGATGTTTGGTCACTTGTGTGTGGACTCTGAAAATGGAATGTATGTGTGCCCACATCAGCTCACATTTCAAAGATGTGGAAAACCCAGCTGCTCTGTGGCCTTTTGCTTTCCTTGTTTACCTGGGTCCTAATTTACATCTAGGAGAGAATCTGTATTCCCACTTCTACCCCTGCATTTACCCTCTTGAACCTCAGCTTTGGCAGTAGTCTTTGCTAGGTTAGACTACATCTGAATCTGGATAGACCTAGGCCTGTTTTCCATTTTCATTTTATACATTCTGTTTTTTTACCATTATGGTTTCTGGATCTGATGACCACACCCTTTCCCTCTGCATGAGGAAAGTGAGAGGTTGCTGTAAGGCAGAGCTTCCCAACCGTCACAGATGTGTCTGCTACAATCAGCCCCTCAGCTGCTAGGCAGGTAGATGGCTATGAGGGCAGCCAGAGAGCCTCATCGTTTATCATAGCGTGCTGTGGATGTGTAAATCATATCACCCTGTATGGCCATGATGTGAGAAATGTGAAGCCCCGCCATGTGAAGGATTATTAGGGAGAGGGCATTGGTGTTTGACCCTGTCTACTCCAGGGTGCTACTAAAAAGGAATAGTGACCAGAGGTTGAAACTGGTGACTTTACCAAAGAAGAAAGTCCAGCCAACTTCAAGGCCCACAGTGATACTCCGGAAGCCTGCATGGGTCTGGTGGAGGCAGAGGAACAAAGCATAATGTATAAGGGGAATTTTGCTATCCTCGTATTTATTTACATACAGTACTCATGCGTTCTAAAGTATCACTCTATGTTACACTATTGCAGTGTTTTCCACATCAGAGGACTTTTCGCATATAATCTTACTGTATTCTTTGTGGTAGGTTGGATGATTATGTCATTTTTCAGAGAGGACTCAGAAGTTAAGTGCTGGAACCAGGGTGCAGAATTTAGGTCCATTGTCTCCTAGCCCATTGCCCATTCTCTTACGTTACATAGATTCTCGTGTTTATTGTTTTATTTCAAAGTGGTTGTCTCATAGAAAGAGGAAAGACAGCTAAAAATATTTCTTTCTTAATCTCAGAAAAGAACTATCCTTCTACAAAGGTCTCCTGTGATGACATAAGTTTTAATTAAATACTCAAAGTGACTCTGGATGGAGTGATTGTGAGTAAATAGAGGATCACACACATCACAGACCAAAGTGACAATAGTGAGAAGCTTCAGCTCACCCGGTGGTCAAAACCTGGTTGTGATAATAGGACCTAGAAGCAAGGTGCAAGTTCAAAAATTTTCTTGTTTCCTCGCAGAGCCAGTGTCGCTGAGGTATGTCTCCACAAATTAAATACTGCAGGTGTGTCAGGAAGACAAGAAAGAAACAGTTTATTGATTACAAAATTGTATAGACTAGCCACAAAAGGATTAATGATCAAATTTGAATAAGCTAATTTGTAAATCTGATTAATTTTTTTCTAGCCTCGAAACTTGAATTCTTTAAAAGCTTTCCTCAAAGCCCTTATGTTAGTGTGTGTGCTGCCGAAGCAAGCACTCAGAGTTCTCGTTTTTAATGGTATGCTAATTTTAAATGTTTGGAAGTGACTTCAGCGCAGTTGACTTAAATTCACCTGAAATGCTTAGATGTTTTTCTTCATAAAGTGACTGTAACAGAAGAAAGGATGAAAAGTTGCAATTCACCTGACTTAAATCATTCATCTTGTTCCTTTTTTTTGATAGGCATTCTTTTCCTATAATCTCTGTGAGAATTAAGAATGACCAGATTCAGAATGATTTAGAGGTTCCGAAAATAGTACTGTATCTCTTGGTTGATATGAAGTTAAACTTCTAATGAGAGACTACCTACAGATTTTTATGTAAACAGTGTTTTCTGAGTTGTTGAAAATAAAAGACCAAAGATTTTTTTCTTCAGTTACCTGTTTACAGTTTCATTTTCCTACATAGGCACACTTGTATCGCCACCTTAAACTCTCAAGATATGGGCAGTGTTAATTCACTGACTTAATATACTGCTACTAAAAATTTACTGTGTGAAAATGGTAAGGCTAGGGCACTGGAGTGGTGGGGGAGGGTCAGTGGGTATATTCCTCAGATCTCTGAGAAATTCAAATGGAGAGCCACTCAAATATTTTGTACAAAAACATGTTGGACAGAAAGCAAATAATTTTCATTTTCTCGTATTGTACTACAGATGATTATTATACAAATAAAGAAAATTATGGCTCTTGGCTATGAGCCAGTTTGCTGGGATAGAACCCAGTGGCTTAGTAGTTTGGTAGTTAGCTCTTTGTTTTTCTTTTTCACAGCTTTATTGAGATATAATTGACATGCTATCGTATATTCAGAGAATTGTGCATCTGTTGTCGCAGTCAATTTCAGAACATTTTCATTACCCCAAAAAGAAACACCACACCCCTTTATCATTATGTCCCAATTGCCTTATCTCGCCAAACTCTGGACAAACACTAATCTACTTTAAGCTTCTATAGATTTGTTTATTCTGGATTTTTCATGTAAATGGGATCATATAATATGCGGTCCTTTGGGACTGACTTCTTTTAATTAGTATAGTGTTTTCAAGATTCATCCATATTGTTACACATGTCAGTGTGTCTTTTATTACAAAGTAATATTCCATTATGTGGATATACCACAGCATGTTTATTCATTCATCAGTTGATGGACATTGGTGTTGTTTTCCACTCTTTAACTATTATAAATAATCCTGCTGTGAACATTCACATGCATGTTTTTGTATGGACACATTTTCATTTTTCTTGTTTATGTACCTGGGAGGAAATGCAAGATCCTGTGTAACTCTGTGTTAAGCCATTTGCAGAACTTCTGAACTAGGTCCCAAAGTGACAGCACCATTTTATCTTCCCACTAGCAGTTTATGAGAGTTCAGTCTATCCATGTCTTCGCTGGCACTTTTTACGTCTTTTTTATTATAGCCATTCTGATGAGTATAAGGTGATATGTCATGGTTTTGATTTGCATTTCCCTGATGGCTAATGATGTTAAGCATCTTCTCTTGTGCTTATTGGCCTTTGGTATATCTTCTTTAGAGAACTGTCCATTCAGATTCTTTGCCCATTTTAAAATTGGCTTATTTATCTTTATTTAATTGTGCCAATTCAATAACAATTCTTTATATACAAATCCTTTATCAAATATATGATTTGTAAGAATTTTCTTCCATTCTGTGGGTTTTCTTTTTACTTTCTTATTAGTGCCCTTTGAAGCATAGAAGTTTTTAATCTTAACAGTGTCCAATTTATCTATTCTTTTCCTTTTGTTGCTTGTGCTTTTGGTATCACATCTAAGAAACCATTGCCTAACCCAAGGTCACAAATATTCTGCCTATGTTTTTTTCTAAGTTTTTTTTTTTTTTTAATAATTTCAGCTCTTACTTTTAGATCTTTGTTTCATCCTTAGTTAAACTTTATATATGGTGTGAGATAGGAGTCCAACTTAATTCTTTTGCATGTTTATGTCCAGGTGTCCCTGCACCTTTTGTTGGCAGGTAATTAACTTTAATCATCAGATGTTTACCCTGTAGTTCAAAGTAGTAAATGTCAGCACTGTGTTAGAAGATGTAGTTTGCAGTATACAAGGATGACTCTTCACCATCCAGTTCCACAGCAATGCTTACATTTCCTTAATGACAGCATTCCAGCAGAGCCCCTTAAAGGTTTGTTTGTTTTCTTGTGTGTGTGTATGGGGATAGTGATACAGGTATGGAGGATAGTGGATTTTAAAATTCACCTAAAGCCTTCACTTATTGAGTATATAGTTTGTGCCAGGCGTTGTACTAGGCTTTGGGAATACAAAGAGAGGCCTACTACTGAGCAAAATTCCAGTAAATAATTGTCGAAGGACTGGAGAAAGCTGGAAAGAAGTTACAGTCCCTGCTCTCTAGAAAGGTGCAGAAAGATAAATAATATAATACGAAATGCCATAACCGAGTCATAATATGAGAAGCAAGATAGTAACACAGGGAATTGAACATACAATGAATACAACTGATTAAAAAAGAGTCAAAGTGGAAAGCAACTTGCAGATTAGCTGGAAATATTGCTGCAATTTTGCTATTATTGAAATATTTTTAAAAAAGGAATTATAGGTATTTGGTTATTTTCAATTATGACCTCTATTTTACTTTTTAGCGGAATAGGTCTTTGCCCTTATTACCAAATATAACTGCAGAAGAGACAGCTTAGAAAATCAAAGATCTAATGACTTTCTTCTGTTCATGTTACACTTCCCTGATAAATTGCTGTTAGTAAAAACACAGATGTTTTTAGAATGTAATCACCTTTATTTCCTTTTACAACTTCTTCCAAGGTCCTCTTTATCTTTCCCAGTTGGAAGCGGAGGGGTAAATAAATGCTACTTCAGGTTTGTCTTTTAGCTCATATAAAATTCCTTTTTAGTTTTTTGGGCCCTTGAAGACTAGGTAAGTGGTACAATATCAAGAAAATCATTCCCAAAAGGTTAATGCAATTAATTGTTTAACCTAATATGTAGTTGTCAATTTAGAAAAAAAAACTGAGCCTGGGTGGCTCAGTCAGTTAAGCATCGTGCTCTTGATTTTGGCCCAGATCATGATCTCAGGGTTGTGAGATCGAGCCCTGCATCGGGCTCTGCATTGAGCATGGAGCCTGCTTGAGGTTCTCTCTCTCTCCCTCTCCCTCTGCCCCTCCCTCAGCTCTTTCTCCCCCCGACCTCCTTCTCTTAAAAAAAAAAAAAAAGAAAAGAAAAAAAACAGATTACCTCTTTACAAATACTCAGTTTCAGAATGGCATCCAGTATTTGTGAGGTCATCTAGATATGAACATCAAGCATGTGGGCATTCTGAAAAATCATACTGTACATTGTGATTTTTAAGCTAACAACGACAAAAAGCATTGTTTTAAACCTACCCTCTGTTTTCTGTGAGGCGAAGAATCAGTTTTTACTGTCATTGAACAACTGAAATTTGTTGGTGCTTGTATAGGCATAGCCTCAACCTGCCCCGACAAGCTTACACAGTAATCTATTTGTAGAGGAATCAATAGTCTCTATCTCCATGTATTATATTTCACACAGTTGTTATAAACGAAAAAGAAAATCCAAGTCTATTGCCTGAGAACAGATTCTTTGATAGATAAGTGAATTTGTTTTGAAGTCATCATTGCCCCTTTGTTTTGTATTCTTTTGAACAAAAGAAAGAGATCTGTGTATTTTTAATGAATTGATACCTAAATCTATTTATTAAGCTCCTATTAGCCATCGTAACATTTTTTTTTTTTTTAGAGAGAGAGAGAGAGCTGGAGGGAGGAGTGGAAGCAGGGGGAGGGGCAGAGAAAGAATCTTAAGCAGGCTCCACAGCTAGCACCGAGCCCAACACAGGGCTCAGTCTCACGACCCTGAGATCATGACCTGAGCTGAAATCAAGAGTACAACGCTTAACTGACTGAGCCACCCATGTGCCTCTAAGACTTGTAATTATATACAAGAGGAATGAATCCTGTGAATCTTAAATTGGCACATATAATGTTTAGTTCCTTATATCCAGGGTAAATCTTTGGTGGACATTTAACATGAGAATATAAGAAATAGAAGGGATCTAAGAGACTGTACAGTCCAAATTTTCTGATTTTCTAGATTAGGAAATGAAAGCCCAGAGAAGTGACTAAATTGCCTTGGGTTACATATCTCATTAGTGCTGAGTCTTACTACAAACAGTAGGATCTCAAATAAAAATAATATTCTTCCTATAGTTTGATTACATTCTGTTGCTTATGAATCCATTAGATGAAGTAAATACACTCTGCATTTGACTCCTTATACATCTGACAATTTTGTAACTAAGGAAACATGGGCTAATTAGTGTGGATATGGACCTCTGTGTTAGGTCTTCATGAGAAACTCCTATTTTAAAAACACTTTTACAGAAGAAAATTGGTCATCTTTATTTGAGTATTCATTCTCATCTTTAACAGCCATCACTCTCAGGAAGATTTCTTTATGTCAGAAGGTTTCAAATTTGGAGTCCATGAATCCCTGAGAAATCCATGTTATGCAGGTCTCTGAACCCTTTGAAATTATGTGTACAATGCAATTCACAGCTTTTTAAAATTTTTCAGAGAACCATACCCAAGATCAATCTGCTTTCTCAGTCTATGGTTTAGCAGCATTTCTTTTTATGTTCTCTTCTTTGGAAGACACTTTCTATCCTCCATATGATGACTCTGCATTAATTTCGAGATTATTTCTCCTTCCACATGAAGAACTTCAGATCATTTTAGCTTTTCTCACAGACTCTTCTTCCCCCAGCATTTTAAGTTCTTTTATGGCTGTCTTTTGAACATTTCTAAATTCTTTGTAAACCTGAAGGGCAAGGAGCTCAGAATTAGAAATTCCATATGAATGAAGATTCAGTTAGGAGTTTGGGTCTGCTGACCGTGGTGTCAGAGGGTTAGGGGCCGCAGAGGCAAGGCTGCTGAGATAGATCCAGGAATGTGGTTCCACTAAGGTAGACTAGGCGCACCCTAGTCTAGCTCAAAACTGAGGCTAAGGAGCTCAGGTAAAGCTTAAAGGATTGGGCACATTTCAGAGTTCAAAGCACAGTAAATAGATGTTGAAAAAAGGGAATCAGAGGATTGGGGGGTAGGAATCTAGCCCAGATCCGAAGGTGAAACAGAACCCTCAGAAAATGTGCATGTGAACAAACTGCCACCTTTCTTAGTAAAATCAACCAGTCTTTTAGTATTGAGACTCTTCACATGGGGACAGGCCACTGGGCCTTACAATACAAATACTTGTCTCCCAGATTTTCCTTCTCCCTGCCACCTCTGCGGTCACACCAGCCTCAGAATGGTGGATTCAGGAGACTTGTGTTCCCGAGAAGTGTGAGTAATGGCAACAGTGAGATGGGGCTGACAAGCTGTAAGATATCACATAGGTTATCAAAATCACAGACTTTTCTGGGAATCTGATGAAAACTGTGGGCTTTCTCTCCAGAAGCAAGGCATAAATAAATATCATGTAAATAAGAAATTGTACAATTTAACCTTCCCTGAAACTCATTCCTGATTAATAATACCTGATTGAGAAGTATGGTGTTCTTTCTTTCTTACCCATTTGCTTCCTGTGTTTTATTCATGGTTTATGTAATTGGACCAGTTGTTGTCTGAGCTATACTAAGAAGGTTTGGGCATATAGTTTCCACATATGAGCCAAAAGATTAATGGGGGGACGGCAACACTGAGGCAGGACACTGGTGACAGTAACTGTGGAGAGATCCTGGGGACATGGTGAATTTTGGGGATAAGAATTGTGCCAAAGAAGGCCAATATCCCCTTCTCACTGGATGATTATTCCTCTGTTCCTGTGCCAGGATCTAAGTTTGATTTTACTAGAAGCAGTTCCTTTATAAATAATGTAATTAGGTACTGATCCTGAACCAGTTAGTTTTCTGTGGTTCCTGCTAGAGCAGCACCCGGCTCCCAGGACGGCTGGCCTAGGCCCTCCAGCGGTAGGTGAGACCTCTGGCCAGGATAAGGTGAGAGAGTAGAGCAGGAAGAATGGCCACAGCCTGAACTTCACTCTGGCTGTTGATGAGCATATTGGTGATTTTACTCCTCCATTTCTGGGGGCAGGCCCTCTGACTCTCTCTAGAATTGTTAAATATATAAGATTGAATTTAGAGAGTGATTATCTGGATAATCCAAGTTGAATAAATCCTCATTTACCAAAAATCGTAGGTCCTCTGAAACAGAGTGCTTGAATTATCCAGTTAATCCTATGTTTATATACCACTTAGAAAAGAAGAAGAAGAAAAAAAAAAAACAACGATCTTTTTGGTCTTTTTTTTAAGTTACAGAAAAAAAAATCTGTTTGGAAGAAGGGATCCCCAAATGTGTAAATATTTAAGTTTAAAGGTCTATTAAATGTGTAAGAATCTAGTCTCTTTTGCTTTAACTTTCTTTCTTTCTTTCTTTCTTTCCTTCCTTCCTTCCTTCCTTCCTTCCTTCCTTCCTTCCTTCCTTCTTTCTCCTCCCTTTACTTGATCTCTTCAAATCTTGACATTCCTTGAGGCCCAGTTTGGGTCCTGTCCCGCCTATGAAAGAGAGACAGAACTACCCATATGACATTTTGAAGTATAAATGAGATACTCTAGTCTTGCCTTTAGCAGAGGGGCTGGAACATAGTAAGCAATATATTTGTTAGCTACAGTTGATGATAATGGTTATGATAATGCTTTTCCGAAATACTCTGATCAACATTTGACCTCCTTATTCTCTGGCCATAAAAAATATTTAAAGCCTCTACCACTTTTTGACACTATCCTAGTTAAGATGTTATTATTTTGTCTCTACAGTGAGATTGCAAGCTCTTTGAGAGGCAAGGATAGGCAATACAAAGCTTGCTGAATTGGTTGAAAGTTGGCATTTACTGGCTTTACAAGTCATGTGGTCTTCATTTGAATTTTTTTTTCCTCAACAGAAAATGAAAACACTAGCAGAAAGGAGGAGGAGTGCCCCATCTCTTATCCTGGATAAAGCCCTACAAAAAAGGCCCAGTACCAAGTAAGTGAAAAGCCTTGTATTATGCATTTGGTATGTGCTGTGTTTTTTTATATTTTTTTATGTGTGAGGTTTTTTTTGTTTGTTTTTTATCAGCACCAAAATTCTCTGTTTAATAATATAAAATATGACTTCTGATGTTATTTAGTAAGGTCTGTATTTTATGTGACTCATAAAGCCTTTTCAAACTGGTCTGTGTGATCAGTTGCTTTAAAACTAACTCAAAAATCTCATATCACCTAGTACATAAATGTGCAGTCTCCACATATTGCTGAAATTTATTTATAGAAATAAGTAGCAACCAGAATACTCAGAGGTGAGTTATTTTAACCACAATTTATCTTGGTTATGAGCAAACTTTAGCTTATTTTTTATTGTAAGGTGATACCTGTGCCTGGGCATGAGGCAAATTTTTACCGATTTTATATATGAAGAAAGATAACCAAACTGAGATTGTAAAAAATGGAATGCTAATGTCTTGTATGCGTTTTTAAATTAATTAGTGAATTAACCAGTAGCACTTGAAGTAGGAAAACAGGCTAACTCACTATGGAAATGACCATTTCACCTCTAAGACTAAGTACCATTTCAATAGACATTTTAAGCAAGTCTTTCATAATATGTAGAAACAGAATGATTTTCAATCATTAACTTATTCATTAATTTTCAAATGGCATTTTAACCAGGAGGAGTTTTTATGTTCAAAGGAATCCTGTGATAATTTTCCTCTAATCTGTGAATCCTTTTATATAAAGTGAAGTCCTTATCACCTTTACTTAAAATGAGGTTATATCTATTTTTTCTATGAATGATGTGCTAATTTAACATAAAATCTGTATGAAGCCATGGTGTGGTTTTTTTTTTCAGTGCCAAAAATAAATTATAGAACCAAATCCCAGTTAGTGAAACTTCCAAAATACTTTGGTCACTCTCTTACTACTCAGCATGTTCTCAGACTTAGCATTTCCCCCACCTGCCCCTAGAAGACACATACTTTAGTCATTGGGTTGATCAGGAAATGTAAATCACTTTTAACAGATGCCTAATCAAAACTTAATTAGGAAGATACTCTTCTTCCAAATAAATAATACATTCCAGTGCCATATATAAATGACTTTTGAATTATTTGTATTAATGTGTCTTTGCATTAGTGTGGAAGAAAGAGGATGGTTGTTTTCACAGTTTGACCTTGATTAGCTGGAAAACTCAGGAGTATGTATTTTTCGGGGGAGGTAGAGAGAGGAGGCAGAATTATTAGTACAACTGTGTATATGGATGTTTTATACATGTAAAAACAGCTTTATTATCTACTTTTTTAAAAACAGTTTTAGGTATAATTTCTTATTGGAAGCTTCTAGGGTAGATGTGTCCTAGGCTTTTCAATTATAAGTAGCCTTTATATCAGAGAATCTTTAGCCCAAGATCAGGGGTCAGTAGTGGCCCACTTACCCCCAAGCCTATGAGAATCTGTAATAGTATGCATGTAGATACTTTAAGTTTGTGTAGACTAGTGGTTCTCAGTGGGATGGTACTAACTTCTAGAGGGCATTTTGGAATTTTCTGGGGCATTTGAGTTTATCTCAGCGATTTAGTGGGCAATGGCCAGAGATGGTAAACATCATGTAATGCACAGGGTATCCTGCACATTAAAGAATTGTGGGATACCTACATGCTTTGAGGGTCCCGTGCGTGGCATTTTTGTGAAGGGAGCTGAAAAATTTTATATGATTGTCTCTGCCTATAACCTAACTGTTTTATATATGAAGCCAAAGTATTTGTATATACTTTTGTTTTAATAAACACTAAATTTTCCAGAAATGCCACTAGCTTGCATATCAGAAGATAATTATACTTGTATTGTTTGGGACCATTTCAGAAAATTGTTTGGCTTTACTTCATTTTCATGTACTTGTGTGTTATGGTTTTTTACTGTCCAACTTCTCTTAAATTTAAACGTGTGAATTGTAAGTAGTGTAAGCATCTGACTACTTCACTGACTTTTAGTATAGTCATGCAAGAGCATATACCTATTGAAATACCTAATTTATTATTAATTACCTTTATTTTCCTTTGTATTACTGTTAGGGTATTTTATTGATACTTTTGAAATTCTGTTAAATATCTGAATTTCATTTCAGGGTAGAAAAAGCAGAATGGAAATGAATACGTATGTGTAGATGTTGGTATCACATTGCGGAATTGGGTCTAATAAGGTTGAGAAGGATAGAGGCAGATAAAGTACCGGGTCGGTGACACTGACAACACTTCCCCACCTTACTGGGATTGTTGTGAATTAGAGAACCAATGTACTAATACATAGCCTTTTCGTTCCCCGTTCCTGCCTTCCCATTACCTCTGCAATAATTAGTGCTTACTTACACAATTAGTGCTTACAGAACCAGTTCCCCAAATTTCTGCCTCAGAAATAATGAAATATGATGGACTTGTGTCAAAATAACCACAGGAAAAAGTATATTTAAGTTGAAGTTGTATATGTTTTAATCTTCAATTTATTTCTTATGAGTTTCTCCAGGTCTGTAAAGTGAGGGCATAGCGCAAGGGAATAGGGCTTTCATATATCGTATGGAAATAGTGCTTTTACTGTGTGTAGTGTTGGACACTTAATGTGTGCAAAAAGAAAGCTGTTGGATGTTGAACATGTACGAGGTATTTGTAAGTAATGTAACCTCTGGATTGGAAAGAATCGTAAAGGTCATCTAGTCTGGTGGTTTCCAAAGCTTCTAGTTAGTGTTCTGCAGTGGGATCCAGATAGCTGCATAATTGTCAAACTCTTCATGGTTGATTCTGATACACCCTCCACTCTTGGTGGAGAAACACTATGGCAAGCTACAAAAGAATCCCTTTTTTAAAAGAATGCTTTTAGAGAAACCTGGGTGGCTCAGTCAGTTAAGTGTCCAACTCTTGATTTCAGCTCAGGTCATGATCCCAGGGTTGTGAGATCAAGCCCTGAGTCGGGCTCCATGCTCAGCACCAAGTCTACATGAGATTCTGTCTCTCCCTCTCCCTCGGTGCCCTCCCACCCCCTCACACATGTGCTTGCACTCTCCCTCTCTCTCTCTCTCTCTCAAATAAATTAATTAATTAAATAATCTTTTTAAAAAATTTTGCTTTACTATTAGTTGCACCCGGGAAACATGAAACCTTCTAAAGTCCAAGCTGAAAGCACACTTGTTTCAGAAGTAGAACTTCGTACAATGAAATTCTAGTTCCTAAAAAGAATCTTTACTATTTCATTACATAAAATATCATGGGAACTAATCTGTAAAAGAAATAGAGTACTTTAGCACTTATATTTCTTGAATTAAATACACAGTTACCATACCATTGAATATTTCTTGTATTGTACCCTTAGTGATTTTGGCTTTGTGACAGAATGTCACTGTTTCTGCTGTGGCTTCCCAATAAGGTATTGCTTAGTAATTAATGATGATAAAGTTTTTGTCCAAAGTTTAGCAAACATCCACAGGGGATTTAAAAGAATCCCTTCACTTAATAGCTGTTGCACCTCAATTTTTATTGAATTTAATGAACAAGAGCTAGTTTTAAAAGAGTGGGAAGACTTAGGTTAATTGGTGAGTTAACTGTATGTGTTAAACAGTTTCATCTCCAGTGTTCTTGGATCAGCCCCTACAGTTCATAAGGAGGGGTGGTTCATGGATTTTAACTTTTCTTTTTTTGTATGTGAATACCATTCAGATCAGCTAGAGGTGATTTCTCTAAGTAATTATTTTAGTATGTATCATAGCAGATGAGAGGCCTTCACACTAAGAAGGTTAGTGGTTTTCCAGCACGGCTGCATTCAGCTGTTTTTACCCTCAAACACAACACCATTCCATTCTGTATTTAGGACAGCCTCACCTCGCTTAGTGGTCGTCCTCATGCTAACACTCTGGGCACCTAATTAGAGGACTTAGTTTCCTCAAATGTAAAATGAGAGCGTTGAACTTATTATCTGATAAAAACCTACATCTTGTTCTATGGTTACATAATTATGATTTATGAAATTCAGTCAGTCAAAAGACTTCCTTATGCATACTCTGAACTCTAATCATTCTTAACTACTTGCAGTTTCCCAAGCACACTACACTCTGAGTTGGCTCAGATGGCACTTCCTTCAGGCACTCCTCTAGCCCGTCATACAGAACAGTCATGCTTCTGGAGCTTTTCATTGTAAGCACTCCTCCCACTGCATTAGCATCACCATCTATGTCGTGCTCCCTTGAATGTCACTGCCATTTATCAATAAATACATACCTGCCATTTTGTACAGACCTGGTGTTCAATTATTATTTGTTGGATGAATTGGTGAGTGAATAGTGTCTCCATTTCCAAACCAGAACAGAAACTTAGTAAGTTTGCACAGTTTAGTAGTTTCATAGGTTTCTGCCTTTCCTGCCCTCCTTTAAGTAGTCAACACCTGAGAGAATTTTCTTCATTGGTATTATTGGTGAAATTCTGGCTAGGGAGAAAGGCACATTCCTTTTGACAAAGTGATTCTGAATTATTGTTAGGAAATTATCTCATGCGGCAAAATACACCACGAACTCACGTATATGATCTGGAAATGCCACATATATTGGCATTCTCATGGTATTTCTTCACTTTTTCCAGGGATAGATTCAAATCATACAGACTTTCCCTCCAGAAAGTCAGTTGTTTTGATAGGTACTCAGCCCACCGTGTAGAAGTTACACAAAAATGTACCCACTTTTGCTTTAAGTTACAATCTGTTAGCACTTTTAAGTTGATAATTCACCTATTTCCATCCCCATATCCAAATTAATTTACTGCATATATGCTGTTTGCAAGACTTTGTGCTAGGGACTTTATATAAGTTACCTTTTCGATCTCTGCTCACTGCTGCCAAGACAGGCAGCACCAGGGAAGCATTGTGGTGCCGCAGGAAGGGCCGGGGCTTCAGCTGCATTCACTTGCCAGCTGTCCAACCTGACTTTCTGTATGACCTTGAAAAATCACCTAATCTCTGAATCTCAGTGTTTTCCTCTGTAAACTATGAATCTAATGCTTGCATCACAAAATATGAAGTGTGAAAATTCTTAAAAGATTGACTTAGTTATTATTAGTTGCCTCTTTCCTTCCCTTAGATATATTTCATTTCCAAGCTTTAAACCTCCTGACTCATCCAGCAAAGTCAAGTTTGTTAGTGAAAGTTCCTACTTTAATCATTATAGCATTGTATAACCAGAAGCAAATCATTGAGCCTGGCTCATTATATAGTGGAAATTGAGTTAAAGACTTGCCCTAGGTCATACAGTTGATGATAGACTTAGAGACAGGATTGGAAATGCAGGCCTCTGGTTTTGATGGTATATTCTTCGCATTATTCAAACAAAAGGGCTATGATACAGTGTCTAAGACCATGGATTCTGGAGCCAGATTGCCAGGTTTGAATCCTGATACTGGTCCTTACTAGCTTTATGATGTTGGGTATGTTTTTAAACCAGGGGTAATAACCTATCTTGGAAGATTATAAGGAAAACTAAGTGGGTCTTATATATGTAAATTTATTAATGTAACCACCAACATGTAATCAGTTCTCTATGTATGAAGACTATTATTATTACTACTACTACTAGTAGTAGTAATAACAACAGAAATAGAAGTACACAGAATCCTCATAGAAAGACTGAGGACCACAGCAGATTAGAAATAAAGAAGATGAAAGATGCAGTCTAGAAGCCAGCTGGACTCTAATATTAAATTCATTTTAGCAAGACAATTATATTTCTAGGTCTGGCCTAGAACATTTTGGATTTATTCTTGGTAGACCCTGGCAACTCTTGAGGTCTCCCTAGGCAAAAAGTCAAAGTATACCTAGAATGATTCTGGGAAATGAGGTCCTGAGACATGGAGGATTGACTTGGTTTCCTTGGCCTCTCCAGGCGGAGAGTCTCTCAGGGAGCCTTGTGTGCCAAAGCTAGGAATCAAGATGAGACACATACAGAATTGGCCGGTTTGGGATAAGGATGCTAGGATGAGTGAGCCACATCAGAAGGTGTTAGAGAACTAGGACAGTAGCTGTTTGCTGACTGGCTTCTGCTTCTTTTTGGTCAGTTCACTCGTGTTGTGCATGACTGCACACATACAAACACACGCACACGCGCGTGCTCAAGCGTGCTAACATTGCCTTACCTTGACTATCCCCCATTGTGTTCTACAGATTTCTCATTATTACCCCATTTTCCTTTTTTCTCCGTATGTTAGCATTATAATTTTAATACACATCTAAAGTATATGACAGCCCATCATCCTCTCATATGCAAGGAGTACATTTATACTCTGGAGTGGTTTACTGAGGATTGTGGTCAAATCCACTTTTTTTTTTTTTAAAGATTTTATTTATTTATTGGACACAGAGAGACACAGTGAGAGAGGGAACACCAGCAGGGGGAGTGGGAGAGGGAGAAGCAGGCTTCCTGCTGAGCAGGGAGCCCGATGCTGGGCTCGATCCCAGTACCCTGGGATCATGACCTGAGCTGAAGGCAGACGCTTAATGACTGAGCCACCCAGGCGCCCCAAATTCACTTTCATAACAGAATGAAAAACCACCTCTACCTGTGATTGTTTAGTGTGAACTTTCCAGATACAGTAACTGGAACGAATTGAATGACCTTATAAAGGCCATTCTCATACCAAAGACTCTAAGATAGTTGTGGTAACAGTTTGATATAATTTATAGGAAAGGTCAGTTTAAAAGAGAAGTTACTAGACTTTCTTTTGGAATTCTGTAAACCTTCCATATCTAGATACAGTTTCTTGGTACAAGACTTTGAAAAAAATTTAGAATTTTAGAGGAATTTTTAAAAAAATCCTTAATACCTTTTCAAAATCACAATAAACTATATAGACACATTCTCTTAGAAGAAAACCTGTGCCAAATACTCGTCATCATGCTGCCTTGCACTCTATGCCAGGCCTCTTCCTATAGTTTGGGACCATGTGTCCATAGGTTTTCATTGAGAGACCCATAGATAATTCAAGGTGTGTGATCAGAAGAACACAAAGTAGAAATTTGATACATTAAGATTGCCAGCGCCCTGCAAGATCCTTCTTACCTTGTGAAGAACATTTTCCAAAGTTGTAAAATTTGGTTGTAAAGGAAAGAGACAGCTATTGCTTTATAAGGTGGCAAAGTTGGCAAATTTTTACCAAAATGGAATTAACTGCTTTATTAAGCAAAAGGCTTTCCAGACCCACAGATCACCTTATTCTTTTCAAACTACTTTTTATATTCTTTTAAAATTATCAAATACATCTGTTCCTGGTGTATTGTGCTGTTTTCCTTTGGCATGATGCTGGGAGGACATCATTAGAAGATCATATTAAGTCTGTCCACATTCTAGTGGGCTTTGACAGAGTCAAATTGATTTATTTTTGCACTTGCAGTACAGTCATCCATTTAATTTCTTCTTCCCAACTATAGCCTAATTTGCTAATTGCATTCAATTTTATCTTTCATATTGGCACCAGGAAAGCACTGACTGCCTCATTGGTGATGCTTATTCCCCCTTGCACACCCCTCTCCACAGGGCTAGCCACTGTCCTGAGACATCCTTACTATACTGGGCTAGGTCGTCCCTCCCCCTATGCAGCTTGAAAGCTAGGATTTCTCAGAGGATCTTTAGAGTTCCATTATCAGCTTTCCTTCAGAACCCTGAAAAAAGAACTTATGAGGGAGAAGGGAGAATAACTGTCACTATTATCAAGAAGCTTCGTAGTACGGTGGTTAAGAAAGTACAAACCCTGCAGCCATCCTACCTGGGTAGAATCTGGCCTGGCTTCTTAACAGGAGAGAGAACTTTGACAAGCTCCTTAACGGATAAGGCCTCACGTTCCTTATCTGTAAAATGAGGATAACCTCATAGGGGATTCAGAAAGTTGATACCATAATGTATCTGGCACACTGTAAGTATTATGTAAGTTTTTTTGTTAAATAAGACTGTTGAAAATACATAAATCCTTGCTCCGCCCTGTCACATGTTGTATAATTTCTTAGTGTTCCATGTTTAGGTCTTGTTTTCTCAACTTGACTATCTGCTTTGTGAGTGAAGAGACCATGTGTTCTGTTCTTCACATGGACATGTTCAGTGCTGGGTATGGAACAGATACTCTGTAATATTAGCTGAGCTGAATGAGTGATTCCTTCCTCCCCGCAGCGAAGTAGGACAACACTCAGTTGGAATGGAAAGAAGGGTAAGAGTCCACTACTGCCTGAGAAAGTAACACAGCCAGCCTCAGAAAACCACAAAAAGAAGTATCAGTTCTGGAGTGACTGGCTGTTTAATGGATGTGATGCGATGCTCACATGTTTACTATGAGTCACTGCCATTGATTCTCTGAGGTATAGCTCCTAGTGTATTGAGAAGACACAGAGAATGGAGTCTAGTTTCTGCTCCATCACTGTATGACCTTGGTAGAGTCACTTAGCCTTTCTGCAACAAGGACTGTTTCCTCATCTGTCAGTGGTAGGGAGGAGGGGAGAGTGAAGCTGACTAAATCATTTACGGACTTCTACCAGCCCCCACCTGTTTGTTTCTTTATGCTAATTGTAGCTTTGGCACATGGAGAACAGAAAATGGTATGACTGCTCCTTGCAAAACTTTTTATCACAACTCTTAAATCCCGGAGGGTCTGTCACACTACTAAGGACTACGTATCCCTTCTATCCTCTCATTGCAAAGGTCAAGCATTTGCTTGTGTGGGATCTTTGGTCTGTTTATTGTTACAATGTCATTTTGGTAGCCAGCCTCCATAATGGCCCCAGTGATTCCCACCTCCTGGTATTCACACTCTTGTCTAATCCCCTCCCACATCGTACAGAATTGATCTGTGTAACCAGTAGAATATTGCAAAAATGATGGTGTATCACTTTTAAGATTAAGGCCAAACTTCTGTCTTCATTGTTGTCAACACTCTATCTTTCTTATCACTTGCTCTGTGGGAAACCACATCCTGAGCAGTCCTATGGAGAGGCCTATAGGGGAGGAACTGAAGTCTCCACCCAACAGCCATATGAGTGAGCTTGGAATCAGATTTTCCAACCCCAGTCAAGTTTTCAGGGATTACAACCCCAGCCTGACTGCAGCCTCATGAGCAGTCTGAGCCAAACCCAGCCGGCTAAGCCTGGTTCCTGACCATTAGAAACTATGTGAGACAATAAATGTTTGTTTTAAGCTGCTGTGTTCGGCTTAAGTTGTTATGCAGCAGTAGGTAACCGATAGTCATCCTCAGTTTATTAAACTAGCTTTCTAGAATGTTTATCCCATGTACCTTTTATGTATTCTTATAGCTAGAGGTGGAAAGATGGAAACAGATCCTGTTTCCATGTGTAAATGAAAATGCTCCAGATCATGTAACTTGTTGGAAAGGAGCCAACGGTTTATACCATATAATTCATCCATTTAAAGTATACAATTCAGTTGTTTTTAATATATTCACAGAATTGTGCAGCTATTAACACAGTCTTCTTTTTTTTAAGGTATTATTTATTTATTTATTTATTTGAGAGAGAGAGAGAGAGAGAGCAGGCACAAGTGATGGGAGGAGCAGAGGGAGAGGGAGAGAGAATCTGAAGCAGACTCCACACGGAGCAGGGAGCCCGACACGGGCCTCTGTCCCAAGACTGCAAGATCATGACCTGAGCCGAAACCAAGAGTCAGATGCTAAACCAACTGAAGCCACCCAGGCACCCGTATTACCACAGACTAAGGCATTCTCATCCCTCCTAGAAGAAACCCCATAGCCATTAGCTGTCCTTTCTTTTTACCTCCCATGTCCCTTCTTCCCCTGTCTCTAGTTCTAAGCAGCCACTCATCTCTTTCCTGTTCCTATAGCTTTGCCTCTTCTAGACATTTCATATAAATGCAGTCATGCACTGTGTGGTCTTTTCTGACTGGCTTCTTCCAGTTAGCCTAATGTTTTCAAGGTTCTTCCATGTTGTACCTTGTATTAGTACTTCATTACTTTTAATTATGAAATAATATTTCATTAGGTAGATAGATACACCACATTTTGTTTATTTGTTCATCAGTTGATGGACATTTGGGTATTTTCTACTTTTCAGCTATTATGAGTAATGCTGCTGTGAAAATTCACATACCAGTTTTTTTGAGGATTTATGTTTCATTTCTCCTGAATATATACCTGGGGCGGAATTCCTGGATCATGTGATAATTCCATGTTTAGCTTTTTAAGGAACTGCCAAACTGTTTTCCAGTGCAGCTGCACCATCCTACGCTCCCACCAGCAACATGTAAGGGCTCTGCTTCTTCCACGCCCTTAAAAACCCTTGTTATTTTCTGGCTTTTTGACTATAGCTGTCTCAGCCAGCACAAAGAGGCGCCTCTTCCTGGTTCTCACTTCCTTATGATGTTGAGCATCTTTTCATGTGTTTACTTGCCATTTGTATCTGTTTGGGGGAAATGTTCTATTTAAAACTTAGAGCATTTTTAATTGGGTTATTTGTCTTTTTACTAATGAGTTGTAAGAGTTCTTTATGTATTGCCAAACAGTATTCTTAATATTATGTGCATATATACAAAGCAAACCACAAGATTGTGGCACTAATTTGAGGCTTGTGAGGCCCCCAAAGCACTTGAGCCTGGAACATTTGGATAACTGAAGACCAACCAAGCTTCAGTTGTCTACTTCATTTTGCATTTATATACCTTTGGTTTTGGTTGCTTTTTTTTCTCCTTCATTGAAACTAACCTGCCTTCTGTTTTGGGGGGAAAAAATTAATTTCTACAACATGGTCCTTTAGCAGATTTCTGTGATGCATACTCTATAAATTAACTTTAAGAGATTTAATAATCCTAACTTTTTTGATAACTCTGGCTTTCTGAAGTATCTATTTTCTTAATTTGCTCTTTAAAAACATAGTTGTTGGCATCGAGCCTTACATCGAAAACCGGGGATGTACTGTATGGTGACTAACATAATACAATAAAAAATCATTATGAAAAAATAAAAATAAAAAAAATTAAAAAAAAATAAAAACGTAGTTGTTGGGAAGTTATATATGTACATTTTAGAAAATCTGAAAAATGTAGGGAGGTAAAAATGAAATTTTGGTCTGTATTCACGGATATCCATCTTGATACCTTTTTCTGTCATTTGGCTTCAAAGTTTACGTACATAATTTTGTGATTGTGAACCATCAGCATGATCATATATGATGCTGTGTGTGGTAGAAATATTCCCTACTTACTGTATTTATGTGTCATGTATGTAAGTATATTGAAAATAAATTCTGTGGATTTGCTTTATCTTATAACACAAAGTATGGAGTTAAGGAATAAATATGCTAAGCTTTTGGAAGTTGTAACAACGTATATGTTTTATTTATGACATCTCAGCTTTTTCCTACAAAAATGTCATTTATTCAAAGACTGTCCACCATGTGGGAGGTACTCTTACCAAATAAGAGTTTTTTTGTGTTAGCCTTCAGGGAGCTCACAGTCAAGTAGATAAGGAAAAAAATGTCAGAAATAAATTACTTTAATAGACTGTAAGTGCTAGGATGAAGGTAGAAATAAAATAACAAAGCAACTGCCTTAGGTCTTAAGGGAAACTGTTGTAGAGGTGATACTGTCCATGCTGGGGTTTGATGAATGAATACGAGTTTCTTAGCAGAGGGTACAGGTGACATAATGCTCTACTAATGAGAATATAAATTAGAGCTCAGAGTTCTCTAGGAAGGAGTGACAGTGATGAGGCTAGCAAAACAAAGACCAGATTGGGAATCACCTTTGTCAGGCTGAAGACTTTGGATTTCTAGGTAGTAGAGCAATAATCTAAGAAAATCAGAGTTAATGATGTGACTTAATTTTTGTTTTTGAAAGACAGCTTTATCAAAGAATTGATTGGAAGAGAGATGGTCAAGGCAGGTAGACTAGGAGACAGCTGAAAATAATTCGGGCAAATGATAATGAAGAGCTTATGGTGAAGGGGAAAAATTCAGAGAGTGAGAATCAGATTTGAATATAAGGAAGTGGAAGGAGTTAAGAATGAAGTTTCTAGCTTTTGAAGACTGGATAAATATGGTGACATTAGCAGATTGACTAACTGAGCAAATTTTCAACATGGTGAATTTTAATGGCATAGGACAAAGTGTTAATGTTAGCAATACTAATAAAAGCTATAATTTAAATTGAATGCTTACCATTTACCAGGTTCTTAGTTTTTTGTGTATACATTTTTAAGTGACTTTTTCATTTTATAGTAAAGATATTTAACCTTAGAAATTTAAAATAATGTAGCTTAAGCCTCTCAGCTATTAAGTGAAGCAGTTGAAATTTAAATTTATTTCTCTATGATGTTACAATTTATGACCTTACTCAAAATACTATATGCTGCCTCAATAAAATAATTTTGATTTTGAGAATTTCCTATCTCATAAGATAAAGAACATTTCTAGAAGCTAGGTTTATGAAACTTCATTGTCATTATTATAATCTCTTTGTGGCCATTATATTCTGTCTATTGTAGTTCCACATGGACAGATGAGAGATCATCACTTTAAAGGAAAATGATAGAATGGCTCTGAAATGATTCTGCTATTTTTATCTCCAAGTCTTAAAGAAGCTAAAATTTCCTATAAATTACATTGTTTAATGTAATTATTTACTTAACTCTGGGTATTTTCTAGTATAAAGCAGGGCAGTTGAAATGTTATATATTGCATTTATATTACTTGAGTTTGTTTTCCCTTTTTACTATAATTGTTAATGTTAATGTCTAAGTTTCTGGCCTATGCCAGAGAATATGATTGTATGGTATATGATTTCTAACTTTTCTTTATGACTTGTTACATAGTCAGATTTTTAAAAGTATGACATGTATGTTGAAAAGTATGTTACCAGTTATGTAAATCATCAGTCCCTTCTGAATATTTTGTCCTCTAGTTCTGTCACTCACTAAGAGAGCTGCAGAGTGTTTTCTGCTTCGGTTGTGGACATGTCAATTTCTTCTTGTTCTATTAGTTTTAAACCTATATTGTGAGGTCCATAGAGCTCAGGATAGTTATATCTTTTGTCAAGTGGAAATATCTTTCTTTTGCCCTATTTATTGCTTCTGTCTCTGTCTCCTTTGGCTCAGGAGAATGTGTTTGAGATTCATTCATGTTACATTCATCAGAAGTTTGTTCCTTTTTATTGCCAAGCAATATTCCATTTGTGGACACACCACAGTTAGCTTCTTCATTCGCCTGCCAATAGACATTTGAGTTGTTTGCAGTTTGGGGCTGTTACGAAGAAAACTCCTGTGAACATTTGTATGCAAGTCTTTTCTGTTTTCACTCTATTGGGTAAATGCCACAGAGTTAAATTACTGAATCATATAATAAGTGTTTCTTTACCTTTAAAATAAACTGTCAGACAGTTTTCTAAAGTGTTTACTCTATTTTACATACCCACCAATCATGCATGAGAGCTCCAGTTGTTCCACATTCTGGCCAAAACTTAGTAAATGAACGACAGTTTAAAAATGTGTAGCCTTCCTACTGGGTATATAGTGGTATCTCATTATGGTTTTCATTTGCATTTTCCTGAAGACTAGGATATTGGGCATCATTTCCTGTAATTATTGCCCATTTTCCTTTGTGACGTGAACTTTGGTGCATTTCTTTATTTGTAAACCTAGGGAATTGTAAGAGTTCTTTATATATTCTGGGTATATAAGGTCCTTTGTCAAATATATATAGTGAAAATATTTCCTCTAAATCTGTCTTGTCTTTTCATTTTCTTTAATAGTGCTTTTTGAAGAGCAAAAATTTTTAGTTATGATGAAGTCTAATTCAACAAGTTTTCTCTTTTTTAGCTTGTATATATGTGTCTTATCTAGGAAATATTTGAAAGTCTCAAAGATAGTATCCTATGATGTTTTCTTCTGTGCTAGCTCTGTGATCAAGTTGATTTAATTTTTGTATATGGTATAAAGTAAGGGTAGAAGTTTATTGTTTTTCCTTACGGATATCCAGTTGTTGCAATACCAATGACTGAAAAGACTTCCTTTTGCCAATTGGGAAAATAGGGCCTATGTTTTCCTTCTGGAAACTTTGTGAGATACCAACTCACTGTATTTGTGTAGGTCTGCTTCTAAACTCTGTTCTTCTCCATCAGTCTATATATCTGTCCTTGCCCGTATCATAGTATCATTATTACTGAATTTTCTAATAAGTCGTTCATGTTTTGTTGATACTGTAACTTTTTATGGCATGTTCCATTTGATCATTGCTAATATATAGAAATACAGTTGAGTCTTTGTTTATTGACCTTTAATCCTTTGATCTTATTAAATCCACTTATTAGTTGTTAGCTTTTAAAAAAAAAAAACTCTATTAGCTTTAATGTAGATTTCTCAGAATATTCTATGTACACATTCATTTCCTTTGTGAATAAAGACAGTTTTACTTCTTCCATTCTGACCTGTTTAATTTTTCTTTTCTTTTCTTACCTTAATGTACTATGTAGAACCTCTGATATATTGTGTAATAGAAATGGTATGAACAGACTTAATTTCTTTTGTTCCTCATTTTATTTTTTTATTTTATTTTTTTAAGATTTTATTTATTTATTTGACAGAGATAGAGACAGCCAGCGAAAGAGGGAACACAAGCAGGGGTAGTGGGAGAGGAAGAAGCAGGCTCATAGCGGAGGAGCCTGATATGGGGCTCGATCCCAGAACGCTGGGATCACGCCCTGAGCCGAAGGCACACGCTTAACCGCTGTGCCACCCAGGCACCCCTTGTTCCTCATTTTAGGCAGGAAGATACGTAGCTTTTCACCGTGACATATGATATTAGCTACCTATAGAGTGTTTTTGTAGATGTCCAGTATTAAATTGAGGAAAGACACTTAAATTCCAATTTTTTTTAGTGTTTTGTCATGTATGGGTGTTGAATTTTGTTAAACACTTCTCTTGCAACTTTGAAATGATCATATGTTGTCACTTTCTTTTTTTAGCCTAATATAGTGAATTACAGTGATTTTTTTAAAATAAACTTTTATTTTAGAATAGATTTAGATTTACAGAAAAGTTGCAAGAATATTAGAGTTTCTGGGTACCATCAACCAGTGTACCTTGTCAACATCTTAAAATACGGTAGTACATTTTTCACAACTAATGAACTAGTATTAATACATTGTTATTAACTGAAGGTTATACCTATCAGATTTTTACCTAATGTCCTTTTTCTATCCCAGGATCTCATCCCAAGTACAATATTAGATTTAGTCATTATATCTTTCTTAAGCTCCTCTAGACTATGACAGTTTCTCAGACCTTTCTTGTTTTTGATGACCTTGGCAATTTTGAGGCATTTGGTAGAATATCCTTCCTTTTGGATTTGTCTGATGTTTTCTTACAGTTAGAACGGGGTGATGTGTGGGTTTATGAAGTATTTTCAGTCCATATACATTAAGGGTAGGGCTGCAGTTTTCCTGTACTATCTTTGTCTGGTTTTGGCACCAGGACAACGGTGGCCTCATAAAATGAGCTGGGAAGTGTTCCTTCCTCCTTCCAGAAGGGTGTATAAGGGAATGCCACTATTTCTTCCTAAATTGCTTGGTAGAATTCACTAGTAAAGTTATCTAGGGTTTGAAGGTTTTTTTCTGGGAAGGTTTTAAATTATGATTTTAATTTCTTTAACAGAGATAAAATGTTCCTTCTTGATGAGTTAGTTTTTGTAATTTGTTTATTTCCAGGAATGTAGGCTCTTCATCCCAGTTGTCAACAATCACCACAAAGTTATTCATAATATTTTTTATGTTTTTAATATCTGTAAGAACTGCCATTACAGTTATTTCTTTCATTCTTGATATTAGTAATTTCTGAATTCTTTTTTTCCTAGATCAGTCTAGTTAGAGATGCATCAGTTTTATTTATCTTTTCAAAGAACCAGCTTTTGGTTTTGTTGCTTTTCCCCTTGTGTGTTCATTTTTTATTTCATTGATTTTTTTGTTTTTTAAAGATTTATTATAGTATAATTATGGACAGTAAAGTACTCATATTTAAAGTATTGAGTTTGATGAATTTTTACGTATTATGTCCATGAAACCACCATTACAATCAAGATTATGAACATTTTCATAACCTCCAAAAGTCTCCTCATGTGCCTTTGTGATTCATTCTTTCCTGCTACATTGACATTTTAAAATTGACATTTTAGCAATATTGAGACTTGCCATCCATGAACACATATTTCTTCATTTATTTCAGTCTGCTTTTATTTCTCTCAACATTATTTTACAGTTTTCAATGTCTTGCATATATTTTGTCAAATTTATCCCTGGGTATTCCAGATTGTTTTATGCTAATATAGGTAGTACAGTTTAAAATTTTTAATTTCCAATTATTCACTGCTAATATATAGAAAAATCACATAGTAATTGTATCTGACAACTTTTATATTAAATGTACTGTTAGTTCCAGTAGCATTTTTTGGTAGAGTCCTTAGGACTTTGTGCATTCACAATCACATCATCTTCCGCTCAATGCCCCTTATATTAATGAGGTTTCTCCACTTTGGCTGTTGGGACATGAACTATTTCCACCGCATATTAGTTCTACCTGCTTTTTTCCTGGCAGTTATTTCCCTGGCGTCGGGTCACTTCCTCACACACATGCATTGATCAGTTGTCAGATGAAAACGTGAGCAGAACCCTTAGCAGATCTCTGAGCTCTGTCTCTCAACACTTCTTTCCTCATTGGTTACTCCACCTTTTGAATTTTAGCCACTCTGACCTCCTTGAATTTTTTTTTTAAGATTTTATTTATTTATTTGACAGAGACAGACAGCCAGCGAGAGAGGGAACACAAGCAGGGGGAGTGGGAGAGGAAGAAGCAGGCTTCCAGCGGAGGAGCCTGATGTGGGGCTCGATCCCACAACACCGGGATCACGCCCTGAGCCGAAGGCAGACGCTTAACGACTGTGCCACCCAGGCGCCCCAAGCCTCCTTGAATTTTTAACTTTGTCTCCTCAAGCTGGGCTCTGTTTGGCTTCCTCTTCCCTGAACTATGGAGAAGAATGTCTATCTATGCAGCAATCTGGGGCAATCTTAGAGCTCTCTTCATTTATTTCTCTTCTCTTAGGGACCACTGTTCTGTGCTCCTGTTGTCCAGTTCTGAAATGGTTGTTTCTTCCTTCCTCTATTCTTTGTTTCTCTCTTTTCCTTTTTCTCTTTCTTTCCTTTTCTTTTTTTAGTTGTATAAGTCTTTCTAGCATGGTTGAGAACAGAAATCTCTTAATGATTTTTTGCTCTTTATTATTTCCATTCTTTCACTTATTTTGGTGTTTTTTTTTCTTTTTTTGGTCCTTTTCCAGGTTCTTAAAATGGAAACTTGGATTAGTGATTTTAAACCTTTCATCTTTTCTAACGTGACATGTTTTTTTTCTAACCACTGTTTAAGCTGCATTTCACAAATTTGGATATGTTGTACTGTCATTCTCCTTTAGTTCAAAATGTTTTCAGTTTCCCTGTGATTTCTTCTTATACCCATGATTATTATATTGTGCTATTTAATTTCCAAAAATTTCTGGACTTTCCCAATGTTTTTCTATTATTAATTGCTATTTTAATTCTATTGTAATTGGAAAACATAGTCTGTTTTCATGATTTCTGCAAATTACTAACTAGTATTCTGAATCTATAGATCAATCAGGGTAGAACTGATATTTTAATAATAGCATCTTCCAACTCAACATGAACAAAATGTATTTCTCATTTATTTACATCTTCTTTAATATTTCTCAGCAGTGTTTTATCTTTCTTGGTGTACTCATATTTTACATATTTTGTCATATTTACCCCTAAGTATTTCATTTTTACTGCTATTTATAAACAGCATTTTTTTCAAGTATTTGTTGCCTATATGTAGAAATACAGTTGGTTTTTGTACATCGTACATTGTCTATCCTGCAACTTTGCTAACTCACTTATTAGTTTTAGTAGATTTTTTTGTTCATTCTATTGATATTTCTACACAGATGATCATGTTGTCTGTAAATAAGGATAGTTCTACTTCTTTCTTCCAATCTAGATTCCCTTTATTTCCTTTTTTTGCCTGATTTCTCTGGCCAAAGCCTGAGTACATTGTGGAAAAGAAGTGGTGATGGTAGACATCTTTGTCTTACTCTTGATGTTAGGAGGAAAGAGGAAATTCCCTTCTATTCCTAGATTGCTGACTTGTTATCATGAATATTGAATTTTGTCAAATGTTTTTTCACCATCTATTGAGATAAACATAAGATTTTTTATTTTAAATTTGTTAATATGTGAATTATATTGATTGATTTTAGAATGTTAAAGCAACTCTGCATCCTTGAGATCAACCCCACTGTGTCGTGATGTAACATCCTTTTCATGTATTATAGAATTTGATTTGCCAAAGAGTATTTTTAGAATTTTGGCATCTGTGGATTTCAGGCTGTACTACAAAGCTGTGATCACAAAGACAGCATGGTACTGGCACAAAAACAGACATATAGACCAATGGAACAGAATAGAGAACCTAGAAATGGACCCTTGGCTCTTTGGGCAACTAATCTTTTACAAAGCAGGAAAAAACATCCAGTGGAAAAAAGACAGTCTCTTCAATAAATGGTGCTGGGAAAATTGGACCTCTACATGCAAAAGAATGAAACTTGACCACTGTCTCACACCATACACAAAGATAAACTCCAAATGGATGAAAGACCTCGATGTGAGACAGGAATCCATCAAAATCCTAGAGGAGAACATAGGCAGCAACCTCTTTGACATCAGCCACAGCAACTTTTTTCATGACACATCTCCAAAAGCAAGAGAAACAAAAGAAAAAATGAACTTGTGGGACTTCATCAAGATAAAAAGCTTCTGTACAGCCAAGGAAACAGTAAAAAAAAAAACTAAGAGGCAGCCCACAGAATGCGAGAAGATATTTGCAAATGACACTACAGATAAAAGACTAGTATCCAAGATCTACAAAGAGCATCTCAAACTCAATACACGTGAAACAAATAATCAAATCAAAAAATGGGCAGAAGATATGAACAGACACTTTTCCAATGAAGACATACAAATGGCTAAGAGACACATGAAAAAATGTTCAAAATCATTAGCCATAGGGAAATTCAAATCAAAACCACATTGAGCTATCACCTTACGCCAGTTAGAATGGCAAAAATTGACAAGGCAGGAAACAACAAATGTTGGAGAGGATGTGGAGAAATGGGATCCCTCTTACACTGTTGGTGGGAATGCAAGTTGGTACAGCCACTTTGGAAAACAGTGTGGAGGTCCCTTAAAAAGTTAAAAATTAAGCTACCCTATAATCCAGCAATTGCAATACTGGGTATTTACCCCAAAGATACAGATGTAGTGAAGAGAAGGGCCATATGCATCCCAATGTTCATAGCAGCTTGTCCACAATAGCTAAATCGTGGAAGGAGCCGACATGCCCTTCAACAGATGACTGGATTAAGAAGATGTGGTCCATATTACTCAGCCATCAGAAAGAACGATTACCCAACATTTGCAGCAACATGGACGGGACTGGAGGAGATTATGCTAAGCGAAATAAGTCAAGCAGAGAAAGAGAATTATCATATGGTTTCACTCATTTATGGAACATAAGAAGTAGGAAGATTGATAGGAGAAGAAAGGGAAGAAGAAAGGGGGGGTAAACAGAAGGGGGGATGAACCATGAGAGACTATGGACTCTGGGAAACAAACTGAGGGCTTCAGAGGGGAGGGGGGTGGGGGAATGGGATAGGCTGGTGATGGGTATTAAGGAGGGCACGTATTGCATGGTGCACTGGGTGTTATACGCAAGTAATGAATCATGGAACCTTACATCGAAAACTAGGGATGTACTGTATGGTGACTAACTTAATATAATAAAAATAAAAATAAATTTTAAAAAATTTTGGCATCTGTGTTCCTGAGGGATACTGGTCTGTAGTTTTCTTTTCTTATAATGTCTTTGTCTAGTTCTGGTAATCAGGTTAATGCTAGTAGCTTCTATGCATGAGTTGGGATGTTTCTTCCCTTTAGTTTTCTGGAAGAGTTTGTGTAGGATTCGTCCCTTTCTTTCTTTCTTTCTTTCTTTCTTTCTTTCTCTCTTTCTCTTCTTTCTCTCTTTCTTTCATGTTTGAGAATTCACCTGTGAAGCTGTATGGGCACTGAGTTTTGTTTTGTGGGAAGGCTTTAACTATATATTCTATGTCCCTAACAGAACTATTCACGTTATTTATTTCTTTTTGAGTAAACTGTGGTAGATTACATAGTTTAAGGATTTTTTCCATTTCATCTCTGTTGTCAAATATATAGCCATATAATTCTTCATAATACTGTTATTGTCCTGTTAACATCTGTAGAATTTGTAGTGATATTTTGCCTCAAATTTCTGATGCTACTAATTCTAGTATTAGTATATTATATATTAGTAATGTTAGTGTCTTTTATCTTTTATGCTTGATCAATCTACCAAAAGTTTAACAATTTTTTTAAAGATTTCATTTTATTTATTTATTTGAGAGAGAGAAAAAAAACATGAGTAGGGTAGAGGGGCAGAGAAAGGAGAAGCAGACTCCCCACCGGGCAGGGAGCTCAGCATGGGGCTCGATCCCAGGAGCAGGACCCGGAGATCATGACCTGAGCCGAAGGCAGACGCCCAACCGACTGATCCACCAGGTGCCCCAGATTTAACAATTTTTATCAATATTCTCAAAGAACCAGCTTTTGATTTCATTAATTTTCTCTATTTTCTGTTTCCCATTTCAGTGATTTCCACTTTGATGTTGAGTATTCCTCAAGAATTCCTTGAGTATTCCTTATTTTGGGTTTAATTTGCTATTGTTTTTAAGTTTCTTAAGGTAGAAGTTGAGATAGTTCTAAGATCTTTCTTCTGTTCTAACATAGGCATTAAACAACAAAAATTCCTCCCTAAGTGCTACTTCAGTGGCATCCACAAATTCTCATATGCATTGTTTTCCTTTTCATTTGGAAACACTTTCTAATTTTCGTATTGATTTATTTCCTCTTTGATAAATGGGTTGTTTAAAAGTGTAGTTTTCAGTCTGACAAGATGTTCTCGGTACATCTTGTGTATTTCCTGCTTCAGACCTGGAATCAGGTATTTCTTTAAAACTATAATTTGGGCAGTTGGGGCATTCATTGCTTCTGGGTGGGCCATCATTTTTAGTGGATATCAGTGGATATCATAAGGAGACTGTAACTTATTTAGAGATAAAATATGTCATAACAATATAAATTGATTTCCAACTCAGATTTGAGACTACAGGTGTTTTACTTAACATAGTCTATGTTAATATTTATATTTCCTTTCTGTCATGCTGAGAATACCACTCCCAATGACTCTGGGAATGTAAGAAGTAGAATATCAAATAATCACATTATCTTGAAATATGTACATAATAACACTTTCAGAATAACATTATCAGCGTTACCAATCAACCACAAATGATAGTTGAAAATAGTTTGATTTTTTTAAGCAACTATCCTTATCTTTATGGCATATACCAGCAGTGATAGTTAGTTATATTACTGTTTTTTATAAAGTCACTTAGAATAGTTTTTCTTTAGGTGGTTATTTTGGCTAATTTGTTTTAATCTTATTTTTTCTGATTTCATGAAAAATCTATTGTGTGAATAAAACTATAAAATTTTACAAGATATTTATCATTTTTAAATTGTAATTTTACAGTTTTGTATAAAAACTAAATTTGTATAGCTTTATAAAATTTTATAATTATGTAAATATTTACATAGTACAAGTTGAATCTATTAAAACAAGATATATTCAAATAAGTTTAGTTTCTATTTTTGTCTCAACTTTGTTTTTTTTCCCTTTGCCATTAGTAACTTTGAAAAAACTCAATTTCTTATATAAGCATATATGAATATATATATATGTATTTATCCACCTTCTGAAACAATAATACACGATATACTCTCTACCCCACTTCTTGTAGATAGCAATATATCTGCATGATCACTTTCTACCTGTATATAGAGATATTTTTCTTTCCTTTTTATAGCTTCCTGGTAGTCTATTGCTTATGTACCAAAAGGCAGTCCCTTACTGATGAATGACTGATTACTTTCTTTCCATTCTTTTACTGTAAGAGACTGCAGTGAAAATCTTGTACGTACCTAAAGTGGAAAGCCATATATAATTTTTCTAGATACTGCCACATTTTCCCTTTGTAAAAGTTGTGCCATTTCTTTTCACCCCACCAATGCAGAAGAGTTCCTATTCTCACCACAACCTCACTAACAGAGTATACTGATGTAATATATCAGGGTAGCTTTAATTTAATTTTCTATTGGTGTGAAGTAAAACTTATATTTTAAGTTATATGCTATACTAAATGTAAATTTTAAAATATTTGCTATGCAAGCATAATTGGAAATGCATGATAAAAAACAAAACTCATCAGTACAGTGTAGAAATATAAAATGTTTTTTACGTAAAAAATAAATGCTAAGGTATTGTTTTGACTACAAATTGGCTGTGTCAGTTTTTTAAAAGCATAATTTTGATGTGTTAATGATGAGAGTGTCACTGAATTTTTCTTAAACTGAGAACTTACACCCAGATAGTATCTTCATATTAGTATTACATTAAGAAGTAAAATTTTATTTAACGTGCAAATTAACTGATTGGTTTTAAAGTACCTTTTTCAGTTAACTTCTGTACGTGAATTCCTTGTCTGCCTGCTGTTTTTTCCCCCACTGTGTTTTTCTTCCAGTGTTTTGGATAAGCACATAAGTTCTTTATTATATAAAAATGAGTTTACAGTTATGTTTGTGCACCTGGATACTGAGATGGACTAATTCCTCTTGGATTTAGTAATTGTCTACTTTTTATGAAAAAGAAAATAAGATGAAAACAGGAAAAGAAGACAGAGGAATCAGTACCAACTTTGTATTTTTTAACCACCAGCAAACATTGGACAGATAGGACAGCTTTTAAGTGGAACTACAGGTTCAACAATAGTCCTCTGATATATTTGTTTGGGAATTGTGCGAACTTCTGAACTGAATATCAACAGTCTGTGGTGTAGAAATCTGGGCTCAGTTCTCATTGGGCTGAAATCTTTTATAACCCATTGACAATTATACATAACTCTAATTTGGAGGGGTCTATTCCTTTGTTTAACATTTTTAATAGGGAAGAATTGTAAACATAAAGATTATAGAATAGTGCATTGAACACTTCCATACCCATTAACCTGTATTTTATTTGTAATTGTTGACATTTGTCTCATTGTTTCATCTGTATTCATCTGGTTATGTCTGTATCTGTATTTTTTGTGAAGTATTTGAAATTAAATTGTAGGCATAGTGATTTCAGCCAAATACTTCAGCATAAAACTCTTAAAAATAGAGCATTCGTCTATACAAGAACAAAATCATTATTACACATGAAAAAAATTAAAATTTCCATGAGGTCATCTAATACATGTTTATATTGAAATTGTCCTAACAGTCCCTACATTTTTTAGTAGCTACCATTTTTTTAAATCAGAGTTCACAATTTGGTTGTTATGTCTCTTTACTCTCTTGTAATATAGAACAGTTCCTGAAACTTTTTTTAATTCTTATTTTTTTAAAAGATGTATTTATTGGGGTTCCTGGGTGGCTCAGTTGGTTAAGTGTCTGCCTTCAGCTCAAGTCATGATCCTAGAGTTCTGGGATGGAGCCCTGCATCAGGCTCCCTGCTCAGTGGGGAGCCTACTTCTCCCTTTCCCTCTGCCTGCTGCTCCCCCTGCTTATGCTCTCTCTCTGTCAAATAAATAAATCAATCTTTTTAAAATATAGGTATTTATTTTAGAAAGAGAGAGAGAGACAGTAAAATTTAGGGGCAGAGGGAGAAGGAGAGAGAAAATTTTAAGCAGACTCCCCACTGAGCATGGAGCCTAATATGGGGCTCAGTCTCAGCACCATGAGATCATGACCTGAGCCAAAATCAAGAGTTGGTCGCATAACTGACCAATTCACCCAGGTATCCCTAAGTTCTTACTTATTAACTTTTTTAAGAGAATAGTCCTATATCTTGGTTTTGTCTGTGGAATAGCTGACTGTTTCTATGTAACAAGTTATTCCAAACTTAGAATCTTCAAACAACAAACATTATTTCACACAGATTTTGAGCATGAGAAATCTAGAAGCAGTTTAGCTGGGTGGGTTTGGCTCAGAATCCCTCATGAGGTTGTAATCAAGATGTCAGCTGGCCCTGTAGTCATCTGATGTCTTGACTGATACTGTAGGATCCACTACCAGTAACATTCACTCAATAGACTATTGCCAAGAGGCCTCATTTTTTGTCATGTGGATCTGTCCACAGGGTTGCTAACAGCATGGCAGCCAGCTTCAATCCACACTGAGCAATCCAAGAGAAAGATACACACACATACGCATGTGCATATGCACGTACACACTGACCAAGATGAAACCTAGACTATTTTTTATAACGTAATCTTGGAAGTGACCTGTGTCACTTCCGCCGTATTATCTTGGTCATGAGGACCAACACTAATACAGTGTGGGAGGGGATGAAGAAGTATGAATACCAGTAGGCAGCTATCATGGCATGCCAACTTAGAGGCTGGCCACTGTAGCTTATGTTCTGGATTTGTCTCATTTCTTTGTGTTGTCATTTAATTTGTTCCTTTATTACTCCCTTATTTCTTATAAATTGGAAGTTATATCTAACTGCTCTATTGTACTCAAGTCACCTCTATGTGCAAGAAGACTGCTTCGTATGTATTTCATATTGCATCACTATAGGAGGTACATAATGTCAGGTTGTCATACACAGCCAAGGTGATCTGATATCATTTGTAAAGGTGCAATTAGAAAGTAATCTGTGAGTTGATAGTTTGACACTTTATCAGATGTCTTGTTCTTAGGGCAAGAATTTGAATTTCGTGTGATCTTTAATAGCAGTAGCTAACTTTTTTGTCCGTTTGTTATCTGCTAAGTGCTTTTAAATACATTTCATCATTTTAACTTCCACAGTGCTATATTTCTCTTAATTATCACCATTTATAGAGAATTTTAAGCTCCTAGAATATAAATGTTAAGGTCCACAACTAGTAAATGACAATGTCGATATTAAAACTCAGGTATGTCTGACTCCAGAACCCACGTTATTGACAATACTGCTTATAGAAAGAAAGGGAGAACTTACACAGAGAATTTTATACATGATGCAAAAAGGAAGTCTCTTGAATATACAGGTGGGAACTCAGAAGTATGAGGAGTAAGCTATGAAGGTTGTTATCTATGCTCCAGCTACATGACATTACAGGCAGAATCCCTAGCTGAACAGCAGAATCACACCTAAACTATTCTAGGCAGATGAGAAGCTGTGCTATGTTAAGGATTTCTAGAGGCTATTGTACTACTTAAGAACTCATTTCTAATCATTTTCTATTCTAGAAATAGAATATTGTTATAAAGTTACATATATCTGATGCATACTTGTGGTTACAACTGTAACATGAAGTTAAGAGTAAGGCAAATACTTAAGTGATTCCAGACAGTTTATATTGGTGGGGGTGAGGGAGTGGAGAGAGGAGGAAAGAAACGTGCCTCAGTGGAAAAGGAAAGAAAACCATTTACTCTTTTATGATTAGGCTTCCAAAGCAGTGCTGACAAATAGTACTTTTTCTGATAGTGAAAGTGTTCTATCTGTGGCTAGAAGCTACTGCATTGAACCAGGCAACTTTACAGGGTCATTACAAAGTCTAGTAGAATTCAGTGTTCCTTTATTGTGCCTCTTCATTTCAGATACAGATATTCCTCTTTTCATACTAGGAAGGAAATGTGGAATCTTAGGAATCATGGGGTTTTAGAATTGGAAAGACTTTTCTAAAATAATCATGTAGCTCTTTCCACTAGTCTTTTTATTTTATGAATAACGAACCTGAGAGTGAGAGAGATTGCATGCCTAAGGTTACCCAGCAAGAGAGTGTTAGAACTAGGGCTGGGGCTAGCGCTAGGACCCAGGCTTTCACTGCCCCACTCTAACCTCAATTTTTCTTTCCTATCTGGCCTTACAGATAGGAAAGTGGATATAAAAGAGACCCACATATTCAAATACGGGACAGTCGTAAAGAGAAAAACAAAAGTGCCTGCTTGTTTTCTAAGACATTGAAAATAGGTACCCAGAAATGTGAGTAAGCTCTCTTAGTTCTGAGAGGAATGACCTTTGGGGAAAGATCAGGATAATTGTCCTTAGCAACAGTGTTCCTGAGACTGTCCACTGAACCTTGGTGTAATAAGTAGGATGGAGCTATTTTGATGGGTTTTGATATATTGGCGTTGTGCTCCCAGGTCTAATGAAAATTATATGGGGGAAAAAAAAAAGGCTGACCTGCAAACATTCCACGGGCCTCCAAGCTAAGCCTCAGGCTTCAGCCCCCTTTAAAAACTGATGGAAGAACTGTTTGTCCCTCTTTCCTTTCTGCCCTTGCCTTACCCTGTTGTTATTTATTCACTGTCTCTCCCATTCTCACAGTTCCCTCTATAAGCCAGTGACAGTGGGTTCTTCTAACACATACCGTAGGTAAGTAGACCGTATGCCACTCTGTGAAAACAAAAACCTCTGAGGGTAGTGGTCCTCCAAGGGTGGTCTTGAGATCCGGAGCATCAGCATCACCTAGGAATATGTTAGAAATACTGATTAGAGCCCCCACCCCATAGCGAATCAAAAATTCCAGGACTAGGGCCCAGCATTCTGTGTTTTAACAAGTCATACATATAATTCAGATACAGCCTAAAATTTGAGAAGTGCAGTCCTAGGGCATTCTCTAGGTGAAGTCTGATTCTCAGAAGTGATTGAGCCATAGTCAGGTAACATAGCTTATCCAAGGAATGAAATTTGTGCGATATAGTTAATTCTTAGCAACACTAGGGAGGCAATTTCCAGGCCTCTTCAGAGTTACGAAATGTTTGGAGAGAGCTGCCGCAGGCTCTGGTAGCCCAAGACAAAGGCAAGCAAACAATAAACAGTAGCCTGAGCCTTGGATGTTGTGTACATGGGCTCTAACCCTTAGTTCTCAGTATAGAAATGGAGTCCTTGCTGAACGGTTTACCTGTGTCTCATTATATTTGTATTATGTGAACCTGGGTTTAACTCTGCCCTGTAAATAAAAATGGTTTTTGAGCACATACTTTTTTAAAATCTGTTTCCCCTCCTACATAGACATACTGAAACAGATTAAATTAGTAGTTCTTCCTACTTGCCAGGCATAAATTGTTACTTGCTGCTTCTAGTAGGAGGGTCTCTGAGCTACTTTAAAATATGTATTCTGGTTTTTGTGCCAGGGAGAAGGTAGGAACTGTAATATCTTCAGGAAGGAGAGGATTATATTCAGGCCACACAGAGGCAATTGTTTTCCTAAAACAGGTGACCCTCTGGGCTTCATAAGTGTTCTCAAAAAGTCCCAGGTGACTACTGCTGCAGAGGCTGGGTGCTGGAGACCCACTGCCGCGGTAGTAACAGCTGTGTGTACTGAATGCGGATGTGTTCCGGTTGTGCTTAGCTAGACCTTAGGTGCATTATCTCATTTAATCCTCATAACAACGCTGAGAGGTAAACATTAATACTTTAATTTGACAGACTGGTAAAATGCAGTTTTCAGGATTAACCACCTGTTCAGAGTCACACAGTCTTGAATCAGCAGACCAGGTTTCAAACTCAGGTCTGTCTGAGTCCGTGATTTCTGTTCTTATCCTTACCTCCTGGCACTCCCTTCTCACACCATCAGCCCTAAACTATGCTGGTTTATTTACCTCTTTTTGCCTTGAATATACTTCTCTTCTGCTCTTCTACCTAGAGAACTACCTCAAGACTCAGTTCAATTTATACCTTATGATTGCTTTCCTGGCCAGATTTTCCTGTCTTTCCTCTCCAGCCTCCCCCAGCTCCTCACACTAAATTCCCATCGTGATTCTTCATTTAAGCTACGTTGTATCTTTCTCACCACACACTGTAACATGATCATTTCCTAAGTATCTGTCTCTCTCAATGGTCAGTGACTACCTCATAGCCAAATTTAGTTTCTTATTATCTTTCCCCATAGCTCCAGCCTACATTTATGTTTCCCTTCTATGATATTTTCAGAATCTTACAAAATTAGAACTGGAATGGACTTAACAACAACAACAAAAAAGATTTAATTCATATCTTCAAGGACTGAGGGTTGAAAAAGTACTAAGTGTCTGATAACTGCTGCTTTCCTTAGTAAAACAAATACTCAGGAGACCATCATTCCCATCATAACAATAAGTAAAGGCCATGTAATCTTCAAAATTATAACTGTTCTTGAACCCACTATGAAAACTGAGTTTGTAAGACAACCAGCTGAACTAAATTCCGGAGGGTGACATGCCCTCTAAGAAGAGATGGGATACACAGATTGTTTGACCTTCAAAACACAAAGTTTACATTCTATACAGACTATTTTTAATGGGCCTCCATTGGTTTTCTCACAAGAAAGATTAGAGATATGTCAAGAGATAGAAAAGAGCCCACCTGAGTGGCACAGGCCTGCAAGAGTTGATTGGTTGCCTCCAGGAGACAGGCATGAAACCCTGCCTTCTTTGTCAGAATCTTCTTTCTTATTAAGCAAAAGCCTTAAGCCACCAAGGGAGACTCAGCAAATCCTCTCAGCCCCAGGACCCAAGTGAAGTTGCATTGCTTCCTGAGGAGGGGAAGAAGCAAAACCCATCTGCTTCTTGGAGAGGAACTTCTTCCTCACCTACACAACTCACAAATACCCATTGCTGCTGGACCCTCTGCCCTTATAAGAGGGACAGAAAAACTTCTTGGTCCCAGGATTTTGCACCAATAAAAGCTAGAGGTGTGCTACTACTGGGGAGGAGCTGGAAACTCTATTCTGCCTAAGAGCTGTCACAGATTCAAAGCAGAATTTGGCTATCATGGAGATTGAAGAGGGGCAGAAATATAAAACCCCACTTCAGAGGCCCGGGTACATAGACTCTGCCTAAAATTGAGACAGACCCAGGGGTCTGAGAATCCCATATGCTCCTCCCCACCGAGAACCTAATGCTAAGTAACAAGCACAAGGATTCTACTGCTAGAACAAGAGCTGCCAAGAGACCCCCTCTCTCCCACATCGTGCAGGCATTCAGGGACTGCTAAAAGCTGCAAGTGGAGCAGTGAGAAAAACTCTAGGCCTCACACTAAGCAAGGCAACAGTGGCCTATCACTGGAAGAATCTGAAGCCTATAGTACACTGAGGTTAAAAATAGCAACACCAAAATTCAAGCCCAACTCAATGATTGAATTGACTCAACCTCTCTTGCTAATGTCCTAACAGAAGAAGAAGCATACCCATTTCCATGAGTAAATACTGTTTACCTCAGTCCCCATTGTTCTATCACAATGTCCAGTGTTCAATCAAAAATTTCACAACACATCATGTAGTAAGAAGGAAACCCACTGTTAAAAGATAAGGCAGTCAGGAAGAGTTTGGGAAGATGACAGGGTAGGAGGACCCTAAGTTGATCCTGTCCCACATTTACAACTAGGTATCATCCACATCCGTGTAAATAAACCGGAGAACTATCCAAAGACTGGCAGGACAAACTGCACAACTAAATATAGAGATGCAGCAACATCTGAAAGGTTAGGAAGGTCAGAAAGGTGGAGGGAGGCTGCCTGCAGGAGGTAGGGAGCTGTGCACACAGAGAGGTCAGAAAAAATGGGTCCTCATATGGGGGAACTCACACTGGAAGACTAATTCCCGTAACATTTGGCTCTGAAAACCAGAAGAGCTGAATTCAGTAAGGTTGTATAACCAGTGGGACTTGGAGCCTGGAGCTTCAAAAGTCAACTAACTGGGCAAGCTGGGAAGGCCAGTGATAGCTGGGCTGCTGCCCTTAAAGAGGTAGCAGCCTGCATGGAGAGGCAACACAGAAACGGCAGATTATACAAAACCAGGGGCAAATGGGAGACAGATCTCTTCATACTGATTTTGGAGTGTGTTGGGGGACTTCTGTGAAAACAAGGGAACTGGCAGGTGCCGTTTTCCTCCCTCATGTCCCAGTGTAAACACAAGGCCATCTGGGGGAGGCAGGACTGTACAGACCCTTGCGACCTAACCTGCTAGCAGTGTGACATACCCATGAGTTCTCCTGAGGACTTGCCCACTCCCGAGCCTGCTAGCTTCCACCCTGGGCTCAAGACAGATTTTGTTAAAGCCATGCACCTGCAATGCCCAGCCGCCACACCCAGCTGCCCTGGCACCTAGCCCCTACCCTGCTACAGCGCTTCAGGGGATCTGGCATAGGACTACTGGCACAGAACAAATTTTGCTAACAACACTGCCCACCCCCAAGTTCCCTGGCAAGCACACTGCCCCCACAGAGCTGGCCTGCCTGGGTCCCACTAACACCACAGACAGAAAACACAGCCCACAATAGACAGAGAGTCAGTACAGATAGCTGCACTGAAAGGAAAAGTGACTCAGACAACAGCAGGGTGTAAGCAGCACATGTAAGTGCCAGGTCATGGTGAAAAGGGGACACTACACTGCAGGACACTCCAGGACCTCTTCATAGAGTTACTACTTTCAAGAAAAGACATAGCTGACCCTCCTAACACACAGAAACAGACATAGACAGGCAGACAAAATGAGAAGACAGAGAAATTGAAACCAAATAAAAAAACAGGACAAGGCCATGGCCAGAGATCTAAGCAAAACAGATATAAATAATATGCCTGATAGAGAATTTAAAGCAATGTTCATAAGGGCACTCACTGGACTTGATAAAAGAGTGGAAGGCATGGGCGAGACCCTTAACAGAGAGATAAGGAACAGCACAGCAGAGATAAAGGGCTCCATAAATGTCATGAGGAACATGCTTGACAGAATGAACAGCGAGCTAGAAGAACAGAGGAATGAATTAATGACCTAAAAGACAAGGTAATGGAAAGTAATTGAGCTGAACAAAAGAGAGAAAAAAGAATTAGGCAAAACAAGAATCAACTTAGGGAACTCAGTGACTCCATCACACATAATAACATTCATATTACAGGAGTCCCAGAAGGAGAGAAAGAGGGGAGCAGAAAATTTATTTGAAGAAATAACATCTGAAAACTTTCCTAATCTGGGGAAGGAAACAGATAGCCAGATCCAGAAGGCACAGAGAACTCCCATCAAAGTCAACAAAAGCAGATACACACTAGGACATATTGTAATTAAATTGGCAAAATACCATAATAAAGAAGAAAATTTAAAAGCAGAAAAACAAGACAGTAACATACAAGGGAAAACCCATAAGGCTAGCAGGGGATTATTCAGCAGAAATTTTCTAAGCCAGAAGACAATGGCATGATATAGTCAAAATGCTGAGTGGGAAGAACCTGAAGCCAAGGAGCTTCTATCCAGCAAGGCTGTCATTCAGAATAAGAGGAAAGATAAAGAGTTTTCCAGACAAACAAAAACTAAAGGAGTTCATGACAACTAAACCAGCCCTGCAAGATATATTAAAGGGTACTCTTTGAGTGGAAAGGAGAGACTCAAAGTGACAGTATAAAGGTAGGAAACAAAACAGTAAAAATGCATATTTCTGTAAAAAAATCAGTCAAGGAATTCACAAGATAAAATGATGTAAAATATGACAACATAGGGGTGCCTGAGTGGCACAGTTAGTTAAGCATCCAACTCTTGGTTTCAACTCAGGTCATGATCTCAGGGTCCTGAAGTCAAGCCCTGCATCCATCTGCTTAGGACTCTCCCTCTCCCTCTGCTCCTCCCTGCCCACATTCGTGTGCACTCTCTGTCTCTCTCTGTCTTTCTCTCAAATAAATAAATATTTTTTTTAAAAAATGACAACATGTACATAAAACATAGGGAGTAGCAGAATAAAGAATGGGTTCAAACTTAAACAACCATCAACTTAATATAGACTGCTATATATAGAAGATACTATATACCAACCAAATGGTAACTGTATATCAAAAACTGCTAATAAATATTGCAAAGAATAAAGAGAAAGAGTTCCAAATACATCACAAAAAAATCAACAAAGCATAAAAGAGAGAAAGACAAGAAAGGATAAGAGAAAATCTTCAGACACAACCACAGAACATATAATAAAATAATAAATACATATCTATCAATTATTATTTTGAATGTAAATGGACTATGTAATGTAAGTGCTCCAATCAAAAGACATAGGATGTCAAAATGGGTTACAAAAAAAAAGACCTATCCAAATGCTGCCTACAGAAGACTCATTTTAGACCTAAAGACACCTGCAGATTGAAAGTGAGGGGATGAAGAAACATCTATCATGCAAGTGAATGTCAAAAAAAGCTGGAGTAACAATACTTAAATCAAACAAAATGAACTTTAAACAAAGACTGTAACCAAAGACAAAGACTGACACTATATAACAATAAAGGAGACAATCCAACCAGAAGATATAACAATTATAAATATTTATGCACCCAACATAGGGGTACCAAATACATAAAACAGTTAACAAACATAAAGGAACCAATTGATAATAATACAGTAATAGCAGAGGACTTGAATACCCCACTCACATCAGTGGACAGATCATCTGAACAGAAAATCAACAAGGAAACAATGGCTTTGAATAGTACACTGGAACAGATGGATATAACAGACATATTCAGAACATTCCATCCTGAAACAGCAGAATGCACATTTTTTTCAAGTGCATATGGAACATTCTCCAGAATAGGTCACATATTAGGTCACAAAACCAGCCTCAACAAATTCAAGAGAATTGAGCTCATACTACACGTGTTTTCTGACTACAGTGATATAAAAGTAGAATTCAACCACCAGAAAAAGTCTGGAAAGACCACAAATACATGGAGGGCAAATAACATGCTACTAAACAATGAATGGGTCAACCAAGAAATAAAAGAAATAAAGCACATGGAAACAAATGAAAATGAAAACACAATGGTCCAAAACCTTTGGGATGCAACAAAAGTGGTTCTAAGATGGAAGTTTATAGCAGTACAGACCTACCTGAAGAAGCAAGAACAATCCCAAATAAACAACCTAACCTTACACCTAAAGGGGCTAGAAAAAGAACAACAAACAAAGCCTAAAACTAGCAAAAGGGAGCAAATGATAAAGATTAGAGCAGAAATAAATGATATACAAACTAAAAAAGGGGGGTACCTGGTGGTTCAGCCGGTTAAGCATCTGCCTTCAGCTCAGGTCACGATCCTGGAGTCCTGGGATCAAGACTCCCATCATGCTCCCTGCTGAGTGGGGAGAAAGACAGAAGAAACTTAAAGAAAAAAAAAAACTCAATAGAACAGATCAATGAAACCAAGAGCTAGTTCTTTGAAAAAAATCAATAAAATCGATAAACCTCTAGCCAGACTTACCAAGTAAAAAAGAGAAAGGACTCAACTAAATAAAATCACAAATGAAAGAGGAGAAATAACAACCAATACCACAGAAACACAATATAAGAGAATATAATGAAAAACTATGTGCCAATAAATTGGACAACCTAGAAGAAATGGATAAATTCCTGGAATATAAACTACCAAAACTGAAACAGGAAGAAATAGAAAACGTGAACAGACTGATTATCAACAAAGAAATTGAATCAGTAATCAAAAACCTCCTGAAAAACAAAAATCCAGAACTACATGACTTCACAGGTGAATTCTGCCAAACGTTTAAAAAAGAGTTAATACCTATTTTTCTCAAACTATTCCAAAAAAAAATGGAAAAAGAAGAAAAACTTCCAAATTCATTCTCTGAGGCCAGCAGTACCCTGATGCCAAAACCAGATAAAGACACCACTTAAAAAGAGAACTACAGGCCAATATCTCTGATGTTCATCACTGATGAACATAGATGCAGAAGTTTTCAGTAAAATACTAGCAAACCAAATCCAACAATACATTAAAAAAAAATCATCCACCACAATCAAGTGGGATTTATTCCTGAGTTGCAAAGTTGCAAATATTTATTCCTGATATTTTCAAATCATTCAACATGATACATCAATAAGGAAAGAATAAGAACAATATGATTATTTCAGTAGATGCTAAAAAAAGCATTTGACAAAGTACAATATCCATTCATGATAAAAACCCTCAACAAAGTAGGTTTAGAGGAAACATACCTCAACATATAATAAAGGCCATATATGAAAAAACCATAGCTAACATCATCCTTAATGGGTAGAAACTGAGAGCTTTCCCCCTAAGGTCAGGAACAAGACAAGGATGTCCACTCTCACCATTTTACTCAACATAGTACTGAAAGTCCTAGTCACAGCAACCAGACAACAAAAAGAAATAAAAGGCATCCAGATTAGTAAGGAAGAAGTCGAACTTTCACTATTTGCAGATGACATGCTACTCTATATAGAAAACTCCCACCAAAAAAAACTGCTAGAACTGATAAATTCAGTAAAGTCATAGGATATAAAATCAATGTACAGAAATCTGTTGGATTTGTATATACCAATAATGAAGCAGTCGAGAGAGAAGTTAAGAAAACATAGTTATACCCAACATAATAAGATACGTAAGGAATAAGTTTAACCAGAGTGGTGAAAGGCCTGTACTCTGAAAACTGTAGAACACTGATGAAAGAAACTGAAAATGATACAAAGAAATGGGAAGACATTCCATGCTCATGGATTGGAACAACAAATATTGTGGGACACTGGGTGGCTCAATCGGTTAAGCATCTGCCTTCAGCTCAGGTCATCATTCCCGGGGTCCTGGTATCAAGCCCTGTGTCAGGCTCCCTGCTCAGCTGGGAGTCTGCTTTTCCCTCTCCCTCTGCCTATGCCTGTGCTCCCCCTCTCTCTCAAATAAATAAAATATTTTTTAAAAAGAAAGAATACTGTTAAAATGTCTATACCACCTAAAGCAATCTATACATTTAATGTAACCCCTATCAAAATGCCAATAGCATTTTTCACAGAACTAGAACAAATAATTCTACAATTTGTATGGAACCCATAAGACCTCGAATAGCCAGAGCAATCTTGAAAAGCAAAGCTGGAGGTATCACAATTCCAGACTTCAAGTTATATTACAAAACTGTAATGATCAAAACAATAAGGTACTAGAACAAAAACAGACACATCATCAGTAGGACAGACTAGAACACCCAGAAATAAACCCACAGGTATATGGTCAATGAATCTTCAACAGAGCCAGAAAGACTATCCAATGGGAAAAAGTCTCTTCAACAAATGGTGTTGGGAAAACTGGACCACTTTCTTACACCACACACAAAAATAAACTCAAAATGGATTAAAGACCTAAATGTGAAACCTGAAGCCATAAAAATCCTAAAAGAGAACACAGGCAGTAACTTGTTTGACATCAGCTATAGGACTTTTTTCTAGATATATACCCTGAGGCAAAGGAAACAATAGCAAAAATAAACTATTGGGACTACATCAAAATAAAAGGCTTTTGCACAGCATAAGAAAGAATCAACAAAACTAAAAGACAACCTGTTTAATGGGAGAAGATATTTGCAAATGACATATCGAATAAAAGGTTAGTATCCAGAATATATAAAGAACTTGTGCAACTCAACACCCCAAAAATAATCCAATTAAAAAATTGGCAGAAGACATGAACATATGTTTCTCCAAAGATGACCAACAAATACAGAAAAGATATTCATCATCCCTTACCATCAGGGAAATGCAAATTAAAACTGCAATGAGATATCACCTCATACCTGTCAGATGGCTAAAATCAATGACACAAGAAACAACATGTTGAAGAGGATGTGGAGAAAAAGGAACCCTCATGCACTGTTAGTGGGAATGCAAACTGGTGAGCTACTGTGGAAAATAGTATGGAGGTTACTCAAAAGGTTAAAATAGAATTACCCTACAATCCAGCAATCACACTACTGGGTATTTACCCAAAGAATAGAAAAACACTAATTCAAATGGATACATGCACCCCTATGTTTATAGCAGCATTATTTACAATAGCCAAAAGATATGGAAGCAACCCAAGTGTCCATTGATTGGTGAACAGATAAAGATGTATACACACACACACAATGGAATATTATTCAGCCACAAAAAAGAATGAAATCTTGTCATTTGCAACAACATGGATGGAGGTAGAGGGTATAATGCTAAGCTAAATAAGTTAGAGAAAGACAAATACCATATGATTTCACTCATATGTGGAATTTAAGAAACAAAACAAATGAGCAAAGGGAAAAAAGAGACAAATCAAGAAATAGACTCTTAACTATAGAGAATAAACTAATGGTTACCAGAGGGGAGGTGGGCAGAGGGGGATGGGTTAAATAGGTGATGGGGATTAAGAAGTGCACTTATGATGGGCACTGGATGATGTATGTAATTGTTGAATCACTAGATTGTACACCTGAAACTAATATAATCCTGTATGTTACCTAAAAAACTTTTTTAAAATGTTATTTTTAAACATAAAAAAAAAGGTAAAGCAGTCAACCAGACCGAAAGGAACTGTATGTTGGAACTTTCAGGCAGGAACATTTAAACAACAGTGATTAATATATAAAGAATCTAGGAACACCTGGGTGGCTTAGTTGGTGGAGCATGGAACTCTTGATCTTGGGGTTGTGAGTTCAAGCCCCAATTGAGGCATAGAGATTACTTTTAAAAAATATGTAAAGAATTTAGTGGAAAAGATGAACAGCATTCATGAAGAGGTGGGGAATTTTAGCAGAGAAATGGAAACTAAAAAAGAGTCAAATGGAAATCTTAGAGATAAATGTGATATCAAAATGAAGAATTTTTTCAATAGGTTTATATGCAGACTTGACACAGCTAAGGAAAGAATCAGTAAACATAAAGATAGATTAATAGGAATTTTCCCAAGTAAAACACAACAGAGAAAAATGTGAAGCATCCAGGAGCTGTGGAACAATAGCCAATGGTCTAACATACATGTAATTTGGTCCAAGAGGAAGAGAGAGAAAAATGAGACAGAAAAAATATTTGAAGATTATGGTCAAGAATTTTACAAAATTAATGAAGGTGTTCAGAAACCCTCAAGCTGAATAAATAAAACCCAGATCATCCTGCAGTGGTGGTGGAGGGAGAATATCCGAGCAGGGAGGGAAGGCCACAACTCTCAATTTAGTCTTGTCTTCTGAACACCATGGAGGATCTCTCTCAGGTATCACTGATACCACTATACTGACAACTTACAACTCTGGCCCAAGGATCTTCCCCTAGTGCCAGCATCACAGCCCAGGGAGACTAAGTGGGATTACCTAAGTAAGACGTGAGACTGCATTTCTCAGCGTGTCAGTGTAAATGAGAAATATTACTCCTGTCAGATGTTCAGTTGTGGGGAAGAAAGGTTTTTCATCAATTTTCACTGTGTTTATAGCATAGTAAAAGCTCTGTAAAATAGGGAAATAAAGAAACCCCTTCAATCTGGTTTTTTCCCCCAGGTTTCTTTTTCCTGATAATATATATTATGTCATCATGGAACACAAACAGGACAGGCATTTTGTTGGTCTCATCACTTAGAACATTGCCTAGCAATTGTTAATTTACTCCACAAATATTTAAGTGACAACTACATATCAGGCACTTTTCCAGGCCTTTGGATATATAGCTGTAAGGTCCCTGCTTTCATGGAGTTTACATTTTAGTGGGGGCATGTGGATAGCAAAACACACCAACAAATGAGAGTATTAGAAAGTAGTACCTAGAGACCGCCTGGCTGGCTCAGTCAGTAGAGCATGTGACTTTTGATCTCGGGATCCTGAGTTCAAGCCCCATGTTGGGTGTAAAGGTTGCTTTAAAAAATAAATAGTAGGGGCCTCTGGGTGGCTCAGTTGGTTAAGTGGCTGCCTTCTGCTCAGGTCATGATCCTGGGAGATTGAGCCCAGCATTGGGCTTCCTGCTCAGTGGAGAGCCTACTTCTCCTTCTCCCTCTGCTCCTCCTACCACTCATGTGCACCCTTGCTCTGTCTCTCTCTTGCTTTCTCTCTAATAAATAAATAAAATCTTTAAATAAATAAATAAGGAAAAAAGAGAAAAAGGTACCTAGTATGAGAAGATAAAATGGGGCAGTTAGAGAAGGAGTGATAAGGGAGGACAGTCAGGGCAGTCTTCCTTGAGCTGGACACCTATTAACATCCCAGGGAATATACTCAGAGAAATGCTGGGCCCTACGGGAAATAAAGACAATAACATACCATTAGAAAATATCATTTGTAAATTAGAACTTGTTCTTTCCTCGCTTTCTTCTGGTCATCTCAGTGTCAACCCCAAGGAGGTCTTTTATAAGGCACCAGATCAAAGAAAGAGTGAGAAGGCAGAGCTGGGCACTCACCCACTTCAGAGACCTGCCTCTTCCCATGTCACCAACCCCGACAGGGTCTGCCACCTTCAGAAAAGACCCATGACTGTAACAGTCATAATAAGATAGGCATTCATCACCATAATTCATTTAGCAAATATTTTATTGAGTGTTTCCTGTGGCCAGGAACTGCTAGTAACACAGCAGTGAGCAAGACAGACAGAAACCCTTGTCCTCAAGGAAGGTAGGGACCCTGATTTTGTTCTGAATATTTGGGATACATTAAGGTCTGGTTCTAGAAGAGATGTCTTTTCTCCTCTCCTCCCCCACTACCATCACCACCCTTTTGTTTTCCTCTTTTTCCAGAGGTTAAATCTACTTAGCTTCCTGATTATAAAACGGAGAATAGAGTCTAGGCAGCTCAAATGTAGTAAATTCGACCTGATTTTGTTGAGTACTAACATTTCATGTAGCTATCCAGAGTTGAGGTTAGTGGGGAAGCTTTTTCTGAAGAATCAGGAGAATGACACATCCATTGGAATTTAATCATGTTCTGCTTAAAGATTTATTCTCAAATCTTCTCCAAACCCAAGATTCAGAAACCTCTGGAATTTATTTCCAGTGTAATTTTATTGGGAATGATAGAAACGGTAGAGCACTTTCTCACTAATCTCTCTTTCCATCAAGGCCTCTACACAGGGCATATTGCTTTAGCACTTGTGCTGAATGGTCAGAGAAAGCACCTCAGAGCAGTGGATTAAAATTTTCACAGTCTGGAAATAAATCAAGCCACATGTGTGTTTGCTCAGCTCTACCAACACAGATCCAATGCGTGCTTTTTGCTTTGTTAAGGCAATGATGTCATTTTAGCTATGTGAAAAATGACTTAAAATGTGGTTTGGTTTTAGTTGAGCTGTCAATTTTTATTTTGTCTAGCTTTAAATATGTGGGTTTCACACTTTAACATGCACCAGCGGTTATTTGTTAAGTATCATTTTTAAAGACTTAGAGGAGAAAAGAAATTAAGCATTTGTTATTTAGCATTAATTTATGATCATTGTGATCTTGATAACTTGAACATGAGAGAAAAAAAATTTTTGAGAATGATAAAAGGATTTTTAATATGATTTCAATAAGATGGTTCCCCATGACTGGGATCTGTTTGAAGAGTACTTTAATGTGTCTTGTGTTTCTTTATTTTGGGTTTCAGTTCAGCAAACATTTGTTGAGTATATGCCAAGCTTTGTATTTTGTAAGGAGCAAAATTGAAAGATTTGCCCTTGCGTCAGGGGTTAGAATTTTAAAACCACCATTTTACATTCCCACCAGAAGTGCAGGAGAGTTCCAGTTGTTTCACATTTTCACCAATATTTGCAGTTCAGAAAATAGTTTGACAGTTTATTAAACATGCACCTGCTATATGACTCAGTCAATCTTGATATTTACCCAAGAGAAATAAAAGCATATATCCATGCAAAAACTTGTACACAAATGCCCCTAACAGCTTTATTTATAATAGCCAAAAACTGGAAGCAATCCAAAAACCCATCAACAGGGGAAAGGATAAACAAATTACTGTATATACACAGGATGGACTACTACTTGGTAATAAAAAAGAATGAATTCTTTCTATAGCAACAATACATGGATGAAACTCAAACTAATCATGCTGAGTGAAAGAAGTAAAAAAAAAAAGTACGTACTAAATTATTCCATTTATATAAAGTTCTAGGAAACACAAAGTAATCTATGCTTGGAGAACACATGTTGTTGGTTGTCTGGAGATGACGAGGGGGCAGACGGGAGAGGAGGAGCAAGATGGTGGGGTGACAAAGGGGAATGATGCAACATTTGGAGGTGATGCAGATGTTCTTGATCATGGAGATCGTTGCATAGGTGTATGCTTATGTCAAAACTGATCAAATTGTGCACTTTAAATACATCCAATTTCAGGGCGCCTGGGTGGCTCAGTCAGTTAAGCGTCTGCCTTCGGCTCAGGTCATGATCCCAGTGTCCTGGAATCGAGTCCCGTGTCAGGCTCAGTGGGGAGCCTGCTTCTCCCTCTCCCTCTGCCGCTGCTCCTGCTTGTGCACTCTCTCTCTCTGTTAAATAAATAAACAAATTCTTTAAATAAATACATACATACATCCAATTTATCAAATGTCAAACATATGACAATAAAGCTATTTTTAAAAATTAAAAAAAAAAAAAGAATTTTAAAACCATGCTGGGCATCCCAGTACATGCTTTTGTACATGTGCACACAGCCCAAGTCTTTGAGGGGGTGAGTTTGGGTTAGAGTCTGTTAACTTGGGCAAGAGAGACAGTTGGCTTAGGTTATTTCTAATAGCTTTTAGCTTTTTCTCACTTTTTGGAATGCTTTGCTCGCTTAAAAAAAGCCCTGCCACTATGAACTAAATTGTGTGAAGTCAAATATTCATCTTTCTGGAATTCTCCTCCCCTCCTCTTTTATTTTTATTTAGGAGCAGTGATGGAAAAGAATTCCAGAAGTAGAGTGGCATGGATGTCAAGGTGTGACTGCAATCACAAAGTAAGGTAGAGAACAGGAGCAAATAGTGAAATAGGTCTGCCTTCCCTCAAGGGAGTTAGTCCTGTTGTTTACGCACTGCTGCCCTGGCTATTGGAACCATGATAATCACCAGCCAGAAGCCACCCCTGCCCTGCTCCAGCTAAAAAGTCTTAGTACCAATGCAGATTCAGAGCCAAGTGGCTTTGGGGTTTGGTTTTGGTTTCTGAATGATCCAGATAAATTGAGGGATTTCTCCACTTTCCTTGTTTTGTAGGTAGAGAAGAAACTAAGGTTGTTTTGTTTAGCAGTTTATTCTGCAAACATTTGAGGCCTCTGTACTAGCAACAGTTGTAGAAATGGGATTCGAAATAAGACTTGGATCCTACCTTGACTTACAGTACGAAGTGCTCACTGGGAAGCGTGTACAGACAGTAAATAAGTAGAAGACATAAAAAGTAATAGATAATTAAGTGCCACATAGCACATTTGTAGTACGTTCTGTCAGCAAATAGTTATAATACCTATTATGGGTCAGATACTGCTGATATACCAGGATACTGACATTTTAAAAAAAGATTTCATATAGTTTCTGTGTTTAGAGAGAAGGAATATTCTGTAAGTTATTTAAACATTAACTGAAATTTTTCCTGTTCTCCGTGTCCTTTTTGCTAAATATTTGCCAATACCTTTTTTACTGTGACCTATTTTAGCCAGAAAAATGGAAAAATAGACAAAGGTCATTTATTATGAGAAAAACTATATGAAAAGTACTGCCAAAACTGCTGCTTCTTTACCAAATATAATGCCTAATCCAAAGCCTACTTGCTTTGGGCATTGAAACCATTGTTGCGGACTTGACTGTGCAGTGAGTAGTTTTATGACCTTTAGCAAATCACCTATTGTCCAAAACATAACTCTCCAAAGGACTCAAATCAAATGCTGACTCCTCTGTGAAACTTTTTCTCATCTCTCCTCTTCCTCCTGGCGCATCTCTCTTCTTCCCACTTCACTACCTAGTTGTCTTGAAGGACACTTTCTGACTCCTAAACTCCCTCAATATTGGAGGTTACACCTCTTTTCTGTGACCTTATATCTTTTTTATATCTAATTACACTGTTTTCAACACATCTAGATGCCAGTCAACACATGCCTGGTCAATTTAGAGGATTTTTTGTGCTTCATTTCTTGTTTTGATGACAGATGTTAAAATTGTACTGGCTAAGAGGAGTTATTTAAAATACCAGGCTTTTGAAGTGCTAGGTTACATCATAATTTCATTCAGATACTTGCACCAATGGTGACAGTCCCAGGTGAAAAGGATTAGTAACTGGTAAACAGTTTCTTATGCAGTAGTAAATATAAAACTTGTTTTACTTTACTGTTTAAAAAAATGTTAGCACAACATTTGTTGACAGTGTATATTTAGTATACGTTCCACACAAAGCTTTTATTTTATGGCTTCAGTTTACTTTTGTTTGAAATTGGAAGGTATGTTAGAATTAACATAAAAGGTTTTAAAAGGTTAATAGTGTCAACATTAGATTTCCCAACATGGGCTTGCATAAAACACTTGAGGTATATTAAGTCAGCCCTAACTCAAACAAACTGTGATATCTTTTTAATATGTTACTGTTTTTATTCTACAATAAGTGAGTTTTAGGACAGTAAAATAACCAGGTTATCTGGAAAGCTCAGTTACTTGAACTTTGGGTACTTTTATCAAAAGGAGACAAAAGAGAATTTTATTGCAAGATAACAGCAGAGATTTACTTATTTTAAAAAGCATTTCAGGGGTGCCTGGGTGGCTCAGTCAGTTAAGCATCTGACTCTTGATTTCAGCTTAGGTCATGATCTCGGGGTTATGGGATTGAGCCGCACATCAGGGTCCATGCTGGGCAGAATGCCTGCTTAAGATTCTCTCTTTCCCTCTCTCTCTCTGCCCCTCCCCCCACCATGCACCCTCTCTAAAAAATAAATAAATAAATAAAAATTAAAAAATAAAGAGCATTTCATGTTATGGCATGGGACTTATGAGATCATTTCTTTTTCTGGAATTATAATTACTCGTGTCCTTAACAATTTCTAAATTCTATTTTCAAGGATTCAGTCACCTATATGACTGAGTTTGGTAGACAGAAAGGTTATTCAGTCCTAAAGGTTGAATGAGACAGCATCCCAGGCTTTTTGTTAGTTATTCAAGTACCTTTCATGTACATAGTAGTTTTAAAACATATCCTTCTCACGTATTGCATGGTGCACTGGGTATTGTGCGCGAGTAATGAATCATGGAACTTTACATCAAAAACTAGGGATGTACTGTATGGTGACTAACATAATATAATAAAAAAAAAGTATTATTATTAAAAAAATCCTTCTCAAAAACTGAAATGTCTGTCAAAGAAAGTTCTGACATCTTTTTATAACATATTATCTAATTCTTGACTTAAACACCGATTTTATGAAAAACTGCTAGTGTTTGATAGAAGTTTCTGCCACTAAGCACAAGAAAGTATATTTTGCATTATCCGAGGAAAAGTACTTCTTAGCACTTTGAGGGAGAAATTTCTGAAACATGAAATTATGAGATAGCTTTTATGTTCTATTCAGCTTAGTTGCTTTATCTCTTATAATGAGAGAATAGTGTTGGAGCTTTGTAATAGCCCTCCCAACTAACGACCAAGGCCATTTTATTAGCACTTCCTTGGGTTTAGATACTACTTTTGTGTGTTTCCAATTTTATTTGGCATCTTTTCACCAATTTTCTTTCCAAAAGTTGAATGTGCTTTTGGACAAGTTGGAATGAGACTGCAGAATCATCAGTTCCCCAAAATTTGATGTTAATCAGATTGGAATCATTTCCTCATAAATGCCCACCAAAATTGTTCTTGACAGGGTCACTGGTGAATGCCATAATGCTGGGTCCAATGATCAAATCATCTCCCTTGACATTGGCATTGGACGCTCCAGTCTCTCCCTTCTTCCCTGGGCTTCTTGGTTCTGTTTACTGACGGCCAGTTCATTCTAGTTTGCCGGTTTCTCCTTTGCAAACTAATAAATGTTTGTGGGCCTTAGGGCTCAGTAATTGATCTGTTCTCTATATTAACTCCCTAGATGGCCTGATCTCCTTCATAGCTTTAAAATCTCCATTTTAACATCTAATAGGTATTTCAAACTTAACGTATCCAAAACCAAATTCCTTATCCCCACCCCTCCTTCAGTTGCTTACACCAGTAATCAGTCTGTCATCTAATCCCGTTAAGGTCTACCTTTGAAATACATCCAACCACTTCCACAGCTACCAACCACCATGATTTCCCTCCTAAGTTACTACTTTTCAGAAAGCCTCTAATGAGTTTTTACTTAAGGAACTTCAGCTAACTCATTACTATTATTTTCTTTTAAATTTTCTTCAAGCAAGTATTAATGCTTACAATTTTGCCTTCCTCCATTCTGTTCTCCATATACGTCCTGTCACTTCTCTGTCTAAACCATCCCCTCTTCCTGACTCAGAATGAAAGGTGGAATTCTTTCATGGCCTCTGGCTGCTTCACTAACTTTTATCCCTAGTGTCTTGAATAGTGCTTAATGCACTGTAGGCAATCATTAATATGAGACTAAGCAAATTATTTGTAAATATGGAATATGATTTGGGATTTAAAAAATAAAGGTTAAACTTCATCAAATAGCTTAATTATCTCAATGTAGAAAACAACAAATTCGACTGAAATATTCCTTTAACATTGAACTTTCTATTTAGCATCCACTAAAAAAATTATTTTCTCTTTTATTTTCCAAACTGACATAATTTGAAATGAACTTATCAAGACCAAGAAGGTGCTCAAAAATTTATTTCAAAACCTCTCGAGAGTTTTTTCTTTAAGACACTTCAACTCATTGCTGTGATTTTCTTTGAAAAAAAAAAAAAAGCTTAAAGTAAATATCTATTGTGTGGTTTTTTCTTACTCTGAAATACATTATGTAAGTATTTTGGTAAAATAGTAGTTTAAGTTTCCTATCAAAGGTAACTCTTCTCTGTTAGTTACAAATCAACTAATTGAATCAGTTCACTTATGTATCAACCTGAATATTAATATTTTGGCCTAAGTGAGCTGGAGGTGGCAGATGACTTAAGTCCCTTCCCTTAGTGTACTGCTGTGAGGACTTTCTAGTTTGCAGGTATATAATATGATATTTTTAGATTTTCTAACTAGAGGTTATTCAGCGATATTTTTTAACTTAAGCAGATCCAGAAACTGTAGTTAGAACTACCTTTAATCAGGTACGGTTCTTTTGTTCTTTTCAATGTACCGTCATTATTACCTGAACCAAACTAGTCAGAGTACTGGAGCGCCCAGCCAGCGTATTGGTGACTTGGTTCATTGTTGCGTCAGTAAACAAGCTAACGTAGAACCATATCACATTGGAATCACCGCACCCAGAAACTTCCTTGCATAGCTTAAATATGGTCAGCATTCTTACCTGGTTCAAGAAGATGACTCAAACTGATTTTAGTTGATAATTAAGATATACAGTATTTTTAGTCAACAGGCCATATAAGTGACTAAATTGGTCTAAAGTTCTCTCCAGGCTTTAGTTGGAATCTCTCTGCTCCTGCTGATTATTTCATAATCAAATAGAGTTGTTCTCAAAGAGTTGCCATTTTCACCGGAGTGTTCAGCGTTCTAAAGCTCAGGTTTTGCTGTACTTGAGCTTACATCATTGTGTATCATTTGTATGTAAACTGGTTTGTTTTGTTGTTTTTTTAAACTCTCAGAGACAATGCTCCAGTGGTCTTGTTCTCTCCTTTCTTTTTATAATGTCTTGTCAACTGCTTTGTACTAAGTGAATTCCTAATAGCTGTCGTTGGGCAAACTTCTGTGTCAGGGCTGTAAAGAAGTTCTGTAGTTTAGTCCCTTTTTTGGAAGCAATATCTCTGTGTGTATGATCATGCACTGTTAGCATAACTACTTACAGTGTCCTTCCCAGTCCTTCACTCTCTCTTTCCATATTGCTATTCTGTCTTTGCTTTGTAATGTTTATGTTTTCCTGGCTCTTTAAATATTAGCATTGTTGGCATAAGATTGTTGGTCTCATTATATCACTTATGCTGCTTGTTCCGATCAGAATTTTGATAATTTAAAATTCTCCTTTTTGTATTTCTTGCTTTTAAGGCCTTGCTTACACTGTTTATCCAACCATTTCTCTGTGAACTCTACAAACCCTTGTCCAGCTTCGTTCATGTTGATCTTGGTTATCCACATCATCACTGAGCTCTATTCTACAATACCGAGTCAGAGTTCAGACTGTGTGATATGAGCTACGGGATGCAGCTCGGGTGCGAATTTGAGGTGGGCATGAGAGCACAAATTGCATACAGCCACATCACGTTACCATCTATGTACAGTTTTCTTCAGTAATTTGAATGAAATTTTTTCTGGATGATGACTGTTGATGTGTAACAGGCTTTCCCATGTTTTATCCTGTCAATAAAACAGATAATTGCTTTAGACTAGATTTTCTGAAAATGTGCTTTTAGTGTTGACTGTTTGAGATGAATATCTAATGGACAAATTTTTATTGCTGAATAAGATAAAATTTTGATGTTGATGGGTTTTGTGGCTTCATTTCGGTAGTCATCTCCTTTCGTTCTAAATTACTTCTGGACTAATTCTCTTAAGACTCAAAGGGTTACCTTCTACATGCAATATGGAGAGATCCAACCTGGGATATCCTCAACCAGTTAGGTTAAAACAGATGTTAGAACTTGAAAGCTAAGTTAATAAGTTGGGCTGACTCTTCAGACAGTGTGCATGCCCTGATCATTGGCAATGTGCATCAGGAAGATTGATGAGATAGAAGTAAGAAGTGAGTAGTATAGATTGAAGAAGGGAGAACAAGAAGTACAGAGTCCAGTTAAGAGTTCATTACACACTATAGGAGAGGTTGTGAGTATCTAGACTCAGGAGATTTTATTTTTCATTTTATTCTAATATCCTTAGAAGATGAAATGTGGGGGTGCCTGGGTGGCTTAGTCGGTTAAGCGTCTGCCTTCAGCTCAGGTCATGATCTCAGGGTCCTGGGATCGAGTCCCACATCAAACTCCCTGCTCAGTGGGGAGCCTGCTTCTCCCTCTGTCTGACGCCCCCCCTGCTTGTGCTCCCTCTCACTCTCTCTTTAACAAATAAATAAAACCTTTAAAAAAAAAAAAGATAAAATATGATTATATGTGGAGACCAAAGAGAGAAGAGTCAAAAGTATGGGCCCTCATACATTGCTGATGGGAATGTATAATCGTATAGCCGCTGTGGAAAAGAGTTTGGCAGTTTCTCATTAACTTAAACATAGAATTACTGTATGATCCAGAAATTCCATTCCTGGGTATATACTCAAAAAAAAAAAAAACCCAAAAACAGATGTTCAAATAAACTGTGTACATGAATTTGTAAAGCAGCACCATTCACAATAGTCATAACGTGGAAAAGCCCAAATGACCATCTACTAATGAATGGATCGACAAATGTGGTCCATCCATACAATGGAATATTATTCAGCGATGAGAAGAAATGAAGTCCTGACAGATACTACAATATGGATGAACCTGGAAAACATGATGCTGGTGAAAGAACCAGACACAAAAGGCCACATATGATGGGATCTGAAATATCTGGAATAGGCAAATTCATAGAGACAGGGAGAAGTTTGTCACTGCTGGGACTGGGTAGAGTGGGGAACAGGTAGTACCTGCTTCCGAGGTCCAGGTATTCCTTTGGGGATGGTGAGCATATTGGGAAGCAGAGAGTGGTGATGGTTGCACAACACTGTGCATATACTAAATGCCACTGAATTATACATTTTAGAATGGTTCAAGTGGTAAATTTTATTTTGTGTATATTTTATCATGATTTTTTAAAAAAAAAACTAAAAATCAAGCTAGTTTAAAAGACAGTAACACTAAGGCTTGAATCACAGACTTAAATGCTTTCAGGTCCCTGGGAGGTGCAGTAAACAGAAAAGAAGTGGCAAGAGAGGGAATGTGGTGAACTGGATATTCAAAACCAAATGTTTTCGAAACCTCTGGGTGGGCCAAATAAAATATGATTGTGGGCTGTGGTTTTCAACCTCTGCTACAAATGGAACTGAGCCAAAATGATGGGTGATGTCAAGACCATAGCTGATTGTAGAGCTAGACTCAGAGTTTCGCAAGATTAGAGGATGAATCTAAGTTGCTTACCCCATTTCTTCACCGTTTAGCACGATGCCTCGCCAACACATATAAATGTTTAGCAGATATGTGTTGGATGAAAAATAAAAATAAGTAAATACAGGCTGGGCACTGAATTTATATTTTTTTTCGTAGTTCTCTCTATCTCACCCCCATAACTAAATCAGTTTGCAGATTTTCACAGTTTGTATTTTTAATATCTCTTTGATATTTTTTCCCTGTATCTTCTGTCCTTTTCTACTGCCATCTCATGAACAACAGGTTCATGACATGTCTTGCCCAAGATTATTGCAGTAAATTCCTAATGGTCTCTTTTCCTCTAAGCTTGCCCTCATCTGTTTTCTTCAACAAATTGCAAAACACCTTGTCTTGCTTAAAATCTTTCAGTGCTTTCGCATAAAGTCTAAATGTGATGGGGAAAACATCCATAACATGGTCCCTTCCTCATGTGCTGCTCCTCTCCTCAGGCCTTTGTCACCCGGGTCTTCGGAACTTCCCACAGTTGCTGCAGCACACCAGGCATGGTTGCTGTGCTCTTCATACTTGGACTGCCCTTCAGCCTTCAGTGATCAGTCCATCCTTTAAGACTTTGGTTCCTCCAAGAAACTTTTCTAACCAATCCAGTCTCAGATAGGGGTTCCTACTGTTGCCCCTCTCTGTGCCCCCCAGTCCTTTGAAGTTCTCTTACTGCACTTCCCTCACTAGTCTGCCCTTGTGTTACTTGTTTGATATACCTGTCACACTAACTCCTTGACACTAGGGACTGCGTCTGTCTCCAGCACCTGGTACAGTGCAGGCACGTACCAAAGACAACCCTTATCACTATAGCAAAGAATTAATTTTTATATGGTGATCATAGACTCAGTACATGCTGAATGAGAATATTTCAGAGGTACAAGGCAGGATCTAAGTGCTAGATATCAGATAAGAGATACCAATCAAGAGTTCAATTGAAAGAAAATTTTTATGGAAGAGATGACATTTGGAATGAGCGGTGACCATGTGCTAGGCTTTGAGATTATCAAGATCCTACCTCGTACTTGCCATCATAATTACTAATTAATTATCACTCATAAACATAGAAATTTTCAAAAAATATTCTGAATTTTAGTTTCGTTTCTTCTGTGATTTAAGATGAAGCAACACCACCTCTAAAACTGTACCTAAAAGTAAACTTGCTTTTACAATGAGACTTAGTAATAAATGTTAAGAGGTATTACTGTGGCCAAGTTTCATGAAAGCTATTATCTAATTTTAGTAAAAAATTACTAAGGTTCTAAAATTCCTTTTTGCCTTTTAGAAATGGCTTCACAAACTTTTTTGAAATGGAATGTTAATATATAAGAAACCAGCAGCATGTTAATTCTTAGACTCAGCTTGTATTTGGTAGATCATTTTAGAGCTCTGTTAATTATAACTTATAAATCCTAATCAGGCTATATTAAAAGGCTAAATAGAAGGTTACAATCTTGCCCTCCTCCCCATTTCCATACTCTAAAAGACTAAAATAAACACATCTACATTGCACTCAGAATAAAAATAAACACTTCAGAGTCACATAATTGAGAAATACATTTTTAAGTAGGAAACACTGATTAAGATTGTAGTTTTAAAAACACAAAGGTTATTTGTGCTTTTGTTTCCTTCTAGGAGAGATTTTTTTTTCATTTTAAATTATGTGAGTACTGAGATGTTTATCTTTACTCCAGACTACTGCATGAATGTTGGTTGTATTTTTTTTTTAACCAATGCTTAGCTTGCTAAAGTTGTGAGGTATCTCTTGCCATACTTATATGTGAATCCTCAAAATAACAGACTGCAGACATGTACATTGATAAATCCACACTGAAAAAGAAAAATATTTTAACTTCATTGTGGATTCTTCCCCACACTACCATCAAATCTAGTTATTTGGAAGTATTATTGTGAGGTGGAAAATTAGTTATTATGTATGAAAATCCTTTGGAATTGCTTTAAAATGCAAAACATTTTTTAAAAAAATAACCTAATTAAATTTTGGCCTACACTAACCCCAAACAAAAAAGTCTAATTCCCTAATTATTTCAGATTAGCCTTTATTTCTGAGCATTTAAATGATTTAGAACTATTGTTTAAACCAGGGGCCATCAAACTATGGCCCAGACAAGCAGCCTGTTTTTGCAAATAAAGTTGGATTGGCTCACAGCCACACTTGTTCATTTAAGTATTATCTGTGGCTGATTTTTGAGATACAGCGGCAGAGCTGAGTAGTTGACAGCAGAGACCATATGGCCCTCAAAGCCTAACCTATTTACCGTTGGAACCTGTGAGTAATAGTTTGAAGATCCCTAGTTTAAGCCATACTGCTATCGGATGGTTTATTTAAAAAAAAAAAAAAAAGATTTTATTTATTTATTAGAGAGAGCACAAGCTTGTGGGGGGGAGGCAGAGGGAGAGGGAGAAGCAGACTCCTTGCTGAGTAGGGAGCCTGATATGGGGTTCAGTCCCAGGACTCTGAGATCATGACCCCAGCCAAAGGCAGATGCTTAAATGACTGAGCCCTACCCAGGTGCCCCGATCTGATGGTTTATAATTATAATTAAAAAGCAGTTACTTATTGAACCTAAAACCTAAATGCAAAAGATGACTTTTCTCCTTGCAAAGTTTTTCTGTCTGGAGATGGAGAAACTAATGCTGTGTAGGATGCTGCCTGTGTTAATCATTCCTTCATCTATTCATTACTTGCTAGCCTATCCTTGCCCAATTTTCATAACAGCAAGTGAAATTTCACTCTTTTTCTATAAATTTGAAAATCACTACATAATAAAAGATGCCATTATGCCTCCTTCCACTCCCCATCCCAAAAGAATTTGAAAAAGAAATGAGTTTTCTCTATGATGGGCCTTTTCTCACTGCTTAATTTCAATCTGCAGTATTAAGTAGAGAAACTCCCTTTCCCTTTTCTTTCAAAGGACTCTGATTGGCTTACTGTCTTTGTTCCTCACTTATACATCTCTTTAAATTACACATAGTATGTGCTTAATTAGTAATTAGTGAGCATAATGGAATTCACTTCCTTGGAGAGGTTAACTATAGCCCCAAAACTACAGGAAATGATGGAACACCTCTCAGAGGTTCACCTTACCTGAAGTAGAAATACAGACTTCTAACACTTACTTGGAATACGGAGTTGTAGACTTTTAGAACGTTAGAGCCAGAAGGTGTTATAGAGTCTTGGACAGCAGTGCTTCAGCATGCATTAGAATTATCTGAAGAGCTTGTTAAAATACAGAATGCTGAGCCAGCCCTTCTGAGTTTCTGATTCAGTAAGTCTGTGGTGGTCCTGAGAATTTGCATTTTTAAGAAGTTACCAGTTGATGCTGATGCTGCTTGTTGGGGACCACACTGTAAAGACAACTATAACAGAGGAACGGATGGCTGACCACTCAGACATTATCTCAGAGAGCCCTCAGTTGTGTAGTATACCCAGGGGAGATCAGCCCCTGTGACCCATACTATTCCAACCCAAGAAACATAGATGACCGAGAAGCTCAGCTTACTGTGGCTATCCCCTGAACCAGATACTTGGGATGACAGGCCATGGCCTTTTAGACCCTATACTTTGATGGAGACACTGACAAATTCTTATTCTTTGAGCTCCTTTATAAAAATTAGACTAATAAACATTTTTCAGTTCTGATTGCTATTTTTGTTATTACTGTCTCTTGGTTTTTATTTTATTTCAACTCTGACTTATTTCCCTGAGGTGACTCTCAAGTATGCTTATCTCTGTATTTATAAACTGTAGGTTAGGGTTCCTTGCTAACCATATCTATTATCTATTTCCCTCTCATTAGTAATGTTAATTCTACTTTTTGAGTACGTGTTTTTATACTTAATCCCGTATACAAATTATAAAAACAGTTTCAAGATCTCCCAGTCCAGCTGCCTTTACAGATGCAGAAACTGAGGCAGCCAAATAAGTCACCATCTCACACTGCTTAGCAAAAAAAGCTTGGATGAGCCCACTTCTCCCACCCCCATTAAGTCCTAAACTACTAAGCTCAGTTAGCCTGGGAGGATGAGGGATGAATCAATATGAATGAAATGCTTGTCCTTTTGAAATGCTACATGGAATTTTTTTAAGTACTGTTTTGAAACCATACTTACTTGTAAATCCCTTTCACTTAGTAGCTGTGTATTTTAACTGCTCTGAACACCAGCTTCCAAATCTGCAAAATGAGGGGTAATAACACCTACCTTCAGGGCTGATTGTTTCTTTCCTCTTCCTGCCTTTCCTCTTAAAGTCACCTTGTAGTATTAAGCTGCTAAAAAATAACCAGTACCAGACTTCAATTCTTCCTTTCTCATTCCTTAACTCCTCAAGCCCCAGGCTATTCACGTTCTGCAGAACCTCACTGATCTCCCGGAACTATTTTCTTGAAGGTCTTAATGACCAACTGATTTTTTTCCCAGACATCTTTTCAGGCTTCAACTTGTTACCCCTCTACCAGTTTCAGCACCCCAGATCACCACTGCTTTTCATTCTTTTTTTGCTACTTTTTCACCAGCCTCCACCTTGTTCACAGATTCTCCTTTCCCCGCCACTTCAAATCACATCTTTTCTCAGGGAGGTGTTTTCTTCATATTCTGCGCTCCGTCCCTGTGCAGTTCTAGCCATTCCCATAGTATTTATGCACCTATCTTTCTATGATCACCAAATCTACATCTCATTCTGACATCTCTTCTAAGTGCTAGCTGCCTGCCTGATTTCTCCATACCACCTAGTCCACTGATAATTTCAAACAAAGTATATTTGAAACTGAGCTCATCTCTTCTTCCCCTTCCACAATAGCCTTTCTCTCTTGTATTCTTCATCTTTATTAATTGCTAAAATGTATATGGAAATACAGAGGACTTAGATTATCCAAAGCAGCCTCAGAAAAGAAAAAGTTGGTAGATATATACTACCTGATTTCATGATTTACTGTGAAGATAAGATTATAAGACAATGTGTATCTGGCATAAGAATTAACAAATAGATCAGTGGAACAAAAGAGAAAGCCCAGAAATAGACCCATGCTTTATGCTCCTGTAATTTTAACAATGGTGCCAAAGCAATCCATTGAGGAAGGGAAAGTCTTCCATGCACATGGTGCTGAGTAATATGGTATCCATATAGAAAAGCAAAATGAACCCTAGCCCCTGCCTTACACCATAAGCTGCAGTTAATTTTGGAGAGATCATATACCTAGATGTAAAAACTGAAATTATACAGATTTTAGTGGGAAACATTAGAAAATATCTTCTTTAACTTGGGGATGGGTGAAGATTTCTCTGGTTACCTGAAATGATAAATTATGATAAATCAGACTCCATCAAAATTTTAAAACTTCATCAAAAACACAAGAAAATATATAGGCAGCAGACAAAGAAAAACTACTTATAAAACATACCTGACAAAGGATGAGTATCCAAGATATATAAAAAATTCCTATAACTCAGTAATAAAAAGAGAGATAATCTAATTTTTCTACATAGGCAAAAGATTTTAAGATGATTCACAAATGAAGATATACAGACTACCAAAAAGAACATGAGTGTTCAACATCATTAGTCATCAGAGAAGTGCAAATTAAAGTTGTAATGAGATGTTACCATATACCCGCTGGAATGGTCAAAATCTAAAAGACTGACAACGCCCAGTGTTGGCAAGGTTGTGGAGCAACTGGCACTGTCTGGCAATGTTGCTGGGAATAAAAATTGGTACAACCACTTTGGAAAACTAACTGGCAGTTTTTCCTAAAATTAAACATCTACCTACTCTGTGGCCCAACAGTTCCATTCTTAGATATTTATTCAAGAGAAATTAAAACATAGGTCACAAAAAGACCAGTACAGTGTTTAATAGCAGTTTTATTCATAATAGCTAAAAACTAGAAAAAGCCCAGGCCCATCAATAGGAGAATTAATAAGCAAACTTTGATATATTTATGTAGTGGGATACTATTCAGCAGCATAAAGGAATGGATTACTGGTAAATGCTGGCTTAAAAATAGCTTACACAAAGAAGTATATATGGCAGCTACATTTATGTGAAATTGTAGAACAGGTGAAACTAGTCTTCAGTGGAAAAAAAGCCAGAAGAGTGGTCGCCTTGAGGGTGATGGGGTGGGGATTGACGACTATTGTAAGGAATTTGAGGGATTTAGGAACTGAACAAGGAAAAAGATACCATTGGGCAAGGTTGCAGGAGAAAGGAAGTCACTCATGGCATGAGACTGTCTTGAGGTTTGTGGTCAAAGGACCACCATCCAAAAAGGGAGAAGGGCAAGGGAACTCCTGAGGTGAGGAAGAGTGAAGAGAGTGTCCCTGGATCTTACACATGGAGGGGATATAGCTCCGTAGCACAGCAGGGAATCTCTGGGTCGGAGAACTCTAATGGGCAGCAGTGACTTGGAGTCTATGATCACTAGGCTCTGTCTTACCAAGGCTAGCAGATATGGGTGTCATTATGTGACATATACAAAGCAGTCAAGCTACAAACGCTAAAAATCTGCTCGTTTGGGTGATTTTTAAAATAATCGGGTGGGTAAAAATGTAAGTTTGGTGCCAGTATACTTTTGAGCTGATGGTCTCAGCCTGCAGTGAAGAAATAAACAACCCAGAGGCCAATACATAGAAGCCATTTTCAGCTAAAATATAAAACTGAGAAGGGACAAGGGGAACATGATAATGTTCCTCACTTGATAAAATTTTAGACTACGCAGGTGAATACATTTGTTAAAACTAAAAACTAAAACCTGAGATTTCTGCATTTCATTGTACACTCATTTTTTAAAATTATAAGTAAATATTGAGCTTTAGTTAATGGTGTTGATGCCAAAGTATTTAAGGAGAAATTACTCCTGTATACAGTTTATACTGAAATGCCAAAAACGGAATGGATTATTAAATAGATAATAGGATATATAGTTGGATAGATATATGATAAAGCGAGGGCAGTAAAATGTTAATGGTAAAATCTAGGTTGGCATATATGTGTGTGTGTGTGTGTTTATTATAAAACTTACGACTTTGCTTTGTGTTTGAAAATTTTCATAATGACACGTAAAAGACCACTGTATAGAGAAAGACTGAAGGACCAATTAGGAAACTATGCCATTGCGTTAAAAAGATACAGAGAGCTTTATATTTCTTGACCAACTTGAAGCTATAATTTTATAGAACTTGATCCTATATTTAATCATTTGACTAAAGATCTGTGGTGTTTGATCTCTTACAGGGAAAGTCCTTCTGCCAGCGTGGATACTTGTACATTTCTCTCCTCATTTGTGTGCTCCAGTAGGACTCTGCTAATTGATGGCCGGGTAGAACTCAAAAGAGGCTTGCAGAGGCAGGAGCGGCATCTTTTCCTGTTCAATGATTTGTTTGTTGTGGCCAAAATCAAGTAAGTTTACTCCCAGTTATCATTATAAAATTGCATTCCCACTAACAAAAATAACCTTTCTATTCAGTGCTTACTGTAAAGAATGTCTGGCCTCTGTTGCCATAACTAATATCTAAAGTGAGTTTTATGGTTTGGTTTTATTTTTGCAGAAAAAATATAGTTTCAATTGTTTATTCATTCAATAAGTGTTCATTTGGGTCCCACTCTGTGCCATGTTCTGAATACATATAGGGGATACAGTACAGAATGTGTTGGGTATGGTCCCTGCTTTTTTGGCACTTTTATTCTAACATGTAGAAGAAATTACAGATTGTGATTTTTGCTATGAAGAAAATTGGGTACAGGGTGAAGTAAAATATAGGATATATGTTAGGTAGAAATAGTCGGGGGGAAAAAAATAATTGAAGTCTGAAAAGCAACCAGCCATTCAGATACTAGGAGGATGAGGATTCCAGGCAGAGGGAAGAGCAGATCCAAAGGTGGTGGGAAAAGCTTGGCCCTTCGAAGGAGCCGCAGGAAAGCCTCTGTAACTGGAGCATAATGAGCAGGAAGAGAATATGAATTGAGGTTGGAGAAATAGACAAGGACCAGGTTATCAGGACCTTGTCAGCAGTATTATCTATTCCCATCTAACGAATTACCCAAAAACCACCATTTATAACTACAAACATCTCATACTCAGGAACACTCATCTCACACTGAGAAATCTCATACTGAGGAATGGCTTTGCTGGTGGTTCTGGCTCACAGGTCCTCACGAGGTTGCAGTCAAGCTGTTGACTGGATTGTAATCTTCTTACAGCTTGACTGAAGCTGGCGAATCTGCCTCCCCGCTCACTCATGTGGACGCTGGCAGGCCTCGGTTCCTCCCTGGCTGTTGGCCAGACCCTGTAGTTCCTCTCCATGTGGGTGTCTCCACAGGGCTGCTCATAACATGGCATTGCTTCCTCCGAAGTGGAAGATCCAAGAGTATGAGATAGAGTGTAGGCAAGCAAGAAAACACCCCAAATAGAAGCCACAGTCCTTCGTAATCTCATTTTGGAGGTGGCATACCGTCATTGCTGACGTATGCTATTGGCCACATAGACCAAACTTAGTGCAGCATGGAAGACAACTATGCAAGGGTGTGAATATCAGGAAGCAAGGATCGTTAGGCACCATCTTGGAGGCCAGGTGTAACAAAGGCTGTGATAAGGAGTTGGGATTTTATTCAAAGGGATTTTAATTAGGGGAGTACTATAATGCAGTTCATATTTTAAGATCTTGTTTCTGGCTCTGATAATGGATTAGAGGGTAGGCATGAGTAGAGAAGCAAGGAGACTGGACAGGAGAATACATATAGTAGTTCTGATGAAACACAATGAGGACTTTATCTGGGGAAGCGGCAGTTAGATGAGGGAGACACACATATTTGGAGTATACTTGAGAGGTAACCAAAAGAATTTACTTTCCACTCAATACTACATGCCCATGCATTTAACACTCCGCCTCGAACATGGTGGTTGCTATTTGCCCCATCCCCCACTTTCATTGTTCGTCAAACCCAATATAATCCAGTGCCATCAAAGAGATTTTTAGTCACTAGAGCATAGTAAATACTTTTTTCTGCTATCCTCACTCGCACACCTAAGTTATACCATGTCATAAGTAAGGCATGGGCACAGCTAAATTCTAATTTCGCAATGCAGGATATTTAGTATGAGTGGGGTTAATAACAGTAGAGACCTCACATTTATTTGGATCTTATTGTATGTTAGGTATTTTTCTGGAGAATTTAACCTGTATAACTGTTCTATTAGGCAGATATTATTTTCTCTTCTTACAGAAGAAATTGATACTCAGAGAAGTTAAGTGACTTCACCAAGATCCCAAAGGTAGTGATTAGTTGAGCCCACATTTGAACATAGGTCCATCTTACTTCAGAGTCTGCTGTCTCTGTTACTTACCCCTTTTCTTATGGATTTCATAGAAAATTCCTCCATAGAAAGTTTTTGTTTGCTTTTATAGCATTATAGTCTTTCTTATGCGATGAGTAAAAGGATCTAACTACTTATGTAAGAAACTGTATAGAATGCTTAGTGAACTATTGATATATTTTTTTTGAAAGTTAGAGGCAAAGATAAAAATAAGAAAATGGTTTCAGAATGTGTTGGGGTTTTTCCTTAGGGAACACTTAACATGAGATTTACCTTCTTAACAAATCTTTAAGTGTACAATCCAGTAGTGTTAACTAATACCACAGTGTTGTATGGCAGATCTCTAGTATGTATTCATCTGGCATGACTTTATGCTTTTATGCTTGTTAACTAGCAACTCCTCATTTTCTCCCTCCCCCAGCCCTTGGCAACCAACATTCCACTCTGATTCTATAACTTTGACTGTTTTAGATACCTCAAATAAGTGGAATCACGCAGTGTTTGTTCTGTGACTGGTGTATTTTGTTAGCATAATGTCCTCCAGGTTAATCCTGGTTATGGCAGATTGAAGGATTTCCATCTTTTTTAAGGCTGAATAATATTCTGTTGTGTGTGTAGACCACATTTTCTTTATCTCATTCATTTGTCCGTGGACATTTAGGTTGTTTCCACACCTTGGCTATTGTAAATAGTTCTGCACTGAACATGAATGTTAGTATCTCTTCAAGATCCTGATTTCAGTTCTTTGATAAATACCCAGAAGTGGGACTTCTAGATCATATAATATTTCTTTTTTTAATTTTTTGAGAAACCTCCGTATTGTTTTCCATAGTGTGGCTGCACCATTTTACATTCCCACCAGTGGTGTACAAGGGCTCCAGTTTCTCCATGTCCTTAACAATATTTGTTGTCTTTTTGGTTTTGGTTTGTTTGCTTTGTTTTTTGGGTTCTTTTTTTTAATAACAGCCATTCTGACAGTGTGAGTCTCAAGTCTTAACAAAATTAGTAAGACTGAAATCTTACCACATATCTTTTCCAGCCACAGTGGAGTGAAACTCAAAATCAGGCAAAGCTTAAAACATGTTTTGAATATAGCTGATGCCTACAATGTAGGTTTGGAAGTAGATTTGATGTTATAAAGAATATATAGAAAGGAAATTCTTTCCCTCCAAGCCTTTGTACTAAGTCCATTTGAAGCTATATGCTATTGATAGAGGAACAAATCATTTTTTAATGTAGATTAGTTGCCATTTCCTTACTTAAAATGTACTAGGTGGGTTCTCTATGCTGGGTATAATGATAAGAGAATGACAGAGATCTTATTACATTTTCCTAACAATCCTCCAAGACAAGAGTTGTTTTAGATAATGAATACTGAGACTCAGGGGGGTTTGTCCAAGGTCATAAAATAGGAATGACTGAGCTGGGGTTTTAATCTAGGCCTTAGTTCCAGTGGCTGGCCCTTTGTGCTGTTCCCCCATTGTGCCCATTATGTGCCTAGTTTTGTGTTCAGCCTGTAGGTAGATAAGCAAACAACAAAAATTTATTTTAATAATCCATTTCCTGGACTTTAGGACCTTAGAGACTCTTTACTTGTAACATATATTCAGTTCTTATGTAGGAAAGTGTTTTCCTTCACCTTTTTTAGATGATGTTTTTTCCTGTCATTATTTCTTTTGTTTTCTTACCTGTTTTGTTTTCTTACCTGTCATTTGTTGTCCTGATTTTTGCTAATGTCTAAGTGGTTTTATGTAACCCATGTAGTGCTTTGCTGAAAAACCTTTTATATAAAGATAGTTTCTTTAGCACTAGAAAATTGCTGTTTTAAATATATGCCAAATCTTTGCCCATCATTTACTTGTAGAGCTGACTTTTTGACTTGCTCCCTTTCTCACATAAGATGTATGCCATTTATTTTCACATACTGCTTTTGAAAGAACTCTGTGTCTACTTAAATGTTTTTATGAATGACAAAATCTATTAACAGTTGATTTAATTCTGTTTTTATTTAAGAGAGTCAGTTCATGAAAGGTTATTTTAAGTACTTTCTACATTTTGGGGGGATATTAAAGTGTGAGTGATCTACGTTAATTTGGGGAGTAGGTGGGAATAATAAGCCCAAGACTCTTGAGATAAAGAGGACATATAGATTTGAAAAGGTAACCATTATTATTGAATACTGCCACCTTGCAAAAATGTTGCCGAGAATTTATCATTATATGGTCATTCTGATAGATAACATTTGATACATTCACAGATCCTTAATAAGAACTTTATGTTTTTTTCCTGAAATAAACAGCAACCCAGAAGAACTAGTCCCTTGTAATACTAAACCTGTGTCTTCCCTGTCACTTCGATGGAGGATTGGGTTGTACCCTTGATCATTAATTTGTTGAAATGTGTGAGTGTTTAATCATGTACTTGGTGAACAAATTTACTACATTAAGTTCGATATTACTTCAGCTTATCTTCAGGCTCCATTTAGAAACTGCTTTCAGTCCGTAGGTTGATGGTATAGAAATAAATTCAAGTGGGATAACTGATTACCAGCTGCCCCATATTTATTTAGTGAAACTAAGTGGATTTTAGTGAGTGAAATAGTGCAAAGGGTTTTTAATTTTTTCCTTTTATTGGCTAAGATATTTTATTCACATTGTGCTGAATGTTGACAGTGTTTACCTAAAATTCTGTTGAGTTTATTGTCCTTCTTTTCCATACTTCATTAGAATAAATATTAGAACTGAATGGGACCTTTGTGACCACTTTTGATATTCAGTAGAAAGCTAAATGAAAAGCTATTTTTCCAATAGAATTATGGCTTTTCATTTTTTAACATAATGTTTAAAAACTTCAAAGTATTTAGAAAGAAGTTAATATTCTGTCAATAACTATTGGAATTTACTGAAAGGAAGTGACTATAGCGACTTTATACCTTCTTAAGCTTCCACTTTCTCATATTTTATTTCCTGAGCAAGTAAGGAAATAATGATGAGTTCTATTTATGTCAATAAGATGAAGAGAAAAAAAGTTCTGATTATTTACTCATTATCAGTAGAATTACCATCAGACACTTGTGGAATACACCATGTCCTCTACTCCAAACATACTTTGTAAAACATCTCCATCTTTGAATGGAGGGAAATCTCCCTAGAATCCTGTGTATTTCAACAGTTCACTGGGATTCCTTCCAGTATAGAGATTAGAACATAGGAAAATAAGGAAATAGATCTCTCATCTTAATAAACCTGTAGTAAGGGACTACATTGTGGAAATAAAGAATTACTTTTTGGGTTGTTATTTTGTGTTTTTTTCAGCCAGTTCACATTAGATTCATACTTTTAAATTTCTATTAAAATGGTCTAATACTACTGGAAATTGAGTGTGAAACATGTGAAGAAACACACTGTGACACCAGGACTAAATATAAAATTTTACTTAATACTGGTTTTAAGTATTTTGAAGCTACTCCATTTATCTTTGTGGACATAAGTGTTTATGAGATTCCTCTCCACCTCCATAGTAAACAGTCTCATCAGAAAGCCTTGTAGGTAAGTACAGAGAGAGAAAAAAGTAAGACTGGGGGCGCCTGCCTGGCTCAGTCAAAAGAGTATCCAACTCTTGATCTCCAGGGTCCAGAATTCAAGCCCCACATTGAGTATAGGGATTACTCAAATAAATAAAACTTTAAAAAAAAAAAAAAAAGCTGAAAGGCGGAAAATAGAAAAGCTGAAGGGAACTTCCATCCAGGTGCTTTATAAGACCAACAATATCCAGGGCTTTTTATAGATACATAGTAGTTAAGAGCATTAAATAAGTTCAGAAGTCAACACTGCTCAAGTTCAGATTCTAGCTGTGCTAGTTAAGCTGTTTGACTTTTGGCAAGTTACTTAGCTAAATCTCTCCATGGCTCCATTTCTTTATCTATAAAGTGAGAATTAAACTAAATAACATGTATAAAGTGTTTACCAGAATGGCTGACAGCCACTTGGAAAGTTCCCAGTAAATATTAGCCAATAGAAGGAAGTGATTGTTTACATGTTTAGATTAACTTCTTATATCAGGAGGTGGATAATCTTGACAATTTACTGATCTAGGGAAAGAATTATTGCAATGACTTTTTTCCAGGGCAATAAATGTGAAAAGTTCCCACCTGGTACCTGAAGTGTCTGATATAGAGAGAAGCCTGCATCAGGAAACACAAACTGTAAAAAGAGAAATGGGAACATGCCTTACTTTCCAAAAGATTTGTCGTTTCAGTTTTATATTACCTAAATAGTCACTATCAAAAAATAAGATTTTTAACAAGAAAATAAAAAGAAATAATTTTATCTTCAATTGAGTCTGTTTCATTTTTAAAAATCTAAAGATTTGTAGCAACAGAATGAAAAATATTGAAATGAAACATAGACATTATGCCACAAAGCTCTTTCCTATTACACTTACATGAAATGTGCCCTATAGGAAGTATAAATGAAGCTTTGAATCGAGACTATCGTTCATGCGTAGTTCCTGTAAGATCCTTTTTCATTTTATAAATCCTACTGAACAGTTCTGGCTTTAAATAGTCCATGAAGGAGTCTTAGGAATACTGCCATTTGAAGTATCTTTGATTTCATGTTAGCTTTTTCTGTTTCCACAAATGGTTCTGAATGGTAGGAAGTATGCAAGTTTCCCTGGGCATTCTCTTTAGCTTTCCTGGTGCCTTCTAACTCACTAACTCTCGGGCCCATTATGAGCATTAAATCTGTGAATTTAGGTCAAGAGATAATCATGGTTTCAATATCAGGTTCTAAGGGAGATTAGGTAGAAATTGCCAAAAAAGCAATTTCATTGCCAACTTAAAGTAAATCACCTTCTTGGCCTTTGGAGATAAATATTAAGTGTGTTAACTCCACTTAGGTATAGTACTTCCTACTTCTTTTTTTCCCCCCCCAGTTTCGGTTAGGGTCTGTTTTAGGCTATAGTTTTTAAATTTTAGTCAGAATATAAGGGAAAATGATATGAATGGAAATTTAAACTTCGCTTGTAAAGACTAGAAAATATTATAATCATTCAGTTGGAAATACATTGAAAATTCCTCTAATTAATTCCAGATAATATTTTTAAGTACATCTATCTCTCCTAAAGTGAAAATTTTATAAACATTTTCATAAATAGTGTGTACTTTTATCTTTTGTTCAGCCACTCAAATTTTTTTGTAAGCAAATTATAAATAATAAGCGCATTTTTTAGAATAGCAGTAAATTTAAAACCAGATTTTTGATCCAAATGCAATGCTCAACATAGAAAAATAAAGTAGGCAGTTCATGGCCATTTGCTGCCCATAAACACAAGCATGAGGACTAATACACCAAATGTTTCAAAGGCCGTTTCAGACCAAAGGTAACCAACCAGCTCACAGTTTCCTATGGTATGCACTGAAGTTACAAACAATGAATAAGACATTCTTTGCCTATGATTATTGAAAACTGTCATCTTATCACATGTACAGAAGCTCTCATAAAATTTAAGAAACAAAATAACAAGAAGTCTTGTCTGGTTTTTATCTTTCTAGATATAACAACAACTTTAAGATAAAAAATAAGATAAAATTAAGTGACATGTGGACAGCAAGTTGTGTGGATGAAGTGGGAGAAGGCAACACCAATGCCTTGAAATCCTTTGTGTTGGGCTGGCCCACAGTGAACTTTGTGGCCACTTTCAGGTAAGAACCATAGCTTCTCCTGTATTGACATATTCAATAAACTCAACTAGGTAATTTCTAGGATGGAAAGAAAAGTGTTAATCAAATTTTGTTCTGATTTTTTTAAGGAAAATATTTTATTCTGATTGAGTTATTCTGAAGTCAGTAACATCTTTTGACATACCCTGAATAAAGACACTTGTAGGCCTTATTTCTCCCCAAGAGCTTCTTATTAAAGTCTGGAGAGTGCTGGTAAATATTGAGAACCTTGGAGTTGTTTATCTTGGTTTGACCAGTAATTTTTAAAGGGGCTCTACTGAAGCACCTAGGGCCTGTGGAAGAGGAAGCAGTGGTCAGAGTTCTGGGGCCACCACACTCCAGCCTCCCCTTCCCTGGTGTTCAGATACTGTTTTACATAGTGAGCTTTCAAATTGGTCTTTTCAACCCTCTGAAATAGAATTTTACTGAAAAATTTTATAAAACAGTCCAATTAAGTTTGAATAACTGTTTTATACTCCCAAATTTTCTTTTTTTAAGATTTTTTCTTTATTTGAGAGAGAGAGCAAGTGGAGGGGGTAGCAGAGAGAGAGAGAGAGAGACTCCCAAGCAGACTCCCTGCTGAGCGTAGACACCCCCCCCCCAGTGTGGGGCTCCATCCTACGACCCTGAGGTCATGACCTGAGCCGAAATCAAGAGTCAGACACTTAACCAACGGAGCCACCGAGGTGCCCCTATACTCCCAAATTTTCTAAAGAAATAGTTTTTAATTATAGAAATAAAGTTAATGCCATAAAATAATGGGGTGCCTGAACTGAACATCAGGTTCTGATTTGGCATGGAGATGTGACCATCAAAAGCAAATTTATGCCTCAGGAAGTGAAAGTTAGTTTCCTAAGACTCACCCCTTGACTGGGATACAGTTGGAGAATATATAAACAGAGATTCTCTGTACTCTTATCCTGAACATGCTAAATTGGCACTTCTCAAGTCAGGGTGAGCATATCAAAATTCACACTTGTGATTTTGAACAGCTGCACGCTCAAGTCCAGTGTTTGTTTTACACTTAAAGAGTTAGAGTTCACATGCACATGATTTTCTTTCAGTTTCTTCCCTCCCCACTACCACCAGACACCTCAGACATCATTCTAAAGCCAGATAACTAAAATTTTCCAAGTTGTTAATCTTCTAATAAAAACAGGCATGTCATTAAATTCTATTATGCATTATTGGCCTACTACAAGATTTTAAGAACTTACTTGGAAGAAATATATGTTTGTATCATTCTCTGCATATCTTGTTTTCCATGACATATTTCTCTAGATATTATCATTTTCTGTTGCATGACCTCCTTGGAGTTATAGGTAAAAGGAAGTAATACCTAGTAAGGGGCAAAACTACATTATGTCTTTTTTTTTTTTTTTAAGAGGGAGAATGGCAGGAGGGGCAGTGTGGAGAGGGAAAGAGAGAATCCTCAAGCAGACTCCCCATTGAGTGTGGAGCCTGATGCAGGGCTCGATCTCACAACCCTGAGATCATGACATGAGCTGAAATCAGGAGTCAGATGCTTAACCACCTGAGCCACTGGAGGTGGCCCATACATGATGTCTTTAATTCAAACGTTTCCATGAAACTTGTTTTAAGAAGTGAAAATGTGGAAACAAGTTTTACACACATTGTATTCTTCAAGAAGTTTAGTACTTTAACCAAATGATTAAGGTTAATTAACATCACTTATGATGCCATGTAGCCTTTGATAGAATGTGATGAGAAGAGCAATTCACCTTTGTGTTATTCCACCTCAAAACCCATAGCCCCAGTACAAACATGAGAGAAACTTCAAACAAGCCAAACTGAGGAATATTCTATTGGTTAAACTGACCAGCACTTCTCCAGATTATCACGGTTAAAAAAAACAGAAAACAAAATAGGAAAAGACATAGAAACTGTCCTAGAACAGTCACTAAGGAGACATGACAAAAAAATGCAATCTGTTATCCTGGGTTGGGTCCTAGAACAGAAAAAGGACATTAATAGAAAAACTGGCAAAATCTGAAGAGTCACAAACGTGGTTAATAGTAACGTACCAATATTGGTTTCTTAGTTTGACAAGTGTGCCATTGTAAGAGGATAACTTTAGGAAACTGAAAAGTCAAAGGTATCCAAGGACTCCCTGTATATCTTAGCAACTTTCCTGAAAGTCTAAACTTATTTCAAAATTAAAAGATTTTTTTAAGAAAAAAAGCTGTTGAAGAGTTCTGGCCCTGGTATGGCAGAGTGAGGTCTTAACAGACTGACCACCCTACAGATAACAACTGTAAACTCTGAGCAAAATACAAACAACAACCACCACCACCTAAAGGTTCTCCAAAGTGAACACGAGTTGGCAGATTTTGGAGAGGAATTGAAACTTGGAAGGAGGCACCAGCATGGGGTGAGTTTCCTGTGTTTAAGGCATTGGCCCGAGGGCAGGCTACAGTCATATCATGGTGCAGGGCAACTAAACCAACAGAAACCCCCAGTCTTTCTGGCCAAACAACCAGAGAACAGAATCTGAGTCAGCCACAGCTACAAGAAAGTGAGGGAGGAAATCTCAAAAAGGAGAGTATCAAAGGAGGGAAACCCCAGATTTGGTATACAGATTCTACCCGAGTGTCTGACTGATTGCTGACATGCATGGAGCAGACTCAAAGCAACTTGACTAAGGCTAAAAGAATTGTACCAAGGTGCTGTTGAGTCTAATCAAGGTAGTTCTGTTGATGACAAAAACATCAACACTGCAAATATAACAGCACTCAGTCTCCAAAACAAAATATTCATTATGTCCAGAATACAATCTAAAATTTCTTCACATACAAAGAACCAGAAAAGATAATCAATAGAGGCCAATCCTGAAATGATCCATTTTGGAATTACCAGAAAAGAACTTTAAACCAACTTTTATAATTATGCTCACTAGGTAAAAGGAAAAGCCAGCTGAAATGAATGAAAAGATTTCTCAGCAGAGAAGTAGAAAATATAAAAAAGAGCCAAATGAAAATTTTAGAACTGAAAACTACAATATCTTAAATTTTATATATGTATCCCCTATGTAGCCTTAGTTGCAGAATAGAAATGAAAGAGGAAAGAGTCAGTGAATTTGAAGATACATCAATACAAATTGTCCATTCTGAAGAATAGAGAAAACAGACATTTTTTTAAAATTTATATACTTTTCTATTTATTTGAGAGAAAGAGAGACAGAGGAGGAGAGAGAGAGAGAGATAATCTTAAGCAGGTTCCACACCCAGCATGGAGCGAATGCAGGGCTTGATCTCACGACCCTGAGACCTGGGCCAAAATTAAGGGTCAGATGCTTAACTGACTAAGCCACCCAGGCACCCCTAAAACAGACATTTTTTAATTTAAAATGCATCGGAGATTTGTTAGAAAATACCAAAAGATACAATGTACATGTAACTGGAACTCCAGAAGAGGAGAGAGAGGGAATAGGACAGAATATTTGAAGAAATAATAGTTTAGAAATCTCCCAAGCCTAGTGAAAGATACAAATGTACAGATTTAGTAAGCTCAGTGAACCCCAAACAGGAATATGAAGAATATTTCATCTAGTCATGTTATAGACGAACTGCTATAAACCAAAGATGAGAGCAAATCTTCTAAGCAGCCAGAGAAAAACAACACATTATATATAGGGGAACAATAAGGTGCCTCACTGGCTTTTTCATCAGAAACTATGGCAATTTCAGAAGACTGGAATGGCATCTTTAAAGTGTTGAAAGAAAAAACTTTCAACCTAGAAAACTATATCCAACAAAAATATCCTTCAAAAATGAAAGCGAGATAAAGATTTTTTTAAACTCTAAGAATTTATTCCAGCAGAACTTTGCTAAAAAAAAACAAAACAAAAAACACACAGACAGAAGTTTTTCAACCTGAAGCGAAATTATATCAGAGGGAAGCTTGAACCTTAAGGAATGGTTGAAGAACATCAGAAATGGTATATATCCATCAATATTAAGAAAAATCTAGGTCATGATCAGTTTAAAATGCCATCAGACTAGCAGCTCAAGAAGCGGGTTCTCCTTGCCAGTCACTGTAATATCTATAAAGAAACCAAGAATGTAAAGACTAATAGCTTTGAAATCTGAGACTGACAACTGCCAGAATCAGTGAGGAATTCCCAATTGTGTCAAGTTAGAGGAAGAGCAAATAATAAATATGAACTTTTCGTGCTTTCCCTTAGGCCATGCAGTAGATCATCACATCTCAACAATGGCCAGAAGGAGCTCTTGTACCCTGATTCTCAAACCTATATCTGCCTGAAGAGCAGGCACTGAACCTTGATGTTACAGATAACAGCACAGTAAAATGAGAGCATTGTTCAAATATGCAGGAAGTACCGAAATCTGACAAGGACCTGTCTATAAGAGGACTCAGAACAATGATATTTTAACTTAAGTACCTAGTATGAATCTTTGTCTACAAACTCAGGAAGGCAAGAAAAGCCTGTTTATTTATAGATCGAATGAAAACCCACCTTGAGCCTCCATTGTGCCAGCAGATTTCTGTGATGTCTTCCAAACAGGTGAAAGATTCTGACCTTTAGCCTGTTGTGGTCACATCTTTTTCTGTGTCCTTTAGGTTCTGAGATACTCTCTGATTCCTGCCCTATGTGGGGTGCAGGTATTGTTGCTGATATAAAAACTCAGGAACAGGCCTCCCTGGTTGCTGCTTACAGTCATTTCCTGTGGGGTCTTTCTCTTTCCTGAGGCATCTCAGCCGAGTAACATATGGTTCCCTGTTCACTCTCAGCGGTAACAGACTCCATCCCCTCCCAAATTTGAGGGTCTCTTTCCAACCTGCCTTGCCTTTTCTCTTTCTCTAAGATATCCTGCTTTGTCCTCTTCCTGCTCTTACCAGATAAGCTTAGGTATTGATAAAACTCTGAGATCACCTTGATTTTGCAGTACTTTTGTTTTTAGTTTGGTAAAAAGGCCTTAAGAATCACTAAAGAGAAGTTCTGGATTCTTCTTGCACAGAGTAGGAGAAAGGGGAGAACACAAGAAGACTACATAAATCAATCTCAATGAGTTAGCCTGACACACTTCATAAATTGTTTATTTTTGAAGTACCACGTGCTGTATATTCAAACAATGGAACACTGTACAGCAATGAGAATGAACAATCTAAAACCACATGCAGTAATATAGATAAGTCTCATAAACGTAGTGTTGAATGAAAGAAGGCAGACACAGAATTGTACATACTATCTGGTTACATTTATAATAAAGAAAATGTAACTCTACTGTTCTGTTAGAAGTCAGAATAGTGGGAACTCGTGCCTGAAAAGGAGCATAAGCAGTCCTCCCGAGGTGATCTTCTATTTCATAATATGAGTTGTAGTCATGCGGGTGTGTTCAGTTTGTGGAAAATGTTCAAGCTGTGCACTTAAGCGTTACACAGTTTTTTCTGTGTATCTTCCATGTCAATAAAGAGTTAAAAAAATACTAAGTGTTTTAAAGGGGCAATTTTCTTTAGCTGCTTTGAAAAAGGTTCACAGGTTCAAAGAAAACTCACCTATTTTTCAACACAGTTTTTTCCTAAATAAATCCAAGATTTGACACAAATGAACCTAGAAAATTTTCTGTTTAGGAAGGGTGAATACATTAAGAGTTTGTAAGGAGCTATGGGAGATGAAAATTGGATGGTTGGTAAAAGAGATATAGTGTACTTTCTGATGCCCAATCCTGGGAGTTGTGTATGGAGAGAATTGCTAAGCAACAGACTTAGAAACAAATTATAAATACTTGTTGAGTGTATTTTTCTGGAACAAGAAAATAACAAGGGTTTCCAACTTTGTTAAGATTAGAAATATGGTTCAAAAGCTAGTAACAAGACCATCCGTAGAGAAATAAGCGCTGAATTATTTTCAAGTTTAAGAATTAAATGTAGCAGTAACTTCAGAAAAATTATTAAGAGTGATTTAGTTGTAAATGAGCTGATCTTAGAAGATTGTAGTAATTAAGAATAGGTTTTCTATGAACTAATTAACTAAATTAAAATCCTGCTATATGTAGAAATAGTTCTTTTCCCGACAGAAAACTGGTTTCTGGGCCAAGATATTTCCATCAATATGCCAAATTTCTCTTTAATCTCAAATTGAGCATACTTTCTGTTTGTATGGCATTTAAAGCTACAAAAACACTCTGAGACAATTAGCCCAGTTTTACAGATGTGGAAACAAGCTTGGAGATGTGAAGTGATTCACTCATGATCAGATAGCTTGCATATGTTTTTGAAAACCAGGTGTTTAGATTCCGGATCAAATACTCGTTCCACCGTAAGAGTTATGCTTGTAAAAGAGCCATAAAGTAAGAAAACGGCCCTGTCTTGGATCGATTCAGGAGGTTTTAATAGAACTCTACTTGACCACATAGTGTTTCCTGATGGGGATTTTCTACCTGCAGATTCTTCAGAGCGCCGTTATGCCAGAGTTGCCGTACTGGGCAGCTCCCTCAGTATCAGGCTGTGGATATTTTGTCTGGATTGACGGTCTCAGATATGTTAGCATAAATGTGTAATGTGTTTAATTTTTCTCTCCTATTTTCTTTGATTGCAGTTCTCCAGAACAAAAGGACAAATGGCTCTCTCTCCTTCAGAGGTATTTTTTTCAGTATAACATATTCTTAATCTTCACCCTGTAGTTAAAAGAATTAAATTCTTCTATGCAGAGATGTGCCCCAAACTATTCCCCTTTTCCTTAGCAGAAATTACTCATATATCCTCAAAATAAACTATTGTTTGAACTGTACACTAGCTACTACTTCCTGAAAACAGTGTTCTCTTCATTACATGTATACCTTACTTTCTAGGAAGGAGAACACTGAGGTCTGGTTAGATAATTCTAGACAGAAATGAGTCAATAATCTCTCCCATTTCCACATCTCCAACCTACCATTTGGAGCAAATGGTTTCCTCAGAGCATCTATTAAGTTTCCATATATGGGAGGTTTTCTGCCAAGCACCTCAAAAATTGATTATTATCCTCACCTTTGAGCATACAGGATAAATGGTCAATTTAGGTTTCTCTCTAATTTCCACAACCCTTCCCTCCTTCCTCCCCTTACTACCTTCCTAAGGGAAGACTTACACTCTACCAGAGAGCTAAATGAGAAGTCAAAGCCCACTGTCTTGGTTTGGTGTAGTCAAGTATGACATATGCTCCTGCACTTCTCCGTAAGACCTGGGCCTGTCCAGGGAAGGTAGGAAAGCTTGGAAGATAAAACACCACCCTGAGGTGCCTAAACCTGACTGCGCTTCTCCATCCTCACTTGAAATAGATCTCCCATTCATTTCCATGCCCATACCTAATGTCCTGAGAATTTTTTTTAGTTCTCTTCCAACCCATAGTGTAATCAGACTTTGCTGAGTCTTTCCATCTGTCTTTTAAAACATAGCATATAAGTATATTGAAAATATTAGCAAAATAGATTGATTTTAAAATAAGCCATTAGTGAAATCCATCTGACTCGGTGCTGTTTTGGGTTGTTGTTGCATTTGATTAGATACATCAATCTAGAGAAAGAGAAGGACTACCCGAAGAGCATTCCCCTCAAAATCTTCGCCAAGGACATTGGGAATTGTGCCTATGTAAGTGTTTCTAAGCCAGAAAATTAAATTCCAAGTCCCTGCATAAAGCAGAGCACCATGGATGAAAAGAGACAGGCAGGCAGGCAGACAGACAGACTGTGGATGTGCTGTGGAAGGCAGGCATTTAGAAATACCGTTGTGGGAAAATGCATTTTCCTGGGTCTATGTATGTCTTTGTATATGTGAAAAGTAAATCCTAGAGAAAATGAAGCAAGAGAAATTCACATTAACTACAGTATTTCATATTTACACTTGGAAAGAATACTGCTTGTCAGATGTCTCTTTCCTCCCTCTGGCATTAATGTTTCTCTGGATCCTTTCAATAGCAGCTGCAGAGGCTTGTAGTAAAGCCATTTTCACAAGGATAGATTTCCTATTAGTATTAAGCAATCTTTTCCAACTTGTCACTTCTTAAGTAGAAGGTGGTTTTAGATAGTTCTTCATTCTCTGAATTTTTAGGGTTTGAATCCCTTGGGTTAGTAAATGGATGAGCTAGGAGAGATGACGTTTTTAAGGGACAGCATGTTTCTACCTCACAGTTTTTATCATATTGGTCAAATAAAAATTAAGCCTATTTAGCCCTAGTTATTAAGTAAAATTTGATGACAGCAAATATAGAATAAATGCGAAAATGTTATCAATGATGAACAAAATGGAAACTTATGGATATTTTTATGATACTATGCATTGCCATACCTCACAACAGCTCTGGATCACACTGGAAAAAGATCTAGTACAAAACAGTTACGTTTTGGCCAAAAGCAAAGTTATGCAAATGTTCTGGCATCAGTGCCAGATGTCACTGCTTGAGGGAAATACTCAAATTTTTATGGTGTGAAACTGCAGAGATCTGTAGCAAAGCAGCAAAAAACAAACAAACAAAAACCCACCTCTGTTTTTCTGCCAGCTCTGATTCAGTTGTTGTGGCGGTTGGTTATAATTAGCATTTTCATGGAAAATCCCTTGAATTTTTTAAAACATTTTCATTGTATGGAAAGTGTGTGCTTGAGGAAGGACCAGAGTTCATTCTCTTTGGAAGAGAAGACAAGGGATATGGTCAGGTTGGGTGCTCCGTTTTTATCACAAGTACCCTGGTTAACTCAAAGATGATGCAACACACTGTGCTTGGCTCTCTGACGTTGCATCGTGACAAGAGCCTCCTTTCAGGGAGCCCTGCTTCCAGAAAGATTGATTCCCCCCAAAATAGGAAAGTATGTATGGAAAGCATTCTTTATCCTTGGCCTTTAGTTATACACAGCCTGTCAGTGAATTCTGCTAACGTGGAAAAAAAGCCACATTCTCATTTTTGTCTGTTTATTTTATTTGTTTACTAGCCAAAGAGGACTATCTGCTGAAATTCAGTTTTGTCTGCCAGAAAGGCATGCAAGGAAAAACACACACCTATAATTACTGTTTTGAATGAATGTGTCTAATATTAAGAAAAATCATTATCTTAGAAATCAGGTACATTAGGAGATACTATTAGTATTACAGGAAAGATTCTTCATCTTACAAAAGGCTTCATAAGAGAATTTCTTTAAAATTTAATTTAAGGATACGTTTTCAGACTTAAAAAAAAAAAGCAGTTGTTTTTCATAAAACTATATCTCAAGTTAAAGCCCAGTGTATAAGACATCTATGCCACTCTGGTAGAAGACAGACACTGGGGTGGGTGCTCTAAGCCCTGCCTTTTGGCTTCTGAGAGACTTTTGCGTAATCTTTGGAGCACAAGAAGCACAATTTGAAATCAATTAGCAAACAACTTTAAGAGGCAATTTGTCATGTCAAATAATCAGCTCACAGAGGTAAAAAAATACTATAATGGAAAGATAAGTGGTGAATTGTCAGTGGATTTCACTTAGCATTATTCTTTTTCATTTTTGTTTTTATATCATTTTGGTTTTACCTATACTACTTATTTATACCATTTAAGCCCTATAAGGGACACAGCCCTAATTGCTGATTCATCTGATAATTATAATATGTAAAACCCATGTGCATAGTAAATATTTTTTTGAGCATAACATTGTCTTACATTTCAATGTCTTAGAATTCAGTGAACTCTATATAGATATCTCAAAATCTTGTTAATCTCTTTTCTGTTTATAGCAAAATATTTTTAAGCAGTAATTTCTAAATGTAGTTTAGCACAGATATATCAGAGATCACCTCTTCAGTAGCAGAGTTGGCAACAGAATTGAGCTTTCTAAAATTCTGTCCTGTTTGCCAGACTCATGGTTTTAAGGTGTCTGCAGATTTCAACACTGAAAATCTCAGTAGCCACAGGGTTCGGCATAGTGCTCAATAATAGTGGTTTTTAAAAATTCAAAACTTTAAATGTCTTTTTGTAGCCAGTTTTTATTCTGATTTTACCTCAACTTCTTAACATGAAAGTAAATGACTGTGAAACCCACGCTGTGAAAACAGTACTCAGGAAGAAGGAGAACTTTCTCTCCCTTTTTTCTCACACTTTGCATTACGGAAATACAGTTACGGAGATGATTCAGTGCACCAACTGCACTAGGTTTTTGTCGGGGATGGGGATCGGAAGGGTAGTCCATGTACTCTCTCTCAGATGTAGTTAATCTTTTTCTTTCTTGCTGAAGGTCTTATATTTTGTGAGCTACATATTCTTTATATTAAGAGAAATAGATGTTTTATCAAAAGGCATAAGATGTAATGGAATGAAAGTAAATTATTGTCAAGCGTTTGTTGTTCTACTTAAGTCATATGCTTTATGCTGTTAATACTTGAAATCAAAATTTGCCTTTGGGTAATCATCTCATAATAGTTATTTACTCACCTGATTTAATACCCTTTATGTATAACTGTATTTCTTATTTCTTTTTTTTCTGCAGTCGAAAACTATAACAGTAACGAATTCAGATACAGCAAATGAAGTTATCAACATGTCACTACCAATGCTAGGGATAACTGTAAGTTACTCTACTAGATAGTCTTCATTAAAAACAAACTTTGATACTTTAGAGCCATATAAATGTTATCCCTCTCATCATAAGACACCTGATTACTAGCGACACCAAATTCATGTTTTATTCCCAAAAATGGAGAAAATAAGGACAGTAAAGCTTTAGTATTAGACACTACTCTTCGACTGACATTGTAAGACCTAAGTAAACTGGAAACCATAATAAGATAAGGCTATAATTTTAGAGTGATGATAATATGTATTTTTATTGTATATGCTATATGCATATACAGGTGGGGAGGGTTCTTGGTATAAGATTCTAATGAGAAAGTTCTAACCTCCTTCCCACTTGTCACTCAATGGCTATTCTTTCCCTGTCTCCTTTTCTGATTCTTCTCCTTTACCTAATTATTCTCCTATTATCCCAAGAGTCCATCAGTCTCAGGATGATGAATTCTGAAGGATTTGCTCTGTAGTAGAATTTATACATGAAGAACGCAGAGCTAGAATCCATATTCACTGGCTGTTGATCCAAAAGATGAGATGGCTGGTACCTCTAATGAATTGGCAAATTAAAAAACAAGCTTTGAATTAGATCATGGAGTTAAAGAGCTTTAGTGTGCATACCACATGTTCCCCCATTTTGCATTTAGTTTCTGCTTCTTTCTGTTTTGTGGGGCAAAGGTAAGTTTTTGAAATTTTATTAATGGAGGAGATTGGCATGTTTGAGGATGAGATAGGGAGAACATAGGAAAGTTCTCCTTGTCTCCTCCCTACCAGTATATAAACGCCACACGGTGGGTCTTGTATTAAAAGGAATGACTTTCAGAAGGTTGGAAACTAAAGGAAGCACTTGAATAACACCATTTCTTGAGTCAGATTCTCTATAAATATGAAAGCACAGTGTTACTATGATGTAACATGTCATATGTTTTAGATATGCCGTAGTCTGATAAGTTATATTTAGATTTACTTATACACAGTGCTATCGTAAGCCCTTAAGCACTCAGAGAAATCAGACTTTAGGTAAGAAATCTGATTTTTTTTTAAATATGATTTAAGTTAAATTTAATAATATATTTAAGATATAATTAGATTTATATACACTGGGTAAAACAGGCACTTCTGCATTGATTTCTAAGCTTATGTGTTTATGTCTTGGAAGAGAGTGAGTAGTTTAAGGGAAAGGGAGATTAATTAATGACAAAACTCATTTTATTTATGCATTTCCTTTGAAAAAAGTGATCCATCTCCTGAGACCAAAAATACTTCTATTCATTTTAAGAATTGAGGCTATTTGTTCTATTCTAAGGGATTATTGCAATGTTTTCAGACAGTACCAAAAAAGAAAAGAAAAGAAAAGAAAAGAAAAGAAAAAGGAAAGAGAGAGAAAGAAAGAAAGAAAGAAAGAAAGAAAGAAAGAAAGAAAGAAAGAAAGAAAAAGAAAGAAAGAAAAAGGATTCTCATTAGGTGCTTGCTTTCCCCATTTGCAGTAAAATGTTTTGAGTAGAGGATGGGGAGGGAAGTGACAAACAGAGTAGGGGAGGAAGCCAGAGACTATTCTCCACAGCTAGGACCTTCCATTATAAGATCAGGACCATGATTTTTAATCAAAAACTAAAGGTAAGAATATTGAATATTGCCATATTGCCCATCTCGTCTAGCCTCATTTAAAACAATTTTACTTTATCTTCTCCTAGAGGATGCAGCAAAGTCTACATAATTTAGTATTATTTCTTTCAAGTAAGATTTTTAGTATTGCTGGGCTATAATTCTGCTAGTGAACAATTTCATTGTTTTCTATGACTGGGCCTATTCTCTAGACAGAATTCTTGTCCTTTCTGTGCCCAGGACTGGACTTGCCCAAAATAAAACCAGTGTAGACTGTGCCAGCTACCTATCTCCTCAGAGCCTCTTGGTCATTCTCCTTCTGCTCAGAAATAGCTGAGCTAATAATCAGCCTCTGAGATTTTACGTTTTCATCACTGACACAGTAGTATTTTTGGCTTTCTGGATAACAAGAATGTCTTTGCAGGGGCTTGTTGGGGATTAAGTCCAGTATTCTCTGAGAAGTCCAGAGGCATAGCAGAAGTCAGGATTCTAAAGAAGAGATTAACCTTGTAGAAAACTAGGACATTTCTTTTTGCTTTGTAAAGAGACCTATAATTTTACATTCTGCGGTCTACCCATAATTGTGAGGGCCTGCTTCCATTGTGGTCTGTGGATCCCTTGTCATCACTAGGGAAAAAGGGCAGGACTCCTGAGTCCTCTGCTAAGGATGAGACAGGGGAAGATAGGTTGTAGCAATTAGCATTGCCATCTTCAAAAACTGTATCCACCCCCATGAACCTGAATAGCATTTATATCATCTCCACTTTTTTCAAAACATAAAAATGCCCCCCCAAAAAATGTGTCCTTATTCAATTACCAAACATGAAAGAATTATTATTACTTCTTTTATCCCCAAGGGCTCTGAGAGAGATTACCAGTTATGGGTTAATTCTGGCAAAGAAGAAGCACCATACCCACTTATTGGTAAGTTTCTTCAAAAATCTAAGATGAGATTGTGTTTTAATTATGATTCTAAATGTCTCAGAAAATTGGTCATGTGGTCTTAAATGTAAGCACCATCAACTATTAATCTCGTATATCTATTTATTCATTCGATACTTAACCTATCAACCATTTCCTAAGTGTTAGGCAAATAGTCAAGAAGAGAAATGTATATTTCCCTTTCTATTTTTTCACTTTACAAACAGAGCTATTTTTTTTTTTAAAGATTTTATTTTTTTATTTGACAGAGATAGAGACAGCCAGCGAGAGAGGGAACACAAGCAGGGGGAGTGGGAGAGGAAGAATCAGGCTTATAGCGGAGGAGCCTGATGTGGGGCTCGATCCCATAACACCAGGATCATGCCCCGAGCCGAAGGCAGACGCCCAACCGCTGTGCCACCCAGGCGCCCCCAAACAGAGCCATTTTGCATACCTTTTTAAATTTTTTTCTCTAAGAAACCAATATGTTTTGGTATTCCTTTCCCTATACATTTATTTTTCACATTCTTTTTTTTTTTTTTAAGATTTTATTTATTTATCTGACAGAGAGAGGGAGAGAGAACAAGCAGGGGGAATGGCAAGCAGAGGGAGAGGGAGAAGCAGGCTCCTGCTGAGCAAGGAGCCCAATGCTGGGCTTGATCCCAGGACCCTGGGATCATGACCTGGGCTGAAGGCCTCCGATTAGCCCTCACATCCAATTCTTGAATTTCCTGTTCCCTTTCCTCCCTACTACATTGCCTCTGTGGAAGACTATCTGTAATCCAGTCGTGTCTCTTAATTGATCAATGCGTACTCAAAACCTGCCCTAGGCATCATAATAAAAATGAGATTAACCCATTTAGAGTCCTAGAAATAGTCACTGACTTAGCAGCTAGTTACTATTTCACAACTTTTCTATTTCTCTAGATAGATTTTTCCAGCATTTGTTCTGAGGAATTATTGGTAAAAAGATTACATCTCACCTTGTTTAATTATTTAACTAAAAAATACTTCTTGGGGCGCCTGGGTGGCACAGTCATTAAGCGTCTGCCTTCAGCTCAGGGCATGATCCCAGAGTCGTGGGATCGAGCCCCATATTGGGCTCCTCTGCTGGGAGCCTGCTTCTTCCTCTCCCACTCCCCCTGCTTGTGTTCCCTCTCTCGCTGGCTGTCTCTCTGTGTCAAATAAATAAATAAAATCTTTAAAAAATAAGTAAATAAATACATACATACATACATACATACATACTTCTTGATCGGTAAGTTCACTCTGTGTGGTTAACAGAAATAGAGCAATTAAAATAAGGGGCAGTATCTGTAGCAGATCTTGAGATGATGACAGTAATATTGATGAAGATGATTTCTGCTAATAACTTTTAAATGCTCACTATCTGCCACATATTGTGCAAAGCATATTATATTGTTATCTCATGTAATCCTTTCATTTACCTGAAAGATCACTACTGTGTAATTCAGGGTGTTTCAAGTGATCTGAATAATCTAAAACCAAACCTTTCTGTAAAATATATATTCTCGGACTTAAAGTAAGCTGTCATGTATATAGCTGAGGCCAAAATTCACTGCATTTCTGGTTTCTTTTTTAATGTTGTCATTTTTGTAAAAATCAGTGAGCAACCAAGTTGTGATGAAAATAAAATAAATAGTTAAAATAATTGTTTTCATAAAATATATTAATTAAAACTACTTAGGTGGTCGCTTTCGGGCTTAAAACAGCTTCAAGCTTCATTGCTAACTCACTTAAAAAAAGAAAACCATGGGACATGATTTAGCAGCGATTGTCTTTTGTATATTTCAGTGTGTCTTGGAAACTTCATTTGTAGTTTAGCTGCTGGCTATTGGGGGGGGGGGGCTTAATCCCTGGAAGCAACTGTAATGCTCGATATTATTTATTGGAACGCTGATATTGTATACCTGTGCTAGATGGAAAAGGAAGAGTTCACAGGGTACATTTAGTGATAAATTAGGAATAGAATAGAACTTATTCTCTGTACTTAGAAGAAGAAAAAAAGCAAATCTACAGCACAGTGGTACGTGAAGGTTTAAGTTAAGAAAATGCAATTGTTGAAAATACTAAAGAGCAAAAAGTCATGTTGCAGTTAGATGTCCAGGGTTTAGTTTTTCTAGTTCGCTGATTACTTTTTGAATCCTGTTTCTGTGTTTCCAATGCCCTGCACAGTCTTCCTTCTGATTATTGCCTGTGAACACCACCCTCAGAGGGCAGCAGTGGGAGGGAAGCATAAATCAGACAAACCAGTCCTGATGCTCTGGAGTAACTCTGATGATCTAACTAATAACAAGTAATGAAACGCCTTTTTCAGACAGACATCTTGTGTTGAATAATAGTGATGCTGGAAATGCATAGTTCTTTGCCCTTACTATTTAAATTATATTAACCATTAAAGTTGACTTATTTGATCCTTATCACTGTGTGGTAAGGAGGGTAAATATCTTAAACCATGAATTTAAGGCCCAGAGATGTCAAGGATTTGCTGAAGATTTACATATATAATTAGTGTCAAAGGAGAACTAGAGTATCTTCAAATAGTCCTGGATGCAAACATAGGAAAAGTCAACATCCTGCAAGTCACAAACTAATATGTGAATTCCAAAGAAGGTATTCTTTAAAGATTTTTTTTTCTTTTTGCTTTTTTCTGCCCACCCTCCCCACCACCTGCTTAAAACTACTTTGATAGGGCCACCTGCATTACGTAGTGGTCTCCAAGTGTAGGAGCATGTACAGGGGTCATTCAGTCAACAAAAGGATTCTTTATTCCCAAAGTCCCAGGAGGAAACTGCCGTGCATTCTAGTACGTAGCACACATGCTCACAGTGCCAGTCAGCCTAAAGTCTACATTTAGATTTTTCTCTGTGTAGGGCATGAATATCCTTATGGAATTAAAATGAGCCATCTTCGAGACACTATGCTCCTGACACAGGGATTGAAGGACTCCACCACGCCTTCCAACCTCCAGGAGTCCTTCCTCATGGAACAGCTGCCCCGAGAGATGCAGTGCCAGTTCATCCTGAAGCCCAGCCGCCTGGCTGCAGCCCAGCAACTAAGTGGTGAGTTGCTTCTCCTCCTTCATGGGGCCTTTCTAGCAAAATTTTTATTCTTGAAAGCAAAGTTAGTACAAAGGCAAAGACCCAAACTTCTACCCAGATGAGATTTTTTTCTTTTTAATTTGCTGAGTGTTTTGAAGGAAAAGATAGAGTTTTAGAAGATAATTTTATAAACCGGCAGTAGGCGTGATTGACTTGGAATCAACAGCAAGGAGCAGTACAGTCTGTTTCTTCTTTCTTCACTCTTCTTTCCCCTTTAACCTTATGCTCACTGCAAGGTCCAAGGCACCGGGCCGTGCTGCAGGTGCTTCAATGCCTTCTTTGTACTGTAATACATCGACTGTGTGTTCCCCTACATGGTCACATTATAAGCAGGAGTCTGTTGGTGATGGGTGTCAGGAGACTGTGATGCCTTGCATGGATCTGGGTATGGATAGGTCTGGGAAAACTAAGATTTCCACAGAAATCTCTCCTTGTTCTACTAATCTACTCTGAATTCCCTGTGAATATAACCATCTCTTTTACCACTCCATAATAAAGACTCTAGAATGATAAAAATGATATTTAACAGTAAGAGGACCATTACTTACCCCGACCTAATTTTGTGCTTTAAGCCCACAGTCTGAAGGTGAGACTGTATAGGTAAGAGGAAATGTGTTGTATGGGTGGTGTGAGTGGGCTAGCAGAAAACTGATGTTGCGTGTCTGTGGCCGCCTTTGTCACTTTGAACCAGCTGGGGATCCAGTGAACAGTGGCAACCCTTTCGTCTGCATTCCCCCGCACAGGCACACTCCCCCATCACTCGGTGGTGATAACCTAGCCTCCAACTTTATAGTTTACCGCGGGCCGTCGGGGACTGCACCGTCTTGCCAGGGCTCTAACAGCTGCACACGTACCAGTCAGCTTCCCTCCTGGGATGGCAAACAGTCCTGGGGACTCCAGGGCTGTTTCCTCACATCTTTGGGCTGTTTTGAAGGGGTGTTACAGAGACATTACAGTTGTCCATCCACTAACGTGTGAGCTCCGTGAAGGCAGGTATTTTGGTCTGTCTTGTTCAGCGCTATATTCCCAGCACCTGGAACACTGCTTGACGTACGTAAGTACTCAATAAATATTTATCAGATTAATTTATTTATTAATAGGTCAGTTGTTACTGTTCTTCAAAGATACAAAAGGAATGTTGCTTGTATAAGTTGAGGAGAATATTTTATTCTTCTACCTTTATAATCAGGTTTTTCAAAACTGTTTCTCTGTGTCCCTTGTCAATTTTATTTTAATTAATTTGACCAATAATCAGGAGTCAAAAATCCTAAGGGTTTTACCCAATATTGCCAGTGACTTGCTTAATTAAATTGTAGGCACTGTCTGTTTATTAATCCTCTGGTTCTCCCTATTGGAAGTTAGGGTAATAGGGGTTGTAGCTCTAAGATGATTCATGGCAAATAGGATCAGGGATGGAGTAATTATAGATCAATGGTGCCAACGTAGCTGGGCATCAGAATAACCTGTTACAGGTGAACCAGCTCTGTTTTTTTTTTAATACATAAGATTTTGATGAATAGCTGCTTTGGAAACCACTAATTTAAATCAGGAATCAGCAGACTTTTTCTGTAAAGGACCAGATAGTAAACTTTGCAGATCAAGAAACAAAAATCGAGGAAATTATGTATGTACTTATATGACAAAAGAGATTTCCACTCATTTTTTGTTGATATTTAATATATAGTAATAATTGAGTGCAATTTCATGTAATATAGGTCTAGTAATGAGAAGAATTGAATTATTCTGGGAGAATAACACTTTGCATAATTGGAGTACTAAGTTCATAATTGAATGCAAAGTGTTCTGATCTGTAATAAGATTTTATATATTTTATCATCTTTGAAAATATTTTTTCACATAGATAATGCCAAATACTGATTTCATTCTACAAGCATATAATTTTATTTGAGCATATTCCCCTCTTTGAAGGCATTTGTAGAATTTCGTTAGATTATTCTTTTGATATTTGCCTTTTAGCACATCATTGCAGATTAATCACTTCCAATTGAAGATTAGGCAGAAGCTCCTCGATTGCACAGTTAAAGGATCTTGAAATATGGAAATTTCCTTTGCACTTGCATTGAGGTCGGTAAAATACCACTGGAACTATAGTTTGAGCAGAAAATATATCTGCTACAAATTTGTATAAGAATGGAGATCTTGCTTCTCTTAACTTTTGACAGCATGAGAACTGTAAAAACAGTTCGACGTTACTTGTGATTAAATGTCAGTTGTTTCAAAATGAACCTTTCAAAAGTTTTATATGTAAGCATTTTTTTTTTGCCTTGTAATTTAGGTTGAATTCATTAAGAAACATCATCAAGTTTGCAGTAAAAACTAATTTCCAAAGCCATTCACCACGAGGAAAATTCTTCTCATTCATAAAAATTTCAATCTCAGCCCCTAGTTCAAAGATTACTATAAAACTTTACCCCTGCTGAGCTTTTGAGCTGCTATGTGATGGCACAGGTCAGGCTCCTCAGCTTCTGTTTCTGAAAAAAAGTCACAGAAATGGCAGTGGGTAAGTCCAGGAGAGTGAATGAAGTTTACTGTTGAAACTACTGATCCAGTAACACCTGATAGATGCAGATGTTTCCCACACAGTACTACTGATGAATAATGCAGTAAATAACCATAGGCATTAAATACTACTTTTCGAAAACTTTGTAAATTTGTCAGATTACGTCTTTTTCTGCTCCACACACTTCGAGCACCATTGCAGATTCCACTTCAGGTTGTACTGAAGTATTATTAATTTCTCAAATCCTTTGAAAATATTCTCATCTTTCGTTGTTCCATGCAGACTAGTCAAGGCTAACACCTCAGTCACTTCAAACAAAGCACTGACTTCTCAAATAAACAACTGAGTAGTATTGGTAACATCTGCCAACTAATCAAGAACCAAGGACAGTGGCTTAAAATAATTTGTCTTGTTTTTTAGTTTCCTATTAATATTACTGGGAATGTCTTCAACTATTCAAGCAGCTGTTCTCACCATAAGGCTGACAGTCTTTTTTTCTTTTTTTAAGATTTATTTATTTACTAGAGAGAGAGCATGCAGGTGCACAAGTGGGGGGAGGGGCAGAGGGATAGAATCTTCAAGCAGACTCTCTGCCGAGTGTGGAGCCAGATGTTGGGCTCAATCCCACAACCCATGAGATCACAACCTGAGCCAAAACCAAGAGTCAGATGCTTAACTGACTGAGCCACCCAAGTGCCCCAGAAGGCTCATAGTCTTAAGTCCAGTTTCTCTGTACACATCCCTTCATCTACTGCAAGCACACAAAATTTAGGTAGCTCCACATTGGTAAATGGCTTTCCTTGCATTACTAACAATGAGCCACTCAGAAACTGACTTTTGTTGGAACCTCATTTTTGTTTTGTTTTGTTTTGTTTTGTTTTGGGGAAGAAATTCTGCAGTGCTGAAATATTTTATTTTTAATATCCTGAATTCTTATAATCAATAATTTCTTCTGAGTTGGAAATATTATGATGAGTTCTTGGTATGATCATGTCAACATTTATTGTGTTCTTTTACCACATCTGTTATATTGTTGCCTGATTAGCACAATACTTTGCCACTTATTGCAACAACAGAGTCATTTGCACTGCTCTGTGCCTTAAAAGCTCAACACTAAACATGACAGGTAATAAAAAATTTAAATTTTACAGTATCAGGATATACAAGGCACTCAAAACACTATCCAGGTATAAATGTGTCACTGTAGTTTGCTGTATTGAGCACCATTGCAAAGCAATGAGAGTACCACTGATGGTCTTTGTCACAAGTACTCAGCTCTGCCATTAAGCATGAAGTGAAAGCTCTCATGGATAGTAATACATAAATGAATGAATGTAGCTGTGTTCCAGCAAGAATGTTATAGGTTGTAGTAAAATTTGAATTTCATATAATGTGTATGTGTCACTGAATATTCTTCTTTTGATTTTTTCAACCTTTTCAAAAATGTGAAAACTTTGCAGACTATCCAAAAAGAGGTGGCAGGCCAGATTTGGCCCGTGGAGCATGGTATGCTGCCCTCAGATGTGGAATTTTGTCAAATGCCTTTTCTATGTCCATTGAAATAATCATATGATTTTTATCCTTCATTTTGGTAATGTGGTGTATCACATTGATTGATTTGCCAATGATAAACCATTCTTGCATCCCCGGAATAAATTTGAACGTGGTGTATGATCCTTCTAATGTATTGTTGAATTTGGTTTGCTAATACGTTCTTGAGATTTTTGCATCTGTGTTCATTAGGGATATTGGCCTGTAATTTTCTTTATTGCATCTTTGTCTGGTTTTGATATCAGGGTAGTACTGGCCTTTTAAAATGAATTTGACACGGACACCTAGGTGGCTCAGTTGGTTAAGTGTCTGCCTTCGGCTCAGGTTGTGATCTCAGGTCCTGTGATCGAGTCCCATATCGGCTTCTTGCTCAGCAGGGAGCCTGCTTCTCCTCTGCCTGCCATTCCCCCTGCTTGTGGGCTCTCTCTCTGATAGATAGATAGATAGATAGATAGATAGATAGATAGATAGATAGATAAAATCTATCTTTAAAAAAAATAAAGTGGATTTGATGTGAATTTGATGGTATTCCTTCCTCTTCTATCTTTTGGAAGAATTTGAGGAGGAATTTTATTAATTCCTCTTTGCATATTTGGTAAAATTCCCCGGTTAAGCCATTTGGTCTCGGACTTTTGTTTGTAGGAAGGATTTTAATTACCGATTCAATCTCCTTACTGTAACTGGTCTGTTTAGATTTTCTTTCTTCCATTTTTCAGATTTGTAAGATTGTATGTTTCTAGGAATTTATCCATTTCTCCTAGCTTGTCCAATTTGTTGGTGTATAATTATTTATAGTTATCTTTTGTATTTCTGTAGTATCAGCTGTAATGTCTCCTCTTTCCTTTCTGATTTTATTTATATGAGCCTTCTCTTTTTCTTGGTGAGCTAGCTAAAGATTTGTCAATTTTCTTTATCTTTTCAAAGAAGCAGCTCTTGGTTTCATTGATTTTTCTCTCATCACTTTAGTCTCTGTTTCATTTACTGCTGCTCTGATCTTTGTTATTTCCTTCCTTCTACTAACTTTGTGCTTTATTTATTCTTTTTCTAGTTCCTTGAAGTGTAAAGTTAGGTGGTTTATTTTAGATTTTTTTTTTCCTCCATTAAACATTTTTTTTTTTATGATTTTTTATTATATTATGTTAGTCACCATACAGTACATCCCCGGTTTCCGATGTAAGGCTCGATGATTCATTAGTTGTGTATAACACCCAGTGCACCATGCAATACGTGCCCTCCTTACTACCCATCACCGGTCTATCCCATTCCCCCACCCCCTTCCCCTCTGAAGTCCTCAGTTTGTTTCTCATAGTCCATAGTCTCTCATGTTTCATTCCCCCTTCTGATTACCCCCCCTTTCTTTATCCCTTTCTTCCCCTACCGATCATCCTAGTTCTTATGTTCCATAGATGAGAGAAATCATATGATAGTTGTCTTTCTCTGCTTGACTTATTTCACTTAGCATTATCTCCTCCAGTGCTGTCCATGTTGTAGCAAATGTTGAGAACTCGTTCTTTCTGATAGCTGAGTAATATTCCATTGTATATATGGACCACAACTTCTTAATCCAGTCATCTGTTGCAGGGCATCTCGGCTCCTTCCACGATTTAGCTATTGTGGACATTGCTGCTATGAACATTGGGGTGCATATGGCCCTTCTCTTCACTACGTCTGTATCTTTGGGGTAAATACCCAGTAGTGCAATGGCTGGATCATAGGGTAGCTCAATTTTTAACCTTTTAAGGGACCTCCACACTGTTTTCCAGAGTGGCTGTACCAACTTGCATTCCCACCAACAATGTAGGAGGGATCCCCTTTCTCCACATCCTCTCCAACAATTGTTGTTTCTTGCCTTGTCTATTTTTGCCATTCTAACTGGCGTAAGGTGGTATCTCAGTGTGGTTTTGATTTGAATTTCTTTGATGGCTAATGATTTTGAACATTTTTTCATGTGTCTGTTAGCCATTTGTATGTCTTCATTGGAAAAGTGTCTGTTCATATCTTCTGCCCATTTTTTGATTTGTTTATTTGTTTCTCGCGTATTGAGTTTGAGAAGTTCTTTGTAGATCTTGGATACCAGTCCTTTATCTGTAGTGTCATTTGCAAATATATTCTCCCATTCCGTGGGCTGCCTCTTAGTTTTTCTGACTGTTTCCTTGGCTGTGCAGAAGCTTTTAATCTTGATGAAGTCCCATAAATTCATTTTATCTTTTGTTTCTCTTGCCTTTGGGGATGTGTCATGAAAAAGGTTGCTTTGGCCGATGTCGTAGAGGTTGTTGCCTATGTTCTCCTCTAGAATTTTGATGGATTCCTGTCTCACATCGAGGTCTTTCATCCATTTGGAGTTTATTTTTGTGTATGGTGTGAGATAGTGGTCAAGTTTCATTCTCTTGCATGTAGCTGTCCAATTTTCCCAGCACCATTTATTGAAGAGACTGTCTTTTTCCCACCGGATGTTTTTTCCTGCTTTATCAAATATTAGTTGCCCAAAGAGCCGAGGGTCCATTTCTGGGCTCTCTATTCTGTTCCATTGGTCTATGTGTCTGTTTTTGTGCCAGTACCATGCTGTCTTTGTGATCACAGCTTTGTAGTACAGCTCGAAATCTGGCATTGTGATGCCCCCAGCTTTGTTTTTCCTTTTCAACAGTTCCTTGGAGATTCAGGGCCTTTTCTGTTTCCATACAAATTTAAGGACTGTTTGTTCCAGTTCTTTGAAAAATGTCCTTGGTATTTTGATCGGGATAGCATTGAAAGTGTAGATTGCTCTGGGTAGCATGGACATTTTAACTATGTTAATTCTTCCGATCCATGAGCATGGAATATCTTTCCATCTTTTTATGTCTTCCTCAATGTCTTTCAAGAGTGATTTATAGTTTCTAGAATATAGGTCCTTTACGTCTCTGGTTAAGTTAATTCCAAGGTAACGTATGGGTTTTGGTGCTATTGTAAATGGGATGGATTCCCTAATTTCTCTTTCTTCGGTCTCGTTATTCGTGTATAGAAATGCAACTGATTTCTGAGCATTTATTTTGTATCCTGCCACGTTACTGAATTGCTCTATAACTTCTAATAGTTTGGGAGTGGCTTCTTTTGGGTTTTCCATATAGAGTATCATGTCATCTGCGAAGAGAGACATTTTGACTTCTTCTTTGCCAATTTGAATACCTTTGATCCCTTTTTGTCGTCTGATTGCTGTTGCAAGGACTTCTAGTACTATGTTGAATAATAGTGGCGAGAGTGGGCATCCTTGTCGAGTTCCTGATCTTAAGGGAAAGGCTTCCAGCTTTTCCCCATTGAGAATAATATTTGCAGTAGGCTTTTCATAGATGGCTTTTATGAGATTGAGAAATGTACCTTCTATTCCTACACTCTGAAGGGTTTTAATCAGGAAAGGATGCTGTATTTTGTCAAATGCTTTTTCGGCATCGATTGAGAGGATCATATGGTTCCTGAGTCTTTTCTTGTTGATATGATGTATCACGCTGATTGATTTGCGAATATTGAACCACGCTTGCATCCCAGGTATGAATCCCACTTGATCGTGATGGATAATCCTTTTAATGTACTGTTGGATTCTATTAGCAAGTATCTTGTTGAGGATTTTGGTGTCCATATTCATTAGGGAAATCGGTCTGTAATTCTCCTTTTTGATGGGGTCTTTGCCTGGTTTGGGGATCAAGGTAATATTGGCCTCATAGAATGAGTTTGGTAGCTTTCCTTCTGTTTCTATTTTTTGAAATAGCTTTAGGAGAATAGGTATTATTTCTTCTTTGAATGTTTGGTAGAATTCCCCAGGAAAACCGTCCGGGCCTGGAGTTTTGTTATTTGGAAGGTTGTTTATCACTGACTCAATTTCTTCATAATTAATTGGCCTGTTTAAGGAATCAATTTCTTCCGGTTTCAATCTTGGTAGTTTATAGGTTTCCAGGAAGGATTCCATCTCTTCCAGATTGCTTAGTTTATTGGCATATAGCTGTTGATAAAAATTTCTAATAATCCTTCCAATTTCAATGGTGTTCGTCGTGACCTCTCCTTTTTCATTCATAATTTTAATAATCTGGGTCCTTTCTCTTTTCTTTTGGATAAGTCTTGCCAGTGGTCTGTCAATTTTATTGATTCTCTCAAAGAACCAGCTTCTAGTCCTGTTGATCTGCTCTACTGTACTTCTGGTTTCTGCTTGATTGATTTCAGCTCTAATTTTGGTCAATTGCTTCCTCGTGCGTGGATTAGGCCTGTCCCTCTGTTGCTGTTCCAGCTTCTTGAGGTGAGAATATAAAAACTGCATTTTAGATTTTTCTATTCTTTTGAGTGAGGCTTGGATGGCTATGTATTTCCCCCTTAGGACTGCCTTTGCAGTATCCCATAGGTTTTGGACTGTTGTATTTTCATTCTCATTGGTCTCCATAAATTGTTTAATTTGATTTTTGATTTCCTGGTTTATCGAGTCATTCCTGAGCAGGATGGTTCTTAGTCTCCAAGTGTTTGAGTTTCTTCCAAATTTTTCCTTGTGGTTGAGTTCCAATTTCAGAGCGTTGTGGTCTGAGAATATGCAGGGGATAATTTCAATCTTTTGGTATCGGCTGAGACCTGTTTTGTGTCCCAGAACATGGTCTATTCTTGAGAATGTTCCATGGGCATTAGAATAGAATGAGTATTCTTTGGTTCTGGGGTGTAGTGTTCTATATATATCTATGAGGTCCAACTCGTCGAGTATGGCATTCAAAGCCTTTGATTCTTTGCTTAGTTTTTGCCAGGGTGTTCTGTCTATTTCTGATAGTGGAGTGTTGAGGTCCCCTACTATTAATGTATTTTTATTTATATGTCTCTTTATTCTGGTTAAGAGTTGGCTTGTGTATCTTGCTGCTCCCCTGTTGGGGGCATATATATTTATAATTATCATATCCACTTGTTGAATACTTCCCTTAAGAATAATATAGTGCCCTTCTGCATCTCTAACTATAGTCTGTAGTTTAAAATCCAATTTATCTGATATGAGAATTGCTACCCCAGCTTTCTTTTGAGGTCCATTTGCGTGAAAGATGGTACTCCATCCCCTTACTCTCAGTCTGAATGCATCTTTGGGTTTGAAATGAGTCTCTTGTAGACAGCAAATGGATGGGTCATTTCTTTTTATCCAATCTGCAACCCTGTGGCGTTTTATGGGATGGTTCAAACCATTTACATTAAGACTGATTACTGAGAGATATGATTTTAATGTTGCCATGTTGCCAGTAAAGTCTTTGTTTGTATTGGCTGTGACTTTCTGTTCTGTATCACTCTTGGGGCCTTTTTACTTTTATAGAACCCCCCGTAATATCTCCTGTAGGGCTGGTTTCGTGGTTACGAAATTGGTTAGTGACTGGCGATTCTGAAATGTCTTTATTTCTCCATCAATTCTGAATGACAGCCTTGCTGGATAAAGGATCCTTGGCTGCATGTTTTTCTCTGAAAGAGCTTTAAATATGCTCCCCCAACCCTTTCTCTCATTCCAGGTCTGTGTAGACAGGTCTGACGTAATTCTGATGCTTTTGCCTTGGTACGTGAGAAATTTCTTTGCCCTGGCCGCTTTCAATACTGTATCCTTGCATCTAATATTTGCGAATTGCACTATGACGTGACGTGGCGTAGGTTTGTCGTGGTTGAGCTTGGGAGGGGTCCTCTCTGCCTCTTGGACACGAATGTTTGTTTCCCTTGCTAGATTAGGGAAGTTTTCAGCTACAATTTGTTCAAATATCTCTTCTAGACCTCTGTTTTTCTCCACCCCCTCGGGGATGCCGATGATTCTAACATTGGATCGTTTTATTGAGTCAGTAATCTCCCGTAACCTACATTCGTGGGCATGGATTTTTTTAAGACCATCTTCTATTTTCATTTTTTCCTCTATTAACCCATCCTCCAATTCACTAACCCGTTCCTCTGCTTCTGCGACCCTGGCCGTCAGAGCCTCTAGTTTTGCCTGCATTTGGCTCATAGAATTTTTAATTTCTGTCAGATTCGCTCTCATTTCTGTCCTTAGGGATTCTATATTCTCAGTAACCTTTTCGTTAATAGTTTTTTCAATTCTACTCATCATTTTGACCATCGTTACTCTGAATTCCATTTCTGATAATTTGGTTACATCCATATCCATTATTTCTGTGGCAGAGGCCACAGACTCACTGTCTTTTCTTTGCTGGGGGGGGGCTTCTCCTTCTTGTCATTCTGATGAAGAGAGGTTGCGGGGTTTCCAGAGCCCAAATTATTGACTGGGTCCCAGGCCGTGCCCCTTGTTTTATAGGGATCTTAGGGATGTAGGCTTCTTCTTTAAAGATTTTATTTATTTATTTATGTGGCAGCCAACCAGCGAGAGAGGGAACAGAAGCAGGGGAGTGGGAGAGGAAGAAGCAGGCTCCCAGTGGAGGAGCCCGATGAGGGACTCCTTTCCGGAACGCCGGGATCACGCCCTAAGCCGAAGACAGGCGCTCAATGACTGCGCCACCCAGGCGCCCGGGTTGTGGGCTTCTTGATTTTTCAGCCTGCCTTCTGGGGGAGGGGCCTGCCGCGCCGATACTCAGGCAGCCCTGTTTGGGTAGTGTCTCCGTGTCCCCTGCGAGGGGGGATGGGGATGGGCACTCCCTGAGCCAGTATTTCCAGGCTTTTGTTCTCTGGCGGCTTTCCCTGGCGTTCTGCTGTGCCTCTTCTGAGAGTCAGAGCAGCAGCGGCCAAATTTCAGCCTCTGTCACAGAACAGAGGGATTGCGGCCCGTTCTCTACTAATGTTCTGGCCACTTTAACTCTGTTTCTGTTGCTGCTGCTCAACCCTGCAGCGTCCCGGGATGTGCGCCTCACACCCGGCGTCCCAGCCCTCATGTCCAGGGCCAGCGCGTCTCTGTCCTTTGTGTTTCTAATGCCTCCAGCCGCCCCGCGCGCGCTCCCGGATCTCCCGGTCTCAGTCTGGATCCAGTGAGCGCACCGGGATTCCGGTGTTCCGCGAGATGCCTGGTGGCGCACGCACCCGGCTCAAGATCTCAGTCTGCTGTTTTGCGGGTGCCGTCCGCGAGCCCCGCCCGCTCTCCCGTGCAAGTGGCTACCGCTTCCCGGCACCCGAACGCGGCGGCTCCCTCCCCCTTCTGTTTATCTTCCGATATCTGTGCACAGTTTCATGGCTCCCTGCTTCGTACCTCAATACTCAGCGCTGGAGATGTTCATTTGTAGAGATCCAGATGCGTCTTCCTGCGTCTCAGGCTGGTTTCTGTGGTTGTTTAGGCTGGTCTGGTACCTATCCAGCTCGACTCGGAGGACCGGCTGAAAACGGTGTCTCCTACTCCTCCGCCATCTTAACTCCTTCTTCCTATTTTAGATTTTTTGTATTTCTTGGGATAGGCATTTATTTCTATGAACTTGCCTCTTAGAATTGCTTTTCTGCATCCCAAAAGTTTTGGTATGCATATTTCCATTTTTATTTGTCTCAAGGTATTTTTTATTTTTCTTTAAAATTTTTTTGACCCTTTAGTTTTTCAGTGGTTGTTTAATCTCCACATATTTGTGAATTTTCCAGTTTTCTTTTTGTAATTAATTTCTAGTTTCATATCATCTTGGTCAGAAAACATGCTTGATATAACTTCACCTTCTTAAATTTGTTAAGACCACTTTTGTGGCCTAGTATATGATCTCTCCTGGAGAATTTTTCCATTTGCCCTTGAGAAGAATGTGTATTCTGTTCTGTTTAGGTGGAGTGTTCTGTATGTATGTTAAGTCCCTCTGGTCTATCATGTCATTTAAGGTCAGTATTTCCTTATTAATTTTTTGGTCTGGATGATCTGTCCATTGATGTAAGTGGGATATCAAAGTCCTCTACTATTATTAGATTGCCATCTACTTAATTTCTTTAGGTCTGTTAATAATTTCTTTATATATTTATGTGCTCGTATTTGGGGTGTGTAAATATTTACAAATGTTATATCCTTTTGTGGATTGACCTCTTTATCATTATGTAATGCCCTTCTTTGCCTCTTATTACAGACTTTGTCTATTTTGTCCAATGCGACATAAGTATACCTTCTCCAGCTCTCATTTGGTTTCCATTTGCATGGAATATCTTTTTCTATCCCTTCATTTTCAGTCTGTGTATGTCCTTAAGTCTGAAGTGATTCTCTTAGAGGTTGCATATGGATGACTTTTGTGGATTTTTTTTTTTTGACCCATTCGACCGCTCTATGTTTTCTACTCTAATTGGAGCTTTTAGTCCATTTACATTTAAAGTAATTATTGAATAGATATGTGCTTCTTGCCATTTTGTAATTTTTTTTCTGGCTGTTTTTTAGTTACTCTGTTCCTTTCTTCTTTTCAGGCTTTCTTCCTATGTGGTTTGATGATTTTCTTAAGTGGTATGCTTCAATTCCTTTCTCATTTATCTTTTGTGTATCTACTCTGGGTTTTTGTTTGGTGGTTACCACAAGGCTTACATATAACAAACTTATAACATTCTAGTTTAAGTTGATATTAAGTTTGGACTCTTTCTGAAGCTCTACATTTTTACTCTACCCCTGCTGTGTTTTATGTTTTTGATGTGACATTTTACATTTTTTTATCGTGTGTAATGTTTAACTAATTATTGTAGTCATTTTTACTACTTTTGTCTTTTAACCTTCATACTAGCTTTGTAAGTGATTAATCCGCTATCTTATTGTATGTTTACCATTTCCACTGAGAGTTATATTTTTATATGCTACTAATTAGTTATCACCAATTAGTGCCCTTTCTTTTCATCTTGAAGAAGTCCCTTTAACATTTTTTGTAAGGCTGGTTTAGTAGTGATCAACTCCTTTAGCTCTTGCTTTTCTGGAAAACTCTATATCTTTTTTAATTCTGAATGATAACTTCACTATGTAGCATATTCTTATTCCTTGGAAATTTTTTTTTTTCTTTCAGCACTTCAGAAATATCATGCTACTCCTTCTAGGCTGCAGAGTTTCTGCTGAAAAATCAAATCTTAAGGGGGGTCCCTTGTATGTAGCAAGTGGTTTTCTCTTGATACTTTTAAGATCTCCCCCCCTTGTCTTTAACATACAGCATTTTAATTATAATGCGTCTTGGTATGGGTCTCTTTGGATTCATTTTATTTGGAACTCTCTGGGATTCCTGGATCTGGGTGTCTCTTTATTTCCACATCTTAAGGAAGTTTTCAGCCATTATTTCTTCACATAAGTTTTCTGCCCCATTTTCTCTTTCTTCTCTTTTTGGGAATCCTAAAATGCAAATGTTAGTCTGCTTGATGTTGTCCCATAAGTCCCTTTAACTGTCTTTACTCTTTTTTCTTCCCTGTTTCTTTTTGCTGCTCAGAACAGATAAGTTCCTCTGCCCAGTTTTCAGGTTCACTGATCCTTTCTTCTACTTCCTCTATTCTGCTGATGAACCCTTCTACTGTGTTTTTTTAGTTCATTTCTATACTCTTCAGCTTTGTGATTTCTGCTTAGAACTTTCCTGTATTTTCTGTCTTTTTTTTTTTTTTTTTGAAGTTCTGTGTTTTTTCATTCTTCTGATTTCAGTGAGCATCTTAATGGCTAATACTTTGAACTCTTTATCATTACTTATCTCTACTTCATTAAGGTTTTTTTTTTTTTGAGGTTTTATCTTGTCTTTTGCTTTTAATATATTCCTGTGTTTCTTCATTTTGCTTAACTCTCTATACAAGTTTCTATACATTAAATGAAATAGTTACCTCTCCCAGTCTTGAAGGGTTGGCCTTGTGTAGAAGATGAACCTTAACATTCACCCTTCTTGGTTGTCTCTCAGACCTTTGTGGTTGTTCAAAAAGCCTATTTTATTGTTAATGGCTCCCAGTAATTGAGTGTGTGCCAAGACCAGTCAGTGTTCCAAAGGGGAGGATCTCATTCAGCACCTAGATTTAAGCTGATTAGAAGCCAGACCCCCGGGGAAGCAGCTTTTAAAGAATGCAAACGTATGCAGTCCTATGGGACCACAAGCATAGGCCCATGGTCCCTAGAGCTAGGCCATCTGAAGGTGTCCCCTGGGCAGCAATAGCAAAAGTCAGGGCTCCAGTTGAATGTATAAGCTTCTTTCTGGGAGATAGTGGTGACCTATAGGGAAGCAGAGGGAAAGTGCAGAGATGGTGTCTCCTATCCTGTGTTCCCTGAGAATAACTTCAAAGCCTTTAGATATGGGCCAAATCTGAAGCTAGCCCCTAAACCTGAGTCTCCAGGACTGGCAAGTAGGCCTCTCTTACAGAAAGAATGGGGGTATATTTCAGTCTGCTGCCTGCAGTGCCCTGGGTGTGGTAGTCTGCCAAGAACTGTCTCTGACTATTACAGTTTCATGGCACCCAGAAATGCAGGTCCCCTTGGCCTCCAGTACCAGGCAATCATTGGGCATCCCCAGGGTGAGAGCCACAAAAACTGGTCACCTGATGTGTGTATCTCTGGGATTTATAGTAACACTTGAGCAAGCAGAGGGAGAGCAGATGGTGTCCACTGGTTGGAGCAAGGCAGAGGGGGAGTGCAAAGATGGTACTTGCCCAGAAAGGGGGAAAAAAGGAAAAATAAGAAAAGAAAAAAAGAGAAAGGTAAAGGGAAATAAAAAGAAAAATTTTAAAAAGGAGAAAATATGGCACCTGCCAGCTTTAGTTAGGCAGAGGGAGAGCGTAGAAGATGGTGCCCACCAGCTGGAGCATAAAGATGGCACCTGCTAGAAAGAAATATATATATAATTATAAAATATATGTATATAATATACATTCCTATTGGCTTTAGCAAGGTAGATGGAGACCAGGAAGCTTCCATTCCCAGAGAATATCCCAATGGGTCCCTACCCCTCAGGCCAATGCTTTAAAATTAGGAAATGAGTCTCTTTCACATGAAGTCTGTGTGCTTTTCAAAGAGTTGCTTCTGCACTGGGCTGTGGGGCCAGTGAGTCTGCATATGGGCCTTTCAAGAACTGTTTCTCAGTTCGGCACAACCCTGTGGGTTCATGGGTAATGACCCTGGTGGTTGTCAAAACCATGTTTGGGGACTCATCTCTCAGGCGCCAGCCAGTCTTACAAGTCGGTGTGTCAAATGTGGGGTACAAACCCTTCACTCCTCAGGGAGAAGCTCCAGGTGTTGGATTTCCTCCCAATTGTGGATCACTATGTCAGGGGAGAGTTTATGGTGAGATTGTGTCTCAGCATTTCCTATCCACTTTGGTTTGGTTTCCTTCTCGCTTGTCTAGTATGAAGGTGTTGCTCCACCAGATTTTAGGGTTTTTTACAGGAAGTGATTCCAAATATAGCTATAGACTAGGTGCGTCTATGGGAGGAGGTGAGTTCAGGACCTTCCTACATTTCTATCCTGCTAGAATTTTTTTTTATTTAAATTCAATTAGCCAACATATAGTACATCATTAGTTTCAGATGTAGAGTTCAGTTGCATATAACATCCAGTGCTCATTACATCATGTACCCTCCTTTATGTCCATCACCCAGTTCCCCCAGCCCCCTACCCATGCCCCTCCAGCAACACTCAGTTTGTTTCCTGTAGTTAAGACTGTCGTGGCTTGTCTCCCTCTCTGATTTCTTCCCAGTTTTCCCTCCCTTCCCCTATGATCCTCTTTGCTGTTTCTTATATTCCACACGAATGAAATCATATGATAATTGTTTCTCTGATTGACTTACTTCACTCAGCATAATAACCTCCAGTTCCAGCCACGTTGATGTAAGTGGTAAGATTTCATCCTTTTGATGGCTGAGTAATATTCATATATATATATATATATATATCACATATTCATATATATATACCACATCTTCTTTATCCATTCATCTGTCAATGGACATCTGGGCTCTTTCCACAGTTTGGGGTGTAGGTGCCCCTTTGGATCACTACATTTGTATCTTTGGGGTAAATATCCAGTTGTGCAATTGCTGGGTTGTAGGGTAGCTCTATTTTCACCTTTTTGAGGAACCTCCATACTGTTTTCCAGATTGGCTGTACCAGCTTGCATTCCCACCAACAGTGTAAGAGGGTTCCCCTTTCTCTGCATCCTTGCCAACATCTGTTGTTTCCTGACTTGCTAATTTTAGCCATTCTGACTGGCATTAGGTGGTATCTCATTGTGGTTTTGATTTGTATTTCCCTAATGACAAGTTCCATCTTACTAAATTTCTCATTAAGGTTTTTAAACTTATTTTTCTATAATAATCCATAAGCACAAACTTTTAAGAGTTGTAACTTTTGACATTCAGTTCCCTAATTTAAGCATGAAGAAAGACTAACTTGAATCTTGCCAGGATTGTTTAGTAAAGCTAGATTTATATAAATTTAGTTTCATCTACAATTACATCTCCTTCATATTTTTTGTAGTAATAGCATGTTTTTTCATCAGCCTTTGACATTTAGAAAGTAAGAGCTATGCATTGAAAGCTCTGCAAGAAAATAACTTTAATGAAATTTTTTTCTCTCGGTCCCAGAGTGAACATGAACTCTAAACTTGAATGTTGTACATAACAGAAGGTTTGGCTGCAACTGAAAGTATTTATAATGAAGTACAGGACTCAATTTCTACTTTATCCTCTGTCAACACTCATAGGATAGCTGGGTATATAACTTTATGATGAAGCATTTTTCCTAAGAAGTGTGTGAAAACTAAAAAGTCAAATAAATCTGATAGTTTTAGAAATAATGAAACCAGGTTAAACAAGCAAACTAGACTGAGTACAACTGCTCAAAATACATATTAAACAACCATTTGCAGACTGACATTGGTAAATACAGGAACCTCCCTCCTGGGTTTAAGAATGGGTTTCGTTTCCTCTGTTTTTTAAAATGGCAAAGATGGGGAATGTCAGGGCAGGAAGTGCTTTAGTTAAGCAGTCTGGTGTTCTGTCTGCACACTTCCCAAAGGGTGTTTCACTAAGTGGAGAATGGATTCGAGGAGAGGGTCCTCTTTGTGGGGAGGAGATCCATGTCTTCACAGTTTCAATGAAGACTGCGGTGACCCATACCCTTGCAAAGTAGTACTTTAACGTACATTATCCTTCTTAATCCTCTTAATAAGGCTTTGAGGTATAGGTCATATTCTTACTTTAAAGTTGACAAAACAGGCTAAGTAACTTTCCCACATAAATATCTGAACCAGGAGTCTAACTGGGCTCCTGACTCCAGAGCTTTATACCTGGAGGTACTACTGATGCACTTACCGTATTCTTAGGACGCCAAAGGTGGATGATGGCCTGAAGGCCGTTTGGTAAGATGTTACTTATTTGATTGTCTACCCACAACCTGGCTTTTATGGTGTTTGGTTTAAGTTGGTTATTCTGAGGAAATTAAATGCTAAGGGACATTAGAGCCAAACAATATAAAACACTTCTATAAAACTCTTACTTGAAATTAGCATTTGACGCTCATGACCATTTCTACCCTGAAAAGATAATCTCCTTCAATGGTCCCATTGACCAGCTGAACATCACCTGTGGTAGCCTGGTGCGCTGCCGATGTCACATAGCAGAGTTTGATGACTAATCCCCACGCACTGTCACTGGAGAAAAGAGTATCTGATCTTGTGTGGGCACCACCTGAAAGTTATACCACCTCAAATCTCAGTTCTGTTAATCTTAACCACAAGCCATTTTGAATCTGCGTCACACATGTGTGCTTAGTGGGCCAGCCAGAGATTCACGCAAAATTTATACACAATATCTGGGGCTCCTGCTACGCATTTTTTTCTCTTTTCTGGGATTACATGCTCTCTCTCTCACACACACACACACACATACACGCACGCACACACTTTCCAGCTGCTATGGTTACCTCCATCTCCATTCTGTAGTTTTTCAAGCCAGTGAGAGTGCATGTTTCTCCAGATTTTAGTGACCCTATCACCCTGGAGCCTGTCCTCAGGCTAAAAGCTATAAGAATGGGAAACTTACCCTGTGCCATGCCATTACCTCCAGTACTCACCTTCTTCTGGTCACTGTTTGGTGCCTTTAGGTAGGCTTTTGTATTTTTTAATTCTCATCTGGAGTTTAATTTGTTATCTGTGTGTATGTGCTGGTGCCTGGGGGATGGCAGTGGAAGGGTCCAAAAGAACTTTAGAGACGTGTCTTTATAAGTATCAAATCCTGTGCAAATCCATCGACTTTCATGTTAAAATTAGATACAGATGACATCAAAAATGTTTTAGCGCTATGATCTCACAAAATCATGATTCACTGTCGACCTTCTTCTGCCTGTTTTGTTCATGCTGTCCCTTTCCATCTAAATCTCCCCTCAATTCAATTACTGCTTGAGAATGATTTATTGAGTACTTACAAGGTGCAAGCCACGAAGTCAGGCGCTCTGTTGAAATTTTGTTCATTCAGAATCCAAATCAAATGCAAATGCCTCCAGGATCACTCCCTCCCTCTTAATGGGTAGGTGTGCTTTACCATTCTTCTGAATGCCTTTGGTGCTTTGCCCTTCCCTTGCTTTTCTCCCCACCATCATCAGACCTGTTCCCCGTTAGATCATAAACTTTATCATGCCAGGGACAAGTCTCACTAATGTTTGCACCCATCCATACGGCCTTAAACATGCTTTTTGAAGTCAAGAACTAAAAAGATACCTTAAAAAAAAAAGTCTTTGCAGCAGTGCCTGGGTGGCTCAGTCATTAAGCGTCTGCCTTTGGCTCAGGGCGTGATCCCAGCATTCTGGGGTGGAGCCCCACAAGGGGCTCCCCGCTCAGCGGGAAGCCTGCTTCTCCCTCTCCCACTTGCCCTGCTGTGTTCCCTCTCTCGCTGCCTCTCTGTCAAATAAATAAATAAAATCTTTAAAAAAAAAAAAAAAGTCTTTGCAGTTGGAAAGAAAGGGGTGGTGGAAATGTAGAACATTAGCTTCCTGTCTTTGTTTTCAGCAGTAGAGAGGGACAACAAGTAATAAAGCATTATTTGTTTCTAGAGAACATCTTAATAAAGACAACTCTTGGTTTTTTCCTTCCTCTTCCTTCTCCTCTTCTCTTCTTCCTTCTACCCCTCCTCCTCTCTTTCTCCCTCCTCCTTTCCCTTCCTCTTCCCTTCTTTTTCTCACCATTTAATTGTGATCTGATTTAATCTTCAACTTCTTTGTGTGCCTAGTCTCATTTTAAAATGGGATAATATATGTGTTGGTATGAAACACCTTTTGCTTTAAGTTGTTAGAGTAAAGAGAGGCTTTCCTTTGCCTTTGAAAATTCAGTGCCAAAACTCAAAAGACCAGTGATGTTCCAAAAATGGGACGGACATTAATCCAAACATTTGATTTTTCCTTAATTTATAAAATGTTACATGGAAATTTCTTAGATTGGATTGTCAGTAACAAAGGACATCTATAAGCATTTTTCTCTTTGAACCATAGTAATGAACATCCTGTACGTTGGAAACTATAAAAATAAGACTATGTGAATTAAAATAGTTTTCCTAATAATCTCACTTCTTCCTTAGACTCAGGTCAGAAGACATTTAAAAGGAGAAGATCTATCATAAACTGGGCCTTCTGGCGTGGTTCTAGCACTCACCTGGATAACTTGCCTGTGTCGCCAACATCTCCTATGCCAGGGCAACTCTTTGGAGTCTCTCTGCCAAATATTTGTGAGAATGACAATCTGCCCAAACCCGTCTTGGTAAGTCTCGTTTTGGCCTGTGACACTAATGGGAAAGGAGAACCCTGGGAGGGAAATCTGTTCTGAAATGGAAAAATTATAGACACGGCTTTGGCTTTGACTGAGAATATTATTATTACTTCAAAGGGAAAAAATCTGATTAAGCTCTTGCCGAATCCTAAGGGACACATAATGGGAGAGATCATGTAGGCTGCTGGTTTCAGGAAGGAGCCACATGAGCCTGCTTAGATAAATCAGAGCGTGGCTCTGTAGGCAGAGGCCACACTGGAGTCCCGTTATCCCCTACATTTCTCTCACGGTCTTTCTGGAACTCTACATTGTCCTGGAAGCCTCCTTTAATCACTCTAGAAGCAGAAACTACTCATTCTTGTACTTTTTAAAAATCTGACTGTGTCTTCTTTGTATTTCACATGTTTGCACATGTACATCCTCTGGCATTTAGTTAGCTTTCATAAATAGAATGGGTCAGATGAAACCACTGAATTTACACCGTGTCCATGATATCTGAAATGATCAGTGTTCAGTGGCATTCACTGAGCGTCCTGTATCCCACAAGTACTGTACGGGATGTACGGGATGTACGGGACTCGACCCTACATCGTGCCCTGACACATGCCACCCGCTGGCCTTGCCGCTGTCATGCTCACGCTGCACAGCGGACTGAGCATTTATTATCACTACCATTATCCCTACTTTACAAACTTAAAAAGCCTCAAGTTTACCAAAGGTCACAGAGCAAATACATGCTATAACTAGGTTTCAGATCCCATGGGTTGCTTGTCCCCAACACCTGTTCTCATTCCTACACCACAAGCAGAGGACATTTCTTCACGAGAAAGAAAGCAAAATGAAAGATTGATCACAATGCAGTAGAGTGGAGAAAGCTTCCTGGAAGAGGTGATTTTTTTAGCCTGATTTTGAAAGAATGAAGTAAATACAGGAGGTAGAATGAGGTACGGAGTCACATAGAAAGAAAGACAAGCAAGTGGAAAATGAGTCTGGCAAGAATATTTCCATATTTGGAGGAAAGAGTCTAAATTAGAGAATAATAGTATAAGAGGAGTGAGGAAAGGAGGGAGATAAGTTTACAGGGACCTTGAAGCAGTCAGAGAACATTGATTTTAAAGTGGCTGTTGGTTCATTGAACAAAAGACAGTCTCATTAAAGTAAAATGTTTTAGGTGTTGGATATAGCAAGAATAAGTAGGAGAAAGAGATTTAGAGATACCAAAACACAAACTGACTTCAGTCCTTGTAGCAGCCCCTCCTTCAGTGCTTTTCCCCTGGGACACCCTAGCCTTTGGCGGCCAGAGAGGGCAAGTATGTCTTTCCGTGCTTGTATCTGTGAAGTGCCATTTTGGTTTTTTCCTTTGCTTCCTTATAGGATATGCTTTTCTTTCTTAATCAAAAAGGACCACTCACAAAAGGGATCTTCAGACAATCAGCCAATGTGAAATCCTGCAGAGAGCTAAAAGAGAAACTGAATTCTGGAGTTGAAGTACACCTAGACTGTGAATCTGTTTTTGTGATAGCATCTGTCTTAAAGGTAGGAAAGGTTCTCCCTTCACCTACGCCACAGTGTAGCTCTGGAAAGAGACAACTGGTTTCTCTCATTACAACATTTTTCCTGGCTGCAAAGAACCATAATGGATTAAGAATCTAAAAAGTGTTTAAAATTTTTAAAAAACCCACTTCACAAAGCCAACATTGCCCTTTAAAAGCCCCTGACAATGATATGGCATGTCAGATACACTTTTTAAATTTTTTCATCCCACACCACTCTCATCTTCACTCTGCCAGCCCATACAAAAAATAAATAAATAAACTAAATTAAAAATAATCAAAGCACACACAGCATATTTACCAAAATAAACATTCTGATTATGATAACCTTCACAGTCTCATTCCCTTCCTAATAAAGGCAAATTTTCAAAAATAAACTTGTATTAAACTTTGAAACAGAGTTTACCATAATAAACATTTCCCTAACGATTAAAACAAAAAATTGCTCAGAGACCACTGAAAATTCCATTCACTTATACAGTCATTGTGCCTTCCCCTGTCCCCTAGTGCCTTTTTAAAGTAAAAGCAGAGTAGGAATGACTCCAACATCTGGGTCTTTTATAAAACCCTTACAACATTTGGCATTTTTTATGGTTCTTACCCTTTACCCCATGGTTACTTAACTCACATCCATAGTTGAGTTAGAACTCTTCTAAAATGTTTTCCTCCCCACATTCTTGCAAATGCCTCACATGTTTTGAAAACCTAGAGTCAGAATCAGCTTTTAGCAGAGGTTTCAACCCCAGCCATAGCTTCTGCAGACCTGTGTCAGGCTCCCAGCTCCCAGCCCACTTGGAATGCCCCAGGGCCAGGGGTGGAGGAAAGCCTGGTGAAGCAGACCCTTGCATGTCCCTCCTCCTGCTCAGCTGCTTACGGAATCTTACTTCATGACGTGATGAATAATCAGTTGTTTCCTGGCAAATGAGCCACATCTGCTCTTATTAACCCCTGCTGTAGACTTTTGCAATAAACTATCACTCAAAAAAATGGAGAGCTGGAGCTAGGGTCATCTAATCTGTTTTGCACGGGGTTTGTGACTACTCTTCAATCCTGAAATACAATAAAGATATGTACAGTGTGCTTAGCCAGATGTATGTGCAGGATATGTATGCACAATGCATTTTTCTTTTCTTTCTTCATATAATTAGGCTTTTTCCATCTCTTAAAATAAAAAGTTAAAGCCTACATTTTAGAAAATTTTCTTCACTATGCTATTCTTTACAGCACCACACTTAAATTTTTGTACTAAATTTTTGAGGCTATTATCAAGAAATATGGTTCTAGAGGAGTCAAATTGTATTTCAAATTACAGAAATATCACTAGTACAAAAATAAGCAAAAGACAAATGATTGAAAAATCTGGTTAAATGGGTTCCAAATAATTGAAGTTTTGTAATCTTGTAACTGTGTGTTACTCTCATTTCTTCCAAGTGGTTGCAGGAAAGAAGATACTTTTTGCCAAAAGTTTTTGAGCTTTTGGGTTGTTTTGTTTCTTGTGTTTAAGACTATCTGGAAGTGGTACTTAAGTTTTCCTTTAATTTTTTACTTATGCTGGTTTTGCTTAAATATAAGCTTAACTCTTTAAACTGTTATGGGAAGAAAATTGCTTGAGACACTGTAACTTTGATCCATTGGACCTTTGAGGGAAAGTTCATTTTTAATCCTGCAGGAATCTCATCTCAAATTAATTTGGGTGTTCTGCTGGCGACCCGGGCTCTGCTCTTGGAGGGGAGGAGACTTTCCTTTGAGTGCTGTGAGCTGGTGATTGTAATTCAGAACCAGCGCTCACATCCTTTCTCAGCTGTGATGGTGGTTGTATTTCGTAACTTGTTATTCCAGCTGTGGAGAGTTCATTGAGATGTTACGAGTTATTATCTTTCAAGTGTAGGTTTAAGATTTAATGATGTTTTTCTTCAAGACAGATCATAAGTATGTTTTCCACTGAGATTTAAAAAGAGAACTATTGTCACTGCCCCAGTTTAAAATAACAGATTTTGCCTCTTCTAAATCTGACTTTTAAAGTAGGTGCAGCAACTAAAATTAGTTTGGAATTATGAAAATTCAATAGCTTTACCCAAAAGGGATGACTTTTGTGATGACACATCTCAATTACAAGAATCCAAGTACATTTCTACAGAAGATACAATAGAACAAAGAAAGACTTTAAAGCAATCTCTTCCTACTTGTTAACCACTCTAAAAAAAAAATGTATGATAATAGGTGACATGACTACAAGGAGGTGTTTTAAATTATCTTAAAATCTCAGTTACAGTTAGTTGGCCTTCCCTTGTTCCTCATCAATATGTGGCCATGTGAAGAACAGCCACAGTTTAGTAATGACCTCTGTCTACTGTGTCTGGGACTCTGGCACTGAGGAGTACAAAGAAGAAGGTAGGGTCTGTGCCTTCCCTGGAGGAGCTCACACTGGGAAAGATGCACATCTCATCAGCAAAGTGTTAACAGTCAGATGCCACAGCTTTCCCTAGTGGGAATAGAAACACGACACAAGAGTAACAGGTTGTGTGTTGCCATTTGTAAGGCATACATAGGTGAAGTTGCTGACTCGGGTTTCCAGTGAGAGTTCGAACTGCTCACTTATAGACTTTCACCTGTCTCCATGTTGTAAGCAGGAATTTGCAAGACTATGGGTACAGTGCTTAGGCCTGAAATTGAGTTTTTTCTGCCTAATGTTTACTGAGGTAGAGATCAGACTTTGCAAGCCTGGCCTTGTTAATACTATGCCAAAAACAACAAAGAGAGTTGGCCTAGAACACAAATAAATATAGGTCCAGGACCAAATTTAATTTATTTTTAAGCTTTTTATAGACAAAAATCAAACAACAAATACCCTTGGTCATATCCTATTTGTGATATAGTCTGGTTTCACCACACCCAGCCCCGCCGGCAGTCTCAGCAGACTAGGGACTCAGTCTGTATCCTAGCAGACTAGGATAATGTACAGGGGACGTGTTGAGTATGCGTCAGGCATGTGGGTGCTGTCCAGGCCCCCAGAGCACAGCCATACATAGCCTGGAATGCTTCTTCCCCCTTCCCCAAATAAATGAGGGGAATGCCAGGAGAAACTGAGTACCCCTGGATGGAGTTGTTCACCAGTGCCACTGGAATATAAAGTTCCAAAATAACAGGGGCTTTGTTTTACTCACTTCTCTGTCCCTAGCCCCTCAAACAGTACCTGGCACATTGGTGCAAATACATGCGGAATGATCAGATGACTGACTAGCACATGAGGAGCCTCACAAAGGTCTTAGTGCATTTCTTTGAACTGGTGATTTGAGAGCGAGAAAAAAAGGACTTGGGATGGTTTGCCAGACCCTGTCATGTTGTACTAGTTGGCTAAAATGTACCCAAATGAGATTTCAGCCCAAACAGGTTGTCCTTATCTTTCCCACTATAGTCCAGACTCCAGTTTCCCTCTGGTTTTTGTTAGGCAAAAATCAAAGCCTGTGTTTCTATGTACGCACAACAGCAGAGTTGGCACAGAGCTCCCTGTGCCAAAGAAGGGAGGACTTAACTTTTGAACGAAATGTTTGCTTTCTGATTTCCCCAGTACATATTTAGCATGAGAATAATGACTTAAAATATTTATTTTCCTTCTGTGTAAGGATTTTCTACGAAATATTCCAGGAAGTATTTTTTCATCAAATCTCTATGATCACTGGGTCTGTGTCATGGATCAAGGAAATGATGAAGAGAAAATAAATACAATTCAAAGGTAATTATTCTAATTTAGTCATGTCTCAAAAATACTTAGAAAGAAAACTTTTATAAGCCTGTTGATTCAAGAAATGACGACTATCAAAATCATATCTATGAGGGCCAGTTTAAAAATAGATTTATGCTAGCCACTATCATTGTTATTATTGTTTTTCCCTAATCTTATTAACATAGAATGCTTGACCATTGTACACTTCTGTATATCTGAATCTAATAGGAGCTGACACCCATTAAACTAATAACGAATACCGTAGACTCAATCTACAATTTATGATCTCAATTTTGGTAAATACTTAACTAACCAGACAGCTCCTTGTAATCTCATTCAGCAACTGAATTCATTCAGAGAAAGTTCCTTCCGCTCAAGGAACTCACTGTCTTAATAGAGTTGATAGATAACCAAGAATTACAGTGTAGTGTGATCAGTGGGTCAAAAGAGATATGGAGGAGGGTACTGTGGAGAGACAGTTAACTACTGAAAAGTGTCAAGGAAAAAGGGAGTTGCAAAGCCTCAGTCTTATCACAAAGAATACATTGTCTATTCTCATGCAAAGGGAGATTGCTGGCAGAACTCACCACCCATATTCCTGAATGTTTCCTGCATTATAAAAGAATTGGAAAGAAATGTCCATTAACAAAATGTAATACTCCCAGTTCTGTAAAACCCCAAGAATCCTAGTATCATTTATCTGCATATGCTTATTTAGTATAGTTTTTTTCTTGAGCAACTTTGAAATATGAATTATTATCTGTACACTGCTATTGGTAGACACTTTTTATCAGTAGAACATAGTACAACTCTTGAAGATACCAGAAATCAGAGCCGCGTCATAGGTACTGTCTATGCTTCCATTATGGTTCAGTGGAATCCATACAGAGATAATGAACATCAGCTTCTCTGTGTTGTTGCTCATTGTCTAAAACTGTGTATCCTACAAACTGTTAAAGGATGATTTAAAAAAAATTAAATTAAATTAAGACTCGTGCAAATATAAAATGAACACATGGGAATATTTTTATTTAAATCTTTAATTAATGAGAGAACCAGTTAGGTGTTTTACTACCAGTTCGAAGGAGATTTCAAACTACCACAACTTACATAGTTATATCAGAAACACTGAAATGAATTTACACATAGATACAAAACTGCCTTTTTCTACTGGAGCATGAAGGGGGAGCAAATAAATCCTGTCTCTCCACCAGAGGGAATTTTCAAGTCTATAGACAAGTGTTAGATATAGTGCTTTCAGTAGTCGACAATCTACAGAGCTGTAAAATAGCTCAAAGGCATAGGACCCCTACAGAATCAGATAACCCAGAGGAGTACGCTAGATAGCACCTTACTTTCCATTGAATACACTCAGTAATCTCTTGGTTTATTTCAATATCTTTTATAACTTGTCCTTATAAAAACTGCACTCCGTATCCGTCCATCACACTGAAGAAATGCCTCTGTGTCATTTATGCAGCAAGAGTCACACTACCTTATTTTCCCTCCCAGGTTGCAGACTTTCGTTGAAAAGAAACAACTGTGAATATCAGCATATATGTCTTTTTTCTGGGTGGTAGTCAATATAATTTTCAATGAATGATAATTTTAAAATCCCATATCAATTACAAAATAGGAACAGTAGGAAATGTACTATTATAAGCCTGACTTATATGTGAAAGTAATACCAGTGAGAAAAAGAAATTTGGGGGAGAATGGACCTTGGAAGCTGGTAGAGCAGAACATAAGCTCTCAGAGTGGACCTGAAACTCTTAATAGTTAAGGTTTGGGCTCTCACCAAGAGACAGAATTCCTGTATTGCTACTTAGAAATAAAGAACCACTAAAATGTAATTATTATTTAATTTCATCAAAAAAAAATTTTGGGGGGGTCTTGGTTGAGAATATTCTGAATGTTACAGGATTTGCCTAAGTTAAAACACATTGCACTAATGTCAGGTAAATATTTCAGGCAGGCAGCGTTTTTAACAAGCCATTTTTCTGCATTGCTGTGCATCTTCGTTGGATTGTGAAGACAGTGTACAAAATAAATATATCCCCTGTACATATTTTCATTCTTTCTGTACAGGCAGTCCCTACTCTGCATGTACTGTATTAACTGAAACTCTTGCATATCTGAACTGTGTTCTTGCTTTGCATGGTTCCCCATGAAAAGCATGGGTTGCTTATCTACACAAGTTTTTTATGAAATGTCTTTCTTAAAGAGTGCGTTTTTCTGTCTTTAGGCTGTTAGACCAGCTTCCAAGAGCCAATGTTGTTCTCCTAAGGTATCTTTTTGGGATATTACACAACATTGAGCAGCATTCCTCATCCAATCAGATGACTGCATTTAATTTAGCGGTGTGTATTGCTCCAAGCATTCTTTGGCCTCCTACTTCCTCCAGCCCAGAACTAGAAAATGAATTTACAAAAAAGGTAATGAAGTTTTTCATTTTTATGCCCTGGGGGACTGAGTCCCCATTTTGAACCTAAAATTCAGGGTATTAATTCTGAAAGACATTTTCTTAAATAACTTAAATACACCCCCTTATAAGTTTGAGTGTATTGAGTATTTAATCCTATCCTGGTAGATTATAGAAAGATGATTTCTTGAGCAAAACAGTGATAGCAGTTGGGTTATTTCTCTTTTCCCTTCGAGGAGGCAAAACACTATGACTGACTTAAACGTTAGAGTTATAAGAAAGCAGATGATATAATTAAAAAAGAAGGACTTTGGACTTAGGCCATTCATCAGCCCCACCACGTGCCAGATGTATGTATAATCTTGGATAAGATTAGTTCTGTTGATCCATTTTCCTCATCTAAAAAACTAAGGTGGTGATGAAACCTACTTCACACCGCAGTTACTTGAAATCACACCCCTCTAAGTGCCTGGTAGTTAATATGGGGCTTAGGGGTATTAGTTGCCATGGCTCCCAACACTCTGCCTATTCCTTCACCTCAGCTACTGCGGCAAAGAAACTAAGAAAACGTTCCAGTACATCTTAGTGGAAGCACAGAGCTCCCTCATAAACTCTTACCTCCTCCCCCACCTCCTCCAGGGAGCCTAAGGGAAGGAAACGCATAGGTAGAGATTAGTGAGGCAAAATACAAGTTTTCTCTCTAGCTGTCTCCCTATTTCACAGGAAACCCGCAGAGGATGCCCACTTCCCACGCTTATGACAACTGCCTTTTACATATGAAATACATTTCATAAGTCTTTATCTAATGATATTTCATGAATTTTAATAAGAAAGTTTGTTTCTTTACCCCAAATGCCCTATAGAGAATACTTTGTTAGCCTAATTTTATTTTATTTTTTTTTATTTTATTTATTTAGAGAGAGAGAGAGTGGGAGGACGGGTCAGGGGAAACAGAAAATCTTAAGCAGACTCCATGCTGAGTGAGGAGCACAATGTGGGGCTCAGTCTCACACCCTGAGATCATGACGTGAGCCAAAATCAAGAGTCGATGCTTAACTGACTGCATCACCCAGGGGCCCCAAGTTACCCTAATTTTAAAGATGTAGTATTAGTATAAAAATGTTAGCATTGAGCTAAGGCTACGAGGAACTTTCGTCCACCAATTAAAATTAATTTCTACAGCCAAACTACTCCTTCAAGTATCATCGTTTTTTAGGAGGAACTGCTTTGTATATTTTTAAAGCAGACATGAATTTTTCTCAGGATTCTTTTTCATTTTTGGTAAAATCAGGATTTATATATGAAATGTGCTTTATAGACATGCTATATGAAAAGTAGCACTTTGTTTTTCTCCTTTTTTGTTCAGGTTTCTCTGCTTATACAATTTCTAATTGAAAATTGCTGTAGGATATTTGGAGAAGAAATCACTTCCCTCTTGGGACAGGTTTCAGGGAGATGCGATACGAGAGAGAATGCCTCAGGTATTGTGAATAATTGGATTGGTTTTTGTGAGAAACAGACATGTGTCTGTGAAAATGCTGAGACAGTGTCTTGGGGCCTGCCGCAGCTCAGTGAAGGAAGCCTCTGACCTCAGTCGTGGGCCTAGAGTTTCTGCTCCTCCTTGGACGACCTGCTAATAGGTCGGGTCATGTTAACACTGTGGTGGGGTTAAGAAATGCTTAAGATGAGGTCCAAAACTTCCAGAAGCATCAAATGGTATGTTTTAACCTTTTTTAAATAAACCTTTATAAGAATCTCTTACATACATAGCAGAACTGCTGTGGCTGAAACTAGAGTAAGAAGTCCCTGAAGGGGTAGAGGCGGGCCTCGTCTTCTCTCCCCTCTCCTTCCTCCAGGTGTCCCCCTGAGACACTTCAGCATGCTGTGGAACAGTGTAGAGACAACTAGCACTGTGGGGTCAGGGGGGATTTTGAAACCGTTCAACCTTCCAGAATACGAATTCCCGGACACCAATTACTAGTTATCTTTGACCAATCACTCTTTTTTTTTTTTAATTTAAATTCAGTTAGCCAACATATGAGTACATCATTAGTTTTTGGTGTAGTGTTCAATGATTCATTAGTTACATATAACCATTTTTGCCACTGAACATCAATATCTTCATCCATAAATATGGGTAACCATAATGTCTAACTCTTATGGTTGTTGTAAAGATTAAATAAAGTAGTGAACATTGAAGAACTTGGGTTAGTAAATGGTTTCTCTGAGACCAAGTCATGTGTGCTCACCCGCAGTCATGAGCCTGCATATACCTGGCGTTCATTCCTTTGTATTTTGTACCATTTCTTAGTAATAACAACATGTCGTCATTGCTTTAAGGAGATCTTAAGTAAGAAAGCCTATTTCTTCAGGAACTGAGATAAATTCAATATAACTCAACATATTTTTTTATTTTGGGAAGAGAGTGAAAGATCCTTTCTAAGAGTAGGAATCTGAACAATCTCCATGAAAAGAAAAGCAAACTAAGTACCATAGATTGTTTTTTTTAAGGCAGCATGTATTTTTGGTAAGTAAAAATGTTAATTGTGGTTTGATTTTTTGACAGATATCTCTTGCTTCCAACTGAATGACTCCTCCTATGACAGCTTGGAGAATGAGCTAAATGAGGACGTCGATGCTCCTTGTAGTGACTTGGTAAAGAAACTTGGTCAGGGTAGCAGAAGCATGGACTCTGTATTAACCCTCAGTGACTATGACCTTGACCAGCCTGAGGTGGAAGGCGTCTTAACCCTGAGCGACTTTGACTTGGACCGTTCTAAAGATGAAGACATTCAAATGGAACGGCCTCTTGAATCCAAGCCAGTGAACATTGCAGTAGTGTACGCAAAGGTCCCGCTGCGCGATCACGCCAGGGCCCCAGCTGGCATGAGCACACCCAGCTACCTGTCCACAGCTGCAGCAGATGTTCCCAAAAGCCTGAGGCGACACCGGCGCTGCTCAGAGCCCAGCATCGACTATCTAGATTCTAAGCTTTCCTATCTCAGGGAATTTTATCAGAAAAAGCTACGCAAATCCAGCTGTGATGCAATTCTCTCACAAAAAGATGAGGATTATCTGAAACAGAATCAGGCCCTCCAGGAAGAGGGTAAGACATACTTTAAACAGAGTTTAGTCGCAGGCACTGATACCAAGAAAAATGCCACTAATAAAAATGTTAAGAAGAAAAGCTTATCTGGTAATGAAGGAAATCATGTGAAACTTTTTTCTAAATCCAAGCCAGTGGCCATTTCTGTGGCATCTTACGGTCACACATCCTTGCAGGACCATCCCAGGAACCAGCCCTTTGGTGCAGATACATCTGGATACTCCCCACCACACACAGCAGATGCCCTCAAGGGTTCAAGGAGACACCGGCGCTGCTCAGAGCCCAACATGGATGACCAGCACTGCAAACTGACCTATCTCAGGGGAATTTATTCAAAGAAACAACATAAAACTAGCTATGAAGCTGGTCTCTTGCATGGAGAGGAAGATTATCTCAAGCGACACAAGTCATTGCAGATGGAGGGGCAAAAGCTCATTAATCAGAGTTTGGTCATGGGGATTGAGGTGGGCAAGAGTAGTGGCACAAACCAAAACACTGAGAAGAGTTTACCCCCAAGATTAAACATTTGCCCAAGGACTAGCTATTCCAGCTTGTCCTCCCCCGGCACTTCCCCATCTGGCTCATCAGTGAGCTCCCAAGACAGTGCGTTTTCGCAGATTTCTGAACACTCTGTGTTTACCCCCACTGAAACTTCCTCTCCAATAGATTGCACTTTTCAAGCTCAAAGAAAACAGGAAGAGCTTTCTTCTGATTTTAGCAATTCCAGCCTTGTTTCTGCAACTCCTGGTCCCTCATCAGGGCAGACCAGCAGCCGCCTGGCTTATACGAAGAAGGATACTGTAGAATGGCATTCACAAATACATTCTGTAACTCTTCACCCAAGCACATGGTTGAGAAATGGTGTGGCCAGTTTAAAAAACTGGTCCCTCAAAAAGAAGGCAAGGGCATCCAGACCAGAGGAAAAGAAAGTAAGTTCTCTAAAAGGACCCACGGAGACACCTCCACATGCTTCTGGTATTTCAGAAGCCAACCCACTACAAGAGAGCCAGAAAGACATGCCCCAAAGGGCACCTGAAGAAATTGGAACTGTGCAAACAGCCCAGTGGTACAGTTCTTACCCCAGCCAGGACTCAGAGAGACACTGTAGCTCTGCATTCAGCCTGGTGGAGGATGGACTCAAGCTTTGTGTGAAGTCACACAAGGATGGAGAGAATAGTGAGCAGTGCTCTCCAGGTACTCTGCCTTGTAAGAGATCCTCACCTAGCTCTTTGTCTGTGGATGATCTGTCCAGCCCAGACTTGGGGACTACAGTGGTTTGTGATACTGGGGACCAACATGTAGCCAAAGACATTTAACCACAGTAAGAATGTGATGTGTACAAGAACGGAGACAAGTCTAAGAATCTGATGTCTACAAGAACAGAAACTGGGCTAATAATGATATAGAGACAAAATTATTATGACCCCCTTTGTATAAATACATGGGATGGGTAGCATAAGGATAATCACTGCTAATACTTAGGACAACAAAAGAATTCTCTTTACTGAGACCATTTGACAAAAAGTTTAGACTAAAAAATTTCATCACCTGTTTGGGAGGCTTTTCCTTATTAGAGCATGGGATTGGTCCTGTCATGTGTTTTTAGAGATACTAGCAGAGGACCAGAGAAAACATCTTCTATAGAGGAAACATGCCTTACATGAGATTAGTATCCTGAAAAGGCCAGGATATTATAAGTGAAGAATAAGGACTGTGGAGAGAGGGGGAGGGTGCAGAGAAAGATCCACATTCCATGGAATGTTTTTTAATAACTACACAAGAAAAATGCCACTAATCAAAGTACTAAAAAAAAAAAAATGTCCAGTAATGAAGGAAGTCATGTAAAGCATTTCCCTGAATCCAAGCCAGTAACATTTCTGTGACATGCTATAGTCACATGCCCTCACAGGAGGATTCCAGGAATCAGCCCATCAATGCAGCTAGAATAGAATAAACTAGACTGATTCAAGAGCCATGAGTATCATAGTTGATTTGTTGGTTGTGTTCATTGATTTGTTTTTCCCTTGGTGTTCCACTGCTCTGCAAAGGCTCCAGGACATAGAGCTGTGAGGAGAAAGAAGGAAATGGTTGCTCATTTTGGTAACCTTTTCAAAGGTACCTGTGCTAGGAACATTCTCCAGAAATGCAACTTTTCCTATTAGAAGGTGACCTCCCGACAGCATTCACTGTCCCAGTGTGCAGGAGAAGATTGCAACACCAGTCCTTTCTGTATTAGACGAAGTTGTTGCCAACATAGGATGAAAGCATGGCTCCTCTTTGCTGAAACATGTTTTTCTACAGCCCTGCCTCTTAGATTAGCCAGCCAGAAAAAACTACTGATAAATCATCCCTTTTCTGGTTGTCATTGGCAGTTGAGAGAGAATTTTAAAGTTCTCAGGTTATAAAGAGTCACAGAATGGAACACCCACCAAAGCAGCAGTCAGGCCTTCTCAGATAGTCATTGGCTTTGGATTTTCTCACCTCCAGAAGTTTTACATATTTTTGTCCCAGATGATTCGTGGTTTATATACCATTAGATTATCTCATATCCATGAATACTTCTCTTCTCTCTTGCCTTAAAGATTATACCAGTACCCCCCCTGGGTTATCTCCATGGATTATTAGGCCTTGCCAGCCAGTAAGAAGGGATAGAATCATGAATGGATGTGCATTTCCTTCATTTTAACTACTTACTTATAAGAAGTTGCTTAGAACCCATTTGGCCTCTTTAGTTCACCATCAGATGGACCTTTCTCCCACAAACTAACTTACACCAAATTATTTTTCTTAGCCATTAGGAAACTTTCATGTCAAATGTTCTTTCCTTGTTGTCCTAAAGGTTGCATTTTTCAGTTATAGAAGAAAAAATAATAATAATAATGTTTTCTATAAAGTAGAAGTCCTTTCAGTATTAGCTATAGGTGCTACCTACCTCTACGGGACATGGCCCTGTTGGCCCTAAGCATTGTAATTAACTTTCAGAACTCTGTATCCAAAGAGCTCCTTCATGACACTGGCCATCTCAGTCACAGATGTGAAGTAGATTTTACCTTATAAACAGCCACTCCTATATTTAGACTCCTGAGTGTCCATATGCATCTTTTGTGGTATAATATATAAAGGCAACAGGGATTCACTCCCCTTACCCTTAGGGCATACTACTGTCAGAACTGCAAGATGTGAATAAAGTTCTTAAGGCTTGGAGTGTCTTTCTGGAAGAAGTTGTTTCTCCACTTAACAAAATAATAGTTCTCTCCTTTTTTCTTTCATATGGGTGAGTAGAAAATTATCCACCCAATTTGAAGCATAGAAGAAAATAGATGCTGAGGTTTTCCATAACCATTCCTATTCTCTGTGTTCCCTTAGATACTCCTGTAATACTTAATGTGAATAGTTTGTTAATATTGCTGTAAAGTATTATATTGTATGATTGGAAGACAGACTACATGTCATTTTATTATACTCTGTCAATCTATAATATATTAGACTGATGCTTTATCTAAAATGCTTTGAGTTTGTATAATATATCTTGACAAATTTTACTACCATATGTAATGTAATAAATGTGTATTTTTGTACTTGCAGAAACTGCTGCTAACTTTTAAAGTTGTTTGGTTTTCAAAGCACTGATAATGGATATGTATGAAGTCCATGCTGTCTATTAAATAAAAAAAAATTCTGTAGAGTTAACAGTCCCATCAGAGCAATGTTGCCCTTTTGTAGAATTGTTTTTGTTAATGAACCCAGTTTCTGCTTAACATTGGAAATTTTATAAAATGTATTTAATATTGAATTGGAACTTTGAAACTTTTAGTCACAGACCATGGTCAGTCTTTCTAGAAAAAGAGGAGTTTTTTTCACTTATATTTTCCTAATCTTATCATTCACCAGTCTTCATTTTCTTAAGCATTATGATTTCGTTTTGCTCCTAGGATCAGATATAGTCTATATTCTCATATCAAGAGAACTATTAACTCAGTTTGATTGATTGTATGAGATTCTCTTACCTAAATTTGCACCATTCTGACCAGAGTACCCAGTCGACCCCAGGCACATCTGGACACCCCAAGATACCTGGATTCAGACACCCGAACACATCAATACTTCTAAAGTCATACAAACTTACTAAATGTAATTGGTTTCTCATGGCTGCTGCGTATTTGCCTTCTCAAAATTCATTGAGGTTCACTCTGTGTAAGTTTACCACCATTTTAAAGAAATTCAAAAATGTAAACTACCTTAGTGCAGAAAAAGTGATTTGCTTTAATGGAACACTGAAGACTAGCAACTCCACTGTCAGAAATGGCACTGATTATACTTGGACAATGTACAGAGACACTGATGTTAATTCTCTCTAAATTTTACAGAAATACAAAGATAATTTTGCTTTTAAAAAAGAGTCTCAATCAACTAAAAACACTTTATTCAAGGAATTACCTCACATTGTGTTCTTCTACCTTTCATGGCATAAAATTGAATTGGAAGGATCTAATGTATCCTTGAACCACTGGCATATTTTGTCTGTTGAAAAGAAACTTTAAGAATATTATGTATCTTCATCAAAATTATGGTAGTGTTTAACAGATACTTTCCTACCTGGTCATGTTTTAATGGCTTGAGAGAAAGTCAATACAAAGAAAAAAATTGAATAATAAAGTTAGGTGAAATGTTAACTTTCTTTAATATCTATTCTGGTTATCAGGATATCTCATAAGCTAAGTTTCCTGCCAAAAGGAAGAGTTCTCTTGAGTTCCCTGCTGTCTGCCCCACATATGAGTCCTACTCATTTTCTGAGCCACCTGTGAGTATAAATCCTTCATCTTTATTGTTTGTGGGGTTTTTTAAATACAGTGAACTCCTTGAGTTTCAGTTCTGCATAATGTCAGATTTATGGTAGAATTGGCAGAAGATGTGTAATTGGGAAAATTTTGAAGTCCCAAAGAAACACAGAGGATTGTATCAGACGTATATTGTTCCTAACTTTGTACAGGACGTGTTCTCATTGTGCGTCGTGCACCAGAGCGCACATACGTATTTCAGTAGTTCAAAGTGTTTTTCTAATCTATTTAATTTGTTAGAGCAAAGTAAATACGTTTTCTGGAGGTTGGTTTTATTTTACATGGCAATATAAATTGCAGATTTCAGAGACATTAAGATTTAAATATTAATTATTTACACATAGGTTTGGTTTTAAATTACAGTAACTTGGAATCAGATTTAGAACTTCTTGCAGCTTCTTGATCTGATACGAACAGTGAATAAGTTGGCTAAAAATCTGTACTTAGGAGGTAGACCCATTTCTAAGCAAGTAAAATAGATGGTACAAATACTCTTCTGAGTCACAGGGGCTGTGATTATTACTGCCTAAGATTTTCAGGATAAAATGAACATTTATACCATTGTACAAGAATAAGATGACCGTGAAACAATTATCAAAATATATAAATTCAGAGAAGCTTACTGCTTGTACACACAGCAAATGGGTAGAGGAGAAGGAAAGCTATAGATGAGCTAGCTAATTCAAGCAAGAAACTGAAATCACAAGGAGTTCAAAGAAAATTGAAAAGGGGGAAAGAGCATGGCTTGGGGGAGATGAAGGTGTTACAAATGATAGAAATGCTATTCAGGCGGTTTAATTTTTATTACCAGGTACGGTTCTAGACCCTAAAGATACAAGGTGGGGCGCCTGGGTGGCACAGTCATTAAGCGTCTGCCTTCGGCTCAGGGCGTGATCCTGGTACTCTGGGATCGAGCCCCGCATCAGGCTCCTACACTAGGAGCCTGCTTCTTTCTCTCCCACTCGCCCTGCTTGTGTTCCCTCTCTCGCTGGCTGTCTCTCTCTGTCAAATAAATAAATAAAATCTTAAAAAAAATAATAATAAAGATACAAGGTAACAAAAGACAGATTGTTTCTGTCCCCAGGAACTTTAAACAACTAAGGAAAAAGTTCGGCTATGTAGAAGAAAGTTAACATTAATATTCACTGGGCACTTGCATGCTCTGCTAATCAATGCATTATATGTATTATTTCATTTAATGCTCACAGTAGCCCTATATAGTGGGTACATTCAGCTAGAGCCTGATTCTGACCCTAGGCTCTTCTTCCTAAGCCTTTCACCTTAAAATAGGGATGATAATAAAACTTCCTCCATAATAAAGCAGACAAAAGTTATAAACATGAGGACCAATACAAAATCTACTAAGTTATAGAAATATCTAGATATCTCTAATATAAAAATAATAACGCAGTATTGGAAATAATTCAGAAAGCTATGATAAATATAAAAATAATTGGGCTAAAAAGTTGTTCCAGAGTAAGTGGTGTAGACTTGTGTCTCCCATCTCCTCCCCACTAAGTACAACTACAAATCCTGGAAATAATACAAAGACGACCAAAGGGGAATTGTAAATGGTGGTAAGAGGAAGGTGAATTGGTTCAGAACTGAAGGACTAGAGAAACAGCACAATAACTGAGCATTTATATCCCCTCATTCAATAGAAAAAGGAGACCAAGGCCTGACCTTTCTCAACCTCGCAACAGAAGACAGCCCAGATATGTGCATTTTTCACCCCTGATCAATCAGAGTCCCTCTGACACCGTCAGGTAAGCTAGACACCACCAGCAAGTGGGATAGATGAAAGCCCCACTCATAATAAGTGGCCAAGAGGGGAGTTATCCTTTCCTTCTAGGCCTGAAATCCCCCCTTCCCTGCTGGGAGATACCAGAATGGCCAGGCAACAACATAAAGAGAGACCCAGTCAGAACAAGCAGCTCAGGGGCGCCTGGGTGGCACAGCAGTTAAGCGTCTGCCTTCGGCTCAGGGCGTGATCCCGGCGTTATGGGATCGAGCCCCACATCAGGCTCCTCTGCTATGAGCCTGCTTCTTCCTCTCCCACTCCCCCTGCTTGTGTTCCCTCTCTCGCTGGCTGTCTCTCTCTGTCAAATAAATAAATAAAATCTTTAAAAAAAAAAAAAAGAACAAGCAGCTCAGCATGGGAAACATCTTTGCTGCAGCAGGCATAAGACTCCCCTCCTTCTGAGACAGCCAGATGACAGGACAGGAGGCCTCTACCACAAAAAGCACTGAGCGAAGGGAATCTAAGGCCTGTGGGACAAAGAGGCTTCTCTGGCTGAGAAGAGCACAAAATAGCACCACAGAGTCTCTGGAAATTAAATGGTCCATGGACCCACAACCCCTGAATATAGGCCAGGACCTGTGGGGTAATAACAAAAGACCCAATATTTGTATCATTGGAGTTCCAAAAAGAGAGAGCATAAAGCTGAAATAGTATTCAGAGAAATGGTGGCTGAAAATGGCCCAAATTTGATGAAAGACACAAAACTGCATATCAAGAAGCTGAGTAAAACCCAAACTAGATAAAGTGAGGAATACATCTTAATTAAATGTTTAGAACCTAAAAACAGAGAAAGTTCTTGAAAGCAGACAGAAATGACACCTTATCTATAAGGGAACAGCAATTTTCAGATTTATCATTTGAAACCACAGAGACTAGAAGAAAGTGGTACATTCTACAAGTGCTAAAGGAACTGTCAACCCAGAATTCCATATCCAGTGAAACTATCCTTCATGAATTAAGGGGAAATAAGGACATTCTCAGATGAAGGGAATCTTTTAAGAATTTGTCACTAACAGGTATACCCTTAAAGGTTAGCTAAAAGGAAGTTCTTTGGACAAAAAGTAAATGCTAAAAGAAGGAAATACGACGCATCAGGAAGGAAGAAAGGACAATAGAAAGCAGAAATAAGAATACTTAATAGACTATTCTCGTGAGTTTTATAAGTCATATTTAATGCTTAAAACAAAAATTATAGCATCATTTGATACTCAAGATAATGATATTTAAAAGTGGGAAAAATAAAGGGACCTATATGGAAATGAGGTTCCCATACTTCACTTGAGGTGGTGGAATGATGATACTAATGAAATGGGAGACTATGTATGTGTATATTGTAGTACTTAGAGCAACTAAAGAAACTATATATTTAGAAAGTGTATCTCTCTAAAACACAGTAAATAAATCATGATGGAATCCTAAAAAATATTTAACCCACAGGAAGGCAAATAAATAGGAACAAGAACCAAAATTTAAAAAAGAAAAGGAAAAAAAACTCAAAACAAATAATAGAATGGCATACTTTAGGTCTAACGTATCAAAAATTACCTTAATTACAAATGATCTACATGTACCAGTCAAAAGACAAAGATTGACAGAGTGGATTAAAAAACAAGAAACTACCTAACTGTAGCCTATCTATAAGAAACTTACTTCAATGACATAGGTAGGTTGAAAGTAAAGGATGAAAAAGGTATACCATGCAAACATTGATGAAAAGAAAGCACGGGTGGCTATGTTAAAATTGGGCAAGGTAGACTTCAGAGCAAATGAAATTACCAGAGACAGAAAGGGATTATGTAACACTAAAAGGCTCAATCCACCAAGAGGACATCACAAGCCTAAAATGTGTACGCACAAACAACAAAGCTTCAAAGTATGTAAAGCAAAAGCTGACTTAACTAAAAGCAGAAATAAACAAAAACAGTTGAGGACTTCAGTGCTCCTCTCTCAACAATTGATAGAGCAACTATACAGAATACCAGCAATGATAAAGAACTCATCAATGCCATGAACCAAAAGGTTATAATCGGTCTTTATAGAACACTTCACCCAACAGGAGCAAAATACACATTCTCTGCAACTGCCCATGGAGCATAAATCAAAATAAAACCATAAAACAGACATCAACATTTTAAAAGAATTTAAATTATGCAGAGTATGTTTTCTGAGCACAGTGCGATCAAACTAGAAATCAATACCAGAAAGATGAGAGGAAAATCTTCAAACACTTGGATACCTAAAAACACACTTCTAAATAATCTATTGGTAAAAAAGGACAGTTCAAGGGAATTTTTTTTAAATACTAGAACTAAATGAAAATGAATATCAAAAATGGGATTTTTGACAGGCAGTTTTGAGAAAAATGTATAACACTGAATGCTTATATAATAAAAGGAAAGATCTTAATAAGCTAACTTCCTACTTCAAGAAACTAGGGAAAAAAAAAGAGTAAAGTAAACCCAAGACAAGCAGAAGGAAGTGAGAAGGATTAGAACAGAGATCTATAAAAATTGAATATGGGAAACAATAGAGAAAATTAATAAAACAAAAAGTTCATTGGAAGATTTAATAAAATCGATAAACGTCTATTGAGATGGATGGCAAAAAAATTTTTTAAAAAAATATAAATCACCGGTATCAGAACTAAAACAGGACATCATCATAGATCCTGTAGTCATTAAGAGGATAATAAAAGAATACTCCAAGTAATTTTTACATTCATAAATTTGACAACTTAAAAGAGATGGAAAAGTTCCTCAAAAAACACAAATTACCAAACTTCAGCCAAGATCAAATAATCTGAACATTCTTATAATCATTAAATAAATTGAATTCACAATTTAAAATCTCCTGAAAATAATAATAAATAAATACATATACAACCTCCTAAAGAAAAATTTCTAGGCCTAGATGGTTTCACTGGAGAATTCCAACAAACATTTAAAGAAAAACTAACACCAATTTACATCATGTCCTCAAGAAAATAGAAAGAAAGGAAGACTTTCAATTCATTTATGAGGCCAGTATTACCCTGATAAGGAAACCAAACAAAGCCAGTACCAAAATATAAAATTACTGACCCATGTCACTCATGAACTTAGATGCCAAAAACAAAAAAATTAGCAACCCAAATTCAACAGTGTATACAAAGAATTATACAATACAACCAAGTAGAATTATTTTCCAGGTATGCGGAGTAGTTTAACGTTTGAAAATCAATTCGTGTGATCTATATCAACAAGCTAAAGATGGAAAATCACAATATTGACTGACACAAAAACATCTGACAAAATTTAACACTCATTTGTATATTTTGAAATTCAGCAAATTAGAAGAAATTATCTCAACATCTACAAAAAGCCTAGAGCTGACATCATACTTAATGATGAAAGCTTGCTTGCTTTTTCCTGAGATTGGGAACAAAGCAAGGATGTCTCATCATACTACTATAAGGTATAGCCACTGGGATGGGGCAAGAAAAAATTTAAAAGATACCCAGATTGAAAAGAAGAAATTTGCAGATGATGTGATTATCCACAGAGAAAATCCCAAGGAATCTTTAAAAAAAAAAAAAAAACACCTTCTAGAACTAGTAACTGAATTTATCAGGGTCACAGGATAGAAAGTCAACACACAAAAATCATTTGCACTTGTATATGCTATAAATATGCAGAAAATAGCGGTGCCTGGGTGGCTCAGTTAGTTAAGTGTCTTGCCTTCAGCTTAGGTCATGATCCCAGGGTTCTGGGATCAAGCCCTGCAACGAGCTCCCTGCTCGGCAGGGAGCCTGCTTCTCCTTGCTTGTACTTTCTCTCTCTCTCTGATAAATAAATATTATCTTTAAAAAAATAAATATGCAGAAAATAAAGTTAAAAGCAATATCATTTATAATCACTCCAAGTTAATTTAAATAGATAAAAATCTAATGAAACATGCATTGGATATGTGTTCTGAAAATTACAAAATGTTGATGAAATTCTGGTGAAAGTAACCAAATAAGACCTAAATAAATGGAGAGATGCAGTGTTTATGGTTGGAAGACTCAACACAGTAAAATGTCATTTCTTTCCAAATTGATATATAGCTTTAATGCAATCCCAACCAAAATCCCAGAAAGGACTTTTGTAGACATAGACAAACTTCTAAAATATATGAAAAGGCAGAGCCCATAGAATAGCTAAAATATTTTTGACAAAGAAAAATAAAGTGAGAGGGATGACTCTATCCAACATTAAGACTTACTATATAACTACAGCAATCAAGACAGTGTGGTAGTGGTAGAAAGGCCAGTGGAACAGAGTAGGCCTACACAAATATAGTCAACTGATTTTCAACAAATGTGCATAAGGAATTCAGCACAGATAGGGTAGCCTTTTCTAAAAATAGTGCTAGAGCATTTTTATCCAAAGGCAAAACTAGAACCTCAACCTAAACTTCACATCTTATACAAAATGGAGCATGGATTTAAATGTAAATTTTAAAATATAAAACCTTAAGTAAACAAACAAACCAGTTAAAGATCTTTAGGATCCAGGAATAGATATAAAGGTCTTAGATTTGACATGAAAAGCATGATCTATAAAAGGAAAAAATTGGACCTCATAAAAATGAAATAAAAATAAATTGAACCTCATCAGAATTAAAAACTTTTGCTCTGAAAGAACATGTAAAGAGGATGCAAAGCTATAGGCTGGGAGAAAATATTTGCAAGCTATATATATGACAAAGGACTAGTAACTAGAATATATAAACTCTCAAAATTCAACAGTAAAAATTTTTTTTTAAAGTCTGGTCTGGCATGTAAGGAGTTTGAAAGTTTTCTTCACAAGAAGAAAGCTAACAAAATCAACAGTTCTTCTCAGATCCATCAAAGAATGGAGATCATAGGGAAAACTGCTGCCCCAAATTTAGATAGGCAAGTGGATACAGAGAATGACAGCTTGCCAGAACAGAAGCCCGGAAACAGAAAACCTTGCTGAAACCAGTCCCGAATATGAAAACTTACACTGTAATTGACATATTGTTGGAGGTCAGTGTAGACAAGTTGGAGAAGTAAAAGCTCCAGGGTTCCTAGTCTTAGGAGACCACCACATTTTTGTGAGTTTTACTAACAGAAACCCTACCAGGTTCTCATGGTAAAGATCAGAAAAAGATCTCTTGCACGGGTAGAGTCAAGATGGAGGAGTATGCCCAACGGCCTTGCCCTTGGCGAATTATAGATGATTGTGGTGGGGCCTTTAGGGTGGGTATCATAGGTGGTGGGACCTCTGAAGCAAACAAAGGTTTTTGCAATTCTCCAGTGGGAGTAGACCACAGACTATGAGGGAGTTTGACAGCTATTAACACCAAGGCTCTGCAGTTGGGAGGTAGGTTTGCAGTTGGGGGAGGTTTATTTTCCAGGACTGGCTGCAGTATGGCTCAAGTCAGAGGGAAAGAAGATCCCTGGCATTCCATCACGAGTGGAGGCTTAACAGGAGCCCTACTGGCAGCAAGAAATGGACCAGTGGCAATGGCTGGGTCAGCCACGATGGGTGGCATTCTCCTAGCTTCGACTGAAGCAGCTGGTATCTTGTTGACAGGATTGGCCTCTGCACAATTTCCCAGGGTCCTCAGTTTGCGGAAGACCCTTCGGCCCAGTTACCATCCTCCCCTTTTGGAGACTATCAACAATAGCAATTAGACTTCTTTCCCAGGATTTCTTTAACAGAATGAGCTGTAGTTCAAGAAGGAATTTGAGAAGATAAGTCGCAGTCTGTTTTTAAAAACATTCGGTGGGACGGCTATGGCCAAATAGGCTCTGAAGAGGCTCTCAGCTCTTTTTTTTATTTAAAGGAACGTGGCGGGAAGGGACAGATGTTAAAAGATAATGTATTTATTTATTCACACTTGGATTGCATTTGTGATAAAAATCAATGTCTATTACCTTTATCAGAAAATATAATAAATGCTTAGAAGACAAAGGACCAAAGGGCAAACAACAATGAAATGTAACTATCATTTCCTTGGGGACTTCTCTGCTGGTTTTATGTGTTCTCTCAGTCAAACAATAAAAAACTCCTGGAATTTGCTCTTTCTAGAAAGAAAGAAAGAAAGAAAGAGAGAGAGTGAAAGAGATTTCATGCTTCCAACAAGGAGAAGAGAAAAACAGCCATCTTAAATACGCCTGGAGCATTCTGTTCAACAAGGCCCACCCTCAAGGAAAACTCTTACCAGAGCCTAACCCAACAAATGGGAATGGTTGTACTCAACTTCAGCTCACTCTAGCCTTCTATGCTGGGATAGGGGCAGCAGGGGGATACCCAAGTCCAGTCCCCACAGCTTTCCTGTCTCACCTGAGGGAGAGGGGACAAAAGTAAAGACCCAGTCATTGGAAATGTTTTGTTTTTTTCAAAAAGCTAAGAGTCAGGAGCATAGAAATGCTCAGGCTCAGTGTCCTGATGTGTTCATGAAAGGTATTTGCTCTGCTTAAAGGACAGAATAACAATTGCTAACTCATTCAACAAATACATATTAATCACTCACTATGTGCCAGGTGCTGCCCTAGCCAGGTACAATGGTGAGCAAGCCGTGCTCTGGCCCTCGTGGAGTTTACATTCTAGTGTGGAAGGCAGACAGACAATAAACTGTCAAGACAAACAAGGAAATATTTAGTGTATTACATGATGGTAAGTGCTAAGAAGAAAAATAAAGCAGGAAGAGAGATGGAAGTGACAGGTGAAATCATTAATCAGCTGTCCAGTGAAGGCCCTTGAGAAGCCACATTTAGGTAACAAGTTGAAGGGCGTGAGGGGAGGCAGGCGGTGAGCTTTGTATATATCTAGGGCTAGAGCGTGACTGGCAATGTGGTGAGTGAGAAAACTCAAGAAGTTCAAAGCATTTACGTGTGTGCAGATGAGGGAGAAATAATCTGACGTCTTTTGTGGTCTTTTTTCCTTCTGTTTTCTCTAGCTTTTGTTCAAAAATTATTACCTAGAATCAGAGCCATTTGAAGTGACCTAAGAAACCAGCAGGCCAACCAACCTCAAATGATCCCCAGGGAGGCCACATCTGGCCCACATTCCACAGTTAGGAAGTGGCAGGGCGTTCCTCAGTGCTATCTCCAGGGTCCACATTCACCCCTGCATTTGCCTACCTGGGAAGCTGGTCATTTGAGGCTCACTTAGAAGCCACAACTGGGTTAAGCCAAGTCCAGGTTGTGACCCAGAGACTAGCTTCTCTAAGACATTTCTCAAATGCCAAAAACTTTCTTGCTGAGGATCTATTTCTGTTCAGCTCTGGTTTCTAATTCTCTTAGTTGCAAGCACAGCACAGTGTCCTTCAGCTTTTTGTCCTCTGCAACGCTTTCCATTCAGGGACAACCGCGGATGCCATGCTTAGACTCAGAGTTGTGGCAGTGGACAAAACAGCACTTGATCCTTTAAGAGCAAGCCTGCAAAAACAGCACCCGGGTCTCATCCAGGTTGGTTATGTTTGACTCAGTCTGGATCTGAGGAATTCTCTTACACATGGCTCTACCTTTCCTCTCCGTGGTGTCAGATGCAGGCTGTGGACTACGCATGATGTCAGAGTGGCTGATTTCAGTCAGAACAGCCCTTGGTGCCATGTGGCACCCATGTAAACAACTGGTTGGTATGGTGTCATGTAGACAAAACAACTCTGATGGATTGGGTTTTCACTTTTCACTCAGCTCAAGTTGGCATGAGTCTAGGGTGGTGCCTGCCAAGTATGTGGGCAGGTTGGGGCCCTGCACGAGTTGCTGTGTGTGGTGTTGGCAGCAGACCCGTTTTCCCACTGCCTTTTAGTGGTCTGAAGCGCTTGGTGTAGAGGGTGGGGCAACAGAAGGGAGCTAAGTTTGGGAAGCCAATAACTAGGATGGGGGCTGAGTATGTCAGTAACCTGAAAAAGTCTGATGTTTCTCAAGTTTACCCTCTTGACCAGAGTGGAATTTGCCAGGACTTTGACATTCACCCCAGCCTGTGCCTGTGTGTGACTGACCAGACTACAGCAAAGGAATCTGAGGTTAAGAAAGATGAAAGGCCATTGCCGCCTGTCTGTCTGCAATGGGCATATTGCATAATAATAGCTCTCTCTGATCTTTCTTTTGCATGTTCTTGGTTTCTCAGCTTCTTCCTTTCAGCTTTGTAATAGGACACCCAGCTGCTTCTTATCTTTGCTGCCTCCCCTCACCTCCCAACTCTCCTTTCTCAGATCCACACAGAACACAGACCACTCCTGCTTTGAAGCCTTAAGGACCCTGTCACTTCCCTTAACACCCTCTGTTTGCTGGACTCGTTGTTCAGTGATGCTCTAGCCAGGTGAGGACTGTAAACCAACCCGTCAACGCCTGCCTTTATAAGGTGTGTTACTCAGACAGGCTACATGCCCATAAGCTACATGCCCTAATAGACCCTGGAGGCCCCATCTCAAGGTAGGGACAGGACCTAGAATTGAATGGCTCCTTCATTAACTCAAGAGGTGTGAAAAACAAGACTGTTGACTTCCTTAGGTAGCTTTTATACTTTGTAAGCTTCTTGTAAGGGAGGATAACAAAGAGCCTAATACCATCAGGCCAAGCCCAGAGGAGATGGCATTTTCATTTGTGGGCCAGCTTCTGGGGTTACCACAGCCTGGTGGGCCCCTCAGTTCTGGCCAGTGGGTGTGATGAGGTGTGATGTGAATGGCCGATCCTGACACTTGTGCGTCTAAGGAGTCCTGAGCCATCAGCCGTAGGTATTTTCCAAGTACCCCAAACTTGGAAATCAGATCATTTCCATCACCAATTGATCATTTACTTTATGAAGAGAGTCCCTGCCTGCTTCCTTTGCTCCTTCCAAGAAGGAGGACTGTGCTTTAAAGCCAGAAAACACTACCCTCCACATACCTTTTCTCAAAGACTCTGTCTGCAATGAGCAGAAACTCCCTATCAGGGCTCCCACCTGCTTGGGCCTCTCCGAGGTAGGAATGGCAATAACCACATTAAGAAAAGCCAATTATAAAATCGCACAGGCTAATGGCAATAGCAGTAGCATCCTTTACTTTTAGTTGCAACTCACGAACCTAGTACGTTAACTTGTGGAAAATTAGGTCTGTCTCCTCACAAATCACTTAAAATCATGCAAGCGAGAGGTTATTTTGATGGAAAAGCATGTTAGAAACTGGGATGTGCAGGGAGCAGTAATAGAAGGAGTTGTTAAGGGGAAAAGGCAGAACGACGCCTTTGGCAGCTTGTCCAGGGATTTCTTGTGTGGCTGGCACCCTCTCAGGCTCCTGTGCGGCCGTCCCATTACACAGAGCTCTGGGACTGCACACAGTCCCAGGAGACTGGCACACTGCAAGGACTTTTTTCTGGAAACACAAATAACAAGAGTTGTATTTCAGTTTCACAATGTTTCCTTTCTGCCTGCCCCCAAGAAAGATGTAAGGATGCTTAGTAATGAGGACTGAGGGGGAGGAGGAGGGATGAGGTAACACAAGCAGGCTAGCAGACTGGAATAGGGCTGCTGATAGTAATAGTGGTGGTTACTAGGATATTCCTGATTACGTGTTGAATAGCTGTGAATTTCAGAGATTATTTAAATCCCATCATCCAAAGCCCATTAAGATATCAACTAAGCAAGCATGAGTACCCATTTTACAGATGAATAAATCAGTTACTCAGTTAGTAAATGGCTGAGCCAGAGCTTGGATCTAGACCTGATTACTCACTAACCTTGTATCTTTTCAAAATACCAAGCTGCAGAGCTGCTGTACAGTTAGAAGACAAAGGTTCTACCACTCCCACCCCACTCCCAATCATCCCAGATTCTTTCGGGGCTCCTAGACCTAGTATGTTTCGTGGCTGAAAACAACCTCTCACAGGAAAATTAGAGTACCCAGCTCTAATGATAAAAGAAAAAAATTGATAGCATCAAAATTAAACATTTCTCATAAAAAAGGAGATAAATTAAGGAGATAAATGGATAGTCCACGGACTGAGGGAAAAAATATACACAGCCAATATCTAACAAATCCAGGATATATAAAGAAACTCTACAAATCAAGAGTAAAAAGATGATGCATTTATTAAATGGGCAAAAGACCTGAAAAGAGACTTCACCAAAGGAGATACACAAATGGCCAATAAGCATTTGAAAAACTGCTCAGCATCATCAGTCATAAGAAAATGCAAATGAAAACCATAATGACATAGCAATACATATCCACTAGATTGCCAAAAAATTTTTAAAGTGACATCACTAAAGGATGCGGAGCCTCTGGAACTTTCCTATGTTGCTGGGGGCGTGGATAAAATGGTATAACCACTCTAGAAAACTGCCAGTGTCTTACAAGGTTAAACACACATTCACTCTAGATACTTACCTAAGAGTAATAAGAGCAACAAATACTTGTCCATACAAAGAGTTATACACAAATATTCACTGCAGCTTTTATTCATAATAGCCCAAGCCAGTAAACAACCTAAGTGTTCGGTGATAGAAGAATGGACAAATAAGTTATGGCATATTCATGAAAAGGAATACAACTCATCACTAAAGAGAAATAAATGCCAGACTCATACAGCTACATGGTAGACTCTCCAACACTTTGGGCTGAGTAAAAGAAGATAGACCCATACATACTGTATGAGACCCCTTGTGTGGAGTCCAAGAACAGAAAATACAGATACATAGCGATCGGAGTGGGAAAGTAGATAGGAGGGTGGTAGAATTGATTCGAGAAGGATATAAGCAAAATTTGGAGGGTAAGGGGGAAATGTTCTCTTATTTTGAGTAGTGGTTACATAGGTGTCTAAAGCTGTCAAAACTCTTTTAACTGAACTCTTAAGATCTATGTATTTTATTGTATGTTAATCATACCTCAATAATTGTTTTTTAAATGGACCCTGCTGGGTTAGCCACAAGGGTTATGGCCTTACTCCTTGGAGGCCAATTTCTCCCCCTCTGACTGAAACCTGAGATCTGAGCTCATGAACTCCCCCAGCAGCCTGGGCCTCAGGGGTGAAGGCAATGAAGAGTTTCAGCAAAACAACTCTAACCAAAAGGCCTTTCTGCATAGTGGTGCTGAGAAAGCTGCTTCTCTCTGTCCCTCACCCCAGGGATATACTGACCCCATATTTATTATCTTCATCTGTTAAAACTCGAAGGGCAAATACCAGAGGCTCTTGCCAGTCATTTCTCACTGTTCTCCAAAAAGGAATAAAGTACAACTCTCTGCAGAGTGCAGCTGGTTTAATAGGCCCCGGGTCACCCATCCTACTGGGCAGGGAGATACTTCATTGCTGGCATAGAAGTCAGCTCTAATGACGGACTCACTCCTAATTTCAGGATTCACCAGACCTCACACAGAGATAGACTTTAAAACTTTGGGAAGCGATGGTAAGAATATGTTCCTATATGTTTCTAGACCAAGGATGCACACTTTCCCCACAAAGGGATAGTTGGGTGGTATTTTAACAATCCCTGGAGTTTAGGAGTTCCCCAGCCAGGAAGACCAGGGGGCTTAGAAACCAGTCATATGAGAGACAAAGAATCAGGTGCCTCCTGATGAATCACGAAACTCTACCTCTAAAACTAATAATACACTCTAGGTTAATTAATTGAATTGTCAATAAATATATAAATACAAATAAGAATCATGTGGCTTTACCCTGGAGAGAATAGGGGAGGATGCCACAGCCAATAAGATACTTGAAGAGCTATGTAAAGAAAGAAGAAACAGGCTTTATGTATCCAAATGGCAAAACTTTAGCCAATGTATAGCACTCACAAGAAGCTGGATTTTGATGCAACATAAAAAGGACCTTTGTAACAACCAGAGGTGCTTAGCATTCCATTCACATATCCATTCATTCAGCCTTTAGTTTTTGAGTACCTACTGTGTTGCGACACACCTGACTGGCTGTGAAAGATGTTCACTGCAGAGCAGAGGACAAGGTGTGACCCTGGGTAGCACAGACACAGGGCAGCAAGAGAAAAGTACAGGTGAGAGGGCCACATCAAGAGAGGGAGGGATTCTTTCCAAGCTCAGCTGGGCCCTCCTTGAGGCGTACCAGTCATTTTGCTCCTCCTCATTTATTCTTGCATCCATTTAATAAATATTCACTGAGCTCTACTGTGCGTCAGGCAGTGTTCCAAGCGCTAGGGATTCAGAGTGTAGGCAAACGGACACAGCCTGTCAGTTGGTGACTGGTACCGCAGAGAAATAGGGCTGTTCCGGATCTTTAGCTCTCCCTTCAAGCGATCAGACAGCCCCTCTTCTCTTACTGTTGACTGTAGTGATCTCCCACCTCACTGAGAAAATTGCCTCAGCCCCCCTCCCCTGCACATCTCAACTGCCATCACCTCTTTCCATTCTTACCTGATTACTTTCTGACTCGGAGAAAAGAAAAATTCTTCCTCCAAGATTGACCTCTCCACTTATGTTCTTCCCCGACCTCAGAGGCCTTGCTCCATCATCTCTGCTGTCCCCATGCTCCCTACCTTTCTCTCCTCATTCATTGGCCTGTTTGAAATCCACAGATTTGTTCATTCCTTATAGTTCTAAAGCAGTATTCCTTGGCTACCCCCAAGATGGCAGATAGGTTTTAGTCAAGAGCTAGTTGGATCGATGGGTGGTAGAACCTTCCTGAGCACAGTGGCGAAGGGGAGTTCCCAGGATCATGTGTGGATGCACAGGAAAGATAGATCTGATGGGTTATTATGTTACTACCTATAGTCACAGAAAGCACCAGGGGTCTTGGGTTTCTTGATGGGCACCTGCAGATCCTGTCCTTCCCTGGCTCTCTCTGTCTCTCTCAAACTTTGTTGCCAAACTTCTTAAAAGCTCACGTTATACTTCTTGCCTCCACTGTTTCACCTCTCCTTTATTACCTCACCTGCCCCACCATGCTTCTGTCTGCAGACCTGCTCTTGCAGAGAACTCACAGTGATCACCTACGTGCCAGCACAGTACCTTTCCCCCTTGTGTTGGATGGCTTGGTAGCATGAACTACTGGTGTTCCCCAAGGTCATGTCCTTGGCCCTCTGCTCACCTTTCTGCCACTTGTGCTCTAATAGCTTCTCCATTCAGTCTCCTGTGCAGAATGCTCTCCGGAGCCCCTGCATTTCCACTCGGATCTTGCTGAGCATCACACGCTCTTCATGTCCAAAATAGGACTCATTAGCCTCTCTCCAAATGCTTCTTCCCCTTGAATACCATTTCACAGTTCATAGTATTGCTGATCTTGCAAACACTCCAGCCAGAACAGCTGGCCTCTTCCTCTCCTTTACCTTATACTTCAGATCCATCACAAACCCCTTTCTGTGAATCCCACTCAGAAATGTCTCTTGAGTTCATTATCTCCTCTCCATCCTCACTGCCATTTCCTTATTTCCAGCTGTCATCTCTCTCCTGTTATTGAAATGACCTCCTATTTGTCTCCTTTTCTTTATGCTAACCCCATATCAGTCCAATTCTTGTCTTCCACCACTAGAATTATTGTCTTAAGAGACAAACCTCAGCATGCTATTCCTTTAGTTAAAAATGTCTAGAAATTATCCAAATGTCCTTTAAATGGTGAGTGGTTAAACAAACGTATCATGGAATACTATCCAGCAATGAAAAGAAACAGCCTCTTGGTATATGACACAATTTGGATGAATCTGAAGGAAATAATGCCGACTGAAAAAAGAAAGCCAATCTCAAAGGCTACATATGTACTGCTTGATTCTGTTTATGTAACAATCACAAAATAACATAGGTGAAGTAGAGATTGGTGGTTGCCAAGTATGAGGGATGGGGGGCATGGGTATGGCTATAACACAGTGATGTAGGTAAGTCTGATGGTGATGACACAGTTGAGTATCTCTTAGTTACTCAAGGCTGTGCATGTGATAAAATTGCATAGAGCTGCGCACATGCACACACAGATTAGTGCATATAAACTGGTGAAACCTGAGGAAGCTCTATGGGTTGTGGGAATGTCAGTTCCTCGGTTTTGTACTGTGGGTGGATAAGATATTAACATTGAGGGAGGCCAGGCGAAGGATGCATGGGACTTCCCTGGACCTTTCTTTACAACCTCATGGGAATCTATGATTGTTTCAAAATTAAAAGTTAAATTATTTTTTTTAAAGTAAAAAACACAAAAAGACTTCAATGCTCTCCATTTTTCACAGAACAAAATACAAACTCCTTTGTTCAACATTCAGGGTTCTTAACAATAAGCCTCATTTCCCATTGCTCCTCCTTTTAGAACCTTCATTCATTCCTTCAGTAACCATGGGGAGCCCATAATGGGCTCGGACACTGAAAGTGCAATGTTCAGCAAAGAGATAAGGCCTCTGCCCTCAGAAACTTACAGTCTTTGGGGAAAACAGCCAATCAGGCAAGCAGTCCCACTGACGTGGGCAAGTAAGTACTATAACTGGGAAGTACAGAAGGCTGTCTCAGTCACTCCCCTCATCATTCCTTTTCACACCTGCTGTTCCCTTTGCCCAAATTGCCCTTCCCTGTACTAATGTACTTCCACCTCTGCTTCTATGAAATCTTCTCATTCATTCACTCATTCATTTGTTCAGCAAATATTTACTGAGTGCCATTTCTATGCCAGGCCTTGTTCCATGCCTTGGGGCTGCACTATGGACGACACAGCCCAGCCTCTGCCCTCTTGCAGCTGATGTTAGGGGAGACACACATGATAAATAGCCAAACAGGAAAAATGGCCGTGAGAAGCTACAAGAGCAGTTGGAGAGCTGACTTAAGCTGGATGGGTCAGGGAAGTTCTCACCAACCAGATGATAATGAAATGGATACTTAAACGGATACTTAAAATGCCAAGAGTGAGCAGGGAGGTATAGTGCAGATAAAGGAAAGGAGACGCTGGTGCAAAGTCTTAAGAAAGAAAACACTTTGCCTTGTTTAAGGAACCGAAAGGTTAGTGTGGCCCAGCAAAGGGGGAGGGGCAGATAGCAGAAGGAAGGCCCAAAAGGTGGCAAGGGAGCCACTTTGAAGGGCGTTATAAATCAGAGTGAGCAATTTCGATTTTATTCCAAGTACCACAGAAGGCTCTGGAGAGCTTTAAGTAAGGGGAAGGCATATCTGATGGACTTGTAAAATGATGATTCTCACAGTCGTGTGGAGAAGGAAATCTAAGAAAAGGGCAGTTTAGTCAAGAGAAGAATTAGACAAGTTAGGAGGCAAAAGATGAGGGGACTCTGGCAGCCCTGCAGGTCCTTGATCACATTGCTGTTGTCTCATTTGTTACTTGGTTTAGGGTCGGTCTGTGGTTTCTGTGCCTGCCTTCCTGACTAGATGTCTGCTGATGGAAGAGACGGACCATCTATTTTTTTTTTCCCTCGTGCCTACCTAGCTCAGTAGTTTCTTAAATAAAATTGAGCTGAATAGTTATGTCCAGCACAAGGGGAAGGAAAGTGAGTCCAGGAGGAATCTAGGAAACAAACAGCATGAAGTAGACCATGAAGGATGGGTAAATTTTGGACAGGTAGCAATGGGAGGAAATAACCTTCCCTGGATGAAGAGGACAGCATGATGAAAGAAACAAAGATAGGAAAACAGTGTGGATGGAGGAGGGACAGGACACAGTGATGTAGCCTGTTGGATGAAAACAATAGAAAACTAACTGGAACAATTAGAAAAATGGGTTGAAGTAAAATTATGGTGGTTCCTTGAACATTGAACTAAGGAACTGGTCTTAAATTTTTAGAACAAAGGGGAAGCTATTTAATGCTATAAACAGAGGAATGATAAAATTTTGAACTCTGTCTCAGAAAAATGAACCTGGAAGCCACTGGGTGAGAAGGGATAGGAGATGAGAAAAGTGTTTTCTGTGGATAGAAAGCAGTTTTCAAGGTAAAAAGGAGTGAGTGTTACCTTGACCAGCCATTGTTCTTCACCACCTGAAGCAGTGAGTTATCTTTGAAAGCACACAATCAGCATAAGACTTTATGAGGGGGCGCCTGGGTGGCACAGTGGTTAAGCGTCTGCCTTCAGCTCAGGGCGTGATCCCGGCGTTACGGGATCGAGCCCCACATCAGGCTCCTCCGCTATGAGCCTGCTTCTTCCTCTCCCACTCCCCCTGCTTGTGTTCCCTCTCTCGCTGACTGTCTCTATCTCTGTCAAATAAATAAATAAAATCTTTAAAAAAAAAAAAAGACTTTATGAGGTCTTCACAGAAGGTACAGGTAGGGTAGGTGAAGATTGTTTCCAGAGAAGCATGGACCATTTTATCCCATCAGTTTCCAGACAGAAACCTATGTACAGTTGAGCATTAAGGAGGATGGAACCTGCAGAAGGTGGACGGCAGGGCTGGGAAGCCCCCGGGGGCCAGGCACGGATTGGGGGCAAGCCTGCTTACTCCAAGTCCGGGGCAGGGGTGGCGGGGGGGTGAGAGGGGAGGTGTTTTTCCATCGCATTTCCTTCCAAGAATGCAAATGTGTTTTCTGCTCTTGGTCACCAGTTTGCCACGCTTCCCAGTTCATTCCACTGGATTGAGTTACCTGCTGTGTTGGGTTGTTTTCCCCTGAACGCTTCCAGCTGCTTCACTCCCCGCCTTCTGCTTTTGTGCACTTTCCCAGCCGTGGGGTGTTCTTCCCTCCCGTGACGCCATTCCCAGCACCAGTTGTGAATACAGCTCTGATTTAGCTTCCTCGCTGCCCTCCCCTGCCTACCATTTCCTACTCCTTCCCGTGTCTATTTATGTTTCACTGGCCTCAGCAAGAGGAGAGGAACTAAAATTTAATATTTATTCAGCACTGATTACACACCAGGCACTACGCTGAACAATTTATGTACATGATATAATCCAATCCTCACAGCAAGTCTATAAAATAGCTATTATTATTGTTCCCACCTACTAGATGAGGAAACTGATGTTTGGGGAGTTTATACAACTTGCCTGTGGCTATAAAGCTTGAAGCCAGGCTTGACCCAGGTCAGTGTGACCCCAGAGGTCATGTGCAGCACTAAGTACTTTAATAACCGTGGTATCTTTTTCTTTCTTTTTCAAAACTCACATGAATGATTTCATACCATGTGTATCCTTTTACAACTTGCTATTTTTCATTCAACATTATATAACAGATAAATTTTACCTACTTATGTTAATAACAGTATTTCATTTTATGAATATACTAGATTGATGGATGTTTAAGAGATTCCCAGCGTTTTGTTATTACAGTGTACGTTTCTGTGTACTTGTCTCTGTGTGCTGTGTGAGAGACTTTATTTAGGGTACGTACCTAGAAATGAGACTTCTCAGTTGTATGGGTGTCTCCATCTTTAACTCTATTTGAATTGCCTACAGTCTCTCCTCAAAGTGGTGGTATCAGTTTATACTCCAACATTCTCACCATCACTTGCCACTATCAAATGCAGAAGCAAATATGGCAAAATCTGGATGGTAGGTATGTGGATGTGTTGTGTTATTTTCTATATGCCTCTGTACTTGCAGAATATTCCATAATTAAAATTAAATTGTTATTATGACTACCTACTTTCAACAGTGGCTTGGACAAAGACTTAGGATTCTTAGTGATGGTGTCTGCAAATAACACAAAACTTAGAAAAGCAAGACAGGTGAGTGCTAGTGTGATATTGTGATTTATACTAAGAAATATATATTTGGCCTTCTACCCCATTCCCCGCACAGATCTCCTAAAACCCTTGGAATTTCCTAAGTGATGAGAAGGAGGACGGTGTCTTTTGTTATGTTAATGAAGTGACTTTCGGACCTAAGGATGGGAGCTTGTAGCCAGGAGAATCAACAGTGCAACTGAGGGATGGAACTTTCAGTCCCACGCCCTGACTTCTGGGACAGGTAGAGAGGCTGAAGGGTAAATCAATTGCCAATGAGCAATGATTTAATTAATTATGCCTATGTAATGAAAACCCAAAAGGACTAGGTTCAGAGAGTTTCCAGGTTGGTGAACACATGGAGGTTCTGAGAGTGACATTCCTAGAGAGGGCATGGACCCTCCATACCCTTCCCTTACACTAGGTCGGATGCATCTCTTCCATCTGGCTATTCTGTCCTTTTATAACAAACTGGTAATCTAGTAAGTAAAATGTTTCTCATCATTCTGTGAGCCACTCTAGCAAATTAAGTGAACCTAGGGAAGAGTTCACGGGAACCTCCAATCTAGAGCTGGTTGGTCAGATGCACAGGTAGCAACCTGAGCTTGCAATTGGCCTCTGAAGTAGGGGGCACAGAGGCAGTTGTCTCCCAGGACTGAGCCCTCAATCTGTGGAATCTGATGTCATCTTTGGGTAGATAGTGTCAGAAGTAGTCGAGTTCTTGGACACCAACAAGGTGTCCAAGAATTGCTTATTGGGGTGGGGAACCCCACACATACTTTGGAAATTTGGGTCCCAGAATACTCCAGTTGGGTCAGGCATCCACAGTAAAAATAACCTCAACAGAAATTGACCAAACCAACAAAGTTAAGTCTAATGGAAATTGATTCAAGGGTAAAGGTCACCTTCACAAGCGCAGGATGGAGAGACCTCGCTTGGGGGCAGCTTTGGTATAGAGGAGTCTGGTGGAGTGGATTAAGAATGAGTTTGGATGACCAGAATCTCAATGTGAGCTGTCAGTGGGCTATCTCTTTGTAATAAAGAGGTGAATGGCCTTGTATCAGCCAGGGCTCTTTGGCCACAGCAACAGAAACCGATTTTAGCTAATTTACAAAGAAAAAGGGTTTATTGGAAAATCATCTCTGCTCAGAAAGTTGGCAGGAAGGCTACAGGTTTAAAAATAGGCAAAAGCCTGTCTGACCTAGGCAGTAGGAACCCCAGGAGAGATCTGGCAGCAGGAGTGGTGGGGGATGAACCCCATCTGTAAACAGAGGTCCAGGTCCAGGGCGAGGGAAACATTATTCCTAGTAGGTCTGAGCTGATCAGACCAGACTGGAGCTGAAATCCTCAGTTCCTGCCTTGCTTTTCTTGCACAGCTAAAAGAGGTAACCTTATGAAAACTGGCTTTCACAGAAGACAGTCTGAAATCCACTGGCAAGACCTGCCTCTTGTTACCCCACAGACTAGAACTAGGGACAGTGAGTAGGAGTTCAGGGAGACAGAGTTGAGATCAGTATGACCAGCGACTTTCTACTAAATAGAGCCATTCAACAATGGACTTAACAGACCTCCTTGGGGATGAGCTCTCTGGTCACTGCAGTTGCTCAAGGCAAGACTGAATCACCTCTGGTAGAATATAATAATAGGGAATCGATGAGACAACCTAGAGGGTCACTCTCAACTCCCTGATACGTGATTTCAAGCAAGGCTTTGCAGCTCTTTATTTGCTGGAAATGAACATCCCTTATAGTCATTCCCCATCCCCTTCCCACACCTTTGTGGGCTTGAGTTGAGTTAGTCGTTGAGTTACGTGGCTATAAGATTAGAAGTGCAAAATCATTTTCAATCATTAGTATTATTCTCTTAGAACACGGTTCATTCATTTTTCCTATCATAAATATCATAACCACCCCCACAGAAAATCTGGGAAAAAGAAAAGAGGAAAAAAAAGCCATCTATGATCCCAATCAAAGAAAAAAAAAAAAGTGACCATTTGTGAGTTTTCTTCCAATTTTTTTACTTGTGTGCTTTTTTCATAAAATAGTTAATTTCTTCTGATTGTAAGAACAATACACAGTTGGTATATTCAATCATTATAGCAAAATATTAAAAAGAAGTAAAAGATTATTTAAAATGTCACCACTTCAGACATCTTGGAAAACATCCTTTGTGATATTGCTCTGCATATATTATGTATGTGACCTTGTATATCAGTGGAATCCTACTATACATGGTGGGTGGGGGGGTTGTGATTTTTTTTTTAGTGGGCATCATGCTGGGCTCCAATGTGGGGCCCAACTCACACCCCTGAGATCAAGACCCAAGCTGAGATCAAGAGTCAGACGCCTAACTGACTGAGCCACCCAGGCACCCTGAGGTTTGTGATCTTTTTATTTTTATCACTCTGTGTCACAGAGTTCATCTTATCCCAATGAACATATAAATATTATCTTTTTAAATGACCATATAACATTCTTCAGATGGTTGTTTCATAATTTAACTGATACCCTATTAATGAACACTTAGAACATTTAGATTGTGTCCAGTTTTCTACTCTTATGAACAATGAGGCATTGAACATCCTTGTACATCTGGCCCTATGTATCTTTCTGCTATCTTCTTGGGCTATATTTTTTTCAAATAACTCTGAGGGAATATCAGACCAAAGTCAAGACTAAAGTTGTAAACTGGGTAAGAGGAAGCTGCCCGAACTCCAGCATAGACGCAACAAGGGTATATTTTGTGTACAGGCAAAGCAATGGCAGGTCCTGACTGGTGTGATGCCCACCCCATAAGTGGACACTCTTAGAATGCTCTCTCACACACCCTCAACAGAAGGCTCCCCAAACTCACCACTGGTTATCTGAGTGCTAAAAAGATCCTCCCTCCACCCCCACCCCCAGTGAACAAAGCCCTGCCTGTCCTCCCTTCAGACCTGCCCGCAATGTTTCTAACCCTTTTCCCTGAGAACCTATCACTGCCACAGGTGTTTTTCCCTCTATGAAATGAGAATAAAGAAACCTGCTTTTTGCCCTCAAGGCTAGCTTCTCTCCATCCAAAGAGCAGAGCAAACTCACACCTTGTCAGGCCGGTACTTGGTACCCTCTGGGTTAGCCCAGGTCAGCACATCTGCCCTCCAGGAACCAGCAAGTTGGAAACCTCCTGGGAGCATCTGAAGGACTCTGACTTAGCTCTGGAGATTCACCTTGCGTGAGAGCTGGATTTTGAAGTCAACTCATAAGCAGAAACTCACTGTGGCAGAGAGGCTGTTTGCCTCCCTAATAATCATTCTCCTCTGCTTTCATATAAATAGAACCCCAATTTTATTCTGGGTAGCAGTATTCACAGCTACAGGATTATATTTCCCTTGAAGTTAGGTTTGGCCAGTGATATATAAGTTATAGTCATTTCATGGAGCTGCTGGGAAAGCACTGTAGGTGGGTTAACCTGGTTCGGAAGGTCATTTTTTTGGTCCTTCCTCCCTCCCTCCTCCTTCTTGCCTGGATTGTGGGGTCTGAAATGTTTCTGTAGTCATCCTGGGTCATGAGGTGACCTTGAGTTGGAAATGTGTGCCAATACTAGTACAGCCAAAAAAAAAAAAGTCCCTAACAGTCATGGATGGAGTCACCAGCCCACTTTTATCTGTGGACCCTCTTTTGGTTGGAAAGAAATCATCTTGCTTAAGTCACTTGAGTTTTCTATTTTATGCATCTAAAACTGAACTTAGACACAAGTGATTAAAAATAGTCTTGGAAATTCCTGAGGACAGTACCACATTGTAACCGCATCTCTCAGTAACAGAGATCTCTCTCCAACAGAGTCATGGTTTCCTTCACGGTTCCAACAGACCTGTTTCTTCAGCTGAGTATGAAATGGGAATAGATTGGTCGTGGTAAACACACACACACACACACACACACACACACACACACACACACAAACCTTTCAACACTGAAGTGACAAAGCACTCCCTCTCTGTAAGGTTCATAAAAACTGAGACCACCTGAGGAAAGGACATATTTAATTTCCCATCTGCTCATAGGTCTATAACCACTGAGTGGATTGGCATGGAGAATGGTCCAGATCATTTAAGTATGTATGTGTGTGTGTTTGCATGTGTACATGCACACCTGGGCAAATTTTCCTCTTTCTTTTTCATCTAGCAAATTACTGGATTTCCATATATTAAATATGTATTTGATGAAATTTCATTGCTTTTAGAAATCATATACTCATTAAGTCAATGAGATGTTTTTGAAATCCCCAGACAAATCTCAATATCTGTTCTTTACAGGTATTCGGTAGCTGTATTTTTAAGATGATATCTCCCAGGGGTCAATTCTCAGGCACTGGGCTCGATGCCTTGCAGCTGAGACTGGCCACAATGGTGAGCTGGGACAGGGCCAAATCTCCCTTCCAGGGAAGTAATTTAAAAGGTGAGTGTTCTTTTCTTTATCTTTGCCTTTGCTTGACCGCCATCAACAGAGACAAGAGGTTAACTTCATCTCACTCATTTAGCAAACTTTACTAAATGCTACTAATTGCTGAGCCAAGAAAAGTGTTAAAGAGAGGAGATGCCATTATAATGGCAGATAAACAAAACCCAATCTTTGCCCTTGTATTGTTCACAGGCTATGGGGAAGACCAAGCCTCAACTATCAGAGTATATGTAGTCTCAATACAATGGGTGTTCAGCAGAGGTCTGTGGGGGTCCAGGGGCATATGCCTTGGCTGTATTAGTTTTTCAAATAATAGAAATGGAATGCATTATTCAGTATTAGCATATCATTAGGTATTTTTTTTAGCAAATCTTTGTTGAGTGAATAATCTTTTTTGGAGTCACTATATGTCTTTGTCTTGCTCTGGTGAGTACAAATCCTGAGCTTTCTATTCCCACAAGGGGGACTTGGTAAATAGTTGCTGTGGAGATGAAGGAGGCTTTGTCAATCAGCATGCATTCTACCAAGTGCCGATGAACACAGCTACTCCCCAGACACTCATTTGAGTGGATTTCACCTGCAGAGCCTGAAGGAAGTCCATGGTGCCTCACTCAGGCTTTTCCTTCCATCCTACCCCATACTGGGCCCCGGCTGTATCCCTAAACCATACTCCTCTCTGGTCTCTCTGTTGTGGGTGCCTGCTCCCACATCCCTCCCCACTCTCCCTTTTCCCCTCTTCAGAGAGAGAGGTGCTGCATTTTGCTCCTTCAACAGGAGGCAACCCACAGAGCCAACAACGCTTGGCTGCCCTTTCCCAGAGCACAAACATCTTGAAGATACTTGTAATTTTACTCACAACTGGAGGATATAATTCATTGCTTGCTGAATCAAAGTCCACCAGCTGCCAGAGGATTCCAGAGACCATTTGTATGATACTTAGAAGTAAAAACAAAATGAAATGGTTCTACTCTCACCCTGTCCTCCCTCACATACAAATACACACACTGACAACTAAGTTATGGGCTTTTGCTATCAGACAGACAAGCCATACCACCTCCTGCTTACGCCTGCCTCCCACCCCTTGTCTCTAAGGGGAGATGGTTCCACTCATATTTGGGATATACGGACTTTGCAGATGCAAATTAGGCCCAGGCAGACTGCGAGGTTAAGAGTGAATTACTATCAGCTATGAGGGGCTTGAGGGATAGAGGGAATCCCAGGCAAGGAGAGGGATGCAGACCTTCTCTCCTATGCAATTAATCATTTGTAAGTGCAAAGGGAATGAATGGCTGCTGGGAAGATTAGGTGAGTCTCAGCAGCTTGCTAAGTCTCTGCTTTCCACTGGGGCCATGGGGTCAGAGCAATTTGACCAAGCCCTCTACCTTGCCTGGATCTTGGGGACTGGGAAAAAGCAGATTGCTAACAGACAGGAGAAACTGTGGAGAATGAGAGTCTTTCCCAGCCATCCGGGGCTAGCAGGCACTGTCCTGGTCACAGGTGCTCTGGCCTCGACTCTCCCCAAGGTTTCTACATGCAGAAGCTGAGTGAATGCCAATTTCCAACCACATTCAACTGATTATTCAGTAGTAACAATGGCTGCCTTGTACTGAAGGCTAACTATGTGTCCTGTACCATGTTATCCGTACACACACACACATACACACACACGCACACATGCACACAGTCTTTTTCAATCTGGACTGCAGCCTTTGAGGCTGGGCACCACATTTATCCCATTTTTACAGATGAGAAAAGTAAGACTCAGAGAGACTCAGTGACTTGCCTAAGTTGTTCAGTGATGGATTCAGGATTTGAACTCAGGCCTGTCTGTTTTAGAAGTCACTGTTTGGAACCATCAGACTACTGCCTCTCCCCAGAAACTGAAGGAAACCTCGTGAGATAAAGTATTTTTTGAACTGAGAACAAGAGAAAAAGGCTTTATTCCCCTGAATACATGGTAGTTTGTCTCTACTGCAGTGACAATAACCATAAAAATAACCAGGAGACAAATCTGTAGCTCAACTGTCACAGCAACCAGTTACGTCCTTCCAACATAGTCTGAGTTTTATTTCCCTGTTCTCATTCTAAACCTTCCTATTCCTCCGTGCATGTGTTTGCTTGTTTTTATTATGGTAAGTGTTTTTTGTGATCCACTGCAAGTCTTCCGTAGAATGAGATGGGGAATAGAAATCTGGAAAGAAAGACAGGTAGATGCTCAGAAAGATGGTAGGTCGATGGATGAACTGATAGATTGGTGGGTGGTTGGACATACACAGATACATGGAGGAAGGGACAGAGAGACAGATGAACAAACACGTGGACAGATGGATAGATGGACATGCAGATGGGTAGCTGGGTGAACAGACAAATAGATGGACAGACAGATAAATAGATGGGCAGAGCTGCCCTGACCCATGTGTAGACTGGCTCTGACTGACACCCACACCAGCTGCCTAGACCCTCTGAGCTGACCACAGGGTAACTACACCTGCGAGGTCCTCTGAGGTCACACCAATCAGGACCTGTCACTAGGAGTTGGCTCTCATCCCTGGTCAGTAAGAAGGGTATGGGAATGGCTTAATACAAACCCAGACCCACTGCTGCAGTCTACTTCCTCTGTCAGACCTTACTCCGCTGCCCTGGTTCTTGCCTCCCCATTCTCCTAAGGGGACCCCAAGGAGACCCAACCCTCTCCATGTGGCCAACATGACCTTACCTGGTTTTTCTTTTTTATGCATGAATTTTTGCACTCTTCCCCCACAGGCCAAATTGGAAGAACTCCGAGGGCAAGCAACACATCTCTTATCTCTGCTCGTCCAGCATCTACTCAGCACATGCTGATGACAAGATGGAAAATTATCTCATGAAGCACATCATAAGTAAGTACAAATCGCGGGTTTCTGTGCTTGATGCGGTTTCTTTAGCCTCTTTGAGCCATGTCACAAAATACATGCAGTGCTCAGTAACATCTGCAAATAGCAACAACTATGTATGAAAATGTCCCAGTGTCACCCAATGTCTGAGTGCTTACTAAACATATTACATAATAAGAGTTAATAACTATAGAGCACTCACTGCTGATCTAAGTGCAACTAACTCAGTCTTCATCAATAATAAGACCCAGAGAGAGGTCCTATTATCCACATTTTACAGAGGAGAAGACTAATGCTGTGCAAGATTAAATAATGTGCTCATGTTCACACGTTAGTAGGAGGCAGAACTAGGGTTCCAATCTTGGTCCAACTCTAAACCTCTGGTCTTAACCCCTGATTATAGGACCACTTTAAGTGGGACGATTGGAGTAAGCCCTCTTGACCTTGTGGAAAAGGGATGCTTCTGACCAGTTCTGACCACACAGACCCTCACTCTGATGAATCAAGAACTGCTGGAGTCCAATACGGAAATCCAAGCTGGCAATGGCTCACGGGGGCATTTCCCAACCAATAAATGGCCTGTCACTCCTGCTTAACTCCCAAAGTCACAGTAGAAAGGATGCCTAGCTGGAAAGTCAAGGCCTCTATTCATGGCAGCCATTCAGTGATTTTGTGATACGCCCAAGTCCTGTAACTTCTGAGAGCTTCAGTTTCCTGTCTACAAACGGGGACAGTCCCATTTCCCTGGGGTCCTGCACAGGGCTACTGTGAGATCAAATGAGGAATGGAGAGCGAATCTGCCTTGTAAAGAGAGGGGAGCTCCGTTCGGCCCTGCCAGGGCCCCTCGGAAAACACAGTCTAATTGGATGATTCAGACAGGCTTCCCAAATGCATTACAGATCATTGTTAGGAAATACCAAGTGGTGTCTGAAAGTTCAACCAGCCCCAAAGGTTACACTCAAGGCTGCTGAATAAAGCACAGTTCTAGCACTTTGGGCTCCTGGCCACTTGGCTGCGGCACTAGAAATGCCTCAGGCTTGCTCCATTCAGACTTGCTTTGACCACAATCATATTAAATATTAAATCATCTAGTGGCACTGGCATAGAAAAACACTGTGTCAGGCTCTGGCTATTCTGCCTTTTGTTACTACCCATAACAATTTCTGAAGCATTTAGAATGCTCCAAGGCTTTGAACCCAAGGCTTAAAAAGAAATTATATCTAGCCTAAAGGAACTTTGTCCCAATTTCACTGGAAATTAAAACTCAGTCCCTAGACACTGACACTGTGCTTCTTCATGCTCTTGGCAAGCAAAAGGCTCTTCAGCAAATGCAGGCCCTCTGCCCTAAGAGGGAGACTATGGCTCTTCAGTGCAGGACTCAGTCCCTGGCCTTCTTGTGCCATTCATCACACAATAATTCCTGGCCTTGTCTCCTCTCTTCGGGCCCTCAACCTCCCCTCCCCTGAAGCTGACAGCACTGCCTCTATCTCACCGAGAGCTGTGCTTTTCAAACCACGGGTCATCACCTTAACCTTGGAGTCCAACCCCGCCTCACCAGCAGAGGGACAAACTGACGTCAGGAGCCCTCTCCTGGCGTTTGAAAAGAAGTACACAAAATCACCTAGACAGTGATCACCAGGATGGAATCATGAGGAAGCCATCAGAGAACTCTAGAATGTGGGACATTCGAAGAGACAGTTGGCTTGAATTCTGCAAAAGTGTCCGTTCCATTTAAAAAAAAGGGGGGGGGTGTGAGACTGTTTAGATGAAAGGAGACTCAAGAGACATAACTAAATGCAATGTGGGAGCAAACCATGATTGGATTCTTGTCCCCCCCAAAACAGTCCTTAAAATCCTTGAGGACAATTGGAGAAGTCTACATATCAGATGATGTTATTAGATGAAGGTTAGTTTTCCTGGGGCACATAATGGTAATGGAGTTTCATTGTAGCACGTCCTTACTCTGCAGAGGTGCTTTCAGGGGTGAAGGGATAGTGTCTGCAATCTTCAAGTACACATACGGTCAATCCACAGTATTCTCAGATCCCATAGTTGCAAATCTGCCTGCTTGCTACGATTGATTTGTAACCCCCAAATCAATATTATGGTGCTTTTGTGGCCACCTGCAGACATGTGAAAACTTTGAATCACGCAAGATACACATTCCCAGCAGAGGTAGAACAAGGCAACACTCTGCCTTCATTTTGTTTGTTTCATGCCAAAAACAAGTCTATTTAGCACCATGTTTTCCATAGTTTTGTGGATTTAGTTTGTTGGGTTTTTTTTTTTTTTTTTTGAGATTTTGCTTTTTAAAATGGTACCAAGCATAGTACTCAAGTGCTGTCTAGTAATCCTAAGTGCAAGAAGGCTGTAATGAGCCGTACGGAGAAAATTCATGTGTTAGATAAGCTTTGTTCAGGTGTGAGTTATATAGTGCTATTGGCTGTGAGTTCAGTGCTAATGAATCAACAACATATATTTAATAAAGTGCCTTTGAACAGAAACATGCATAAAACAAGGTTACTGAAAATGTGATCGGAGGCTTGCAGGAACCCAACCCTATATTTCCTCTAGGAGCAATGATTCAGTATTTGCTAATTCAGTGTTTGCTGCAACTTTATAGAATATAACTACTGTGAATAAGGGGAATAGATTTTGTGTGTGTGTACATAAATACACACATCTATTTATATACATACATACATGTGTTATTTTCACATGCAGAAAGTGTGCACAGATGTAGCAAAATGGTAATTTGTGAATCTAGACGAGACTATATGTATGTTCTTGTTCTACTCTTCTATTTTTCTGAAGATTTAACTTTTTCAAAATAGAATGTTGGAAAAGAACACACACATACAGATACACACACAAACTGTGGCTTTGATCTGTTAATGGGTTATAAGATCAATTTAGAGAGTTTATCGGCATTTTTGTAATGAAAGAGAATGGGACGGGATAGGGATGGGATGGGGTGGGATGGAATAGAATGGAATGGAGTAGAATAGAAAAGAAAATATCAATGCCTCTCATGCATGTTTTGTGAAACTTGTCCCCAGGAAGGATATGATATATGTCTGCTGGGTTGTAAAGTAAAATCTTTGTCTTATTACAACTTAGAGTTCAAAAAAATTTGCAACTCCCAGGCCAACAGAACTGAAGACATCCACTTGGCACCCCTCCTTCTCCTCCTTTCTTCACAGTTCCTGTGCCAGCTCTATCCCTATGGGGAAGTTCTTATCCTTCCCCATCTGGCCCACTGCGTAGACTGCGGCTCCTGCCTCTCTGCTCTCGCCATGTCCTTTATCCTCTGCTTCTCTATTGCTCCACTGTTCCCCAAATGGCCATCTAGAATCATGCTGGAGTCTCCCCGGTATCATTCTTTGGCCCTGATACTTTTTGCTGTAGGCCTCTGCTAAGGCATGACTCCTCTATCATCAAGCCCTTGAGCTTACCTCTGATCAGTGCATCATGGAGGTGGTCGTGGAGTCTGTAAAAGCAGAGGGGAAACCCTGGGAGGGGGGAGGATGGCAGGAAATGCTTCCAGGGGGAGGTGCTATCTTAGATGTTCGAACTTTCTTTTACTAAGTAGTGACCACCAGAGTTCTGTACGGGAAATAAAAATACTTAGTCATGTTCAGGAAACTAGACAGGAATCAGCATAGTAATGAGTTAAAGGACAAGAGCACTGAAGGTAGTAGGAACCACTAGAACAAAGGCAAGCTGGAGGAGCAAGAAGTGAGTCTGGAAAAGTGTGATAATCCAAGAATCAGAAATGTGAGTGGGACGCCCTTCCTGGTGTCACAGGGGGTAACCCAAAAGCATCCTGCAGCTTCTTCATTGTTACGGAAGCCACCAGTGAGTGGGAAGAAACCACATGCCGAGTAGTTTCTTTACCTTAACAGGAGCTCTGAGCTCTGAGGAAATAGAAGGTGTCTTCTTGATTAAGGAAACACTTTCTCATTTTAACTAAAGATGGTATTAGCCAGCTTCCCTAAAAGTGTCTTCTTGAGATATGTGGTTCCATTAACTAATAGGCTAAAAAAAATAAAAAACAAATAAAAATAAGTGAGCCTGCAGCCACAGAGAAAACTGGATATGAATGACACATCCAGGAGCGCTGGCCTCACCTCCTGACTGCCTCACGCAGCTCTGTCGCCAGAGTCCTCTATCCTTCAGAGGCCCAGGACACTCCTCCAACCTAAACAGCTCAGATCCGGGGCATGAGGAGGGGCATGAGGTCCTCCCTGTGGGAAAAAGTGAGGACTCCAGGAGGAGGTGAGTGGAGATTCAAATAGAACCAGCCTGAAGAAGGGAGCAGAGGTGCAGGGGAAGACCCCGGGTGTCCCCTGAGAAAAACCTAATTACTTCCATGCTGTCCCTTTGGGGTCCAAGGGAAGAACAGGGTGTGGAAACCAGATGGTGACCTCTTCCCCCTCTATGCTAGAATTCGTTCTCTTTTGTAGCAGCCCCTTGAGGAAACTCATCTATGCTAACAGAGCTAGTCTTGGGGCACTGAAATGATAGGTTGTAAGTGGGAAGGGAGGGTATCCCACGTAGGGGAGAGGCAGCACTGAGAGCAGTAGCAGGAGGGTAGGGGCCCATGCAGGGGGCAGCACGACTGAGTCTCCCCTGAGGACACCCCTGAGGGTATGCCACCCTGCATACCCTGGTATTTTAGAGAAAATCTCTCTCCATACCCCCATATTTTAGAAAAAATCTCTTTCCAAAAGGGGAAATGTTTAGCAGCAAAGTGAAGGTTCTAAGCTGAAATTCTGAAGCAGGACTGGGGAAGAGATAAGGGTCAAGAGGTGGGCAGTGGCCAAGGCCTGGAAGGGAATGTGGACCTGCAAGGGATTAGGACTTTATTCTTCAAGGCAATCAATGTTCTTGATCTTGGCTAGTCTTCAGGATTGTGGGGATCTTCTAAAATAGAACATCCAGTTCCTTTCCAGACTCCCAAAATAGAATTTGCAGATATTCGGTTATACATTTTATCTCCACCATTAGGTTGTAAGCCTGATGACGGAAGGCACTATGTCAGATGGGTCAGTTCACTCTCAGGACCAGCTGGTGTAAGTACAAAGGTGATCAGCCAGGCCCTATGGGCACAAAATTGGCCTCAGGGAGCCCAGGGCCCCAGGCAGCTGTGCTCTTCTTCTTCACCCACTCGGCCACAAGATCTCTCCCCTTCCCACTCCCACTTCACAGTGCAGACTTCTCTATAATGCCTATTACTCTATATAACTTTTTAATTCAAATGCTCATTATCATCTATCTGTGGTTTCTGAGTCTCTTGGTAACGGGTTTTGAGAGGGAGAGAGAGAGAGAGAGTCCTTGTTTGTTGTCCAGCTGATGGACCAGCTCTCTTTAGTCAATTCAGTTATGAATTAAAAGAGAGTGAAAACCGGGTCCTGTGGCCCCATTATGGCCACATAAGCTCACCCTCTTCAGCAGTGGCCATCAGAGCAGGGAAGGCACATAAATATTTCCATGACGTTCCTACATGGTTGGTACAGTATGAAAGTGAGCATGAAATTCAAGCTTTACAGAAAACTATATTCTCTTCACCTATTATTGAAATCGTGAAGAAAGAAACAAACTGTACTCGGAAGACCTTCAGAAGAAGTCATGAGGAAGCTTGCGAAAGCCTAGGAAAATGAGGTGGTTGTCCAGTGGAAGTCAGACAAGCTGAGTTGAGTTCCAAGTTTTTTACTAACTGGCTGTGTGACCTTGAGCAGGTCCTTCTCCCTCTCTGGGTATTGATTTCACAATCTATAAAATAAGAAGTCTGGATCGTAAGCTCTTGTCTTGCTCTGGGACCTAATGTGTCTATGAGTGGCCCTCACTCCAATAAGTGTAACTGACCAGCGATCTCACATAAATGTATTTCACAGTCCCAGGATGACAGAGCACAAGCTGCTCATAAGATGAACAGGGATGGTGCGTGCAGGAGTGTGTCATGTATCCCCCTGGGTCCGAGCAGCCTTATTTACATGGATTCTGTTTGCCACGGCCCAGAAGCCTTATGGCATTGGCCCCTGCCTTGTCCAGCACAGTGTTTTCTCCCAACTCAACCTGAGTATATCGTTCATGAGAAGCCAGTGTATTCCAAGTTTGTCAAGGGTCTCTGGCCTCTTTGTGAGTGCCCTCATTGATTTAGTGTTAACTGTTTGGGAATCGCTGTGAGCTGGGCACACCCACCAAACACTGTGCCTGCTGCCTCTCCCGGAAGCCACCTCTGCCCCCACTCCTGGTTCTCTGTTGTCACCAACCGCCTACCATTTATGATTTCTCTAAGTTGAAGTCTCACATTAGTGTCTCATGAGATGGGTTGAGCAATTGCACTTGGCCTGCACACTATTCACCAGCGTAATTGTATTGCTGATGCTGTTTTTCAGGCTTGAATCAGCTGTTGCCTTCAAAATGTAGGGGACCCTGCCGTGTTCTGGTTATCTATCACTGCAGAACGAGGCGCCCACACTTAGTGGCACAACACGCGACCCTGTCACATTTATGCAGGTCAGAAATTTGGACAGGACATGGCTCAGGGGGCTGGTCTCTGCTCCCTGAAGTCTGGGGCTTCTGCAGGCAAGGCTCCAACAGCTGGGGTGCTCTCCAGGTAACCCTCTCATGCACGGTCCCAGGATTAGTCTAGGTGAGCCCCAGGTTGTTGAAAACATATGTATTTAAAGAAGTGTTTGCTTAAGACAAGATCCAGAATTGTATTTGTTCAATGATGAGGGGATACAGTGAAGGCAGTGATTCCACTCACCACCACCCTCAAAAGGGGGCACTGGTCAAATCCCATCTTTTGAGGGTCTGCACAGTGGCATATTGTGAGGTTCGCTTGGGAATTAGCCCCAGGTCACCTCTAAACCGCTAAACTCTTGGCCTACACATATGAAAAGGAAGACTTCCAGACATTCTAAAGGCATGTCACACTTCACCTGCCACCTGGTTTCTCTGCTCAACTCCCCCTGGTTGTTAATTGTTTTTACGCAAATTTTCTGGGTCTCTTGACCTTTTGTGGCAGATGTTAATGAATATTGCTTTTGCAGAAATATTGGCCTTTTCTCAGAATTTTTATTCTCATCTCCAAGTATCAGGCCCCAAGCTGTCTATTTCATTAACGCCTGTTGCTTTAATAACTATCTCACATTCCTCTTTTAATTTGTCATAATCTGACAAGTTCATTATTATACTTCACATTTCATCCAGTGAGACCTAGGAACCATAAATTTGGGATTGCATAATTATCAGTGGACTCATAAGACTTGTTTGCTTAAATGCAAAATGCTTTTCATACTTTCAGGGAGTTGAAATGGCTCTTGTAATACAGTACCCAATTAAACAAATCCCTCATAAATTTTATGCTTCCTCTTGATGCTAAACTTTACGAAATTGGCAAAAGTGGTCAGTGTTATTGAAAATGATTTAAAATCTTCAGTAAAGCAGGGACCGCAATATTCCACTTGTGCACGCCTGTCAGGAGGGAACCTAAACCAGCTCTCCTCATCAGCTGGGGAGATGGGGAGGGTCCTATTCTCACCTAGGCTATGGCATGAGATGGAGCTGGGTTCAGATCCCTGCTGCAAATCTTTGGGGAAGTCTGGGTCTTAGTTCTAAAATGAGGATAACGGTATCTGTACCTTCTAAGACTGAATGTCCCCTTAACATCCTGTGTGGCTCAGTGGCTCGGGGCTTATGCTGCGAAGTGAGAAAGACCTAGATTCAAATTTGGACACTAAGACTGACAAGTTGGGTGACCTTGGGCAAGTGACACAAACTCTCAGCCTTAACTTCTTTATCTCTAAAATGGGACTGGTCACAGGGCTATTTCATGGGTTGTTGTAGAAACACAAACGAGGCACACATACGTGTAAAATGCTGAAGGAGTGCCACACGTGGCGGGCATCTTGGTGTTCATGAGCTCCTTCCTCTTGCGTAGCTCCTATGCTTCTGGCATCACGGTCCCTGCATCTCAGCTCTATCTTATTCCTGGCTTTCCAAGGCCTGGATTTTCAAGCATTCTTCCCAACTGTCAGAACAGGAGTCCCCATATCCAACACCAGGATTATCATAGCCCCAAGGGCCTGATCCAGGGAGTAGAAGCCCCTTCACAGCACAGGGTAGGCTCCCAGGGACCCTGCTGTTGCCTGCCATGAAGGCAGAAGCTCAGGGACACTGAGGAAACAATCAGCCTCAGTTCTGCAGCAGCCTCAGGCTCAGGGAGGGAAGAGGCTGCCCCAGGCTGGAGAAGCCTCTTTCCTGTAGCCTGCATGGTTGCTGTGGCCAAAGGAGGATCTGAAGAAGAAGCTGGAGGAGGAGAAACAGAATCAGAGCATGGTGGCTCCTCCCCATTCTCTCTCACAGCTCGGTCTTGACAGCTCTGAAACCCTATTTGGACCCTGGCTACCCAGCCTGTACGTCCACCAACACCACGTCTCCTTTGTCTCAGTTTGGAGGGAGTGCCTGCTTTATGCTCAGACCTCAGCAAAGCACCCAGAGAAAATGCCCTGGGAGGTGACTTCTGCAGGGCCACACAGCTAGTTAGAGGCAGTACCAGAATTAGAAGTCCAGTCCCACCTGAGTAACCCTGCTGGAGGGTGTGCGCACCTCTTCTGTGGCCCCAGGGATAAGATAAAGACGAGTACGGGGCGGGGGGGGGGGGGGGATGTGCAGCAGATGATGCAGACGCATACACCTGTCTACAACTATAAGCAAAACCATTCTTATAATTACCATTTATCAGACATTTCCCAAGTTCTAGATCGTAATTAAATCTTCATAATATCACTAGGAGGCTGCTATTATTACTCTTACCTTACAGTTAAAGAAACTGAAGTTCAGGGATGCTAAGCGACTTGCCCAAAGTCACACAGCTGGCAAATAACTGAGCCGCAATTAGAATTCAGGCCTGGGTGTTCCAAAGACTGGTTCTTCACCACTGAGAAACTCTTTCTCTCAAATCCAGGAATAAGGTCATGGTGGAGGAGGCAGGCTGCCATCCATCATTGTAATGATTCCTGGAAGCTTCTTGGAGCAGAAAAAGGAGCCGTCACAGAAGGGAGAATAAAGCCACCTGTGGCCTTGGTTGCTGAGAGCAGTCTGATCGGGTCAGGTGAGAAGCACAGAGAGCGCAGGTGTGGAGATCTGTGTCCTGGGCAGGCTGGGCCAGAGCTCCGAGAGTGAGGTCTGGAGCAGCAAAGGCCCAAGCCAAGTAGAGACATCATCACGGGGGGCCTCACACATGGGAGAGCAGGTGACAAGCTGAGAGCCATAGAGACACCAAAATATATTCAAGGACTTGCCAATAGCAGGGGGAAATCAAGTTATCAAGTTACATATCATTACTATGGAGTGCTAGTGACTGTACTATGCATATTTTATAAGTAATTTTTTAACCTTAATGACAGCTCTATGGTCAGGCCTCCATGTCCCCCAATTTATCTACAAGGAAACAGGTTTAGGAAAGCTGAGAAATGTATTAATAAGTGGCAGACAAAACCCACCTTCTTTTCCCTACACCACACGGTCATCTACCTACCTGTTTGTCATAGTCCCATTCTGTGAGTGGCTGACACGTCACCAGTCTGAGTTACACTGCTCAGTGGAAGAGGTTGCTAGAGCATCAGGGAAGATGGCTCCGCACTGTCAGTCCTCCCCCTTCTTTTTGTGATAAAGCTCCCTCCTGCCTTTCTGTGCAGCCATGCAGCCCCACTTATGCAGCAACCTACCGGGCACGCCAGGTGCTGGGCTCCACCTCCCGCCCAGTCTCGCCAGGCTCCAGCGGGCCAGCCTCTGTCAGGCCCAGCGGGTGAGAGATTGGCCTTCTGCTGGAGTTGTACCAAGAATTTCTCCATCCCCCTTTGCCAGAATGCATGTTTCCAATTATGTGAAGCTTCAGGAAAAGTTAACTTCCTTTTGAATTGGTTAAATAAAAACACAGTGTTCTTCTGGAAAGACCATCGTCGCTTCATGAGCAAGTCCCAATGGAAGTAAGCTAGGGCAGCCCCTGCCAAGGGTCCCCACTGGACTCCCTCCAGCCAGCAGTGGGACCGTACACAGCAGCTTTCATTTTGTATGCTCACTTTTTCCCCATTTGCAAGATCAGGATGTCTGCTGTAGAAAAATGGATCCCTTTGGTGGTCGTGTATCGGGTTAGTGGCTGGAGGCTGGAGGGTACATGTGCCCCCACCCACCCACCATACACACACCTTGGCTTTCTTAAGGCAACCTGGAAATAAGACCCTGGTTTGGGAGTGCCAGGAGGTACAAAACTAAATGTCAAGTGGCCTGGGAAAGAGCTGTTCAATGGGATGACACTCTCCCTCCACCTTACCCACCCAGCGTCCTGGCCCTTCCTTCCCCCTCTGAGGGCCACCTCCTCCAAGCCTTTGGCTGTGGTATGTTCAAGAATCTCTCTTCTTTCTCCCTTTCTCTCTTCTGCCTGTCCGCCATCCTCCCCTCCCGACTACACACACATACACTCACATCGAGATTTCCACAAACACCAAAACAAGAAGCATGGAAGTTCTGAGGGGCCGGAGAGGATGTCTGCCATCCTTTGCTGTCCCACAGCCTGATTTCTTCCAGCCAGCAGCCTCATCTCCTCCAGGCCCACTCCAGTTTCATGTAGGCTGAGGGCCAAAGTGTCGGTGCCAAATCCAAAGTAGAGTTAATCCTGGATCACCCTCCCTCCCACTGACAGTTTCCGCTGAGCAAATTTTTCATGCCGTTGCCTCACAGACTTGAACTCCATCCCCCACACACCCTCCCCCAGTCAGCCAGTTGCTGCTAAAATAGGGAACACCCACCATGTTAACTACTCATCTGAGGGGGAGAAGACAGAGTGGTGGTCGGGAAAGACTTCAGCAAGCCTCTGGTGCTTGTAGTGCGTCTTAAGAGATCTTTCAAGACTTTCTTTTAAGACTTTAAGGTGTTTGTGGGGTGAGTAGACTGAATGAGAACAGACTTTCCAGACAGAGAGGGTGAGAAAGGCCCTGGGCAGAGGTGAGGCCTCACAGTCTGGCCCAGGAACAGTAGAATAGCGTGGAGCTCATCGCGGCCAGAGTGTAGGATGGGAGCAGGGTACGGGTCAAAGTTGAGGCTGCAGAGGAAGCCAGGGCACATCACCAAGGTCCCTGTGTGTAATGACAAGGATCTGGGACTCAAACTTATGGAATAAAGGAGTCATTGAAGCCTTTTAATCAGAAGAGATTTGCATTTTCCAGAGATCATTCTGGGAGTGTATGGAGGAAGACACAATTGGGAGCAGAAAATCTCTTGGGAAACTCTTGTGACGATAGTCTGAGAAAGAAATGAGGATCCTCAAGCACCAAGGTTATAGCAGTTGTGGGTGGAAAAGGAAGACCAGCTAAGAAGGGATATTTAACACACCGAATACACAGGACATCATGAGTGACTATGTCTGAGGTTCGGACTTGGTTACACCAAGCTTTTCTGGTTCAGGAACTGGCTAATTAATGGCACCATTAATTCTTGGAGAAAGGAAATGCCAGGAGAGCAGAAGGTTTGGGAAAGCCCATGAGAAGTTTGGTCATGGACATGTGCCTGTAGGACAGGCAAGTAGACAAGTCCAGTTGGCAACAGTTTTTTTTTAGGTCTAGAATTCAGAAAAAGTATCCAGTCTGTGCATTGGCCCATGCATCCCAGAATTCTAACCTGGTCCTCTTTCCATTCACTTCTAACTACTCTCACCCACCAATACCAATCTGCCATAGTTCCCAGTCAATTGGAATGATTTTGGGAATCATGTGGACAGTATAGCCTTTAATGCCTAGAAACCAAATTCGTGTAACCCTCCAACCCCACTTACCTACCATCTAACAGGAAAAAATCTCTACCAGTGAACGGTAGGATTTTATGTAGCTACAGCACGTCTGGAATGAGAGAGCTGTGGATTTTTGGTGGTGGTGGTGTTTTGGGGGTACCTTCTGGAACTTCATATGTCACACGACCTGGAGCAGAGAGAAGATTATGTACAAAGCTCAGCAGACTAGAAAGAAGTTCGCACATTCAGGAACTGCAAATAGATACATGTGAGGAAGTAGGATGGGAAGGGTAGATAGGGACCAGGTCTTGCAAGGTCTTACATAGCATGTTAAAGAGTTTGGAGTAGGAAAGTGACGTAATCAAAGGTAAACTTTAAAAAGATTATTCTAACTGCAAGTTTGGGGCAGGAAGGGAGGGGCAATCCTGGACGCTGGAAGACCAGGTAGGATGAAGCCATGGTGATAGTTCAGGCAAGATAATAACCTGGCCTGGGGGGCAGCTGTGAGAACAGACATAAGTGGAGAGATTTGAGGGCTTTTGCAGAAGTGGGAACTACAGTATTTGAGTAGTAAGTCTAAAGCTCTAGGTCGGCACTGTCAACTGTGATATCTATCTCTCTGATCCCACCTACCTATCCTACCTGGCAAGATGGGATCCCCAAGGCTATGAACCAGGTTGTCCTGTGGTATAATGGTCGTATAGTCTCCACACTTGGCTGTAGGATGAATGTAGCAGGGTAGTGGCTATCAGCAAGATCTCCAAAGGAGACACTTTCAGGACACAACAACACAAGGCTTTGGAGACAACCTATTATTGCTGATATTGTGAATGTAAAAGACCATTTTTAAATTGTTGTCAGGTGAGGCAAAAGAAAGAAAATATGAGGAGCTTTCCATCTATTTGGAACAGCTAATATAAGCATAAATAGCAAAATGAAATGATAGAATGAGATTTTGAGGGGACAGAAACTAAAAAGAATGTTCTAAATGAGTTAATTAAAAATAGCTCCCAGTTATTGATCACATACTATCAGTCAAGCATTTTCTCCTCTAAAAATTGACGCAATAACTGTACAAAGAAGGTACTATAATTTCCGCTTTACAGATTAGGAGACTGGGACCCAAGGGTAAAATCCCCCAATTATGTTAATTATCAAGCCTGAATAACAAATTACCTCAAAACATCGTGGCTTTAAACAACAATAAACACCTATTCTCTCTCACAGTTTTTGTGAGTCAGGAATTTCGGGCACCTTTTTTTTTTTTTTTTAAGATTTTATTTATTTATTTATTTGACAGAGAGAGACAGCCAGCAAGAGAGGGAACACAAGCAGGGGAGGTGGGAGAGGAAGAAGCAGGCTCCCAGCAGAGCAGGGAGCCCGACGCAGGGCTCAATCCCAGGACCCTGGGATCACTCCCTGAGGCAAAGGCAGACGCTTAACGACTGAGCCACCCAGGTGCCCCAGGAATTTCGGGGCATCTTAACTGGTACTTCCGGCTCAGAGTCTCTCATGAGGTTGTAGTCAAGATATCGGTGAGGGCTTCCATCTGCTGGAGGCTTGACTGTGACTAGAGGATCCACTTCCAAGGTGGCTGACCCACAAGTTGGTGCTGGTTGTTGATGGGAGGCCTCAGTTTCCTCCTACATGGACTCTTCACAGAGCTGCTTGAGTTTCCTTACAACGTGGTGACTGGCTCCCCCCAGAGTGAGCTGCCCAAGAACACAAGGCAGAAGCCACAACCCCCTTTATTAGCTAGTCTGGAAAGTCACACACCACCACTCGCTCAGTATCACATTGGTCACACCGCATGGGAGGGGACTACACAAGACATAAATATCACAAGTGAGAATCATTGAGGGCTGTCTTGGAGACCGCCAACCTACTAGTAAGTGCTTCGTTCACGATGCAAGCTTGGGCCTCTGGAACGTCTCACTTCACCTTCTTTTCTTTTCTTTTTCTTTTCATTCTTTCTTTTTTTTTTTTTTTTAAGATTTTATTTGTTTGTCAGAGAGAGAGAAAGAGAGAGAGAGAGTACAAGCAGGGGAAGCTGCAGGCAGAGGAAGAAGCAAGCTCCCTGCTGAGCAGGGAGCCCGATGCGGGGCTTGGTTCTAGGACTCTGGGATCATGGCCTGAGCCGGAGGCAGATGCTTCACCAACAGAGCCACCTGGGCATTCCTCACTTGACTTTCTTAAACACAAAAAGTGTTCTGTGGTCAAATAAGCTTGGGAAACACTGCATTAAACAAAGTCACACACTTTATTTATCTCCTCAGAGCCACACATACAGGAGGGTAATGTGACCTTGGGACCAATTTAGCAAGTAGTGTCCTGCCTGTGCTGCTGGGAACTCTGAACAGAAAATTTGTTTTCAGATGGAAAGAGAAGAAGATAGAGATCATTTTAAAGAGAAGATCAGGAAGAGAAGTCCAGAGGCAAGACACTGAGCCCTAAAGCTCGGGACTACCCTTGTTATGCCCAGTTGCAAGGGGGCTGGGCCCTGCACTGCTTGATTCAGTCTTAACTGTGGCTCTAGGGTATGCAGGCAAGTTCAAACAGATAGTAGATGGCTTCAGCCAGATACATCAGGGGGAAATCATTTTTATTGTTCACTTTTACTCTCTGATAGCAAGTAAATCGAGGTCTTTAATAGAACACTTGCATTATACAAGTGGTATTCACATGCTTTTGTATCTCAGTGCAATTCAAGGTGAATATATTGGACTCTAATGACCTTAGAGTAGTGGTTTCTCACCCGGTTGCACAGTAGAGTCACCTAAAGAGGCTTTAAGAAACACAGTCATACCTGGGCTCCACTCCACATCAACTAAATCAGAAATCTAGGATGTGAGGCTCTGGGACCAGTCGTTTTTAAAAAGCTCCCCTTGGTGATTCTAGGATGTGGCCAGAGTCAGACACTCTTTCTTCTATTGCTCTTATTCTAACATTCTCTCTCTTTCTCTACATGTCCACCCCAAGCCAAAATTTCCAACTGTTGAACTACCTCAAAATCATTTTTTTTTTCCTCCCAACAAAGTACCTGGCACAGCACCTGGTAGGTGGTGGTGCTCAGGACATACTTGCTGATCTGAGCTGAAGGCCTTTCCCAAGGAGACCATTGCTCCTGACATCCTTCTGTTTGTTCTGACAGAGCACATTCCTACTGACAGTTTGAGACCCTGGGCGGACAAGGGGCATGCCTAGCCAAAAATTCTTTTCAGGGTTTTTAACATTCGAATGCCACCCTGGTTAAGTTTTTCCAGGGTATTGATCGCGTACTACATGTATCTTAAGATCCAAGTTGACAGTCAACAAATCTTTCTGGGATTTTGAGACGCAAAACGTCTTATCAGATCATCTGAAGTCAGTGGAGAATGGCTTGTAAAAAAACCAGAGAAAGGAATTTTAAAGATGGCAGCACAGTCTTAGTTATATAATATGTATTTTTAATTTTTTTAAAGAAATGATCATCTCAAAAGATAATTTTATCCCACAGATTTTCTTGTATTAAGTTAAAACTAAGCTTAGGGGAGGACGAATATTGGTTTGCAAGATTGATTTCAGTCATTTAAAAACATTCTAAGTAGTGGTTATTGATGGGGAAAGACACATGAGGACCAAGGTTGGGAAGGAAACTTTTCTCTGTGTAAGTTTTTATGCTTACAGGTTTGTGAACCATGTGCATATATCACCTATTCAGAAATGAAATAAAAATAACTAGAGTGTAAACAATTTTACTGTATCAAGTGAAAAGAAATGGCATTATAAGATTAATGAATTGATTGCTTTGGTCTATTAGTATTTATTTTGCTTTTCAAGTTTAAAGTAATTAAACACTAATCTCTTCCACATTGCTGAATAAGTTCACTGAATCACAAATCCTATGCCTTTTTCTCTCTTAAAGTACAGAAGTATTTTTAAAAGTCCCATTTTCTCCCCAGGGCCCCCGCACTGACTTCCCGGGATGACGAACGCAGGACTCCAGGAGGCCTGATGCCCAAGAGATGGGCCAGAGAGCCATGTAACAAGCCAGGAAAAATAGGAAAAAATGCAGTCAGATGGAAGAAACCCTGGTTGGGCAAGGAAACACACCAGACTGGAAAATGATCAGGCTGGCATTTTCCTGACCAAATTGGCTTGCCTATGCGGGAGGCCTGGCCAATGAGGCAGAACAATCTTCAGGGGAACCAGAGAAGCCAAGGTCAGTGGAGAACAGTTGCTTGGAGGCTGCCATTGTGAGGGAGGCTTGGGCCAAGCCCTCCCACACAAGTGTGATTGCAGCTCCCAGCCCCACCCAGTCTCATTCACCTACTTCCTGAAGCTTCGCCTTCCTTTACCTGGGAACGAAACCTTTCCTTCCAGGATGAATTTGCAGAGAGGAAAGCACGGCCATGGATGGCACCTCACCCCAGCTTGTGTGGCTGGTATCAGGCTCTTCCAGGCACGGAGGTGGAGAAAGCAAAGGAGCTGGAGGAGTCTGTGGGCAGGCTAGTTAGAGTCAAGAGGGGTGAAAAGGTGGACTGTGGCTGTGGCTTCCACGGACCACCCTGGGAGCTGAACTGGTGGCCTGAGCAGTCCCACAGCATCAGGGCATGGAACCAACGTCTCCACGTCTGTGCCTCACTCAGAAGATATCAACACAGCTGGAATGGTGAGCACTAAACCTGGAAACATGGACTCTTAGCTTTTGATGCGCACTGCTGGGCAGAGAAGCAATGGCTCCCAGTCAGCTCTCAGTGGGCCTCTTCGCCTCTTCCAGAGTCCCTACCGTCCATGCTGCAAGTTCAACAGAGGCAGCTCTGTGCCTGCCACTGCCCACGGGCACAGTCTGGAGCAACTGAGGGGATGAGCTCTGGAGCCAGGCTTCCTGGACCCAAATCCCCATGCTTTGCCAACCCGTGATGATGTCACCAGTGGCAGAAGCCAAGTCTGGCTAACTCCAGCCTGAACGATGTATTAGATGGGTGTTGCACAGTGGCTAGGACTTCAGGACAAGAGCCAGGACGGCCCCTGAAATCTATGCCATGGACAGAGCTGTTGCTGCAGAAAATCCAGTCCTACCCTCCCCCATCAAAGCATCTCTCCATATGCTGTGAAGAGGAGGAAACTGAAGCTGAGGGCTACAGAACTCCCAGAGTGTATTTCCTTCAGTGAGTTTGGATAGCTACTTACCTTATCTCAGCCTCCGTTTTCTCATATGCAAAATGGCGATGTCCTTAGTATTGACCACAAGAGGCTGTTTTGAGGAATTAATGAAATCAGGTAGGGCAGATGCTTAGTCCAGTGCTTGGCCCACAGCTGGTGCTCAGTGCATCCTCGTCATCATAGTAGCTCCCATTCTTGGTTAGCGCAAACCTTTGTTCAGAGGCGCCCTGACCCCTTTGTCTGGCTATGGCTGCTGTTTTCCTGCAGGCTCTGGTGGGACCATGTTGTCGCAAGGCAACCTGGACCATTCTAACCATTCAGACGGGGTCTGTGGTCCCCAGTCCTACCGGGTTCCTTCCCAGCAAGGCCAGGGATCCCTGCTCTCAGAAAGCTGCTTGCTTGGGACATCCTGAGGGAACCCTCACAAATTCCTAGGAAGACTTTGTTTCAGCAAAAACATTTCATCCCAACAATTACATTTTCATTGTATTGATCCTCCGTTGTCAGCAGGAATAGAAAACATCCTTTCCATCTGTCACCCACAGTTGTTTCTTTGCACATGAGACCTAGATATCCCTCCGCCTCACCCTTACCCACCACCTGTGACTTCTGCTGAGTCTAGGCAAAGTGCACAACTCTGATTAGCTGTTTCTCAGAGGTGTCATTTCTTAACTTCATAATTCAGTTAGCAGCTTGAAAATCATTTATCCAAAGAGTACACGTGGACCTGCGCTCTGCCCCCAGCATACACCCGGCTTACCCCTCTGACTTCACAGCACGCCATTGCCCTCCGTGTCACAGAAATCTCCAGTCTTCAATGTGTCCTTAGCTAGCTTGATAAGCTCTCACCACTCTTGCCTGCCCCTTCACCAAATTTCACGCAGCAAATTCCACTGTCTCCAAGGTTTGTCTCCTTCCTTCATAAAAGGAGACCTCCTCACCTCTGTAGACACAAGTGCATCCAAGTGTGTGCATGCACACACACACACACACACAGCGTGACGCCTGTAACCCCCCTTCACTCACCGCCTCATGAAATACGCAGTGCCATATTGCTTGTTCTTGGAGTACTGACATACATAATTTATTTAAGCCTTTTGTGGATTGGATCAGGGTTTGTGCAGCTGTTTGTTCAGTAAAAAGAGCCCGTCAGAATTCAGGCCACGGCAACAAAGAGGGTGCTGGATTTCCAGGCTTTCTATATAAGCAAACCCAGCCTCCTAAAGCTCACTTCACAAAACTTGTGTCTCCCCTCCAGGCTTTCTCCCTTCCAGTCCATCCTTTATTTTGTGAAAGTAAGCTGTCTACACGGCAAACCCAAGAGTGTAAAGCTCCCACCTCCTCCCCACCCCATCTCCACCACTCCAGCTTTTCATATTGTCCCCAAATGAAGTTCAGCCTCCCTATCAGGACTTACAAAGGCCTTCGTTGCCTGGCTCCTGCTCACCTCCCCAGCCCTGCTCACTTCCTCCAGTTCATCCAGAAACACTCAGCAGAGCCATCCTCTGCTCGGGACCTATTCCTCAGCCCCTCAAGCCCTAGTTCAGGTTCCTCCTGTGTGCTCACCCCAATCAAAACACTACCTGATGTCTGGGACTGTGTCCTTCCCACCTGTCCTTCCTGCTGTTAACTCAGCACCCGGTCCAAGCAGGCTTCCAATGATTATGGATTGAATTAATGTGCGTGAATAAATTAAAAGGGTAGGGGGGGCCACCACTGAACTGAAAGGTGTCTTGCTTAACCAAAGGACTTGAGGTTGGCTTTCTGCAAATTGTGGGGCAAGCCCATCTGGGAATTAATTAGTTATTTACAGGATATGGATATTATGGGGAAGGAAGCCAGTAACAAGTGAAATGAATTAGTTATAAGGAGGAAATAATGCTAACTGGAGTCCATTTAATCAAGTAATGTATTCATTCAGCAAGCATTTGTAGAGCACCCACAGCATGCCTATCACCATGCTGGGTCCCAGCAAAGAAAATAAGAAACAGTCCTTACCCTCAAGGAACTCAGAGTTTAGTGGGAGACAGATGTTTACAAAAATTAGTAACAATAAAAATAACACTAATAACAATAACACCCGCCTTTGCTGAGTATCCCCTACATTCCACATCCTGGCCTTGGCATTTTACAGACCTTGCCTCACTTTCATCTTCCCAGCACATGACTGGGGTGGGGGAAGGGAGGAAGGGCCCTCACATGGAGGCTGCACTGAGAGAGCCAGGACTGGGTGCTGGGCAGAGCTAGCCACAGCTCAGCTCCCACTTCCCTTCCTCGGGCAGCCCCGTTCAGGCCAGCATGGCCTTCCTGCAGCTGGACCTGGGGCTGAGTCAATCAATCTTGCAGCCTAGGCAGGCGCACTGGGGCCTTAGCAGAGCCCGTAATTAATCTGGCTGGAAACAGAACTTATTTTTACACCTCTTCACATCAGTCCCCACAGACCAGGCTTGAGCACAAAGTGAGAAAACGTGAATTGATCACAGCTGTGAAACCATGGTAATTAGTGTGAAGTGCTTAGACCCACATTTCTGTGGCTGGAAATCCTGGCTTTCTGGCCACAAGTGATTAATAACACAAATACCTATGCCCCAGCCTTCCACCCTAGCGTCCAGGCCCTGCTGGCAGCCCCCTGCTTACCTCCTGCCCAGTGATAGGTGAGCTCAGGTTCTATACTGGGCTTTGGAGGCATTAAATGGGGTGGGTGTGGGGGCTCTGCTAAGGACTGCTGCAGCCACAACCAGAGACCAAACGATTGTCCATTGTCAATGGGGTGAAGTGCAGCATCCTAGGGCTCACAGCACAGTCCCTGAGACCTCAGCCTTAAAGTCAAGTCAACTGGGTTCAAATCCCAGCACCTGCTGCCTGTGTCGCCTGGAGCAAGTAATTCATCTCTGAGCTTCTCTGTTTCCTCGTCTATGCAATGTGAAGAACACTATAGAACAGTGTTTCTCAACTATCTGAAATGAAGGACCAGTTTTGGAGTTTTCTTTTTTTTTCCAAACCTAGACTGATACTTTTGTAAAATACAACAAAAATAAAACACTGAAACAATGATCACATGCTTGGAAATGGCAGCAGTGTCAAACTGCTACAGAAATGTTTAAATACTTATTGTTGATTTCTATACTTACTGTCGGGAACTGTTAACAAACCGATCAGGGATCAGCACCAATCCCAGATCCTGTTCTGAGAAGCACAGCGTCTGGAACAGAGGAAGGATGAGCAGGTGGTAACTGCTACGATGACAAGTGCCCTGCACATGCCAAACTCAGGCCCGCCGCTGCTCGTACACAGTGTCGGGCAACTCTGGAGGGGCTCCAGGACTTTGTAAAGTGTCATCAGGCAAACACACGGAGAGAGGAAACAACAGTCTTCTAAGCACTGTGATTATTTGTTTATCTATTTACTCTTCGCTGGCGGGGTTCTGACTAAAATTGTTTAAATTTATTGGATTTCTGCTTAGAATTATTGATTTAAGTTCTACATTTTTAACGGTCATCTAAAGAGACTCATTTCCTGTCCTCGGGTTCCCTGCCTGACAAGGCTGATTCAGCTGTAGATCGTTTTCTATGGGCCTTTCTGTTGGCCTGATTCTCTCCAGGGTTTATAAAAGCTCCCTGAATGTTACAGAAATGAGCTAAACATGGCCGATGTGTATTGGCCTTTAGGTGGTTTACTTTCTCACCACAGGCTGGGATCCATTACTCGAAATCCTGATAGCACCAGACTCAAATGTTTACGCATCTAGTTGTCTTCAACAGTGCCAGAGCCAGAAGGGATTCCAGCATCAGTGACACCCTGGAGTTAAGTCTCTATCACTGGTTCAAACTTTCCTCTCCCCCTGGAAACATCCTTGAGTGGTTGCATAATGCCTTTCTTCACTCAGCGTTGTATCAAAGCTAAAAACTAGAGGGGCTGAAGCACTCATAGAATGGCAGAGTAAGGGCCTGTGAAAATATGCTCCTCCATTAAAAGCAAAAACAACACTGGCAAATTGTGCAAAACCAAATATTCCAGGACTCTAGAAATTAATTGAGGTTTTGCAACACTCCAAGCATTTATTCCAGAAAAAAAAGGCTGGGTTGTGGTAAGAACAGTGAGGTTTGTGGCATTCTAACTAGCCCTATTCCCACCCTCTGCCTCCCACTTACCGAACCTTGAAAACCAATGCCCTTGTAACTACCATAGTTGTTAAAAGCAACCACCTTGTGGTCACTTGAGAGGTAAGAGAGGGTTTGGGGCTTCCCAAAATCTCCATCCCCAAAGAATTGTCACTACTTGACTTGTCTGGCAGCTCCCTAAAACATTCCATTCTCAGAGCTCATCTTTATTTGCACTAACTCAGACTTTTCTCTCTGCAAAGTCATATCCCTTGCCATTTGTCCCCCACCCCATTCACCCCACCCCCCCAAAATCAGCAGCAATTGTTTAACAATGCAGTTACCTGAGGAGATGATACCATTTGGGACTAACCAGACCCTAAGCAAAAATCTCAAAAGGAAAAATGGGAGTGAGATGTCTACAGCAGCCTCTGAAAAGCTCCAACATATTCCTGAGAATCTAGGATGCCATACAGACGTTCAGGGCTATGAGCATACTCAATAAAAATCTGAGAAGACCCTAATCTCTCACAGTTAGCTGACCTTGAGGCTTTGTGAAGCAGGAAGTAAAGGCTAAGGCAGAGTTGTAAATTTCCTGCCTAATCATTGAATGTGTACCCCAGCACACACGCAGGGGGCATTTAAGGAAATCACTTGCCCAATCGTTAGCTGAGCACTAAGGCAACCGAGCAGAGTATTCAGTGGATGCATATGACAAAGAACACAGACTTCGCAAAATCAGTTCAAGAAAAATTTCATGACACTGGATGTGGCAATGATTTCTTGGCTATGACATCAAAGGCAACAAGAGAAAAAGTAGAGAAATTGTACTTCATCAAAATTAAAAACTTTTGTGCATCAAAGAACACTATTATTAGAGGCATTATGAAAAAGGCAAGCCACAGAATGTTAGATGTTTGCAAATCACATATCTGATAAGGGATTGCTATCCAGAATATATAGAGAACTCCTACAACTCAACAATAAGAGCAAAACAACCCTACTAAAAAATGACATTTCTTCAAAGAAGATATACAATGGCTAATAATCACATGAAAATATGCTCAACAGCAGTAATCATTAGGAGAATGCGAATCAAAGCCACAATGAGATACTACTTCACACCCCTTAGTATGGTTACTATCAAAAATCAGAAAATATCAAGTATTGGTGAGGATGTGGAGTGCATTGCTGGTGGAAATGTAAAATGGTATAGCAGCTATGGAAAACAGTAAGGTGGTTCCTCAAAAAGTAAGCATAGAATTGCCATATTATCCAGCACTTCTGTATATGTACACCCAAGGGGATTGAAAGCAGGGACTCAAACAGATATTTGTACACCAATGTTCATAACAGCATTATTCGTAATAGCCAAAATGTGGAATTAATCCAAATGTCTATCAATATATAAATGGTAAACAAAATGTGGTGTATTCACATACTGGAATATTATTCAGCCTTAAAAAGGAAGGAAATTCTCATACATGTTACAACATGGATGAACCTTGAAGACATAATGCTAAATGAAATAATCCAAACAGAAATGGATAAACATTGTATGATTCCACTTATATGAGGTACCTAGAATAGTTAAATACACTGAGTCAGATAGTAGAACAGTGGTTACAAGGGCTGGAGGGCGGGGAGAATGGGAAATTATTATTAAATGGGTACAGAATTGGGGCACCTGGGTGGCTGAGTCAGATAAGCATCCAACTCTTGATTTCTGCTCAGGTCATGAGCTCAGGGTTCCACATCAGGTTCTGCACTGGGTGTGGAACCTGTTTGGGATTCTTTCTCTACTTCTCTCTCTGCCCCTCCCCCGCTAGCTCTTTCTTTCTCAAAAAAAAAAATGGGTAGAGAATTTCAGTATGGGATGCTGAACAAGTTCTTAGGATATGAATTGTGGTGACGGTTGCATAATAATGTGAATGTGCTTCATGCTACTGAACTGTACTCTTAAAATGGTCATTTTTAAGTTGCATAACTTAAAAGTTGCATATTTAAGTTGCATATTTTACCACAATAAAAAAAATAGGCAAAATAAAACAATATTGTCTAGGGAATGTAGTCCCTATCTTACTTGGTTGATAAAACTATGAATAAAAGCAAAGAAATTATTATCAAAAAAGAAAGTACTGATACATTCTATAACATGGATGAACCTTGCAAGCATACTAAGTTGAAGAAGCAAGAAAAAAAGATTCGTGGTACCTGGTGCTGGGGCAAAGGGGAGTGAGGCGTGATTGCTAATAGTATAGGGTTTCTTGGTGGGCTATTGAAAATACTCTAAAATTAGGTTGTGGTGCTGGTTGCACAACTCTGTGAATATACAAAAGGCCACTGAATTTTATACTTTAAAAGCATGAAGGTTACAGTATATGAAGTCTATCTCAATAAAGCTGTTATATAAAAAAGAGGGGGGTGAGGTTTTCTGATTATTTCTTCCAGAGGGCTCCTTGGCTTTTATGCAAATTTGCCCACTTGCTCCCTAGAGTCTTTCGGAACAGACTTTGTCAACTTAACAAGAAAGTTTGCCCCCTTACCCATTATAATTTATAACTGAATAATTTAAAGGCAGTGTTCAAGTGGTTCTTCCAAAGGTGACTTATCTTTACTAATGCAGAAAAGTGGCTAACAACTTTCAAATGGCAATTTTTCTCACTAAAATGTGAACAGCAAAACATGAGTTCTCTCTTACTGAGTATTCCTGTTGTATGTGTTTAAAGTGGTGAATGGAACCTAAAGGAACGGAAACCCCAAAAGCTGCATTCCTCCAATATCCATCCTTAAACTCAATTCCTGGGTCCTAAGGACCTCCTTCGTTCTATCTCTGGTGTCACTGGGTTTCTGGGAATTTATTTCCTCCTCAGACACTTGACCCTAAAAATAGAAAAGCCTTTTAAAGATAGTTCGTAGTTTCTGTACTTTTTCAGAAAGACTGGTTATCTGGTTCACATGTGCAGTTTTCTGGAGTCTGATACGAAGTCCTATCTGTTCTCCCCTCATAAGCACCGTAAGGGGGTTTCTGCTAAAGCTGAACTATAATGCCTGGAATGGAGGCACTTAAATAATGCTTTAAATATTTGTTAAGTGACTGCTATATGCCAGGCACCATGGCTGGTATTGGGAATACAGTGAATATACCCAATTCCATTTTGTTCCTTCATCAGGCTTGCAGTCTCACTGGAGGGTCCAGGGAGGTTTCTTGGTTTTTGAAGATAAAGACTTCTGTCTTCATTTCTCTCTTTCTCTCTTCAGTATCGGTTCCCAGAGTAGGGGTTGGGTGTTGCCTCAATTCTCAGCTTGGTCTCCATTAGCAGTTCCCCCATGTTCTTGCATTTTTTGACCCTTCTCGTGACATAAAAATTAAACTCAGCCAATACCTAAGTACCTTAAGCATCCTACTGGATGACCGGTTCATTCAATAAGCTAGTAATCTTAATAAATTTTGTTTTTCATTCTTCTTGTATAAAATGATTTGGCATAAAGAGATCAGTAATATAAAGTCCAAGGCAGGAACATTGGCGTTGTTATTTAGAGATGCAGGATAATTTAGTGTCCTCCCTATCACACCATTGTTGAAAGATAAAATAGTAACAATCATAACCACTCATATTTTTTCTTTATAGTGCAAAAGTGCTTTCATGTGCATGATATCACCCTGTGAGATAGGCAGTTATTTTTCCCATCAGAATGTCAGCTTGATGAGAAAAAGGATGTTTATGTCTTGCTCACTGTTGTATTTTCAGCATCTAGAACAGCAGCACATATTGGTACCCAATGAATATTGGCCAAACATGGGAATGAAGGAATGAATGAATGAGCATACAATTTATAGAACAAAGAATTGAGATTCAGACAAAGTGCCAAGCTCAAAGTCAAATGGCTAATGCAGTTTGAACTTAATTAAAAAAAAAAAAAAAACACCTTGCAAAAGGACACAAAAATACAGTTTTCTGGAGAATATAGTCAAAGGTATATGAAAAACTGCTGAGTCTTACTAGTCATCAAAAAATACATATTAAAAACAAAGAGACTTGTGTTATGGCCCAGGCCCAGGTCCACTTTAGTAAATGTCCCATGTGCACTTGAAAAGATTTGGATTTTTCAGTTGTTGAATATATTGCTCTATAAATAACAATTAGAACAAGATGGTTGATGATGCTGTTCAAATCTTCCATGACATTACTGGTTTATTCATCTACTTCTATAATGTGCTAAGAGAGAAATATTGAAATATCCAACTACAATTATAGATTTGTCTATTTTCTCCAGTTCCATTTATTTTTATTTTACATATTTTGGTGCTTTGTTATTAGGTGCACACACTTTTAGTATTTTTATGTCTTCTTGATGAATTGGCCTTTTTATCATTATGAAATATCCCTCTTTATCTCTAGTCATATTCCTTACTTTGAAGAATACCTTTTTTTTTAATATTATTACAGTCACATCAATTTGCATGGTATTTTTTCCGTTTTTTAATTCTTTTAAATCTGTCTTTAAAGTTTATCTCTTATAAATGCCAAATAGTGGAGTCTTGCTTTTTTTTTTTTAATCCTGATAGTCCCTGCCTTTTAATCAGAGTGTTTGATCCATTAATATTTACGTGGATTGAATAGTGTCCCCACAAAATTCATGTCCACCTTGAACCTCAGAATGTGACCTTATTTGGAAATTGTGACTTTGAAGATGATGGTTAGATGAGATCATTCCAAATAAGAATGGGCCCTAATCCAATGACTGGTGTCCTTGTAAGAGAAGGAGAGGACATGCACAGAGACACACAGAGAGGAAGACCATGTGAAGAGATTGGAGTGATGACAGATACAAGCCGAGGAACACTAAGAATTACTAGCAATCACCAGAAATGGGGAGAGAGGCATGGGACAGCTTTTCCCTCAGAGTCCCCAGAAGGAGCCAATGGTGCCCAGCACCCTGATTTTGTACTTCTGGCCACCTGACCTGTGAGAGAATAAATTTCTGTTGTTCTAGGCCACCTAATTTGTGGTCATTTGTTATGGTAGTGCTAGGAAACTAACACAACATTTATTGTAATTATTGATACAGTTGAGTTTGGGTCTGCTGTCTTGGTTTTTGTTTCTTTATTTCCCATCTGTTCTTTATTTCTTTTTCCTCCTTTCCTGTCTTAATAATTTTTAGTTAATATAATCTTTTTTTGTATTCCATTTTATCTCTTCTGTTGGCTTTTTACCTATATTTCTTTGTTGTGTATATTTAAGTGATTGATGTAGGAAATATAATATGGCTTCTCATCACAGTCTACCCAGGATTAATCTACCATTTCATACATAGCGACTAAATCTTACAACAATATTATATTATCAGTAACTCTGCTCGTATCTTGTGCACCCAGTTTCTGCACTTTCCTCTCCCCTGAGCCTCCCATTTTCTCTCCCCATTTTCTTTTACCATCTTTCCCAGGAACAGATGATCTAATGGTAAGGCCATGTTTTGTGTCATCTTACAGACTTGGGCTATCTGTCGATGTTGGATTTTTCCATGAAGTACCTGAGAATTAAGAGTTAATCTGTTTAGAGAAGAGCGTGAGGTGTTGGCAGCATTACCAGCACTCAGATCAGGGGAGCCAGGAAGGACTGGATGAAACGGTCAAACCAGGATCACAAGGAACAGAAAAAAAGGTATGAGTGGGCTAGTTGGGGGGAATGGTGTGAGCTAAGGCTGAGGGCCAGTGAGGCCTGAAGTCGCAGGGCTCCATGGGCCTCCCTCATAAGGAGTTTGGATTTTATCCTGATTGAGATTTTTAAACCCACTAATGGAAATTAAGCAGGGGGGTGACATGACATGATTATTGTTTTAAAAGTTCACTGGCTGAGCCGTGAAGAGCCTGGCTTGTAAGAGCGTAAACATGGAAGCAGAGAGGCCTGTCAAAAGGCTATTGCCATCATCCAGGAAGAGCTGATGGGAAAGATTGATTTCTCTGAACTTCCCTGAAAGCCTGTTTTAAAGCTCCTTTTCTCTGAATCAGTGCATGTAGTTAGTAAGGAAACAGTCTCAGACCAGGAGATGAAAGAGGAAATGGCCTATTTGCGCCACAGCTGCAGAGCCAGCTGTCAGATGAAATAAATTGCCTTTACCTGAAGAGCAGAAGGGAAGTGGTAGGATGGAAGCAGAAATTAGCTGCTTAGAAGGGCTGATTCCCTCCTCCCTGTGACCCCTCCAACTGACTTGGGCACAGTTAATGTGGATGAGGCCAAATATTAGGGTTGCCTATTGGTTGCCTTGGCAATAGCTCATTCCAGCTTTTCTAAAGTTAAGGAAATCCTCTTCCAAGTTGGAAAGGCAGTCCGTGAGGTATTTGGCTAAGATGCAAACTGCTATCAAGACACTGGAAAAGCTTTTCATGTGCATTTGAAGGAAAATCCTGCCTCTTTGAAGGTTTGTTGACCTCTTTTGTAAATGTCCAGACAGGTAACACCAGGCACTCCCCTTTCAAGAACTCTCTTCAGGGACCACTCTCACGGACAGAAGCTGGGGGGCTGAGAGAAGTGAGGAGTGAATACGGCCATCTGTCAACCCCAAAGATTATGGGAAGCAGTAATCTGACAGAAATTGTGCTGCCATTCCCCACTTCCAGACTCTGCTCCCACAGTGTATGAACCGCAGACCTGATCTGTCTGCCTGGATCTGCCCCCCTGTATCCCAGAGCAGAGAGGCATGGAGAGGACACTCCTGCTATCAGGAGGGGATGGAGCCCATGCCCTGGTGCTTGCAGATTCCGGGTGGCTCTTTATTATGGTTTATCCACACTAAGCCATCTACTTCACTTCCCTTTCCCCCAAAATAAAAATTAATTTGACTAGGATTTTCTTTCTCAATAATATTTCTCCAAGTGCAGCTTGAGTTCAACCACCACCTGCCAGGCAGTGGATCTCAAATCTGACCACACCTGAGAAATATTATAAAAACACTGATGCTTTTAGCCCTCCACAGACTAGTTAATTCAGAATTGACAGGGAGAGGGCCCAAGCATCAGTACTTTTTATAGCTTCCCAGGGGGTCTGACGTGCAGCCAAGCTTGCAAACCACTTCCTAAGGAGACTGTGTCTCAGTTGGGATGAGTGAGGGTGAGGGATGGCAGAAATACTGGACGAGGTGCAGTCCATGGATTACAGAGGTGGACAAGGAAAGGCAATGGGCCAAAATCAGCAGCAAAGACCCTGATTTTTCCCTACAGGAAACATATATGGCTTTGCTCTGCTCCTGATTTCTTTTTGGCAAAGTTTTTGTAGAAATCCAAGTCTGAGTAATCATTGGGTTCTATGCTTGGACGTCCTCACAGGGAGCAGAGCTGGGCCAGTGTCCTCATGGACCAGCAGGCTCTGGAAGGTGTGCACAGGGAGTAGGGAAGAGGAAGATCTGTACATGAGCCATTTTGGAAGAAGCCAAATCAGATTCTCATCATGTGCTCTACACCAAAATAAACTCCCGCAATTTCAGTGTAAAAAACCTCAGTCCTTAAAAAAGAAAAACAGAAAAAAAGTATATGTAAATATTCATCTGTTCAAAAAATTATAAAGAAATTCTTGACTACATTAGTCAGGAAAGAAAATGTGAATTCAAGCAACACTGAAATGTCCTTTTTCATATCGTATATAAGTAGGATTTTTTAAAGATGAATGCCCAATGGTGTGGTGAGACAGGTGCTCACACACTGTATTCCTCCTCTTTGTGAATTGTCAGTTCATGTTCTCTTATACATGGCTAGGGGGAGATTTCATTTTTAAGCCTTTTTAGAAGCAATTTGAAAATAACTATCAAAAACTTTAAAAAATATTCTAGTGAAAGAATGTCCTATTAGTCAGGGATCTCCAGACAACTGATAGGTTGTGTCTGTATAAAGACATTTATTCTATAGAATAAAATCTTTATATAGAATGTCTCTATATAAAGAGATTTATTTTAAGGATTGACTCTCACAATTATGGAGGCTGGTAAGTCCAACGTCTACAGGGTGGGCCAGCAGGCTGGAGACACTCAAAAGAGCCAATGCTGCAGTTCAAGTTCAAAGGTCATCAGTGTGGAGACCCAGGAAAGAGTCACGGGTTGCAGTTCAAGTCTGAAGCCATCTGCTACAAAATTCCCTTGCTTAGTGAAGTCAGTCTCCCCCCCCCCATTCAGGCCTTCCACTGATTGGATGAGACCCACCCACATTAGGGAGGACAGTCTGCTTTACTCAGAGTCCACCAATTTAAATGTAAATCTTATGCAAAAACACCCCTACAGAATCATCCAGAAAAATGTTTGATCAAATATCTTGGCACTGGGGCCCAGCCAAGCTGACACATAAAATTAGCCATCACAAATACATTTTAGAATTAAACCAACCAGCATTTGAATTCTAATTTTGCCACTTAATAGGTATGTGATTCTTGGAGCCTTCCTTTATCTGTAAAATGAAAATAATAATACAGATCCTGCAGGATTATGAAGATGAAATTATCTAATGAATTTAAAGTGCCTGGCACTTAGGCATTTTATTATCCCCAGTCCTAGCTTTCTCTTTTGGTATTCTATGCTAACGAAATAGGCTGAAGTATCAAAAAGTTTTATCATCAAAGGTGTTCACTGCTGTACTATTCATAATACTGAAAAATAGGAAATAACTTGAATGTCCAGCCATTGAAGAATGGCTAAAGAAAACAGAGGAGGAGAGAATACTAAACAACCATTAAAACCGATGGTTGCAAAGTATTCTCAACACTATAGAAAAATACTCATGCTATGTAAAGTAATAAAAGCGGGACATAAGAGTCAGATACATCATATGGGCTCAACTACATAAAAAAGGCCAATGAAATAATATTAAAAGAAAATATTCCAAAATATTGTTTTGTGATTTCTTCTTTCTTTCTGTATTTTCCAATTCCATGTGCCTTCATGTTTTAAGTAGACAAGATTAAAATAAATTTGCTTAAAAGCATGCTGTTTCAGATTGCCTTCAGTGATGGCTTCTCTTCGGTGTGGTGGCAGAGTGGGGACCAGGAGCACCCTCTCCCCAGGCTGGACCTTCTCACTCCAGCTGGGCAGACAAGGTAGGCATATCTCGGGCTGGCTGCCAGGGTTCTTTGGAGGGTATAAGCCAGGCTGCCCCCAAGGGAATGCTCCAAATATTTTTTATCAGTTGGCTGCCTCAAAGAGTGATGCCACATTTCCTAGCCTACAGCCTATATAATGGTCGCTCTATTTTCTTGGTTTCTTGAGCAAAATTGCATGGGTGCCCATGGGCGTTAGGGTTGTCTCCAGTTTCCTAGCCTCGGAGGTGCAGTTTGCAGACAGAAATTTGACACCCAGGGTCCCTGGCAGAACTCGGGGACATGAGTTCATGGCCCATGTGCCCCACACACAATGCTGAGGGTCTAATTAGTATGACAAAGGGGGGCATCCAGCTAAAATTACCAAGCCCTCCAGATGACAAAGAACCCGGCACCCAAGAACTCAGATAACTCCTTGCATTGCCTCATCCTGTGAGTTGCATGTGATCATGCAAACAAATTACTCATCCCAGAAAATCACAGACTAAGTAAAGAGAAGATCAGGAAAGGAGAAAAGAGGAAGGTTGTCCTCTCCCTGCAATTAAATATGTATAACTTAAGCATGAACTAGGATCAAAATTTTGTCAGTGTGACAAAAGTTGAATTTCTGCTCAGGATGGAAGATCAGGAAATGATTTGAGCAGCTTATTCATAATTTAATCATGATCTTGGCAGTTATCATCATGAATGAGCAATACCGCTTCCTGTAGTCAGAGACCTCAAGCAGAAGAGAAATATGGGGGTGGGCACCATGGCATAAGCGGGTTTCCACATAAGATGGCACCGGGGTGATTTTCGGCAATAGGCTGGTTGGAAAGGCCAGCATGAGGGTGGGGCATGGCAGTGAATGCTTCTGGCTCCGGCTGGGCACAAGGGGAAAGCAAACATTCCCTTGGCATTTCCCATCTTCCCTACAGTGTCCTCTTTCCTCTTTCACGTATCTCTTCTCTTATCCCCTGCCTTTCCATTCTAACATATTCCTCCATCCAGGGTTGCCTGACACTGCTTCCTGCTCAGGGTGTGGCTAGATAAGAGGTTAACTAATCAAAGTATGCAGTGTGCACAGCCCTCCCCCCGCCCCCCATAGAGGTATTCACTAGTAACTGGAGGATTCTTTAAAAAAAAAAACAAAAAACATTTTTTTCCCATTATGAAAGATAACGCTGTTAACATTTCAGTATAATTCCTTACATTCTTTACTCTCTGCATGATTTTCATTTGGATTTTTGAGTATAGTTGAGATGACACTGCATGAAGGATTATGAAGCCTACTTTATTTTTATTTAACAAGCTTTTCCCCCAAATTGTTATAGACTCATAGGAAAGATAATTTTTAAAGGCACATATGATATTCCACTGAGTGGATGGACCATAGTTTATTTAATGCCTTCTTTGTTGTCATAAATCCTCTTAAGGAAAGAATTGATCTTGGAAAAGTGATTTTAAGTCCTAGATGTAATAATAGCAGCTAACATGTTTTGAATAGTGACCAGATGCCAAGTATTCTTCTCTAAGTGTCCTGTAGTTATTATCTCATTTGACCCTTACAGCAAATCTTGTAAGAAGACTACTGCTGACTTCACTGCCATTTTGCAGATGAGGATATGTGGATGTGGAGAAGGTGAGTAACCTGCTGGAGTTCCCAGCTAGGAAGCCGGAGAGCAGAGTTTGTGAATCCACACGCTCTGGCTCCAAAACTTGAGGTCTAAACCTCCATGAGATGGATGGCAAGGCCAAGGGCTCAGGTCTGAGCTGGAGTCACAGGTTTAGAGTTCAGGGATGAGGGCAGAGTGATCAGCATGAGACAGCGAAAGAAATTCATGGTTGAAGCAAAAGGACGTGGATGGGGAGAGGAAAAGGAGGGGAGGGGAAAAGAGTCAAAGAATGATGTGCGAAAGGCCAAGAGAAGAGCTCCCTAGTTGTGGGGAAGCCTGAAATAGGACTCTGGAGAACAGGAATGTCTACAATGGGTTTTTAGCAACAGCTTTAATGAGGTATATATATTTAAACTGCACCATTTGATAAGTTGAAACCATCACCACAATCAAGATGGTGAACAGATCCATCACCCCCAAACTTTCGTCATGCCATTCTATAATCCTCCACCACCCTAGGCAACCACGGATCTTCTTTCTATCAGTATGGATTAGTTTGCATTTTCTAGAATTTAATGTAAATGAAATCATACAGTATGTACTCTTTTTCTGTCTGGTGTCTTTCAGTGTAATTATTTTGAGATTCATTCATGTTTCAGGGCATATCAATAGTTTATTCCTTTTTATTTCTTAGAAGTATTGCATTATAACAATATATCAGATTTTTTGATCACTCTCCAGTTGATGAACATTCAGGTTGTTTCAAGATCGGGATTATTACACATAAAGCTACTCTGAACATCCCTGTTCAGGTCTTTGTATGGAAATATGCTTTCATTCCACTTGTAGTAGAATGGCTGGGTCATATTTTAGGTTTAACTTTTTAAGAAATTGTTTTCCAAAGTGTTTGTCCCAGAAACTATGAGAATTTGAATCCTTCCACATCCTTGCCAACGCGTGTATTGTCAGTCTTCTAAATTTTTAACATTTGAAAGATGTGTAGTAGTATATCATTGATTTTGATAGCCATTTTTCTAATAAAATAAATTGAGCATCTCTTCATGCATTTATTTACCATCCATGTATCTTCCTTGATGAAGTGTCCATTAACATATTTCCCTATTTTTCTTATTGAATTGTTTTATTGAGCTTTGGGTTATTTCTAAATTTGGATATAAGTCCTTTATCAGATATGTGATTTGCAAATACTTTCTTCCAGCCAATGGCTTGACTTTTCATACTAGCCACTGTTATCTTTTGAAGCAGAAGTTCTTAATTTTGATGTAGTACAATTTATTATTCTCTTCTATAGATCATTCTTTTGGTGGCATGGCTGAAAAATCTTTGCCTAACTCAGGGTCACAAAAGTAATCTCCTATTCTTTCTTCTAGAAGTTTTATAATTCTAGGTTTTATATTTAAATCTATAATCCATTTTTAATTCATTTTTGTACACACAGCAAGTATGGATCACAGATCATATTTTTGCATATGGAAACCAATTGTTCCAGCAACATGGGTTGAAAAATCATCCTTCTCCCACCAAATTGTCTTTATATTTTTCCCAAAATCAACTGAACATATATATGTGAGTCTGTCTTTGAACTCTATTCTGTTTCATTGATCCATATCGCTATCTTCATACCAGTATCACAACGTCTTGATTACCGTAGATTTATAATATATCTTGAACTAAGGTACTGTAGGTTCTCAAACTTTATTCTTCTTCAAATTGTTTTGGCTATTCTAGATCCTCTGCATTTCTATATGATGTTAGGATCAGCTTATGAATTTATAGAAAAAAAAAAGCCAAAGCCTCCTAGAATTTTGACTAGCAGTGTGTTGAATCCATAGATCAATTTAGGGAGAACTGGCATTTTGACAATATGGTGTATATCTCCCCACAAAACAGATTTTTAAGTGTTATTTGGTGTGCGTCCACTTCAGTAACCATTTGTTCAGTAAAGTATTAAAGTTAGAAATACATGCTCATAAATGTTTTGTGGGGTGTGTGTGTGTGTGTGTGTGTGTGTGTGTGTGTGTTTGGAAACTGCTGAAAGGGCTAAGTTTCATGTTTTGATCAACGTGATAAGGGCCAAAGCAACAGGCATAGAGCCAAGAGCATAGGACTATGGGAAGGTGAGTCCCTGAGAATTGGTAGACATTTTTCAGTGGACCTCCACAGGCAACAAAAATTAACATTATTGTGTTGTGTCAGTATGTTAACGTGTTCCGGAAAGATATTACCTAGATCTCAAGGGCCAGAAGTGTTTCTAGTGACATTGGGGTCATAGACTGAAAACCTCTTCTAGGAGAAAGAAAGCCCCCTCACTATGTCACCTCAGATCTGGAATGATAAAAGTGATAGAAGTCTAGCCACCACACTTCATAGAATCTATTCCCTGCTACTCCACATGATAGGAGGCTTTATAGCATTGGATTGCAACTCATTTTCCTAGCAAGCAATGATACATGTGCACTCCTTATAATCATACTCAGGTTTGAAAGCTTGCTAACTATGAAGTTATGGAAGTCTTTGTCTTTCTTCTTCCTTCCATTTTTCTTTCCTTTTTAATTTTTTTGGGGGCAGGGGAGGGAGAACATGAGGTGGGGAGGGGGCAGAGAGAGAGGGAAAGAGAACTTTAAGCAGATTCTCTGATGTGGGGCCCGATCTCATGACCCTGAGATCATGACCTGAGCCATAAATCAAGAGTCAGACGCTTAAATGACTGAGCCACCCAGGGACCCCTCCTTCTTTTTAAATTTAGGTCTCTTTCTGATATGTCGATTGATATAAAAATCTTGCATCCCCCAACCTTCAAACCTCCAAGATCATGGTATACCCTTGGAGGGGACACTCCTCTCACTTATCATTCACACAAAGTTGCACCAGACAGGAAGTTCACCTGTCTCTACTTGCTTCTCAAGCTGTAGAAAAGATTGTTTGACTTCTGAGAGTTGCTAAATTTTTCCCTGCCTGTACTTTTTTATGTGCCCAACCTCAACCTCAGCCAGGGTAAAGATCATTCCTAGGACAAGAATTCTATTTTATTTTTGCTAGTTCCTTTGTCTTGTGAGGAACTTTCTGTAGCTACTACCTTCCTTATGTCCATTAGGAACTGAGCCACAGAATGACGAAATGCATCCTCCAGTGAGGAATTGGAACCCTACCTTAACAGAGGAGCAAAATGAGCATACACACCAGGGCCACCAGAAAGAACTATCCTAGCCTACTTTCATAGTCCCTTCCTTCTGGGAATGGGTTTGGTTACTTGCAAAGGAAAGCATTCTTCTTGCCCTGAGTCTTGTGTAGAATAGCATTCCTTTAGGACAAGTGCCCTGGCCTTCCCTGACGGTCCCCCTGCCAGGATGCAGAGCCTAACCTGCAGCCCACAGCAGAGCTGGGTATTTGGAGTGCAGCGGTGGTGCTTTCTGAACCAAAAACATGCAGGAAGGTACTTCGTGGTGTATTCAGGGCTGCTGTCCTGACTTCAACTTATTCAACATTTGTGTCAGTGACTTGCTGGAAAATGGAAAATCATGGAATAAGATAGTCAGTGTGACAGAAAAAACCCACTGCTCACCCAGTATTTGTTTCCCAGCCTCCCTTGAAGGTGGGTTGGGATCATGTGACTGATTCTGGCCAATGGACGAGGAGCCAGGCTCCTCCTCCATCTTCTTGGCTTGGGGGCCCCTCGTTTCAGGTGGTCCTGCTGCAGGAGAGAAGGGGCAGCCAGACCTACACTGCGCTTCATGGAAGTGAGAAAGAAACTTTTTCGTGTTAAGTCCCTGAGGTTCAGGGTTTTGTTAGGGCAGCTACTGTTAATTTTGTCAATGTAGTCAAATTTCCTAACACAGGTGAGCAGCAGTCTCTTGGTGTAAAGCCGAATCAGGACGAGTCGGGCGGGCTGTCAGTCATCAGTTGCTGTTAACTAAACTGGAGGGAGCCACCAGGGCCACCATTTTGCCTTACATTTTTCTGAACTAAAAGTGAAATTGAGCTCACAGACATCGCCCAGACAACTATACCCAAAGGTAGTGGAAGCAGCCTTTCTGTGAATGGATCAATGATGTTTTGAAACAGGAGTTTCCGGGGCGCCTGGGTGACTCGGTCGGTTAAAGGATCTGCCGTCTGCTCAGGTCATGATCGATCGTGGGGTCCTGGGGTCGATTCCCGTGTGGGGCTCCCTGCTCAGCGGGGAGTCTGCTCCTCCCTCTCCTTCTGCCGTTCCCCCTGCTTGTGCGCGCACGTGCTCTCGCTCTCTCAAAAATAAATAAATAAAATCTTCGAGGAAAAAAAAGAAAGAAACAGGAGTTTCAGCAATCCCCCTGAACGAGAACTTCATCACGTACTTGTTCACCGTGCTTTGAGGTGCATGGAAACCTCTGCTACTCCTCAGGCAGAGCCCAGATAAGGAGGCATACTGGTTTCCCATTCACCCCGAGGGGTGACATCAAAACCTTTCCACCACAAAGAGAAAGCCTGCTCACCAGGGACAATCTCCAGCTCATTACCAAGGAGGAGAGAGCAGCTCTCCCTCAGCAGAAAGACTGGAGGTGGTGTTTATCTGAAGCAGTGGTTATATAATATGGTCTCCCTCAGAAATTTTAGTGTAATAGGAATATCAGCAACACTACCAAAAATAAGTTTAAAACTCTCCTGGCTCCAAACTTACCTAGATTTGCCTCATAGCCATCCCAAAGAGTAAGTTGGGAGATACCACTGGAGTCGGAGTCCCCTTCAAGAGGAACCAATATTCATCTACAGAGAGAATTTGGAAGTTGCAGCTTGACCGTATTTCCTTTTATACAAGGATGGTTCTCTTTTTGGAGCAGCAGTGACCCAATCTATTTAGAACCAATTGCTTAAGTAGCAACATGAGCTCTGGGAGAAAAGAAGAAAAGGATCTCTTAAACAGCACGTTAGTCTCAGAATGGCAAAGGCATCCATGTCAGAAAGAAGGAAAAATACTCAGGACAGTTGTCGGCTCTCCGTGGGTCTCAGGTATTTTGGAATTCTTTCAAATTTAGGATGCAAAGAACTTTTGACATGTTAACCAAAATGAAAGCCTGATGTCACAGGATCACGCGACAATTTAGTCAAGATGGTTTTGTGGTTCTGCCTGTATAGTTGTTGAAGTTCATTATTGCTAAAGGAGACCAGTTCTAAAGGGGTCTCAGAGGTCTCAGAAGAGTCCCCAGAAGAGCATGGTGCTTTCTGCTAAGCAACGGTGGCGGTGTGGCACGTGGACAGTTTTAGGTCTGGCGGCCAGTGTGTTCAGGGAGAGCCTGGCTTGGCCGTGGCCTGTGGTAATCTCGCAGGCGTCCTGATCCAGTTAATCGGCACAAGGCCAAGGCAAAAGAATTTCCTATTACATTGTCCACTGGCCCAGCCTTCTCAGGTGGTGACCAGGATACCTTGCCTCACTGTGCAGCCCCAGGGCCACCTGCTGCTCAGGGTATCAGCTCATCAGTGGGCTGAGAAAGGCGGGTCAGAAGGTGAAAGACAAGAATGATGACAACAACAGGAAAGGTATTCCACCGTGTTTCTTTCCAGAACCAAGTTTGTTTACTTATTAGAATAACTGCAGACGAAGCTGCTAAAACCTTATAAAATATATTGACAGATGAAGTGATATTCTATCTGGGATTTGCCTGACAAACAGGGTGTGGGGTGGGGGGTTAAGGGGATGAAGTGGTTGAGGTTATAGACAAAGCAGTGATCACTAGGAGCTGGTATTTGTTGAAACTGGGTGATGGGTATATGGGGGTAGTATTCTTACAGGATGGCTCTCTGGCTCAAACAAGCTAATGGGTGCGAAGTGCTCAGCATATGGTAAATGCTCAATAAACAGTAGCCATTATCCCCACTTCACACTTGAGGATGTGATGCTCAGAGAGCTTAGTAACCTGCCAGAGGTCACATGTCTGGGAAGCAGTAGAGCTGGTCTCCAAATCATACCTATCTCTTCCCAAAGACTGTTCTTCTAGCCTCTCTTCTCTTTCTGTAGGTCTCTTTCCCCTCTACCCTTTTACAGGTTTCTGCGGTTTACCCCTACTTGGCCCCCTTTTCCCCTTGCAAAGTTGCATCTGCTTAATGTCCCCTCATCTAAGAGCCCTGAGTGGACCCACGCCCGGTTATAAAGTCAAGTTTATCCATAATTTATTCAGCTGACGTTCGAGTGATGGGCACAGAATGAGGTGCTAGGGTTGCAGAGGTGCGACATCCAGCCGTCCAGGAGATCCCAGTCGCAGAGAGAGGCTAATAGACAAAGAGTTAGGGAGCACCCACCACATGCCTGGCTCTGTGGCAGGAGTCTCAACTGGGGCACTCACGAATGTAGAACATGTGAGGTCCCTCTCATTCAAGTGAGGAGTCCGAGGTCGAGGTGAGCTAGAGAAAGCAGGGCATGGGAGAGTGGCCGGTGAGCCAGTAACTGTAATACGTTTTGGTAGGTGCCGTTCTGCGGTAGAAGCCAGGGCAGGGTGCTTCAGAAACACAACGAAGTGATACCTGAACTGAGTGTTATGTACAGGAAGCCTGGGGAAGAGGACGTGCAGCCTGTAGGGTTGCGTGCAGCAGGCACAGGCAAAGCCTGGGGTCGTGCAGTGGGGTGGTGCATAGGGGGAGCAGGTCTGGAGCCAGAAGTGTGAGCAAGAATGGGAGAATCCGGAGCAAGGTCACAGAAAGATTCGTCTGCAGTTCCCAGGTGCTCAGGCTCTACCCTGCTGGCCTGCGTGTTTCCTAAACCTTCCTGACAAAAATCACGCAGGGCGACAGCTAGAAGCTGCTTTCCAAGTTTTATACTACGTTCTGTGTCTTCTTATTCATGTTTTATTTTTTTCCTTTTCTTGAGGTTACGAGGGCTTGTGCTTGCGATGCGCACCAGCTCTACACTGACCACTGCGGGGGTGAGAGGGGTAGAAGGAGAAGTGAGGAAGAGCGTGGAGGCGGGGAGGGGTGAACAGAGATTTTTATGGGTCAGAAATTATGTTTGCAGCCATTTGGCAACCTGGAGTCGAACATGCCTTGATGCAGAGATGAATACGGTCTCCTCCCAGCATTCCCAGGAGTGCTGGCAAAAGCTTCCTCAAGGAGGGTGCTGAGTGAGTTGACAACACAGATTCTATACATGCCGCGCGTAAGTGGGCTAAGGGTGAGGGTTCATGATGCCAGGTCAGTGTTGCTAAATCTCCCTGTGATGGAAACATGCTCCCTCCAAGTATTTTGGCCTCAGACAGTTCAGAAAGGATTAGAAAGGAATTCGACTGCAATTCGTGGTTGATACAAAAAAAGGGTGTGGGGGGGAGGAGTGGGGAGGGAAAAGAGAAAGAGAGACAATGCCAAAAAACGAAAACTCATTTTAGCTCATCTATTAAAGCCAGATGTATTTTAGGCCCTGTTTCTAGGCAACTGCATAATGGTAATATTCTTGAATCCTTTTTTAAAAGATTCACAACTGTCAGAGGCAGTAAAGGTCAGAAGGTAATTATAAAGTAATAAGGCTGACGTACTGCAGGCAGGATCACTCCAGCATCGCTTGGAAGCTGTGACGTTTTGCATTTTACATTCATCTTCCGGAACTCCAGGACCTTCACTGATGCACTGCGCCATGCCCCTCTGGCAAGACCGCTGACTTGATCAACTTCATCAGCGCGTTTAACCTCTAAAATCACCCATCCGGCACTGAGGAACCCCCCCCCCCCCCCGCACACATGCACAACCTTCCATGGGTCATTAAGAAGGTGTAACAAACATCTAAGACGAAGTAGAACCAATAAGGAACTTTCTAACTGGAAATTGCCTTAGAGAGCAGTCCAACAGGCTCAGTATAAAGATAAGAAAACTGAACCCAGGGACTGGAGGTAGAAAAGGAGACAGAAGGAATCTATTAAGTGCATGGATGTGCTGCTAGGCGGACGTCTCCTATTTAGTGTTGCCTTTTTAAAAAATTTATTTATTTATGTATTTGAGAGAGAGAAGCAGACTCCCCACTGAGCTCAGAGCCCGATGTGGGGCTCGATCTCACGACCCTGAGATCATGACCCTGAGATCATGACCTGAGCCGAAATCAAGAGTCGGACACTTCACAGACTGAGCCACCCAGGCATCCCTAGTGTTGCCTTAATTCTTAATTGTGTGTGTGACCTTGCGACAAAGAAGAAAATTAACATTTATTGAGTTTTACTATAAACATTATCATTTTATTTTCACAATAATTGTGTAGGGTTTATAGGTATCCCTATTTCACAGAGGACAAAGCCAGGGCTTACAGAGGTTAAGTCTTCCTGGCTCCCCAACTTACAGCTTATTTGACCTTGAAGAAGATCGTGTAAGTCCACACTCATAAACTGATGAGAATGCCACACCTTGCAGGATACTATCCAAGATTAAATGAGGTAGCTTATGTGAACATCTAGTACACTGCTGGGCATTTGGTAGGTAAGTCAGAATATTACTTGTTTATCTCAAAACCCTCCAGCAGCTTCCATTCCACGGGAGAAAAACCAAGTCCTTACCATGGCCTACGGGGCCTGCACCACCTGGAAACTCTCCTTCTCCACTCATTGACCTTTCTGACCATCCTCCTAGGCCTCCCCTGGTCTCTGCCCACTCCGTAGGCCCTGCTTACCCTGGCACGTTATACCTCAGAAACTACCCTATTTAAAAATCAGGTCCTTGGGGTGCCTGGGTGGCTCAGTTGGTTAAGCATCTGCCTTCAGCTCAGGTCATGATCCCGGGGTCCTGGGATTGAGCCCGGAGTTGGGCTCCTTGCTCAGTGGGGAGCCTGCTGCTCCTTCTGCTTGTGCATGCTCTCTCTCTGTCAAATAAATAAAATCTTAAAAAAAAAAAAAAATCAGGTCCTTACTCCTCACTGTCCCCTGCTGGGCATCTTTATCCCTCCTCTGTGTTATGGCTCTCCAAAGCACTTACCATTGAAAATACCCTATACTTTCATGTTTTTTCCATTTCCCCCACTGGAAAGTAAACCGTAAGCACAGCGATTTAATTGTTGTTTTGTCTTTGCTGAATCCCCAGTACCTGGTAGATCCTCAATGAAAATTTATTAAATAAATAGGTGGATATCACCTTCTTCCCTTCCTTCCTCTTCCAAGGTCACATACTTTATTAGATCAGAAGTCTCTGCCCTTCCAAAGTATGAAAAAAAAAAGCAAGAAAAAAACTTAACCATAAGGAACCAAGAAACACATTTAAAGGACTCCAAGACAAAGAACATGTCCAAACCAGAGACAAATAATGTTACTGAGGCCTCTTTATCCACACTCTCACTCCTTCCTGAGCTTAGGATATCTAGGACTTTATACGTTCACTGCGCATGTGTGTTCACAGGGCTTGTCCCCTGAGCATAAAGACACCTGCTTTCCAACATTTCAGTGCAAATATCTACTGACTGACTAGTGCGTGTCAGGCATCATGCTCTGGGCAGGATGATTCACAGGATGTGCTAACAGCTCAGTGGCAGACACAGAAGCCAACAGCCAATCTCAGTACACTCTAATATGGTAAATGCTAAGAGGGAACCATCTCCTGGGGGCCCCAGCTGGGCGTTCAGAGAGCACTTCCCCGAGAGGTCTAAAAGAGGATCGAGAGTTAGCCAAGCCGAGAAGAGGCAGGAGCACGCTGCAGGGATCAGGCTAAGCAAATGCCCAGTTATGAAACTGCATGATGTATTCAGGGAACCACAGTTTTTGTGTTACTAGACCAGGATCTCAGGATCTCTTACGTGCTGTAGGAAGGGGCTTGGACTTCCCTTGTGGAATGCAAAATGATCCAATTTGTTTTCAGATTGATCACCCTAATGGAGGAGAGTTCTAATCCAGGCTTGTTAAAGGTTCGTACAACTATTAAAGCAAGACTTGGTGAGATCTTGGATGACACACTGGGCCCTTTCCACGTGGTGACAGGAGAGCATGCAGACCCTTCGGGAAGCCTTGCATCTTCAAGCCATCTTGAAATCAGGCAGACAGCTGAGAGAGGCTGGGCCATCTATGCCAGTCCATGGTCAGCTTATAGGCTCCCCCCAGGTCTGGCCAGCCTCTGAAGCCCAGAGAACCCCTTAGCAGGTAAATGAATTTGAAGTAACTTGAACATCCAATCCACTGAAGGAGACCCATGTGGACACGTGAGAGCCTCCTAAGTATAAAGTGCTAATAATCCAGGGCTCAGCTACCCCACTTCTCAGGTTCTCTAGACCGGAGTTTGCCAGATCAGAGTCCACTCTTCCTGCTCACGGCTGTTTTATTCATCCCATATAACATGAAAAACAAACCAAACTTAAAATCCTTACAAACATATATCAGGAGATTTCAAATAAAAACTTGGGTCCCAGCTTCTCTTGGGGAAAAAAAAAATCTGAAAATACCAGCCTGTCTTACCATTTGGCAACAACTGGCTAGAGAGAAATAGCAGCTGCTACCCCCACCCCAGACCTCTCCTCCCCTTAGACGGGACATGGTCTCATATGCCAGTCCCTATATGGGGCTTTCCAGGTGACCCTGGAGTCTTCAGAAGCTGACCCTAAGCATTCCTTGTCCCAAACCATAGCCCCTCATCTCCAGTCTGGATTTATCAGATGGCCAGATTAGCAAACTCTTTCAAGACTAACAAGTTCCACCAATAAGCTGTCTCCTGTTAATTACTCAGTGCTGGTATTTGGTTGGATGTGGAAGGCATGTCAGAGAAGAGGGACATAAGAGGTACTACACAAAGGGGCGGACAGAGGAAAGGGTAGGGTCAGGTGAGGAGTGAGGGGAGGCAGCACACCCCTGAGAATCAGAATTCCTCTGAATACTCCCCAGCTCCTTCAAGGCTGAGAGGCTTGAAGGAGCTGGGTAAAAAGTAAGAAGAGAAAGACATGAAAGGGGGAGGGACAAGACAGAGGGAGGAGCTAGAACGGAATTAACATCTTGGCAGGCCGTGAGTCCATAGGGAGAGACTCCCTCTCCTTTTCAAGCCTCACGGACAAGTGTTTAAAAGAAAAACATTAATAGCCATGCACTTCTAAATTTTATTGCTAATTAGAACTTAACATGCTTGGAAGTTTTGAATGAGGTGTTAAGTGCAAAATATGTTACCTTGGGCAAGGGTGAGCTTTTTCTAGTTCAAAACTACAAAAAAGTGAAGAGTAATGGAATGTTTCACCCAGATGGTTTGGCTCTTTGTTATCTACAAACATTTTGAAAACACTTAGAATATTTTTCAACTTTTCTGTGCAGTTGCATTAGGTGATGACTTTTGGCTTACTTATTTCCTGTTTAGCTTTTCCTTTGCTCTCTCTCCAAACAACTTTTGGTTTGGAAGAGTAGTCAGTTCACAAAGTTGGACTTGTGGCATAAAAACGTTGTGTAATAATGGAGACACATGCGTGCCAACAGGTGGTTTTATAATCTAATGCCTTGTGGTAAGTTCTGTTATCCTGCTGCTTGGCATGTATTCTGGGCTTGATAATGGATATTTTGAGGTGTGCACATTAACCACATCAAGATGAGGCTCCAACCCCCCAAGGATGGGGTTTCACAGAGACTCTGGCAGAGCTCCAAGGCTGTGCATGATTCCTACACAAATGCAACCAGCTGGTTAGCCGAGAGCTGGCGCCACAGTTAGATGAACATTTTAGTCTCTGGTATAGAAGAAAAAGCCAGAAAAGTCAGCTTCTAGGGCCACACTCTCTTTGCCCTTTACAATACAAGAAACCTCCGCACTCTAAAGGTCTGATCATTGAGCGTCGCCCTGTGCAGGACACACAAGCAGAAGCTGGAGAGGTGGGCGTCAGGTCAAAGTATGCCCACCCCCTGCTGGGTACATGAGCACTTTATTTTCAGTCTGGGAGCATTCTCAAAAGAAATAATCATCTCGTCCTTCTGAAGAGTTCAGCTGTCTGGCCAAAGTAACGAAGACTCAAAAACACTTGAAAGTTTGTCTCCTCATCATCCTGATAAGAGCTATAACCCAAGACTTTAACCTTGGAAACTGTCGATGGTATAGAACCTATTTGCTTTTCTTTATTTAGGTTAGTGACTCTTTTAACATAATTATGCTTATTAATCCAAAACTCTAACCCGGGATTGTCTCCTCTCACAAGCCCCTGCTATTTTACCCCAGAGAACTTTTGGAAAACGGTGGTGGGCAAGCCAGTCAGTCTTCTCCTTGGAGATTCATTTAAAAAAATTCAACTAATATTGACTGACCACCTACTATGTGCCAGATACTGACGGCATTTGGAATATAACATGAAAAAAAGAGATTGGATTTTAATAAAAAACCACAGGAACTGTCACTTTTGATTTTATAATTCAAATCTGATCTTAAATAGACCACATCAGTTGAAATTACTGTATACATGGGAATCCTCTTGGCAATTTCACCTGGTTGTACAGGACACAGCTCAAAACTGAGCAGCCAGCACGTGCGATTTCCCTGTAGCAGAATTATGTTAAACAGAACCCTTACGGGATTATTAAAACATTTCTCCAAAGTGTTTTCTCTCGTGCGCAAGAAATGGTTTATCTATCATGCAAAATATAGTCAATGATCATACTTGAAAAAAATCAGAATGGGCTACCAAGAAATATATTGTAAAAAAATTTTTTTAACTTGATTAATAAAATATATTTAAATTCCTATGTATATCTCAATTTAGCAGGAGACGGGTAAGCTGATCGTGGTAGAGTGCTCTTCTCCCTTTCAGAACAGGTTTCCATGTGGCAGTGTGTTTTGGAGTATTACAAGGAGCTGTGTGCTTTGAAAGAACTGATGTTGTTTTAAAAAGTAAACAATTGATATTTCCATTTTCAGCGACAGGTACTTTCCTTCTTTTAGACTTTTATTAAATTGTGCCTTATTTTTTCTCTCAATAAAAAGGCAATGAGTTACTTCCAGCCCACATTCACAGTTGTATTGTTATCTGCTTCCTTTTGTAGTTATTACAGGCTAGAAATTTTCAATTCATCACTACTTCTTGAGGATTTAATACAGGTGGTTATCAATGGACTATTTCTCTGACATAAAAGATTACAATAAAGCACTAACATTTTTAGTGCATTCATCAGATGGCCAGTTAGGCTTAAGATTAATGCCTGTATACATCTGCTTTTTTAAATAACTCTTCTAAATGGGAAAGTCAAAGAATCGAGCCCCGGTCTGCAATTCCTACATAATAAGAATTTCACCTCTGCTTTATTGCCTAAGGTGGAGATTTTGTCAAGAAGTGATAATCAACAATCACAGTTTCACAGGGCTTTATACTAACACTTTACACTCCACACAGTGCTTTACAGTTAAAAATGTTTACACACATCTTTTAATTTAACGGATATTATTACATGGATGAGAGAGTAGTTTGGCCTAGGTACTGGGTATAATTATCTCTAGTACCAGGTATGTAGCCAGAGGCGTGACTGCCTCAAGATGGAATATTCGTGAGGAGGCACAGATAGACCTCAAGAGGTCTTTGTATAATTTTCTATGGATTATAAAGCAATGTCATACAAATACACAGTGAGCACACGTCAAAGATTTATTAAACTCCTTAATGAGGGGACCAGCAGAATGACAAAGCTGATTCACAGAAGGACACAAAAAACTAATACGTGCACATACATGTGGAGGAAGAGTGCTGGGGGGGTCTACACAGGCAGCCATAGGACAGGATGATGCCCGACAAGGCAAGACACCGCAACTCTGTTACCTTTTCTACCAAAATGAAAATCTTTGCAATTTAACAATCTCCTCTAAATTACTTAATCAAACTTTGGATGGGGCACCAGGGTGGCTCAGTCGGTTAAGCGTCCAACTCTTATTTCGGCTCTGGTCATGATCTCAGAGTCCTGGGATTGCTTCCCGCTGAGCTGGGACCCTGCTTGTTTCCCTCTCCCTTTGCCCCTCCCCCAGCTTGCACGCACATGCTCTCTCTCTTTCTCTCTCAAATTAAATTAATTAATTAATTAATTAATTAAATCTTTTTTAAATAATCTAACTTTAGAGGGACTGGGTCCTAATCACTAATAAGTACTAAGTCAAAGTTACTTCCCTGGAGCCTGGGTCAGCAAACTTTTTCTATATAAGGCCAAATAGCAAATATTTTAGGTGTTATAAGCCATTTGGTCTCTGTCATAACTACTCAACTCTGCTATTGTCAAATGAAAGCAGCCATAGGCAACAAGGAATAGATGAGCATGGCTGCATTCCAATAAGGCTTACCGACATAAAACAGGTGGTGGGCTTGACTTGACCTACAGAACATAGTTTGCTAATACCCCTGTCTTAGAACATCAGGTGATCCTTGGGTGCCCAGTTAGACAATCCTCTAAGTACACTTTAAAGTGACCTGCAGTAATCTTTTTGCTTTATTTCCAAGTTTTAGATAATTTTTTAAACAGTACCCAGGTCTTCAAACAATAAACCCCATGCTTTTCCCTCACTGCAAAGGAGAACTTACCTTGCTATCTCTCTGAGGCATACTTAGTCTTTGGAGTTCAGTTAAGAAACAAAGTAAGACTCTATTAAAGATAGGGCATTAAAATAAAACTGTTTAGGAGAGTGTGTTTCTCAATTTTTCTCAGTCTTTGGTTTGCTTGGTTTGGGAAAACAGTCTGTGAACTAACTACCTATCCCTTTTTCACTGCCTTAAGGAATCCTCATTAGGACCAATGGGAAGCCCAACGCTGATGAGAAACCACTGAGGCCTTCCGAAATACATGATGGCAGACACTCCCAAGATGGAGGAGCGCCCATTTGGAGATTGGTCATCACGGCGTCTCATGACGCAAGGGGACGGAGACCATGTGCCACCTATAGGATCTCAGCACTTGTATTTCAAGAACTACCTACCTGTAAGATCTAAGACCAGCAGAAGGACCTGACTTTGGCTTATTCAAAAATACTTCATTCAAGGTATGTTTAAAAAAGATGACAGGTTGAACGATCATTTTTAATACAGTGGAAATTATCTGATGTCTCAGGAAAACCTATGTGTCTTGATTTCTTTTAAGGTGGGAGTTGAGAGGCAGGCTCAGTATTCAGGCCTATATTGAGCTCATGCAGTCTCATCCATGACAGGAGACTGCCACAGCGCAAGACGCTGGAAGCATATTCCTTATAAGACCAAGTTTTGTTTAACTCAAGTATTTCTTAGATGCCTACTGTGGGATAAATGCTGCGATAGGCATTGCAGTTACAAAGCTGAACACAACCCAGTCCTTATTTTAAAAAGCTTAGTCTATCAGGGGACTCCTGTAGTAAGTGCTGCACGTCAGACGGCTGCATAATGCCATGTGTAGGAAATGCTCTGAAGGGCAGTCTGAGGCAGAGGCCTTGGGCAGATGGGGGATAAAGACCACTGGGTGAATCAAGCTGAGGGGTCATGGTTTCAGCAACGGCCAATAGACAAAGGGAACTAGAAAGATGCGAAGGCTCTGCTTAATTTTGTAACATCAAACCAACTCTAAAAATTAGAAGACAAATAATACACCCAGGTGGTAAGATGGGCAGATGAGAGTCAAAAGGAAGGAGGAATGAAGGCACTGATTGATGATTTATTACTGACAGTTTCTGCCAAGTAACACCTCTCACGACAGACATCTTTCCCATCCACTTCACTCCTCAGTGGCCTCTGGTAGATTTAAATGATATTTTAACCCCCTGTTTCTGTTCTGAAATAACCACTCTGTGTCTGCAAGTGATCATGTCTTCCTCCTGCCAGCTGGTTTTCTAATTTTTAAATTTCTAGAAACTTATAAACAAAAGAAAATCTGATAAAAACAACTTGATATCATGTGATGTGTTGACACATGAAAAGAATCCTGTTGTTGCTTAACCAACATCATATTTCTATTCTTAAATATTTCTCTAATAGGAAACAAAGTTTGTGTTAATGTTTGAATACTTTTGAATAGTTTACACTTAGAATAAAGTTTCATATACTATTCTTAGAAATGTACATACAACACATTATTACTATTTTTTAATTTATAGAGTGATAAGTTATCCTATAAATAAGAAATCCATCTAACAAATTCTGATCCAAAATGTGGTTTACCACAAAATTTCAGGGAGTTTAAGAGCAGGAAAAGCAATTAAAAGAGTGGTAAAAAAGAAGAAAAAGATGGAAAAACATATAATGAATCTAAGTTCCCCTTTTGAAAACAATTTTTAAGCAAAATGTGATTGTTCTAATAAATGCTAAATGACTGTAACAGAAATCACATGATCACCATGATATTTAAATAGTTATAAAGAAAATAAGAAATCTGTCCTTTAAGACAAAAATTAGACAAATATTTTCACAGTGAAAGTTAGGCAAAAGCCTTTCAAAAATCTTTGAATCGTTCACTTGAAAAACTAATTCAGCAGTTCTGAATTACTTATGTAATTACAGGTTGGTTTTATTTGTGAAAACCAAATACAATATTAAGTGTTAGCATGTAACCAACAATTATATATACTATTATGCCAAAGGAAGCTGCCTTTCTTGATGGCAAAATGCAGAGAAATGTTAACTAAAATTATACAGCATTGAAAGGGAACCCACCATTATTCTCTCTGATTTTAACCAACTGTCAGGAAGAAAACTGTTGGGAGTTATAGAATAAAACCAATGAACCATCATAATAAAGAAGACACAAGAATCTTTCAAAATGCAATGTAAGAGTGAAATCCAGTCCTTCTTGAAACGTTTAGAACACTGTTAGTTAGAAGGCCAGTCTTCTCAGGCAGTAATGTGCCAGTAAGCTAATCTCAAAGTAGGGGTTCCTGTGGTGGCTTTAAACCACGTCTGCAACTTCTCTGACACCCTCTCTTCAAATGACGGGCCAGACTCGGTGCCTCACTGCTAATGAAAAGAACAGGCAGAAGTGACGCTATGCGACTTCCAGAACTAAGTCACTGAAAGGATGCAGCTTCCGCCTGGCGCATGAGCTCCCTCGCAGGCGCTGGCTCTCAGACACCAGCCACCAAGCAGTGAGGAAGTCCAGACACATTTCACTGGATCAAAATTCTGAAATATTTATTTAGAAGGCAATAACAATCTGTGAAATGAAGCGGTTTACTGAGCGATTAGTTTTGTCCATTTAATTATTGCTATAAATAAGATATTCATAATTTCCCTAGTGTCAGTCTGAACACGTAACTTGTAGTAAGACGATATGGGTTCTGGTACATATTTTCTCATTTGTTCTATGGCTCTACACAAGCCATTTTAGATTTCTGCCTTCACCCACATCTAACAGGGAAAATAATACCTTTTTTTTTTTTAACCTAACTTACAGGTAATTAGGCATAAGATTTATGTGAAAATATCTTGCTAAAGTTGCTAAACAAACATAAGGCAAAATATGTAAGGTTCTATAATATTAAATATTTCTAACATTGATTTGTTTTTTATAAGTTAACCAAAATAAAGACTGCATACTTTCAGAACTACAAAATGCAGTAGTATGTAGGGTTAATTAAAGTGGTAAAGCTAATCATAATAATAAACCCCTCCACCCGTGTTCTCATGTAATTACATTAAGAAATAATAATTATAAAAATAGGTAAAATTTTGTGAAAATATTCCAATTTATTCTAGCTTAGGAGTTCTTGCCCACATCCATGGATTGTCTGGCATCGGCCACCACATCAGGTACTCGAACTGTCATATTGTCCATAGACTTTGTCAAATAGATTTGGCAGCCCAACCGAGATCTGCATAAAAAAGGGAGAAGTATGGTTTAGGATTAAGTATGTATTATTCACAAGGCAATGCAGTTGACAGGACATTTTCTTACGCAAAGCAGTGCAGGATTTACTTACCTTTTAAATTTCCATTACGTTGAAACGCATACACCCAGCCCATTCAAAACTAGAGGCTACACGGAAATGTAAACGTGAAACGGAACACAAAGCGCGGTGTGCCGAAGCATTTTTGTCTTCAGTCTCCAGCATCTCCTACAACTACTGTGTTTCGGTGAAAGGGCTGATGAGCAATGAAACAATCAGAAGGCACGACAGTGAAGAAGAGAACAGAGGTCTGCGCAACACCAAGAGAATGATTCATCAATCCCCTGGTCTTTGAAACCATATGGATGATAAAGGAAAGCTACCCTCTTTAAAACCTTTAAGAAATTTGGAAATATAGACTTAAGTCATCAATTATCAGATGCCTCTTTTTTGCCACATTTTTAACATCTCTGAAATGGAGATGCATCTCAAAATCAATGGCACCTTACAATCACAGCTGCACTGGGAGGCGGCAGTCCCATCAGAGCTGCGAACTCGGGGACCATGTTTGATGGGTGTCTTGTCAACTGAGTTACGGCAAGCGTGTTCATACTACATGTATGAATTTAATTACCACTCAAATAAGTCCAAAAAGACTATGAAAGTTAGGAAACATACATAGCAGGACATACATTTGGTATTAGTAAAGCAAATATTTGTCATTGGAAGAATAACTATAATTCCATTTTCTTTTTTTTCTTCAGAATTACTACCAATTTTATTTTATTTATATTTTACTTTACTAACAGTGATGTACAAACCTATGTCTAGATAAGTATAAATAGTTCTGTTAATATGCACAAAGTATCAAGTGATAACTCTGTACCAGTATTTTAATCAGCAGTGCTTTTTCCTTTGAGGTGCATAAAAACAAATGTATTAGTGTTACAAATTGTCTACAATTTGACGGCATATGGCATGCAGGTCTTGGTTTCATTAATGTATCCATCAAGCATTCACTGAGCACTAAACGTCAGTGGGTACACGTAAGAATGGCGGCTCACTTCCATCACTGAACACGCTTACGTGCCGGGTGCCAGGGACGCAGTGAAGCTGCATCGGGTTAGAGCCGACCAGCCAGTGGTCCGGAATCCAGCAGTGCACATGGCACATTTCCTAACCCTGCCAGACATTAGCTTCCTAACCTAATCCTAAAGATGAAGAATAAGCAGGGTCCTCACAGGACTGTTGTGGGAATTCATTACCAATACCAGTATGAAGGAATGAACTTTCTTTTTTTTTTTTTTTTTTTTTTTTTTTTAAGATTTTATTTATTTATGTGACAGAGAGACAGCCAGCGAGAGAGGGAACACAGCAGGCGAGTGAGAGAGGAAGAAGCAGGCTCCCAGCGGAGGAGCCCGATGTGGGACTCGATCCCGGAACGCCGGGATCACGCCCTGAGCCGAAGGCAGACGCTTTAACGACTGCGCTACCCAGGCGCCCCGAAGGAATGAACTTTCAATCAAACAGACGAGATGAGACACATTCACAGATAATTAACATGTGAGATTGTGACCAATGCCACAGAGAGAGAAAGCCAGAAGGTCTGAGAAGAAAGAAGAAAGCACTTACTTCTGGCCAGGGGAGATGGTGTTTAGAATGTGCTTTAAAGGATGGGGAGGATGTAATATTTAATAAAAGATAAAGGAGAAAGGCATTTGAGGCAAAGGTAACAGGGATTCAAGGGCTATTTGAGGCAATATGGGTTTTCAGCTTGGCTTGGCTACTATGCAGGGAGGGTGATGGACTAGAATGGCCGCCAGGCCACAGACAGCTTTGAACACCCATAAAAGAGGTTTAGGCTTTAATTGGTGAGCAATGAGGGACCACTTGGAAGTTTTTGAGCAAGGGAGTAAGTATAGCCAGGGGAAATACTGACTTCTGATAGAAAAAATCGCCTTGTACCAGTAATTCCTACTTGTTGATTACAAATAGTCTTGACAGTATTCAATTATGCCTTTAGCTCTGTCTGCAGGACAGAAAACGTGGCGAGCCAATTTAGAACAATTCATCTAGACTGTGGCGAGTCCCAGAGAGACTGCTGGTTATTCCTGGTGTTCACATAAAGACAAGATAATTGCAGTCTCCAAGGCATTTTTAATTTAGAGACAGAGATGGAAACGGCTGTCAGTGAAAAGGGACAGCTTACAGTAAATGCAGTGAGAGAACAGGAAGTGTGTTATGGGAACCCAGGGACCGTGGCTCCAGGAAGGCAAGGCAGTGGCGCCCTTCAGCTGTTTTCTCCCCTCCTTCCTCTACCCCCTTGCTCTAGGTCCACCCAGTAGAGAAAGTGTCTATACCTCCAGACCAGGAGACAGACCGCAAGGCGGCCTTGATTTCACCCTGAGTTCCACAAAATTCTGACATGTGCAAACCCTGACGGTATGTTCTCCAGCCCTCTTTGCCATATATACTCGAAGGTGGAAATACCCTGGGGGGGGGGTGTGTTTACTTTACTCCTAAGGGTTGGTTTTCAGTTCAGAGAACTACAAGGTCAATGACTTTAGGGCCCAACATAACTGATTCAAATCAAGGCTCTGTCATCCTCTAGCTGTGCAGCCTTAAGCAAATCTCCTAATTAAGCCTTGTTTTCCTACCTATGAAATGGTGACGATACTACCAAACCCTGAAGGTTAGAAATAATCATTGGCAAATACCTAGGCACAACAGTAAGTGTCCGGCACGTAAATTGATACTTTTATCATTACAATGCAGAAAACTATTTGATGAATGCTTTCTCCACCAGACACTGTTCTAAGAGGGTCACGCAACAAGCCTATGAGGCAGGCACTATTACCATCCTCATCTCACAACTACAGAAACCGAGGCCTCTATTTCTTTGTTTTGGAACTATGTGGTACCCCAGAAATCGTTTACACGTGGTTATTGGCTTTGAGCAAAATTATTTTGATTCCAGATATGCCCCAGTGTCTTATAACTGCTACCTGGGAGAAGCATTGTTCTCTTTCCCCACAACAATCATTGGGTGCATTCAGCTACAGTCCACTTTGCTCCGAAGCCTAAAGAGACCCTGTTCTCCCAGCTTCTCCTGCTGGGGTATCAGCCTCACTGCCACCAACGGGGAAATGAACCACAAAAGGGAATAAAATGATTCTTCACCACTAAATAAATACTAATGACCTAAACATTTTTGTGAGGAGTATATATGATGGTTGATGTTAAGGAGTGAACAAAATTATGGTTATATAATATATATAGTATGTTAAGCTATTATTATTACTATTATTTTTAATTTCTTAAACAATTACTTTTCTTGAGGGTCACCAAATTACAGGTAAACACCAAAGCCAACCTTAAGTACTCACGATCTTGTCCCCTTGAAACAGTAACTCAACTAGCTGCCTCCTCCAACTCCAACCAAAAGACGAGGTAATTTTTAAAAATAAAGTATCACTCAATTTCACTTGTTACTATAAATCTGACTACTTTTAAGAGGGATTCTACCTATTATTATCAAGAATAAGCTCTGATTAAATTACTATTAAGGTACACTTAAAAAGAGAACTATTCATTTTAATATAGTTACTATTATATATTAAGTTTCTTTAAAAATTCTCTTCTTTCAAGTAGCGAAAACTTCCCATGATAATTTCATCCAATTATCAAATCTATCCTTCAAGAACACCTAAAAAGCATTAAATTGAATCCCAACTCATTAAATTGTGATAAATATCAATCCCTGGAATAAAAATAGACTAAAGAAGATTTATTTGGATCAAGAACTTATACTTCCCATACCTTCAATGGATTTTTTTTTTTTTTTAGCAGAAAGGAAAGTTTCATAAGGGCAAAAATTTTAGAAGAGTGACAACAAAAAGAAATGTCCCATATTTGATATTCAGAATTTGTAACTCTTATCCATCTGTGCCAGGAGATCACTATTCCATGCACGGGTCTGGTCTCAGGTACAAACTACTAAAGACTTTATCTTCCCGGATTATTAGTATAGCTGAAGTGGTCCTAAAATCTTACCTATCTGTTAGTCCGTATGCCAGATCGAGCATGTCATTCTCCTCATCAGTGACTGCTTCTAACTTCTCAAATATGTGCTCTTCAAAGATGAGGTGACAGGTGGAGCAAGCCAAGGTCCCCTCACACGCACCTACGAAAGCAACACACATTGAACACACTCCCCCCACATTAAACACAAGTCAAATCCAGTTTGAATTGATCATTTCTAGATTTTAGAATCAGCATTAGCATACAGAAATGCTAGGACTTTATTTCTGAATAATAATGAGATTTAGGGACAACCTCCCATGCTTCCCTGCCCCCCCCCCCCACCCCGAACACACACACACAATTTGAAATCACTTTCACCTATGGTTTCAAAAAGGTTCTGGGCTAGGTGCTGTGAAGGGAAACACAAAAATACACAATCCTAATATCAAAGAGCTTACAAGTTAATAAACTCAGACATGCACACATGTAACAATGTATGCATTTTTAGGGACTCCTGGGTGGCTCAGTGGGTGAAGCGTCTGCCTTCGGCTCAGGTCGTGATCCCAGGGTCCCGGGATCAAGCCCCGCATCAGGCTTCTTGCTCAGTGGGGAGTCTGCTTCTCCCTCTGCCTGCAGCTCCCCCTGCTTGTGCTCTCTCCCGCTATCTCTCTAATAAATAAAATCTTTTTATAAAAAGTACTTATTTAAAAAAAACAATGTATGCAGTTTTAAACTAACATAGTAATAATCTATATAGTAGCTACATAAGTTATTTACCTTTGTTCTGGAGAGCTCAACACAATTTATGAAACCTTGGGGTATATGAGAAGAATTAGAAAGCAACCAAACCTATGTCTAAATCAAATTAAATACTCCTCTCTCTCGATCTCACCTCGTAATCAAGATAGAATCAAATAAGTCATTTTAAGAATTATATTGGTTTTATATTGGTTTTAAAATAATGAGATAAGACTATTTCTCCTGTCCTGTTTATTAATTTGACACTTATTTTCTGAGTGCCTATTATATGCCAGGCACTGTGAAAAGGGAACTGAAAAGTCATCGAGTCCAACCAAACCATGACTGGATCTGCTCCGCAACGTCTCTGTCCCACGGGTTACCTAGCTTCTGCTTAAAAACCTCCTGACAAAGCTACATGGCGTAAGTCAGACAGTTCCGCACTGGGCTTCTGCCAAGCGAAGTCTGTCACGCTGTAACTTCAGCTGCTGATCCAAGTCTATCCGATACAGTCCAGCCCTTCTTTCCTCCCCCCAGCTGTGTTGAGGCATAACTGACAGAATTCTAAGATATTTAAGGTGTGCATTGTGGTGATTTGCTATATGTACACAACGTGAAAGGATCCCCCCCACCTAATTCATTAATACACCCATCCCTCATATATTTATCTTTTGTGTGTGGTGTTTTTTGTTTCTTTCTTTCTTTCTTTCTTTCTTTCTTTCTTTCTTTCTTTTTTTTTTTTTTTGGTAAGAACATTTCAGTTCTACTCTCTTAGCAAATGTCAGTTATCAGTTATAGTCACCATGTTACGCATTAAATCCTCAGATCTTATTCATTTATAGCTGCAAGTTTGGATCCTTTTACCAACCTCTCCCTATTTCTCCAGCCCCCTGGCAACCACTTTTCTATTCCGTTTCTGTGAGACTTTTCTTAACGGTTTACTTAGTGAATCGTTCTTCTGAACAATAGCTTTTCATATCTTTGAGGCTGTTCTTCCCTCTGCAGGCTGAGCACAGCTAGCTGCTTCAAGTTTGTCTTACACAGTAACAGCTCTAAATCCCATCCCCCAGTCTTGCTGAGCTTGTCTTTCAAAAATGGGAGTCCAAAGGAGGATCTGACAAAACAGAATCATGCAGAATCATGTCCTAGTTAAATCCCACCTGAAAAAGTTATTCCGGCTTGTTTTGTAAATAATTTTTTTTTTTAAGATTTTACTTATTTGTCAGAGAGCGCAAAGCAGGGGGAATGGCAGGCAGAGGGAGACGCAGGCTCCCCACTGAGTGGGAGCCCGACTCGGTGCTCAATCCCAGGACCCTGAGATCATGACCTGAGCCAACAGCAGACGTTTCACCAACTGAGCCATCCAGGCGTCCCTTTTAAATAATTTTTAAAGCCTTTACACAACTGTAAAGATTATAGAGTCCTAGGAGTAACTTCAGTTTGATTTAGATTCTCTTTTGGTCAATTAAACAATACAAAAAAATACATAACTATTATCGGTAACCTGCTTAATTTTCCTCTGAATGAATTAATCATTTTAACAAGAGTTGTTCTCTCATAATTTAAACATTTGTCATTCACATCTTATTACCTAAAAAAAAAAACAAGGAAGAAATATGAGACCTCCTTAAATGCTCATTTTTATTAAATCTAATCTGAAGCAGTAACAGGACTGAGTAGACAGAGACCACAGGAGTTACAGTGGCTGTTGGAGCCACCGTCAGGCTTCAGTCCCAGCTCCGCTTCTCACTAATAGCGTCACCTTGACCTGCTTTACCCTCCACACCTCCGTTCCCTCAGTAGCGACTGCACCAGCCTCACGTGGTCCTTGCAAGAATTACATGTGAGTGTTAACTTAATATATTATGTACTTGCAACCATGACATATAGGTAGTAAGCCTGATACAAGTGTATTATTATTGTTATTGTTATTATTATTAATCAGTTAATATTGTTATGTATTAATACTATTATTTGGAAGTTATAAGGAATCTTAAATAATTCAACTTTCTTTTTAAATACAACAGGAATTAAACCCAAGAAGTTAAATGAATAGACTAAAGGTCATATTGCTAGTTAGGGATGAGTCACGGCTCCAGCTAAGTTTCCCAATGTTGACGATAACTGGTTCCTGCCACTCCATAATCTAAGCCACCTTACTTATATATTAAATATATATAATCTAATAAACATATACAGAGGGGCGCCTGGGCGGCTTAGTTGGTTGGGCATCCGACTCTTGGTTTCAGCTCAGGTCAGGATCTTGGGGTTGTGGGATTGAGCCCCTCATTGGGCTCCATGCTCTGCATGGAGTCTGCTTGAGTCTCTTTCCCTCTGCCCCTCCTCGCCACATGCTCTCTCTCTCTCTCAACTGAATAAAAAATATAAATACACACACACACACACATATATATATACACAAATATATACATACACCAATTGGTTATTTGAACAAGTAGATGACTTTTCTATTTTTGTGTAAATCTGAAACATTTCACACAAAAAGGTAAATGGATATATTTTACTTAAAAAGGAGGGGGGCTTCATACATATACCTCAAGTTCAAAAATTCCTGCACTAAAAGGAAAATTGCTGTAGCGTGACCCTGAAGACCCACCACACTGTCTCCTGTGTCCTGGGAAGTTCTCTCAAGGGCCTCCTTTTCTTCTCATCTGTATAATGACTGAGGCAGATGATCTCTGAGGACTTGTGGCTCCAATATGTTATGACCCCACAGAAAAGAACTACAATTCTTAATGGGCTTATTCAGTGGTATTCAATGAACATATACTTACCTTGATTCCTATTTTCATCTCACCAATACCCAGTCAAGACAAACTCAAAACTAAAATGGCAAATCCCTCTAGAATACTGTAGGACAAAAATCAGGAAATCCAGCCCCTTTTGTCTTTAAAATGTAAGTCAAACAATCCTTACAAGATATTTCAAGCAACTTTCTTAATTTAAAAAGCTTATACTTCCCTTCAGGTTATGTTATTGAAAAAAACTGAATGCTGACAACGGCAGGCCGTGTGGGACAGAAGATGCAAGAAAACAGAACTCACAGTTCCAGGCAGGATGAGGTGTGTGGGGGCTGCAGAAGCAGTGGACAGAGGACAGAGGACAGAAAGTCTCCCATGTTCTCCTAGGGAGCTTGAACTTGTTCCCTGAGCCCGTTATTCTTCTCCACCTTGTCTCCGGACATACTGGGTGGGTGACTCACATGCTTAGGTAACCAACCATCCTTCATGGTGGGTTGCCACAGAGATGCAAGTGGCTGGGGGTTATGGACACCTGTCCCTCCAGCTGTCCTCTCCCAGATCCAGCCCCCGGAGAGGTGGTGGTTGTGAACCTCTGCTATAGCTTATGGGAAGCTGCTCAAGGACTTGGAGCAGGAAAGTGATGTGGCATGTCTTATTCTGGTGGCTGTGAAAGGATGGATTTGAGATGAATAAGACAGAAGCAAAAACCATGAGATTTCGTCAGCGGGAGGGTGAAAAGATGGAAGGAAGTAGAGAGAGCCAAGGAGAGACCCCCTCCTAGAAAGGGAGTTCAAATAAGAGTGTTCCAAATGGTAGAAAGCGAGCCAGAAAGGCGCAATGTGAGAAAAGCTCAGGGAAGAGGAGACTGCATACAATATGGTCTCAATCATCTTGGAATGGAGAGAAAAGTTCATATGCCCAATAAATCCCTCTGGAAAAATTTAGGACATTCCTTTTTGCACCACCTGGTCAGATGAAATGAAGAGTTACCAACCATGTTCCAGCTCTTCAAATGCTTTCAACTCTCTTCCCTAGGAAACTTGAATTCTTTTAACCTTCTCTTAAAGGTTTTATTTTCATTCTCTAGTATAATTTTCATTGCCCTCTCAGGAAACTTGCCAACTGTTTCCACATCTTGCTTAAGTTGCCAAACTCAGAGCTGAAGAGGATTCTAATAAGGATTTGACAAACGTTGAGTATATACAGAAGATTAAACTTTTGGTTCCTATGAGCTAAGTTCCTATTATACATTCTAGTCCCGTATTTATTCTTTAAATCAATGCACTACGTTCATGATCACCCCTTATTTTATGGCCCCTTCCAAACTCTGTCTGCCATAAGCTGTCAACAGGTGTGCTTTTCCTATTCTTTGGACTAAGAAGAAATCAAATATAACAGAGACTCTTAGACTCAAAATGAAATCAACTCAGCCTGTATAAGATGGCTTACATTGTACCAGACAAACGCTAACAGTCATATTGTGCTCTAAGTGTCGCTTTTGAAATAAAATTCTGCAGCAAAGATTCACAAGACCTCATGAATCACACTTATTAGAAGAAACAAACCCACAAAACCCCCAAGATAATAAGACAATCTGAGAAGTATTTTTTTTTTTTGAGATTTAACCTATATGTTCTATTTAAATAAACAGGAAGACTTCTAGAAAATAGTGAAGACATGTCTCTGAAAAAAGTACGTAGGAGGAAAAAATACATCTTTTTTAAAAGAGTCTAAAACTGTGAGAAGAACAAGAGGCTATTTCAGAAAAAAGTTACTCCTCCTTTTTGTTCTTTTTTCATCTCATAAAAAATTATTTCATGATGGCTGTTTCTTCCTATTTCTTCCAATTTATTAGGTTCCTGGTCTTGTAGCTAAAGGTAGTCCCCCAATTAGTAAGCACCTGACTTTTGCCCTTTGGGATATAGTTGTATGAATTTTAACACATGTATAAGTTTGTGTAACCACAACTACAATCACAATACAGAACGGTTTCGTCACCCCAAAAAATTCCCTTGGGCTATTCCTTTGGGGTCACACCCTCCCCCATCCCTATCCCCTGGTAACCATGATCAGGTCTCCACCCTATACTTTAGTCTTTTCAGAATGTTGTATAAACATACAGTAATGTAACCTTTTGAGACTGGCTTCTTTCACTCAGTATAATGCCTATGAGATTCATCCAAGTGGTCTCGTGCACAATTCATTCCTGTTTACTGCTGACAAGTACCCCCCGGATGGACGTAGCGCAGTTTGTTTCTAGCATGGATGTCGTGGTATCACATTGTGGTTTTCGCTTGTGTTTTCTCCAAAAATTGAGGATGGGGCAATTTCTATCATTTTTTCCAAAGTCATTTGGGAGAATGGCCTAATTTGTCTCTTGTACTTCTAGGAGAAAGTGCTAAATGACCCAGAGTCGTACATATGTACAAGTTCAAGTCCAGCTGCCCTTGAATATATTTTTATGTGCTTATTTGTCAACTGTATATTCTCTTTGCTGAAGTATCGGTTCATATCTGTTACCTACTTTTTAATTGGGTTGTTTGCTTTTTTTTTAGTGTTGCGTTTTGTAAGTTCCTTACATATTAGGGATACTAGTCCTTTATTGGACATGTGATTTGCAAGTATTTTCTCCCACTCTGTAGCTTGTCTTTTCATTCTCTTGACCGTGTCATTGGCAGAGTGCAAGTTTTTAATTTTAATGAATTCCAATTTGTGTATTTTTTCTTTTTCAGACTGTGCTTCTAGCACCATATCTAAGAACTCTTTGCCTACCCTAGGTCCCGAAGATTTTCTCCTATTTTCTTTTTCGGGGTATCATAGTTTTAAAATTTTACATTTAGATCTAAATCAATTTTAAGTTGATTTTTGTACAAGGTATGAAGTTTAGGTCAAGATTCCTTTTTATTTGTCCATACGGATGTCCAGTTGTTCCAACATTATACCTTTTATTGAAAAGAGTATCCTCTCTTCATTAATTGCCTTCATACCTTGGCATAGCTAAGAAGTGGAAACAATCCAAATATCCATCAAGGGATGAAAGTGTAAACAAAAAGTAGAATATCCATAAAATGGAATATGACTACTATTTGGGCATTAAAAAAGGAATGATACATGCTACAACATGGACGAACCTTAAAAATATACTGAATGGAAGAAGTCAGTTACAAAAGACAACGTATAATATGATTCCATTTACATGTAACATCCAGAATAGGCAAATATATAGATATAGAAAGTAAGTATGTGACTGTTTAGGGGTCAGGAAAATGGGAGGTTGGGTAGTCATAGCTAAAGGGTACAGAATTTCCATTTGAAGTAATGAAAATGTTTTAAGATTAACAGTGGTGAGGGAGTGATAACAGCAAGACGGACAACAAAGGTGTGCCTCGGTCATATCCCACCCTCCACAATGACAGCTTAGCACCCATCCACAAAGTGCCTCTGTGGGAGCTGTGGGATCCAGTAGGAGGCTGAAGCTCCGCTGTAGCCCAAGAAGGAGGAGCTGTTTTGAGAGGATGCCCCCAAACAGGCCCACTTCCCTCTCACCTCATCTAGCATACTCACTTTGAGCCAAACGAATGGGGCACAGCAAGTGGCTGCAGCCAGGGCTCAGAATATATCAAAGGGACGTGACTCTTACTCACCATGTCATGTACTCTAATGGGAGGCCTGCCATGAGCACTGGGAATGGCTCACCCACAGATCCACCCAGCCCACCCACAGATACCTCCAGCACTTCATACAGTTCACCCACACATCTCCCTTCTGACCCTGTGGCAGACTCTCCATGCCCACTCCCAAGGGTACCAAGAGTGAGCTTACGCAGACAACTAGTGAGCTTACGCACAAAGCAGCCTGAATCTGCAGGCCTGCCAGGCCCTGCCCTTGGAAAAGCAAAAGGCAAGTTGTGAGCACACAACCTGGCTCTGCAAGATCCAGAGGTGGCACATAAGCTTAAGAATGTGCCACAAGATGGAGCAAGCATGCAGGTAAATCCACTGAAGCCCCAAGAAAACCTCAGAATACCTAGCAGAGATGACAAAAATTTCCCTCCCGAAGCCGGTCAGTGAAGACTAGAGGAGGTGACTGCCCCTGCAGATGTGAAGACAGCAACACGAGACTTTGAAGAATGTGAAAAATCAAGGAAACACGACACCACCAAGAGAACACAATAATCTTCCAGTAACTGGCCCCAAAGACAAGAACATCTGCTATTTACCTGATAAAGGATTCCAAACAGCTGTTTCAAGGAAACTCAATAAGCTACGAAAAAACACAGAAAGACAATTGACTGAAATCAGTAAAATGATGCATGAACAACATGGTAAGTTTAACAAAGAGGTAGAAGTCATAAAAGAGAACCAAACAGAAATTCTGGAGCTGAAGAGCACAATGAATGAAATGGAAAATGCAACAGAGACCATCCACAGCACAGTGGAACAGGCAGAAGGAAGAATCTGTGAATGAGAAGATAGGACCTTTGAAATTATCCAGTCAGATGGAAAAAAAAAAAAAAAAAAGAATGGAAAAGAGTAAGAAAGCCTATGTGATCTACTGGTGTTTTGACCATCGAAACAAATAATCCACTAATTCCTGGAGTCCCAGATGGAGAAGAGAGGGAGAAGACAGCAAAAAATTTTTTAAAGAGCAAAAAAAGTTTTAAAGAAATAATGGCTGAGAACTTCCAAAATCTGGTAGAGATTTGGACATGCAAATTCATGAAGCTCATAGGTCCCCAAACAAACTCAATTTGAAGAGATCTTCTTCAAGACACATTATAATAAAACTGCCAAAAACCAAAGACAAAGAAGGAATCTTAAAAGCAGCAAGAGAAAAGCTTGTAATTTACAAGGAAATCCCCATAAGGCTATCAGTGGATTTCTCAGCAGAAACCTTAGAGACACCAGGATGACATCTACAACATGCTGACAGGAAAAACTCCAACCAAAAATACTCTGACAAAGTTGTCCTTCAGCAATGAAAGAGCGACAAAGACTTTCCCAAACAAAAGCTCTCTCCAAAATAAAATCTTTAAAAATAATAATAACAAAATACACTTAGGTGAACAAACCTTTCAAATAAAACTTTTTACATTACTATGTCCACCTTTCAAATAATCAAAAATACTTAGCATAGACAATAATCGGACTTAGGGACACATGACAGCCACATGGGTATTAGCCCCTGGTGCTGGCATTTTTTTTTTTTTTTTAAAGATTTTGTTTATTGGACCTAGAGAGACACAGTAAGAGAGGGAACACCAGCAGAGGGAGTGAGAGAGGGAGAAGCAGGCTTCCGGCTGAGCAGGGAGCCTGACACGGGGCTCGACCCCGGGATCATGACCTGAGCCATAGGCAGACTCTTAACGACTGAGCCACCGAGATGCCCCTGGTGCCGGGATTTTATCTGTCATCCTTGCCTGGTTATACAACAATTTTCATGAACTTAAAGGTATGCATGCTTTAGTGCTGCTTCTATTTTGTCGGCACTCTGGCTAATGATTAAGAGTTCTCCTAAATTAATAGTAACACGTATCATGACAGATTTTTGGCTTTCTTCATAGCTTTTTGTCACATGTAACTTCTATTTCAAAATAACTGATTTTCAGATGCATTTTTTGGCATTAGCACTTAATGAATGCTTGGCTGAAACCGTTATAGACTTTAAAAATATTAAATTATAACCAGAATTTAAGCACCATAGTCAACAAAAGCACACCGACATTCAGATTTCTATGAACAGCAGTCTGCACAACAGTGACTAAGGATGGCGGGTATTTGTTTGCCGGTTATAATGGAATCACTTAAGCTGCAGTAACAAATGTAAAATTTACAGTTCACACAGCCTGTCACCTGGAAACTATGGGATTCTTGACAAACTTTTGGTTTTCACAGTACTTCTGATTTTGCTAGAGTAAGACCCTTAATACTGTTAATCTACAAAATTTCAAATTCCCATAATTTAAAAATTACCTTAAGAATAAGTAAGTACGGTTATTGGCTAATCTCAAGGTTGGTAATAAAATTTCTCCAGACTGAGTTTGGTTTTTGTTTGTTTGTTTTCTAAGGGTGGGAGGAGCAGAGGGAGAAGGAGAGAGAGAATCTTAAGCAGGCTCCAGGCCCAGGCCAAAGCCCAACACGGCCTGAGATCATGACCCTGAGATCATGACCTGGGCTGCAATCAAGAGTTGGACACTTGGGGCACCGGGGTGGCTCAGTCTGTCAGTTGGGCATCTGCCTTCTGCTCAGGTCATGATCCCAGGGTCCTGAGACTGGGCCCTGCATCAGGCTCCCTGCTTGGCGGGAGGCCTGCTTCTACCTCTCCCTTTGCCTGCTGCTCCCCCTGCCTGTGCACACGTGCTCACTCTCTGCCAAATAAATAAATAAATCTTAAAAAAAAAAAAAAAAGATTTGGACACTTAACCAACTGAGTCACCCAGGCACCCCAGGATTGAGGTTTTTTTAAAAACAAAGCTAATATTAAGTTCTTATGCAAATGCTCAGAAATTTTTGCCATAATATTAATTCCCAGTCAAAGGTATCTACAGACTTTTGCTCCTTTCCTTTCACATAATTTGAGTGTTTGCCAACAGGAAAAAGATCATTTTGCATACATATGTACACATGTGTACCTTACTTTAAGATTATTTTGTAGAGATACCATGCTAACAAGAAAGACTGCCCACCTCAACCTAATCCCTTTCCCTCAAAAAAATCCAGAAGATAACTGTATCATTATATATTAAAAATATGAAACCATATATAAGTATAAAATCTAATTTTCTAGAGTAAAGTTTGATCTAGCATAGCCAGTAATACAGTATAACAATAGGAAGTCAGTAAACATGATAGGAATATATATAGATTTATGTGAACATTATCAGGATTTTCCAATCTGAACAATTTCCCTCAAAAGAGACATGAAGGAAATAGGTGAATATAGCAAGAAAAAAACCAAGGTCTCAGGTTAATTTGATCAGAGAGGTATAGCTGCCCCCTAGTGATGGAATATTACAATACACTCTGAAAACAGATCCTCTGAAAGATCTAGATCAATATAAAAGTTGGGAAAAAAAAATTTGGAAATAAGCATGCTTATAAGTGTGTTGCTTCCAAAATTTACCATTTTTTTCCTTTTATGAATACACTTTATTTATATTCCTTTTATTCTGCTTCTCCTTTTATTTATATACTCATGATTTCATATACAGAGAGGAATAAAACAGGAATGATTTTATCCTCCATCATAGTCTTTCAGGAGGAAGCTGCACAAGTAAACAAAGGAATACATAACTAACAGACTGTGATAAATGCTATGAAAGAAACAGGATGCTGTGAGGAGAATAAAGGGCTTAGGGCAGTGAGAGGAGTCCTACTTCAGACTGGGTGGTTGAGCAAAGCCTCACTGAGGAAGTAACACATCACATGAGCCTAGGCGGAAGAAAATCCTGTGTACAAGAGAAAGGAGAGAGGGGGTGTTCCAGGCAGACACAAATATAAAGTGTGTATGAAGTCTCAAAGTAAAAATCCTGGGTGAGGTCAGCTCTTGAGAAAAGGCAAGTGTGGCCAAAGTGAGAGAAAGAATGGTGAGAAATTTGGGAGAGGAAGAAGGGCGGTGGGGCCTCTTAGGCTGGGGTAAGGAATGTGATTTGTATCCCAAGTGACACGGGAAGTTACTCGTGCTTTGCAATCAGGGGACATGCCTGATGTGTTACGACAAATCACCCCAAGACTGGGCTCAAGAGCGGAAGCAGGTCCGCACAGCTCCCCGCGTGCAGCGCCTGGCCAGCCCCAAGAAGCGACTGCAGGATGCAGGAATGCAGGGAGATGTATTTTGGAGGTACAGCTGACAGAAGCTGCTGATGGCACTGGAGGTAGGGGGTGGGGGGAGAAGGAAGAGTCACTCTCTGGTTTCGGGCTCAAACAGCTGAGCAAAGCTCATTGATGGCAGGAGAGACCCAAGGAAGAACTAGTTTCAATGGGAGGAAAAAATCAAATGCTGTTTAGGTATGTTGACTTTAAAAGGCCTGTACAATTTTCAAGAAGAGATGTAAAGTAGAAAGCTGGGTCTGTCAAGTCCAGGGCTCAGGGGAGAGGAAAGCTAACAAGGTAAATGCAAGAATTTATGGGCATCTACATGGGGTTTAGGGTCACAGAAGGGATGAGGTCACCCGGGGAGAAGCTGTAAAAAGGACTCCGTACTTGGTCGGCCTCCCTTGAGTAGGACTTTCGAGGGCAACACTGAAAGGGTCTCCGAATTCAATGTTAGGAATCAACCAAACAGCCGCCCCCAGAGTTCTTGACCTCATTTCCTTCATCTTTATTCTAGAAAATGGCTTAGGATTAACTCTATCTTTAGTGAACCCAGTTTAGCTTATCTCAAGTTTATACTTACATGTCCAAATTTCTGGACATGTTCAGGTCGTTGATCTTTAAAGCTTCTCTCCTGAAACCACACAGGTGAATGCAGAATTCTCATCAAACTACTAAAGACTGCAGCGTTAAATTTTCTATAGTAAGGCGTTCTAAGGGGAAAGATTCTTCTAGTGGTTACTTCAGTGGGATGGGAAACCTTTTTTTTTAGGTTTCATTTATTTGACAGAGCACAAGCAGGGGGAGGAGCAGACTCCCCACAGCAGGGAGCTGGCCATGGGGCTCGATCCCAGGACCCTGAAATCATGACCTGAGCAGAAGGAGATGCTTAACCGACTGAGCCACCCAGGCACCCCTCAGAAACCTTTTTTAATGTATTCTTAAAATGTTCTATAATGAACAATGAACCTGTATTAATAACCATGTTAATAATAGTAGCTAATGTTTACTTTAAACACTTGCTTTGGTTGCTCATTTGATCTTTTCAGAAGCCTCATAAGGTAGATACTAACATTATTCCCACTTTACCCTCGGAAAGAGCAGGTATGGAGAGGTTCGGTACCTAACCCCCGGTCACAAAGCTGGTGACGCGGCAGAGCTGAGAACCAAACCTGCACACGAAGACTCAATTCTTACCCATTCCAACTAATGGCCTTCAAAAAAAAAAATCTTTTTTTATTGTAACTCTCAGTATGAATTCCATTCTTCACCACGACCCAGCAAACATATACTTTGTAAAACAGCTAAACAAATAGTTCATGAAATAATACCCTTGCAAAAGATGGGTGTGTTTTTATGTATTCTGTTCTTTCTGATTTCTTTAAAATGCTTGTTGGGAGCTACTAAACTGGTTTCATAATCCACTAATGGTTGCAACCTGCAGTCTGAAAAACAGCATACTGCGATACAGTCATTAATGATGAAATATTGTAAAATTTTTAAAAAGATACTTTGAGGTATTAAGATCACAATACTTATACTTGCTTTGATTTAGAAGGAATTAATGGAAAGCAACTCAATTTTCTTGATTTATCTACTGCAAATAAAGCATTTACAATGCTTTGAGAAAAAATGTGGTTTCAAGTAACAGAGGTTGAAAGTCAAATAAATGTTAAAGTTAGTTTTCACTTTTATGATTTTTTTCGTCAAATGGCACATTTAGACAGCTTTTGCTAACCAAGAAAACAATACCTCATCAGAAAAACAGGCAAATAATTTGAGCAATTTGTAAAACAAACTCTACTAGGTAATTCTATCCCTAGTAATTTATTGCAAGGAGATTATAAAACATATACATAAAAAAGTATTTCTTAGGGTGTTCACCTTAAGTTTATTTACAATAGTTGAAAACTGGAAGAAACCTAAACGTTCAAAGAAAGAGATGGGTAAGTCATGGCATATCCATAAAACAGAAAAACAGAGACACTGTATTTATTTTTTTAAGATTTATTTATTTGACACAGAGAGAGCACGCACACACAAGCAGGATGGGCAGAGAGAGAGGGAGAGAAGAATCCCAAGCTGACTCCACATTGAGCACAGAGCCCAACGTGGGGCTTGATCCCATGACCCCGAGATCATGACCTGAGCCAAAACCAAGAGTTGGATGCCCAACCAACAGCACCCCTCAGGCGCCCCCAGACATTTTGAACGATGTTTACAAAAGAGTATTTAATGTCAGATACTCTCTCTTGGAATATTCAATGGGGAAAAAAACACCAACACATTTAAAACCAATCATCTTTTTTATGCAAGGGATGCTAGTTCCAAAATTCTCACAGAAGTCAAAACTCAAGTCGAGACTAATTTTCTCACAGAAACAAATGCCAAGAGGGGCAGCGCAGGAGTGCTGGGCATTCAGCGTCTCCCGCACTCCCATCCCACAAGCCTGCTGTGGGCAACAGCCACCACGTCCGGGGGCACAGGACACACGGTGGCACACCTGCACGTCTGGTACCAGTCTTGAGCTCCAAGAGGTTTTTCTGAGCTTAAAAATATTTTTGCTTTTTAAAATCCTATTTTCTAAGCACTTCTGCTTACATGGCATCTACTCCTCAATTAAGAGCACAGAAGGTCGGGGTGACTGTTGAACCTTCATCTTCTAGCGTTAGGTCACGTTTAACTTCCACTCCACAGTTACTGGTTTGGGGTACGTTCCAGCACTATGCCATCACTTGCTGAGTTAGTGAACACTGTTACGGGATATTCAGATTTCCGTTTTTCAACAGCATAACAGGCACAAGTTCCACTGCTCCTGTCAAAGATCAGGAATCACTTCTATTTATCTGCTGAAGTGTCCACCATATGGCGTCAGCACAAACACAGTTTATAATTCACCATGATTGTCAGCTTAAAATAAAGTGAATCTCTTCACATTTTAAAAATGTGGAGAGATTCCCACAATTTCACACACTGTATAGAATATGGAATTTCAATAGTTTCATACTGCCCTTATTTTATGTAATCCATGTTTGCATAAAATGTAACCACAAGATAGGTTTTAAAAAGCATAGAAATGTTATTAGTGGTTACAGAGAATAGAATAATGGATGGATTTTATTTTACATGTTCAGCACAATGTTCTCAGGGCTCATCCATGTCACAGCTTATATCAGAATTTCAGCTTATTTTATGGCTAAATAACAGTCCACTACATGTATATACGACGTTTTGTCTATCCATTCATCTACTGGTGGACACTTGAGTTGTTTCTACCCTTTGACCGCTGCGAACACTGGTGTACAAGTATCTGTTTGCTTTCAGTGCTTCTGGGAATACACCTGGAATGGAATTGCTGGATCACATGGTAACTCCGTGTAATTATTTGAGGACCTGCTAAACTGTTGTCCATGGCGGCTGCACCGTTTCGCATTCCCAGCAGCCATGCCTCAGGCCTCCAGTCTCTCCTCATCCCTGCCAACACTTGCTCTTCTAACATTTTTCTGACAGAAATCATCCTGATGGACATGAAGTGGAATCTTATCATGTACAGATTTTTATATAATAAGACAGACTAATGCAAATATTTATAACACTTTCCTAATGTCATAATATTCTGAAGACCTAATATTAATTTAATCATTATGAAAGTCCTACGAGGTGAGTACTATTATTACCCTCATTTGACAGATAATGAAAGTGAGCCACAGGCAAGGTCAATGACTTACTCAAGTCATAGGAATTAAAGTAAGTTACTACAGGAAAAGTTAAAATAGAGAAAAGTGGAATAAAGATGAAAACCTTACCATCAGATCAAGAAGAGACAACCAACACTGAACATCTTCTAATATCTTTCTCAGTGCATTCTGAAAAATCAAAAGCAACTAAACACATTGTGTTTTCCACTGACAAGCATCTATCTATGTGATTATACACTGTGAATGTTACTTGTATTAGACACATACTGTAATTTAGAAATGCCATCGTGGACTTACACAGTTCCTGTTGTTAGATACTTAGGCTGTCTCCTGTTTTTCTTACAGATGTTTTGAAGACAGGTAACCCATTCACACTGTTCAAAACTCAAAAAGGATAAAAAGTTGTAGAATGAGCAGCACCAGGGTGGCTCAGTCAGTTAAGCATCTCCCTTCAGCTCAGGTCATGATCCCAGAGTCCCAGGATGAGCCCTGAGTCAGGCTCCCTGCTCAGCAGGGGGGGAATGCTTCTCCTGCTGTTCCCCCCCCCCCCCCGCCTCACTGGTGAGCTCGCTCTCTCTCTCTCTCTCTCACTCACTCCCTCTCTCTCTCGAGTAAATAAAATCTTTTTTAAAAAGTTATAGAATCAAAGTCTCCCTCCTACCAACAGGTTACCACTGATATTTGTTTTTAAGACTCCTTCCAGAGACTTTTTCTTAACACAGCCATATAATATCCTGTTGTATAATTTATACACCAGCCCTGTATTGATGGGCATTCAGTTGTTTCAAATCTTTTGCTGTTACAAATATCTCTGCTGTAACAGCCCAGTACACAGGCCTAGTGCATATGATCGAATCTGTGGAGAAATTTATAAAAATCAATTTACTGGTCACAGCCTCCACATTAGCTTTCTCAGAGCTCTCAAAAGCTCAGCTTTCTCAAGGGCACAAAGAACATTCATTATTTCATTTCCCCCACTTAGAGTGGCAATGGCCTCCACACATTCCGATGTGAAGATGCCAGAGATCACCTCCACGTAGGTTCCCTCAGCATCCTGAACTTCTGTAACAGCTGGTGTCACATCTTTGTCTGGTAAGTCTATCCCCCGGGCCTCCTCGGGAGAGCTTCTATTGAATGTGTTTTCTTTCCTGAGTCTGGACCACGCTTCCCCATTTCTTTCAGTGCTTGACTTTTTTTTTATTGCAAGTGGACACTGCAGATAATATGATGTGGCACCTGTGGAAATGAGGATTTCCACCCTGTGCCCTGGGTTTGTTGCTGCTGCTAGGTGCTTCCTGGCGACTCTCCTGTTCTAACTCTCTGCAGTTTGTCTTCCTTGTTGTCTGCGGCCACTGAGGTCTCTGCTCGGTTAGCTTAGTGGCCAGCCAGATGACCGGGCAGAGTGTCCTTCAGTGCTTGGAACCAGTGAGTCTTCTACCCTTTGCTGATGAGCTTGAGGGGAGGGAGGGATGTGCACACCCTTGACATTCAAGCAGCCTACGTGTTCGTCTCATCCTTCACCGCGTGGGGCCTGAAGGTGATCCAGAGGTGAGAGCCAGGACCCTGTCGCGTCTTTCCTGGGTGTGAGCGAGGTCCTGCACGTGGGCATGGCCTTCCAGATCCCCAGGGCATTTCAAAGCCACTACGGACATCTCATTCCCCAGATCTTCCTTTTACATTTCTGGCCAGGATCCTGTCTGCCCTGCCGGTGTCACTGTGTCAGCAGCTGTGTGAAACAGCTGCAGGTGACCGTGGGAGGCTACAGCCTGAGGCACAGACCTTCTTGCACACAGGAGGCAGGCCAGGTAACAACTCCCTGTGGTGGAGCTTTCCTGGGCAGCTGTGGGACAGGCGACAGGTTTCTGGAGACTGGGCTTCCTGAGGAAATCAAACCCCATCTGTCCCTGCAGTGGCTGCAAGGCTGCTGGATTTCACAGCTCCCGTAGTTCCCAAGCTGCGGAGTTTTAAGGCTACTGCAGAAGTGGGGAGAGGATGAGGGAAGGCCAAGTTAAAATGCCACAAATGCTACTTCTTACCACGGTCGGCGCTGTGCTAATCCTCAACAACCCTGTGAGGTTAGCACTATTATAATCCTATTTTACTGAAGAGTAAACTGAGGCATACAGATTTTCAAGTGGCTTGCTCCAGGTCTCATGGCCAGTGAGGCAGTGTTAGTGTTGGTTTACGAACCATGATCTGATTCCACAGTCTATTCTCAATTACTGCGTGCTTTTCATTTGCGTACTTTTTTCATGTGTGTACTTTTCATTTGTGAGACAATAATTCAGAGAAACTAAGCGTAGTTAAAAGTGTAGCTGAATATGGGGGCGCCTGGGGCGGCTCAGTCATTGAAGCATCCGACTCCTGATATCAACTCAGGTCATGATCTCAGGGTCGTGAGTTTAAGCCCTGCGCTGGGCCCCACACTGAGTGCAGAGCCTATACGGAGCCTACTTAAAAAAAAAATTTTTTTTTAAAGGTATAGGTGAATATGAACTCATGAGGAAGATGAATTGTAGATAAATTTTATAGAATATATATTTTACATAAATTACCAATGAGTTCCTTCCCTAAATTAATCATTCTTAACCATGGTACAGATCCGAACCTTGCGGAACTTTTCACAGATCTACCCGCACAACTTTGCCCCTCCCTGTACTATTTAGGACGGAATGCAGGTGGCTGCATTTTTTAAAGTTCTGTAGAGGTTCTGAAACTCAGTCCCATCCCAGAACCACTACATTAGACTAACAAATTCCTTAAAATTAGAACTGTATCAACTATTTCTGGGACAGGTGTTCACATACAAAAGACACTTCTTAGGGAAAATGGTATAAAGGAAAAAGCAGAGGTTTGGGAGTCAGAGACCTGGGTTGGAGTCCTAGACCTCCCACTTGCTCCACGTATGACCCAGGGGAAATTAATTTCTCTGAACCTTACTTTCTTCATCTATAAAACAGAAGTTTAAAAAACGAGTCTACATCTTAGCGCTATTACAACACATAACATATGCTGGAATGTTGAATGCGCTCAGAGGGCAGTTGTTATAATTAACCCTGAAACTGACGTAGATTTAAGAATTCAGCAAATATGATGCACTGTCAACTCTGAACAAAATCTACTCTGTGAGGTGCCTGAGCAAGAGCTCATAATTTCATACGGGAGAGGGCACTTCCTCTAAAAACGAAAACTGTGATGAGCATTAACACTGACAGGCGTATTTACTGTATGATGGGAAAATGGAGAAATAATTCTGATCTGCAAAGGGGTCTTAAAAGTGCAATGTGAATAGTGCCTTGAAAGAATCCTAGTCAGATATACTCCTTGGGCTTTACTGCAGACCAATGGTTCTCCAACTTTAACATACATCAAAATCACACGAGGACCTGATAAAACACACATTGCTGGGCCCTACCACAGCCTCTCTGCTTCAGGAGGTCTGGAGTGGGTGGGGCCTGAGGATCTGCATTTCCCAAGTGACACTAATGGTACAGGGAACCCCCTTTGAGAACCACCACGCCAGAGAAAGAGAGCGCTTGAGCAAAACTGACAAGTGATAGACTGTGTATCCTTGAGCTATAAGAAGGCAGTTTCTGGAACACCTGCTTTGCGTGAGTAGGTAAAGAATATGGTCAGATCTAGACATAAAAACTTTCTAACTAAAACACTTCCTTTCTAACAAGAGGCAGATAAACTGCCCTTCCGAGGAAGGGGAATGGACATTCAAGACTCTGTGTGGTGACACAGGTTAGCTGGACATGTTGCGGTAACTATTTTGCAATATACACAAATATCAAATCAGTATATGATACACCTAAAACTAATATAACGTTAAATGGCAATTATAGCTCAATAAAAATAAAACTTTAAAGAAGAGTAAGTAAAATAAAACTCACTTAAAATAATGCATGAACTCTATCAATACAAGAAAACACCAATCAAATTCAAACTGAGAGAGACATTTCATAAAATAACATACCAGTACTTTTCAAAAGTATCAAGGTTGTGAAAAACAAGAAAGGACTAAGGAAATGTCACAGACTGAAGGGACCTAGTCCCTTCAGTCCCGTTGCATAATACCTAAACGCAACGTGGGCTCCTAGGTCGAATCCCAAAACAAAAGACAGTCGTGGGAAAACTAGGAAAATTCTATTAAGTCTAGGGTTTTTGAGTTATTGAACCAACATTAATTTCTGCGTTTTGATTATTATACCACAGTTATGTAAACCGTTAACAGTAGGGGAACCTGAGTGAAGATTATATAGGAAAATTCTTTTCTCTATGAAGATATTTCCAATTATAAAGTTAAAACCAAAAAACTAAGTCAAAACTACTCCTCCATGATATGACATTCATTATCTCTAACCTGGTGTCGTCCAACTCCACTTGCTACTCCCAGCTTAGCAGCACGCAAGTCATCAAGGTAAGGTAATGAGGCAACAGACTTTAGGGCACATGGTCAATTCAATGTACAAAGAAGAGAAACACGGTGTCACTCATATTCTTTATAAGCGAGAATTGAACACTAACGCATCCTGAATTTTAATATTTTACTTAGCATGCTGAAGGTTAAAATTCTGAAAAAAAAAAACAACAAAAAACCCAAGAAGTTGAAACCTATTTAATGGTGTCACTTATAAATTTTAAGGAATGTTCCATACTCACCAAAACCATCAATATCTAGATTATTTTCAATCACAACATCTAGTAGGGAGTCACCAACTCTGCCTTTGGCCGTTAATGTCTCACCGTCACGGTTTACAAAGTGAACTGTTATTTTATCTTCTGAGCTGGAAAAGGAAGCAGTCCTTTATTACTTTTAGTAATTTCAAGAGATACTTTAAAATAACTGTTTTCAGAACTTGTGAGGTCCAAGAAAATAGAGTGTGCGTGCATCTAGGTGCACGCATGCACACAAATATGCTTTTTATAGTATTTTCTTTCCTTTCCAAAGTTTATGTGAGAAGACATCACAAAGCAGAGGCATGTCTATCTATCCACCCACCAGAGAGGAAGCTCTACCTACCACCTTAAAGGAAAGAGCAACTACATTCCTATCAAGGCCACCTGTTGTGTCACCCCAAGGGTCATGGTCATGGGTCACGGTCATGTGAAAACATTTAGCAATCCTCATCAGTCATGAAATCTCTGTTGCTCTCACATAGCCGTCTGAAAAGCAACATCTCTATGTAGTGTCCCTGGAAGATGAGACCATGGTTGTGGAACACTGTAAACAGGCCAATCATTCTGTTATCAGTCAGACACCCCTTGTTGTTGTTTTTTTTTTAAGATTTTATTTATTTATTCGACAGAGATAGAGACAGCCAGCGAGAGAGGGAACACAAGCAGGGGGAGTAGGAGAGGAAGAAGCAGGCTCACAGCAGAAGAGCCTGATGTGGGGCTCGATCCCGTAACGCCGGGATCACGCCCTGAGCCGAAGGCAGACGCTTAACCGCTGTGCCACCCAGGCGCCCCGGTCAGACACCCCTTGGGCAGGTGTCTGATTGGAACTGTTGCTGGGAGGCAGCAGGCCAGTCGTTTTCTGAGCATTTAAACATCTCACCTTGGTCCACATCATGCACTCAAAAATCAAAGGGACTAGAGTAGATTTGTATTTGTTTGAATCAATGGGAAGATAAATACAATGCCTCCTTACGTGTTTTATTATAGGATATTATATTATCCATCAGAGTTAGCTGACTGACTTAAATTTTCTTCCCTTCTCACAAACATCACTCCAAAATTTGGGAGAAGAAATTATATAATCAACTAGACGCCTGTCATCCACCATTGGTCATTTTTAGTTTTTACCTTACAACTGAAAAGATGTATTTCAGCTTAAAATAATTAGTTGCAATTTTCACTACTGCCAATAGATGGTATAATTCGTCAAAGAAAATTTCAATGTAAGTAAAAACCTAGAATTATATAATTCCAAATTATCAAGTCCAATTATCTTATTTAACAAATGAAGTAACCGAAAGCCCCTTTCGGATGATGCCCTCCCTGATAATTCAATGCTGAAAAAAGAGAAGTCTACGAATTAAAAATTATTGTGTGTGTGTGTGTGTGTGTGTGTGTGTGTGTGTGTGTGTGGCAGAGAGCAGGGGGGAGAATGTCCCTCTAAAAGGGCCTGTGCTCTCCAACTTCTTTTCACAGCCAAAAAATACTTTAGAAGTAAGTACTCCTGAACATTATTCATGATTTTCAACTAGGTAACTGCCATCTCTTCAAGGCAGAATGGCTGCGAATGAAGATGCTCTGGAAGCAGGGTGGACCACTCTGGAGGTTATTAAAAGAATACAGACTAAGAAAGAATGTAGGAGACACTGACCTCAGAGATATTCAGGGGGCAGAAATAGAAGGTTTTGTTGGCCCTCTATACGAGGTAGATTGAGAAAGAGGGAAGACACACTGCTGAAATCTGCAGCTCAGGCAATGAGCGGGGTTCAGTTTAACCTAGAGTTAGCAGAGATGGAGCAGCTTTGGGGGAAGACAGAAAGGAGTTCAAGTCTAAACCTGCTTTAGTTGTGTTAAAAGAAAAAAACCACAGGAGAATGTCCGGAAGCCAGATGGAAATACGGGTCCGAGCCTAGCACTTTAGTCTAGGGATCTGACATGGACAAATGCCCGGTAGCGAAAGCTGCAGGAAGGACGAGAGCAAGACTCCCATCATATATGTACACCACTGAAAGCCAGAGGTTTTACAATGGCTGTTCTTCTGGAGCATTCTACAGCTAAGCTTACAGCACAGAAAGCTCTCTGACGTCAGACTCCTCTTCTGTAAAATCAGGAAAACATTTATATTCTAGTTTAACAATGGAGGCAAAATACCTAATGCAGAGGAGCACTCAACAAACACTGATTAATAACTTTGAGGCCTCAGTCCTTTTGTTGCTAAAAAGCCTGAACTGCTATGTATTAAAGGTGTACAGTCCCTTGGGGCGCCTGGGTGGCACAGTGGTTAAGCGTCTGCCTTCTGCTCAGGGCGTGATCCCAGCCTTGTGGGATCGAGCCCCACATCAGGCTCCTCTGCTATGAGCCTGCTTCTTCCTCTCCCACTCCCCCTGCTTGTGTTCCCTCTCTCGCTGGCTGTCTCTATCTCTGTCGAATAAATAAATAAAATATTTAAAAAAGAAAAAAAAAAAGGTGTAGAGTCCCCACAAAAAACTACAGGGTAAGAGCAATGAAAGGTTTGTCAAAGGACCAGAGAGGAAGCAGAAATGAGAGAGGAAGGGTAATCTGCAGTCGACAGAGAACGGAACTAAGAATCAGATGCAGATCCTAGCTGTGGCTCTGACACACACGCATGAGATGACCATGGGAAGCCGCTTAGTTCCTGGTGGGGAAGATGGGGACAACAGTGACTTCACCAAGTGGCCGAGACAATTAAAGGAAAGTGTGTGGAAACTTTGTTCCTTAAAGCATTGTGCACATGTACGTTACCCAAATAACTGTCCCCGTTTGCTATTAGTAATTGGTAGTGGTGGGTTTTATATTCCCCCCCTCAACTCTAAGAACTAGCCAAAAGCTTTTAGCTGTTCCCCAGGATAACACCTCATGCACTGAGAAATACAATCCTTCTAAATCTTGTACCATCATTCATTAATCAGTCAGCACCACAAGCAACTTTTTTCTTCACTTGTTACTTTTTCCTACTGCCATTTACTCTGCTCAACCACAGCAGAGATTTTAACGAAGCTGTCGGGAGGGGCAGTGGTAAAGTTCATAACAGACTTCTCCTGGGGAGGGAAGCGATAGCTGCTGATGCCTACCTTTTCACCATACAGGGTGGCCCCTGGGGCAGTTGGTCCAAGGAAAGGGCCCCTTCTAGGGCTCCCTCCTTCCATAGATGCCTTAACTCTTCCAAACGACTCAATGGGCTAAAGAATTATCAACTCTTACGGTGCTCAAGAAAACAAGCAAAAACGGCTTACGTTGTATTCCTAGCTTGCCAGCTACTTAATATGAAATTTTTATTCCCTACCACACCTACCTCCCAGGATTTTCTTGAGAGCGAAGTACAATTTTTGTGAAAGCCCTTTGGAACCTAAATCACTACAAAATACGTTGTGTCAGGGTATCTTGGAGCGAAAGGAGTTTTTTCAGTTCTCAATTACTGATAACTTGGCTGCCCGTTAAACTTCCTGAGACAGAACTAGTTTCCAGGCTGCTCTGTCCAATGCAACTTCCTGCACTAGCAGAGATGTTTTGTACCTGCAATGTCCAATACAGTAGCTATTGGCCCCACACAGCTGTTGAGTACTTGACATGTGGCCAGGGCAACTGGAATACTGAATCTTTTCACTGTATTTAACATACGTTATCTTAAATGGCCACATGTGGTTAGTCATAACCAAACTGGAAAACACAAGCCTCAGACAGTTAAGACTTGGAAAATCTAGCTGTAACTCCAAAGTCTGTGATACAAGGCACAAGGCCATTCACTGAAACTGTGCCAAGGGGGGGTGGGGGGGGAGCAGGATTATGAGGGAACAGATGTGCTTCCCTTTAAGACAACTTGATATAACCAAGTTCAAACTTAATATTAATTTGGGGGAGGTAATTCCCATTTACAAAATACTCATGTTCCCCTTTAAATACTAGTTTTGCAAATATGTTCAATATATGTCCCAATTTATACACGGTTTTTCAATGCATCCATTGCACAAAGCAAGATACGCATGCAGAGAGGTCAGGGCAGGGAAATGTCAGGGAAATAGGGACAAATAAATCTGGCTTGCCTTCTCCACTATGTCCCTCACAGTCCACGCAACAAAAATTTATTGGGCACGCACTACATAACAGGATTAACGGGGAAAAATGATTAAGTCCTAGACTCTGTTCTTGGGGACCTTATCAACAAGAAACCAGATAAGGCAGTATACAAATCCGACACTCTCTTCCTCCAGTTCTTGCATCCTGCTACTTGACAGCAAGGGGACAGAGAGCTGTTCAAACCTGCATTACATAAGGCTCCACCACACAGCTACACTCTGAAATGGTGAGTACATTTTAACTCTATTACATCAAAGGGGATTGGGTCTTTGAAAAACAAATCGGCCCAAGAATATAAAACTTCAACATATTTGGGGGACATCTGTTCACATCTCTTTCAACATTTAATACGAAACACAACACCGTGGGCCTAAGTAGCTACTGCTAACAAGTGGCATCCCCTGAGCCCTCCCCATTTGTCAGGCACAAATCTACCTGTACTACCTGACTTATTCTTCAAATTAGCGTACGAGGCCTATACTAGTGTTATGCTCCATTTATAAGTGGGGAAACTGAGACTTACAGTGATGGAGGAAGTTAGGCATTAATCCCAGTTTAAAACTCTGCCTTGCCAGTCCAAGGCAGAGGCTTTTAGCCCTCTATCAGCTCGGAGAGAGCGGACAACGAAGTACAAGGGATAGAGTGGGTGTTTTCCAAACAGGCATTCCCCTGCCAGAGAACTGGACACAGAATGTCCTAACAGGGCCGTTCGAAAACTGCTGGCCAGGACATCTGTGGGGAGCATCTAATGAAGGTCACTGCAGGCGCCGGGTAAAGCAAAGGTCAGGGCCGAGCCAAAGCACGGGAGAAGGGTGGCGGCACAGCGCGCGGCTTTCTGGAGGGCCCCGGGAGGCGCTGGGAAAGGGAGAACTGGGATCCCGGGGCCCCGCTTCTCGCAGGCGTTGGGGGCTGGGAAAGGAAACCGCGGCGCGACACCAAGGAGACAGGGCCCCGAGGCGAGCCACCTCCCAGGCGGGGCGAAGGGCGAGCAATCGCGGACGGCGCCCGGGACGCAGGCGCCCGGGAAGAGGCCGCGGAGCGAGAAACCCCCCCGCCGCTGCGCCGGGGACCCCCGCCCGCATGCGCACGCCGGGCCGCGTCTCACCTGCTCCGCGCCGGCGCCGACACGCTCAGCGTCCGGGGCAGCCCCACCGCGCCGCCGCCCCGGCCGGGTGCCGCGCGGGGTCCGGCGAGAAGCAGCCAGCGACGGGCCGCGCCGCCGAGGGCCGTGGAGACGGCGCGCAGGAGCCGGGCGCCCCCCGGGGCGGCCATAACCGGTGGCCGGGTAACAACCGGAAGCGACGCGGGCCGCACGGCAGCGCCAGCGAGTGGCTTGGCGAGTGTGAACGGGCCGCTGCGCCGGCGCCGGACGCCCGGGGGCCCGCGGGGAGGAGCGCGGCGGCTGGGGTCCCGGCAAGGGCCTGCTCTGTGCGGCGGCCGCGGGCTGCGCGCGCCTTCCGGGTGACCTATAAACCCGGCGGCACCCCAAGTGCAGCGCCTCCCCCTGCCTGTTCCCACGCCTCCCGGGCGGGTGTGGCCTCTAGGGGGCGGGGCTGAGCGCGGGGTTGGCGTACCTACCGACCAGGTTCGCCGGCACCTTGCTGCTCCGTCCACCGTGGGCGCGCAGGAACGATGAGTTGTCAGTGGCAGCCGAACGTCAGACCGCAAGATACTATACAAACGACCTGCAGGTAACGAAACCGCTTCTGTTCCGCACTTCTCTCGCCTTCTCCCTGTTAAAACAGAACAAAAACCAATGTGGGCGATTATCATCCCGGAGTTCAAATTAGGGAAAAAAGGAATTCTGGGCATTGTCAAACAAGGACAGTAGGAAATTCCACAATGCCAACAGGCGTGATACACAGAGGAACAATTATGATTATAAAGTCATAAAGATCGCAATAATGAATAAACTCGGGGATACTTGGAGAAAGCAGGTAATAATCCAGGGTAAATAAATGCTCGTTCAGCACATGAAATCCTTGAGTTTGGAAACTTTAACGACCTGAGATTTTTTTTTTAAGGGCTTCTACAAAACGCAAGAAAGATGAAATTTAAAATACACGTTATCGTGAGTGATACGTTGTGGTGGAAAGAACGTGGGCTTTGAGGTCAGAAATAGCAATGTTCAAATCCAAGGTCTGCCACTCCTGAGCTCTGAGACCTTGGATGAATTACTGTCCTCGAGGATCAGAGTTTCCAAAACACTTAAACACTGATAAGATGTTCCAGTGTCCAGGGCCGTTCTGAGGGTTACAGAAAAAATCGCGCAATGGCATACTGCGTCACAAACATTAATATGATAACTTCCTGAGCCCCTTCCTAAAGCCATCTTTAGAGACGCTAAAGGTCAAAGTCAAATGGATATTTCAGATGTGCTAAACACAATAAAAGATACTTTAAAGAATATTCAGAACAAGAAAGTATGGACCGAGTAAAGTTTCTCGAGACAATGTGTGCTGGGCATTGAACCTGATGGCAGAGAGAGGGCAGTCATTTAGCTCCCAAACTGCCTAACTCTTCCCATAAAGAGAAAGACTTTAAGGCTGGAAAGGGCACAACAAACCCTAACAAGTAGTCGGAAAGAGGAGATTGTGAAGAACAGTTAATTTTTTTTGTAAGATCAAATCTTCAAAGTGAGATGAATTAATTGTAGGAAGAGAACAGGAGGGGCGGGGAGTGCAGACTTTCTTCTCTCAAATCCAGCTTCAGCTGGGTTATGGTGCTTTCAGCTTTGTGCTTGGTGGGGTAGTTTGTATACATTGTTCATCTTAGTAGCCCCCATACTACCAGCCACAGGACTTTGAGCATATCAGGTGGGCAGTAAATATTTGTGAATAAATGAATGTTGTCATGTAACTTCCAGTAGTAATCATAACAATTCATGAAGCACGTACATGAAAATCAAAGATGGGAAAAATGTTCTCCGGATTTTCAATGATGAATAAGGCTGGATTCCAGAGATTACAAATATCAATTCAGTAGTATTCCAGAGGGGATTTATAAACATGTGATCCCTGAACACAGATTTAAAAAGCAATATGGAGTTACTGAGGAAGAGCTTTTGCTTATGTATTTCTCCATCTTATAAAAATCCCATCCCCCGGGCACCTGGCTGGCTCAGTCCATAGAGCACATGACTCCTAATCTCAGGGTCATGAGTTCAAGCCCTACCTTGGGCCTGGAGCCTATTTAAAAAAACAAAAATACAACTTCCACCCCTCCATCTTTGAGTCTGTCAAAATCTGTCCATATTTTGAAGCTCATTTCAAATTCCGTCTTTCCCATGAAGTTGTACCTGTTTATCCCAACAGATCATCCTTCCCCTCTGCTGAATGCCTAAGATCTGTCTATTCTTGTTAAAACTGATAGCACCTGTTATTTCAAATAGAATAATGTTCATGAGAGTGCTTTGTAAACTGAAAAGTGTCATAAAAATTCAGATTCCGTGTTTGTTGAGCACCCACTGTGCACTTCATGGTACCATGTACTCCCTCACACACACTCTCTGTAGCTCCTGTAGACAGAAGCTCCCAAAGTAAGGATGCTGTCTTCTTCATCTTCATCTTCCCAGCACCTGGCATAGCGCCTGGCACAAAGCAGCCATTTAATAATGTCTTTGCTAAGAACTGTGTTAGGAACTTCCACAATGTGTATCTCATTTCATTATCACAGCAACTCTGTAGAGTAGACATGCCTTTAATCAAAAACTATTGACATAAACAATATGGAGATCACCGTGCGAGTGCTACAGACACAGCAGTGAATAAAATAATCCCTGCCCTCTTATTTTACAGCTGAAACTAAGGTGCCCAGGGTGTCTTTCTTGGCATCATACTGCTAGTGAGTTGTAGATCCAAACTGTAAATACAGGTTTTCCTGCTTCCTGGTCCCAAATCAGGGCATAAACACAAGAAATGATATTTTTATTCTTCTTATTTTATTATGTATTTATGTATATAATTATATATATATACACATTTTTTTTTTAGAGAGGGAGGAGCAGAGGAAGAGAGAGAATCTCAAGCAGACTCCATGCCCAGTGCAGAGCCAGACACGGGGCTCGATCTTACCACCCTGAGATCATGACCTGAGCAGGAATCAGGAGTCGGACGGTTAACTGACTGAGCCACCCAGGTACCCCTATTATTGTATATTATTAATGTGTATTTACATGTCACATTTTTCAACTCTATATTCGGTAGTAGATGTGTAAGATTCTACACAGTCCATATAATTTAGGGATAAGGTCAACAATTATCTAAATTTTTTTTAAAAAAGAGTACAAAATTAGACCTAAGTATATTTCACCCCTAGAAATTACTCCATCCGCAGGTAATTTATTAACATGACTGATGATACTGGTATGTTTCCTAAATTTAAGGATGTAATTGATATTTAAATTAATTGACCTTTCTGCCTACTGTCTCACCTTACTCTAAGACATCCTCCATACTGCTAGTAGGCTGATCCCATTAAAATACTGATATGATTGTGTTACTTTCTTGATAAAAACCCTTGAATGACATTTCATCACCATTTATTAATATAAAACAAACTGCTCAGCTGGACACTCAGCTCCCCTCCAGCTCTGCCTTCCACTGCCCATCAATCCCTCATCCTGCCTTTCTCTGCAGGTTATGTTGACTTCCTGAACCTGGTTGACTTAGAGCCAGCCCCCAGGACTCCAGTCCTTGGAGGAACCATTCTCTGACACATGCGCCTTTGGGAGCCTTACACACTAGAAATCCCTCTGTCACAGCTTACGCTTAAATTGTTATATGCAAATAAGAGCTTGGATCAAGTGACTTGCTCAGTTTCAGGTCCCGTTTCTTTGTTAAGATTACTTTTTATATACTTTTTAACTTTTTAGTGTGTCCTTCAAATGTTAGTAGTTGTCTTTTTTTGTCATGTCAGCCACTGGTGATGAACAATTCGTTTGGGGTTGCAAAATGCAGGTGTCCTAATCCTATCATTCCTTCTTCATTGATCACCTAGCCTACTTCTATAGACAGATTTGCCTTCATCTTCTATTCATATCTACTGAAGTAAAAACTCGAAAAAGTAGGATAAATGCTTGGTTGTTTCCCTTTTTTTATCTGCCATACTTACAGCTTTATGTTCTCTCTTTATTCAAAAGCTAGTTGGCTTCAGAGGGGAGGGGGTGGGGGAATGGGATAGGCTGGTGATGGGTAGTAAGGAGGGCACGTATTGCATGGTGCATTGGGTGTTATAAGCAAGTAATGAATCATCGAACTTTACATCAAAAACCAGGGATGCACTGTATGATGACTAACATAATATAATAAAAATAATAATAATAAAAAAGCTAGTTGGAAAGGTTATAGTCTTCTGGGGCACCTTGGTAGCTCAGTCGGTTAAGTAACTGACTCTTGATTTCGGCTCAGGTCATGATCTCAGTGTTATGAGATTGAGCCCCTGGTCAGGCTCTGCACTGGGCATGGGACCTGCTTAAGATTCTCTCTCTGCCCTCCCTCCCTTTAAAAAAAGTTATAATTTTCTTTCTTTTTTTTTTTTTTTTAGATTTTATTTATTTATTTGACAGAGAGAGAGAGGAGTACACACAAGCAGGGGAGCAGCAGAGGGAGAGAGAAAAGCAGGCTCTCCCCTGAGCAGGAAGCCCATGTGGAGCTTGATCCCTGGATGCTGGGATCATGACCCAAGCTGAAGGCAAATGCTTAACCGACTGAGTCACCCAGGCACCCCTATAATTTTCTAATAAATAGTATATTTCACTAAATTTTCAAAATCTATTGGCATAAATTTTTTCCTAGTATTAATATTTTTTTTTAAATCTCTGATATATTGGGGTGCCTGAGTGGCTCAGTCGTTAAGTGTCTGCCTTCGGCTCAGGGCGTGATCCCAGAGTCCTGGGATCAAGCCCCATATCTGTCTCCTCCGCTGGGAGCCTGCTTCTTCCTCTCCCACTCCCCCTGCTTGTGTTCCTTCTCTCTCTGGCTGTCTCTCTCTCTCTCTCTCTCTCTGTCAAATAAATAAATAAATAAATAAATAAATAAATAAATAAATAAATCTTTAAAAAAATATCCCTGATATATCTATACCTACATTGCTTTTCGTATTTCTTATATTATTTTCTGAGTCTTTTTTCTTTGAATAATCTTAGCAAAAGTTTGTTTTATTAGCCTTTTCAGATAACAGCTTTGGACAGTGATTTTCTGTGCTATATCTTTGTTTTCTAATCTTATTCATTTTTTTTTTTAACGATTTTATTTTTAAGTGGTCTCTACACCCAGTGTGAGGCCAAGATCAAGAATCATACACTTTACCAACTGAGCCATCCAGGTGCTCCTTATTTATCTTTATAATTTATTTCATTCTGCATTCTTAGAATTTACTTGTTTGTTCTTTTTCTAACTTCTTAATCTAGATACTTAGTTTATTAATTGTCAATTTGGTTTTTAAAAGAAGTATTTAATTTCTCTAAGTATTTAAGTTTCCTCTAAGTAGTGTGTTTGGCTGTGTCAAGAGTTTGAAACGTGCTCTTTTCTGTATTGTTTGGTTTAAATATTATCAGATTTCCATGCTGTTTATCCTCTGATGTTGAGCCATTTGGAAGTGTTTTAAATGCCTAAATGTACAAAGGTTAGAAGTCAGTAACACCGCAGAAGCAAAGATCAGTGAACCTGAAAACACAGCAATAGAAAGTTTCCAGAATGACATCCAAAGAGAAAAAAAACTAGAAGAACATAAGAACATGGCATTATTGGCCTGTCAGACAATATCACATGATCTGACACACTTCTTTTTGGAGTCTCAGAAGGAAAGAGAATGAGACTGAAGTGAAGACGTTTAAGACATTTTTAAACCAACAAAAATTAATAGAGCTATTGTTCTCAGACTCACTGAAAGAAGTTAGATAAAGAAGGTCTTTGGTGGGCAGCTTCTGACATGGCTCCCGTGATCCGTACCTGCTGGGATTCACACCTAGGTGTAATCCCCTCCTCTTGAGTGGGGGCTGGACCTAGTGATTGCTTCTAACAAATAGAATACAGCAACAGTGATGGGATGTCACTTGTCCACTATGTTACAAAAGACTGTGAATTCTGTCTTGCTGGTTCTCTCTGTTGCCCTCCTGGTTTACGTGCTTTGATGAAGCCGTGCTGGGGACGCTCACATGGCAAAGAACTAAGGACAGCCTCTAGCACACTGCCGGCAAGAAACCGAGGCCTTCGTCTAGCTATCCAGTCATGAACCTGAATCCTGTCAGCAACCATCAGAGCAAGCTGGGAAGCAGGTCATTCTTCAGTGGAGCCTTGAGATGACTGCACCCCAGCTGACACCCTAACTGTGGTCTCTGAGGGACCCTGGAGCAGAGGGCCCAGCAAAGCTGCCCCAGATCCAGAAACAGATAATAAATGTTGTTTCTGTTCATTATACTTTGGAGCAATTTGTTATACAGCGATAGATAGCTAATATAATGTTCTTCAAGAATAGTGAAATTGAACCCAGAAGGAAGGACTAATAAGCAAGAAGAAATGATAAGCAAAAAATTAGCAACCATATGGGTAAATCTAAATAACAATTGGTTGTAAAATAATAACACCAACTATGATCTCATGAGAAGATAAAAATAAGAGTAAGAGAGAATTACATTGTTGAGCCAAAATGCAATTAGTAATAAGACCGAAGTGTTATTGACACAATCCTCTCTCCCTTTCTTCTTTTTGGTTACAGAATGTCTTGCATTTTAGCCGAGCACATGTCTTACTAGCCAAAGACTACATTTCCCAGCCTCTTGTGCAGGTAATGTGTCCCTGTAACAGCTTTTGCTAAAGCCACGCAGGTAGAAGTGATGTGTGCAACCAGATAACCTTTTTTAAAAGGAAGCTCTGTGTTTTCCTTTCTGTCTGTTTTCCTTTCCCACCAGCTAGAAAATGGCAACAACCAGGGTGATCATGTGAGACGCAAACACAGAAGCTAAATACTAGAGACGACAGCCGGTCAGAACCAGCCTACCAGCCTGGGTTCCCGCGTGACTGCGTGTGGCAGAGTCGCCTCCCAGTGCTGATGCTGCTTCCCTGCTCTGCAGACCCCCAGCCCACTTCTGAAATGCTCCTGAGACAGAAGGTAACAATGATGCTCCTGAAGGTACTTATTTTAAAGACTTTTTGTTACCACAGCCTAGCCTCGATCCTGACAAATACATTATTTAAGCTCCAAAAGAAAGGGAAAAAAGCATTTAAAAGCATGTATTTTAAGAGAATAAAATGAAATCTTGAAAGTAAGTCCCAATATCTCAAAAGTCAATGGATTAAATACACCAATGAAAAGGCAGACTTTCGTTGAGGATGTGAAAATTCTGACATTATGACATTTAGAAGAAATATATCAAAATTAGAAAAAGTATAAAAGGATAAATACCAGGTAAATACAGTCAAAAGATAGCTTGCTGTATTGCTGTCCAATTAAAGGGACTTTATTTAAACCCAATTAAATAGACCAGGAAGAAATGTATTATAAAGAATAAACATGGTCACTAAAAAATGCTAAGCATTTAAATTAATTTGGAATCTCTAGCAACTGTAAACGTACAAGTATCTAAGAACATAGCATATATTTATGAATATATATTTTATATAAAACAATTTCATGGGGAAATGGGCAAATACGCAATCACATAGGGAGATTGTTAACGTACTTGTTTTGGTAATTAATGGATCAAACATTCAGTAAGACTAATAAACTTGACATATGTAGTAACCTGTACTTAGTTAAATAATCTAATTTTCTAATTAAGTACAGAGGGAACGCTTATAAAAATTGACAGCGTCCTGGGTAATAAAATATCAGTAACTCTTAAAAAATTGATATAGAGACTACATTGTAGTTGAAAATAAAAATAGCGGTTATTTACTTTGTTCTAAAACTTAAGTATTTCGGAAGATAGAAACTTTCTAGAGTTATGTGTCGGTTAACTACCCTGAGATATTTATAAAATTCTGATATTTCAATGTTGGCCTATCTTGTTTTCAGGACCGTATTGTAGTAGAGGTCACTAACATACATTGGTCGTGCTTTATTCACACTATTATTATTGAAAAAGGTGAACTGCACAATGTTAATTCATTTCTGTTCAGTTTTAAGTTAGGGAAAATGGTCAGAAATTCTTTCAACTCTGCAATTTAAAAAAATGCAACGTAGGCTGTGTTTTTAATTTCTAAAATTTGGGCCAAAGTATTTCTTGTCAAAATAGTTTCCAAAGATCTAGTTTCACCAGGCATAGGAAAATCACCCAGTGCATTTATACACATATGTGTGAGGCAGAGACAGATTGAAATTGCCCTTGAGTGATACCAGTGATTTGATTTTCTTGCCAATAGCTCAAAAGTCTTCTTTAGCCTCAGGCCTAGACTAAGTCATCTTAAATGTTTGTAGAACAACAAACTGGCCTATTGTGCACCTCATTCATAGGGTCCAAGCCAGGAGAATATATGGTCTGTGGTGCTGTTCTTTCACAATGTGTCATTTTGAATGTTTTAGTACAAAACACATAATAAATGGCTGTAAGTCCTATTTCCTTGCAAAAGATTGCTACCTTGAGGTATTAGTTCTCTTTTTCAGCCATATCAAAATGATTATCTTATAATTCTGTAGGTCAGATTTGAAATGGGACTCACTGGGCTAATAACCCTAAGGCACCAGCAGGGCCACATTCCTTTATAGAAGCTATAGGAGAGAATCTGTTTCCTTGTCTTTTCTGGCTTCCAGAGGGCCACCTGCATTTTTTTTTTCTTCATCTGAGAGAGAGTGAGAGCAAGAGAGTGAGCACAAGCAGGGGGAGGGGCAGAGGAGAAGCAGGGAGCCTGATGTGGGGCTCATTCCCAGGACCCTGGGATCATGACCTGAACTGAAGGTAGAGGCTTAACCAACAGAGCCACCCAGGCGCCTTCTTTATTTTTTTCCCACCTGTATTTTTGGGCTCACTTCTAGCTTTAAGAAATCAGCAATATCTGGTCAGCTGGTTGAGTCCTGATATCATCACATCTCTTGGATCTTTCTCTTTTTTAAAATATTTATTTATTTATTTATTTATTTATTTATTTATTTATTTATTTTTAAGTAATCTGTATCCCCAACATGGAGCTTGAACTCAGGACCGCAAGATTAAGAGTTGCATGCTCTTCTGACTGAGACAGCCAGGTGCCTCTCCCTGACCTTTCTTTATCATATCTCTGTCTTACCACAGCAGGAAAGGTTTTCACTTTTAACAACTCATGTGATTTGTGGGGGCCCATCTGAATGATCTAAGGTAATCTCCATTCTCAAGGTCCCTACCTCTAATCACATCTGAAAAATCCCTTTTGCCATATAAGGTAACATATTCACAAGTTCCAAGAATTAGGTCATAGACGTTTATATGGGCCATTATTTTGCCCCCACATTTGAGTTTAAATATCAAACAAGTTCAGCATTAATACTAACCATTAGAGGATCCTTTCCATCATCACTTTTACTTTCTGGCCTGATTCTGATCACTATTCATTAATTAAGATTTCAAGACTTTCCTCAACATACAGAAGTAATGCGTATTGTGCCTACTATTGTCCCTACCAAAGATTCCACGGTCACTGAAATGTTTTACAAGAGAATAAATACGATAATAGCTAACATTTATTGAGTGCTTATTCTACTCAAAGTACTCTTCTAGGTGCTTTACATGTTTTGAGTTATTTAATCTTCACAAAAACCCTATGAGGTGAGTATCGGCATCATTACCATTTTACTGATGAATGAAGTTTCTTGAAGTTTACATTTAAATTAAATGAGGTTTAGGGTGTTATCAAAAGAAATGATAGCAGATGGCCCTCAGTATAATGGTTTTTATAATATACAAACACAGAAAATGTATTACATATTTTATATTACATTCTATCAAAGATGAACATATTCACCTTTAGATTTGAGAGAAAAACTAGAATGGAATCTATACATTTTCATTTCTTTGAATCTGAAAGAAATGCATGTGCTGGTGTGTGTATACACTTGTATACATGATTATGTATGTGAAGAGTGATTAACTCAGTATATAAAGGGATTTCTTCCGGTTGTTTTTCATCTTGTTCCTGACATTTTTGCTCTATGATATCTGTTCAAAACATTAAGTGTGTATTTTGCCTTTGGAATTAATATGCAGATAATAATTTGGAGTTGTTAATATGCTTGTGTTGGGGAGGAAAGATTTTACTGTACCCATCAAGGTTCTTCTGGCTGATCTAAGAATTAAATTGACATGCAACAGATCAACAGGAAAAAATCAAATTTAATTTTGTTTCACAGGGAATCAAAGACATAAGATTCCAAAGACAGTCAAATGAGGTATATATGACATCCTGAACTAAGGAAAAGGGGGTAGAGGGTTTGGAATTTCAGAGGGAAAGAAAACAATCCACAGGAAGATGAAAAAGAATAAATGTTTGGTAAACAAATGGTTTTCTGGGCCACTCAGAAACAATGGGACAAAGAGAGGGTTTTGATCAAACAGACCTTCCTAGGCTGCTCCCTTCTACCATAACCAATTCATATTACAATGTAGGTAACTGTGGTGATAGTTCTCTTCCTATAGCAGGTCCACAATCTAATCCTTTAGTCAGTAAAATTGCTTCCTAAGTCTTTTAATGAAGAAAGCTTGAAATAATCTGCATGCCAGAATGGCACATTGGGGCTGACTTGCCCTTGATTCCTGCACAGGCCAGACGAGAGTAAAAAAACAACAGTAAAAAAAAATTCAGTTAACAGGACTGTGGGACAGATTAAAACCAAGCTCCAGTAGGGCAGTAATTGATTTCTTTGGGTTAAGATTGAGTAACTAGAGAGCAATTGCCAAATATCCTTGGACTTGATTGACACACAGCTTCAGGTTACAAAAAATTGTTTTTGTTCTAGTCCAATGTCAATCATCACTTACAGGAGTTTCTGAATATTACTTTGTTGCATAGCCTCAGCTTTGGGGTCTGCTTTGAAGAATCTATTTCTATCAAACCTTTAAATTTTGACCAGCCTTTCAGCTTCCCAACTCTTTTTAAAAAGCTTCATCTTTGAGCAAATTAAAATCACTCTGCCTGCCATCTTCCCTAATAGATAAAAGATCTGTTAAAAAAAAAAAAGCCAGCATTTGACAACTCAGTGTTGGTGAGTCTATGGGGCAGCAGGTACTCTGATATATCCCTAGTTGGTGTGTAAAATGGTCTGACTTCTGTGGAGGGCAATATGATAATATTTATAAAATTACGAAATCATTTACCCTTTAATCCAGGAGTATAATATGAAATGATGTGCATACCATGTTTATTCGCATCACTGTCTGCATTAGCAAAATATTAAAAATGCCCTTCAAGTGTCCTTCATTCAGAGATTAGATGAATTGTGGTTCTACCCTGCGATGGAATAATATGCAGCTGGAAAAAAGTAAATAAAGCTCTTTGTGTACGGAGGCACAGTGCTTTCCAGGATATATTGTTGAGTGAAAAAAAACGAAGTGCACATAATATATCATCTTTTGTTTAAGAAAGAGGAGAAAATAAGTATTTACATTCATATGGCTTGAACCTGTGTAGATAAACACCGGAAGGATAAATAAGAAAAAAGGAAGCAGAACAGTAGGGACAGGTGGACAGGGTCAGGGCAGGGAGCAAGACTCCTCAAAGTGCCCTTCGTGGTAGGGTTTTAACTTTCAGACAATGCAAATGCATTACCTATTCAAAACAGAAAAAAACAAAGTAAACAAAGCTTTGAAAAGAAACAAGAGTCTTCTTTCCATGGTTCACTGCTTTTTCTGAGCATGTTATACTTTTTGATAATCTTGAATATGAACTCAAGGCATTTAAAAGCTGGAGAAAAATGCAACATTTCTCCTGTGAGAAAAAACTTAGAGCCAGGACATTAGAGGAAGCTGGATCCAGAAGAGCCTAAAATGGCAAAACAACATCATTCCCTAGCCAGCTGGGTCTAAATGGTGCTTAAACATCTGTATACATTGAGAAAACTTGGACCCCAAATGCTAAAGTGACTTGTCACAGTCACTCAGTTAATTTATGGAGAAATCAGCACAAGAATCTCTGGACCCCTAATTAACAATCTCAGTGTTTATGTCTTTACATTGTGATGCTCTCTCTTAGTTATAACAATACCCTCTCCAATGAGGTAAAACTAACGTGTGTCAAGTGCTTTAAGCATTTGGATCTATATTAACCACTTTGATCATCCCATTATATTATGATAAGCTAATATCATGCAATAGTTAAGGTCATGGGCTCTGGAGTTAGACTTTCAGTCTTTGCCTCATTTCTGACTTGCTGTGTGATCTTCGACAAATTACTTCTCAAGTCTCTGTTTCCCCATCCATAGGTTGGGAATATAACAGTACTCACCTCGGATGGTTGATGTGAAGAGTAAATGAGGTAACACATGTAAAGAACTTAGCCTGGCACCTAATGTGTGCTCCCTGAGTGTTTCCATCATTATAGCTTTTATTTTACTGGTGGAAATCTGAGGTAGACAAGAATGGTTGAGTATCTCGCCCAAAGACATGTTGGTTACAAGCAATGGGTCAAGAACTCAATCTAGGTTTTCTACTTAAAATCGCATCCTCTTTCCCATCCATAAATAATCCATAGATTCCATGCACTTGATTTTCCTCTAACTGTACTAGTTTTTCTGCTTTGACTTGCAAATCAGTCAATATGAACCTTTGCACAACAAAGAAAAGATAATAGTCCAATGTGTTTGGATAGGAGAAAAGGAGAAAATCTCATGTATGCAATCAGATTTGATTTTGGTGTCATCATAGGATCTAATGGATTATAAATAAATCTTAATTATTTTGGGGCACCTGGGTGACTCAGTCAGTTAAGCATCTGCTTTCAGCTCACGTCATGATCTCAGAGTCCTGGGATCAAGCCCCATGTCAGGCTCCCTGCTCAGCAAGGAGTCTGCTTCTCCCTCAGCCTCTCCCCCAGCTTGTGTTCTTTCTCTCTCTTATTCCCTCTCTTTAATTAAAATAAATTTTAATTAAAAGAAATTTTAATTAAATAAAATAAATTAATTAAATTAATTTTACTTATTTATATAATTATATAATTAATAAATTTAAATTAAATTAATGTTAATTAAAATAAATTAATTTTATTTTAATAAAATCTTTAAAATATATATATTATTTTGTGTATGCTAACATATTCCTTGATGTCTATACTTATATATAATTTTATATATACTGTAGACTATATATATTCTGTATACTATAGTATTATGTATACTATATATGTAATTGCATATATTTATATGTAATACTATAATACTTATTTGTCCTTCTGGTGTTTATATAGCTACTATAATATTTATATGTAATACTATAATAATATAATACTATAATAATAATATATATAATTTTATCTGTAACATAACAATGTAAATGACGTACATATATGGTATATAGTATATATAATTATATATAACATATGCATATAAACATTTGCATGTTTAAAATCATCTTAAAATGATTATGCAGCTGAGTAATATTCCATTATATATATAAACTACATTTTCTTTATCTATTTATCTATGGATGAATACTTGGACTGTTTCCCTATGTTGGCTACTAAAAATAACGTTGCAATGAATATAGGGGTGTATATAACTTTTTGAATTAGTGTTTTCATTTTCTTTGGATAAATAACTAGTAGTGGAATCACTGGATCTTAGGATAGTTCTGTTTTTAACTTTTTGAGGAACCTCCATATTGTTTTCCACAGTGACCACACCCAGCTTGCATTCCCACCAGCAGTGCATGAGGGTTCCCCTTTCTCCACATCCTCGCCAACACCTGTTGTTTCTTGTGTTTTTGATTTTAGCCATTCTGACAGGCGTGAGGTGGTATCTCAGTGTGGTTTTGATTTGCATTTCCCTGATGCTGAGTGATGTTGAGCATCATTTCATGAGTCTGTTGGCCATCCATGTCTTCTTTGGAAAAATGTCTATTCAGGTCCTCTGCCCATTTTTTAATTGGATTATTTGGTTTTTTGGTGTTGAGTTGTGTAAGTTCTTTATATATCCTGGATATTAACCCCCTTTTTGATATATCATTAGAAGATATTTTCTCTCATTCAGTATGTTGTCTTTTTGTTGTTGATCATTTTCCTCGCTGTGTGAACACTTTATTTTGGTGTGGTCCCAGTAACTTAATTTCATTTTCATTTCCCTTGCCAAAGGAAACATATCTAGAAAAATGTTTCTACAGCTGATGTCAGAGACATTACTGCCTATGTTTTCTTCTAGGAATTTTATGGTTTCAGGTCTCACATTTAGGTCTCTATTCCATTTTGAGTTTATTTTCTTGTTTGAGGGGATTATTATTATTATTATTATTATTATTATTATTATTATTAAAGTCAGACTTCCACTCCATCACTTCATGAGTCAAGGTCATTGCTGACCTCCACAGTGACCTTCTCACTGTCAAGTTTCAGTCCTCTTACTTCAAGGTCAGCAAGCAGCATTTTCATGTCAATACTCTTTTGCAAATGCCTCCTTCCCTTGTTTTCAAGGACATGTTTCTTGGTTCTGCTTCTTCTATCTCCTTTGCTGGTTTATCCTCATGTGCCCAAATCTAAATGTCCCCAAATCAGTTTGAGGACTGATCCTCAAACCTTCTCTTTTCGCTCTTTCTGCTGGGAGATCCCACGCAGGCTCCTGGCTTTAAAATATATGTACCTATATACTGCTAAAGCATTAATTTGTGTCTGGCTCCGGCCTCTAGCCTGAATTCCAGATCTGTTTTTCTTATTACTTACTCAACATCTCCACTTGAATGTCTAATAGGTTTCTCAAATTAGCATGTGCTAAATGAAATTACGGTTGACCCTTGAAGAACACTGAGGGTGGGGTTTAAGGGTGCCACCCCACCCTGCACAGCAAAAAAATCCACATGGAACTTTTGACTCCCCAAAAACTTAACTACTAAGAGCCTGCTCTTGAGTGGGAGCCTTACCTATAACATAAACGTTGATTAACACATATTTTGTATGTTATGTGTGTTATATGCTGCGTTCTTACAGCAAAGTCAGCCAGAGAGAAGAGAATGATATTGCAGGGAGCCCAATGTGGGGCTCAATCCCAGGACCCTGGGGTCATAACCTGAGTCGAAGGCAGACGCTTAACTGACTGAGCCACCCAGGTGTCCCGAGAAAACACATTCTTATCAGTACTGTACTGTTAAAAGTCTGCACATAAGTAGACCCACACAGTTCAAGCCCATGGTGTTCAAGGGTCAGCTATACTGATTTCTCAGTATCCGCCATGAACAAAACTCACTTCCCACAGCCTTCTCTGTCTCAACTAATGGCAACTCTGTTCTTTGGTTTTCTCAGGCTGAAAACCTTGCAGTCATCCTTGAGGCCTCGCTTAATCTCTCATCCCACATCCTATCATGCCATCCCTAAATCCTGTCATTTCTACCCTCAGGATATACTAAAATTAGACTACTTCTTACCCTCCATCTGCTACCACCCTGGAGGCAAACCACCATCATTTCTTGCCTGGATTATTGCAGTAGGCCCCCCATTGTATCTCTCTGCTCCTGCATTTGCTCTCCCTATAGTTTCTTCTTAACACAAATTTTATTAAAAATTTAAGTCAGATTATGTCATTCTGTCACAAGCTAGACCCCAAGACCTCACCTTTACTGCTCATCTCCACCCACCTTTGTCCCACATTTTTCCTTAAGCTCTTTCCAGTTTATCTCTTAACTCAGTCTAAAGACCCCATGGGCACAGCATTCCTGATGGAAACCCCAACTATCCCTTAAGCAATAATTCCTGGCTAGAGGGAGAGCTCCAGCAGCCCAGACTACCCAGACCAGTTTGAGCTTAACACCAAACTCACACCTGCACAGATGGACCAAGGAGGAGCACAAGCCTCATTTACATAACCTACAACTTACGTAACGTCTAGGCATGTCTCCTTAATGTTCTTGTGACCTTACACACACCTCTACGTGCAATGACCGGGCTCCCCTTTGTAAATATTCCTCCTAATCCTAAATAAAAGGCGCCTGTTCGCCCTTGCCTGGGGAATCACAGCTTTGGAGGTTAGTCCCCAGATCCCCTTATTTGCTGCAAATGTTTTTCTTTGTCCGACAGCTCCATCTGGTGTAGTTTCTATATGTGACTCACCAGCGAGTGAACTCACGTTAGTTCAGTTACAGTTCCTCTGCTCAAAATACTTGAATGGCTTCCCATCTCATTCAGTGCAAAAGTAAGATCCTTATAATGGCTTAGGAGACCCCGTAGGCCCTGTCCCTTCTGCTTCCCTGATCGCATTTCCTACCTCTCACCTGTTCTTTCCTGTCCCTTTTCATGTGCTCTTCCTTCTGCCTGAAATCAGGCTTTCCCTCCAGGCAGCTACATGCCTCACTCCCTCACTTTCTTTAGATGTCTTTTCAAAGGTTATTTTTAGTGAGGCCTTTACAAAACATAAAATAGCAATTGCCCACCCCCCCCATTCCCAATCTCCTCTTCTCTGCTTTCCTATGCTATAGAGCATTTATTGGCTATCTCACACATTTGTTTTTAAAAAAAGATTTTACTCATTTATTTGAGAGGGAGAGAGAGCAAGCTAGAGCACAAGAGCAGGGGGAGGGAGAAGCAGGCTCCCCACTGAGCAGAATCAGGGCTCCATCCCAGGATGCTGGAATCATGACCTGAGCCAAAGGCAGCCAGCCACTCAACCAACTGAGCCACCCGGGTGCCCCTATCTCGCACATTTTATACTTACTTGTTTATTGTCTGTCTTCATATCCACCCTTCCCCCACCACCTAGAATGCACTCTTCAGGAGGTTGGCAACTTTCATGTACTCCCAATAAGAGTATACTAAATACTCTTATTTAAATAAATCAATGTTTTGCCCATAGGAAGCATTTAATAACTATTAGCTAGAAGAATTAATGAGCTGAAACACTCACCCCTGGACTTGAAAGTAGAGTGAAGTGAAACAGCCAGAAATGCAAATCCAAGTGTGAGAAATATGTGGATAGCCTGGTGGGCCTGATTTCCCTGGAATAAAGAGGTCACAGGGACTGGAAAGCTACATAAGCTATGTGAGAGACCCAGGTCAGCCCCTGGGATTCTTTTTTTTTTTTTTAAAGATTTTATTTATTTATTTGACGGAGATAGAGACAGCCAGAGAGAGGGAACACAAGCAGGAGGGAGTGGGAGAGGAAGAAGCAGGCTCATAGCAGAGGAGCCTGATGTGGGGCTCGATCCCATAACACCGGGATCACGCCCTGAGCCGAAGGCAAACGCTTAACCGCTGTGCCACCCAGGCGCCCCTGCCCCTGGGATTCTAAGAATGGTAACAATTATCAATGTAAGGTCTGCCACAAAGGCAACTTTTGCATATTGAAAACAATAATTGAGGATCAGTTTAAATCATTAAACAACAAAAATTCAACTGAATAGCTTAAAAGATCAAATTGACTTTATTGAATGATACGTGAATGGGGCAGCAGCCCATCTAGTAAACAGCAAGGAGCTCCTTTGAGCTGCAGAAAAGGAAAGGTTTTTAAAGGCAGAAGGGAGCCAAGAAGAGGAAATTATTAGCAAAGAATATTGTTTGAGGCAAGATCACCCTCCTTAGGGAGCAGAAGCGTCTATCAGTAAATTTCCTAGAGCTGTCCAGGAAATTCGTGTGGACCATTAAAGGTTACATGCATGCGGGGTTGAAACTGCAGTCAGGTTAGGCATAGTAAGTCTTGGTTTATTTATTCACATGGAGGCCTTAACATAAGTGACTCCATTTTTTATTAAGATTTTATTTTTAAGTTATGTCTACATCCAAAGCGGGGCTTGAACTCACAACCCTGAGATCAAGAGTCACATGCTTTACTGACTGAGCCAGCCAGGTACCCCATTTTAAACTTCTGGTTTTCTTTTAAACAAAATGAATGGAAGGTTGCAGCTTCCATAAGCCCACACTAGCTAACATAATTAATTACTATTAAGGGACACTGGAACTTTCCTCTGAAAAAGAAAATGTGTTCAGAAGGAATGATCAGAATCCCTTTAAACTCCTTCTGTCCAGAAATAGGGCTTGACAGAGTCAAAACTAAGTATAACGTTAAGGGAAAGTGTATTCAGTTTCCACTTAATTTGAAGATTGCAAACAAAGCCACAATAGACAAATTTAGGCAGCATTGGTCCTTTTCGTTCAATAGATGGAGCCAGAGTAGAAAGGCAACAGTCTGGCAGCTTGCGAAACCACACAAAGAGGGACTTGAAGCTGGGACTCCTCTGTGGATTCCAGCTCCTAAGAGTCCATTAGGCACCCACCCAGGGCTCTCACCCGTCGCTGACGGTTGCCTGGGGAGGTGGGGGGGCTCTTTCTGAGCCAGTGATGTACGTGCCTCTGCCTCAAACAGCCCTCGGCTCCACTTGCTCGTTCTCATGCTTCAGGCTGCAGTGAGCCTTCTGTGGCTTTCCTCGCAGAGAGAGGTGCTCCCTGCTACCCCCAGCCCTGCCCCCTGTTTATTTACTCATGGGCTAATCAGCCTGTGTAATTACATTGTGTTTACATGTTTATTATCTGCTTTTCCTGCTAGACCGTAAGTCCCGTAAAGGCAGGTGTCAGACCTGTCCGTCCCCCACAGCATGCTCAGCACCCAGCAGACAGGCCCCGGCATGTGGCGAATATTCGGGAAATATCTGTTGAATGGATTAATTGGACTTCTGGGTTGTTTGAAGTGCCAGGCACGATACCAAGATTCTTACATACATTTTCTCCTTTGTCTCTCAGGAGATAAGCGTTTACTGTGGAAAAGCTGAAGCTTTTTGGATAATTTGTCCAAGGTCACATAGCAAAGCTGAGAATTAAAACCAGGTCTTTCCCATTCTAAAAGCTCTGCTGTCACCTCACACAACTTTCGTAAACGAACAAACATTTGGTAAAGCAAGCAGTAGTGCATTATGGTAAAGTTTTCACAGGAAAGCCAAGGGGAAGAAGTAGGAGATGCCAGGAAATTGGCTTGGCCCTCAGTTTTGTGATTGCTCTTGCATTTGCTCCTGTGCCAGGCATTCCATATACTTCAAAATGAAATATGCTTCTGAGACGATTCAGATTTAAAGGAGAAGACGTAAGATCTTCTCTTCAGACCTCCTCCTCTCCTTGGAGGAGAGGAAGCTCATGCTTCCATCCAACTAACTACCTCCTTTCTTCGCTCTGTGGGCACACTCAAGAAAAAAAAAAGCAAAAAATTAGACTGTGTGACTGTATCATTGCAAGAAGGACGATCTAGTGTTGGACAAGTGGAAGGTAGTCATACTTAGACCAAGAGGAACACTTAGAGGGTATGAAAAGTAACAAAATAGAATGCACAAACATCTAGATCACCCATGAAGAAAGATCTGGAATCCAGAGATGAAAGTGTCTGTGCGGATGCGAGACAGGGTGTTCAGGAGCGGAAGAGAGCAAGACCGAGCAATAATGACCCACATGTAAAAGAAATAGAGTGAAACTGAGAAGCAGCTTGTTACATTAGTACTCAGGACAAAATGTGATCCAAATTCTGTCATTCTTTCAGTCATGCGAGTGTCACAATTAAAACTAAAACTTAACAAGGGAATACAAATAAAAGACCCAGCTTGAGATCTCAAATTTTTAGAAATAATATTCTCTTTGCATCTCCTAGCACTGCTGCAGAAAGTGACTCATACTTACAAAGTCCAGAAAGGAGCTAAATTACAGTGCTTTAATACAAAACAATTACCCTGGCGTACTCAAAATTTTCCTTAAATAAGTGAAAAGGAGGCCGTGACAGAAAAATCCCCCTGCACAACCTGTACAGAAGCCCCCCAGGGGGCAGTTGGCTAACTGCCTCGAGGTGTAGCCCAAACGGGGTGAAAACGTGAACTTTTTGCTCTTGTTTATCAAGTTCAGGTTGAGGATCAGCCAGGCCTGTGGTCCCTGGGAGGTGTGACTGGAGTCCTAGCTTGCTTTGTTTTCTTACCCCTCACTGCTTGCGTTGCAGTGACAGGTTTGCAGGCCCCCACGTGTGTTGTTCCATGAAAGGCTGGAAGGTCAGAAGGAAGGTGAGGGTGTCCCTCCCTACCCCACACACCTCTCCCACCGCTGCATGTCTGCAGCAGTAATGCCAGTGTCTAGACTGTTCCATCCTGCTGCCTGAGGCTGGGGTGTTCTCATCAGACAAGGAGTGATTCTGTTCTCCATGCACCCTCTCCAGAATCCAAAGTGAGCAGAGGCAGTTTCTCTAAAATTATATCTAGTTACTTCTTTTCTTTTCTTTTTTTTTTTTAAGATTTTTTAAAATTCATTTGCGAGAGACAGAGAGAGAGCACGAGCAGGGGGAGGGTCAGAGGCAGAGGGAGAAGCAGGCTCCCCACTAAGCAAAGGAGCCTGATGCAGGACTTGATCCCAGGACCCTGGGATCAGGACCTGAGCTGAAGGCAGACGCTTAACGGACTGAGCCACCCAGGTGCCCCTTTTCTTTTCTTTCCTTTCCTTTTCTCTTCTTTTCTTTATATTTTTGTACTTACTACAGGAAAATAAGTGTGTTTTAATTTTTTTCTCTTAAGAGCTAGTCACCTTTGTTTCCCCTCTATGGGGGAAGTACAGCTATTTAATAATTAGTGTTTGGGGTAGTAAAGAAGCTCCATTATGAAATGAATTCCAACCAGGCCAAAGATTTAAATGTATGAAAGGAAATCTAAAGGTACTAGAAGAAATCATAGAAAGGACCCCCATTAAACATGGTACACTGACCATATGCCTTTATCTTCTCTCCTTGTGGTAGGCTATATATGACCCCCAAGGATCCATCCATGCCATAATCCCCAGAACCTATGAATGTTCCCTGATATGACAGAGACTTTGCAGATGTGATTAAGTTAAGGCCTTCAAATAGATAATCCCAATTATCTGAGGGGCCCTGAGTGTAACAATAAGCATCTTTGTAGGAAAGACAGAGGGAGGAGATGTGACCACACAGACAGAGATCGGAGTGATGTGGCCACAAGCCAAGGAATGCTGGCAGCCACCAGAGGTGGAAGAGGCCAGGAACAAATTCTCCCCTAGAGCCACAGAGGGGAACGTGGCCCTGCGGACATCTTCACTTCAGCCCAGTGAAACTGATTACAGATTTCTATCCTCCAGAAATGTAAGGGAATAAATTTCTGTTGTTTTAAACCACCAAGTTTGTGGTAATTTGTCACAGCAGCCCCAGGAAATTGGCACACTTCTGGATCCATCCAAACCCCACCAAAATAACAGCTACAGGTGGGAAAATCATATAAAGATGAGGAGAACGGCAGAAAGTGACTTCAATAAATTTTTGGAAGCTGGAAATGAATGAATGATGAAAGGTGACCTACTTACCAGAGTAGAGAACAATGGAGCCTGAGACCCTGGAGAAGAAGATGTGCTCAAGGCATCAGATGCTTCTCCCAGAGAGGTCAGACTCGGGGTCTGCACGGACCAAGCAGGGGCAGAAGAGAAGAGCGGGACTGAATCTAGAGTTGGAGTGGAGGTGGGAACACGAACCTTGGCCCCTTGCCCCACCCCTTCCTCTGGTACTGGTCAGCCAGGAGCTAGTGTACTCCCGTTTCTCACCTCCCTCACCCCAGTCCAGTCCCCTGATCCCACCAGCACATGAGCCAACACATTCCTTCTGTTGGAGAGAACTAGTCACAAGGTTCTTCCTAAGGGGGTGGGAGATGCTGAGCAGGACTGGGCACGGGATTCTCCTCAACCACTCTGCACCATGGATGGAAGACATGCTTTCTGACGGCTACCACACTCTCTAGGCACATCTGCATAACATTTCAGAAGGTTGGGAATAAAGAGAAGATCCTAAGCAAGCCATGTAACGTCCTAAGGATCGGCACTGTGGCTGGCATCAGACTTTTCAACAGCAATACAGGTTCCTAGGAAACAGTAGAGCAACACCCTCGAAATTCAGAGATAAAATACCACTGAGAAGTTTGTGTCCAGCCAAACTCCCCAACTAGTGTAAGGGGAAAATTAAGGTATTTTCAGACATGCAGAGTCTCAAATTATTTGCCTACTGTGCGTCATCATGAAGGAGAAAGCTCCCAAAGGGCGCAGTTCCATCACAGTGTGGAGTAAACAAGGAAGAGGCGACATGGGATCCAGAAAAAAGCGGAGATGCACCAAGCAGACTGGCAAAGGGCAAGTGCTGGGATGCGGGTACCTGTCATGCCTGACAAGCAGCCCTCCAGGGAACAGAAGCCTGTGCTAAGTGCAAAAGCAAGACATCTAAGGAGAGAAATTTAGAACTGATAGGCTATTCCATGTGTTGAGAGTCTGGGGGAAAATTATTACTAAAAGTTTTCCAAATCTGTTGGATCATTTGGGGGAAAAAGTGGTGACAATAGATAGAAAAGGAAGCCATTTGGCCAGGTGATAAGGGGGATTAGCGGTTACTAATACTAGAGATAGTTATAATACACTGTTTGGGTCAGCAGTGAATAATATTTCAGTCTTAATTATGTAAACACTGACTTTTGACTAAACTAGAGATTTTGATGTCACTATATTTGCAAAAGGCAGGGAGTGAAGTGGCAAAGGTTAGAGTCAGATAAGAAATCAAAAACTCCAACAATTTCCTTTCCAAGATTGTAATATATATATTATATTGCAATATATATGCATTACTTAAGTAATCTCTATACCCCATGTGGGGCTCAAACTCCCAACCCCAAGATCAAGAATCACATGCTCTACGAACTGAGCCAGACAGGCGCCCCTCAATCTATTTTTTGACATATGTACAAGGAAGGTCACCACATCATTGAACAAGAGATAGCAAAAATGGAGACAACTTAAATACCTGTCCTTCAGTGAAATGGATCACAGTTAACTGGGGTGTCATGCAAGCATTAAAAACAAACAAACAAACAAACAAAAAACCCCGTATATACTGACATGAACTATCTCCTGAGAATGTATACAAAAATACCACGCAAACAAAATCAAGGTGGAGAAGAGTGGGTCCAATGTTACAGTACCACTATTTGGGGGGGAAATAAATCTATATATCAGTACATGCCTCTGCACAAACATTGAGTCTTGTGTATGCACAGTCCCTGGAAAGATACACAAGAAACTGCTAATAGTGGTTGATTCTGGGGAGAGGAACTGTGGTCAGGTGGGCAGGGATAGGTAAGAGACCTACGTTTTACTCTCTACCATTTTGTTACTTAAAATTTTATGCTGGCAAATGTATTACCTAGTCGAATGACTTTTTAAAGGGAGGAGGAGAACCAGTCTGGCAAGAGGAAGGAAGATTAAAACAAAGCAAAATTAGCCCCCTTCACATCACAGTTTAACACATCAAACATCCTCTTAAAATGTCATTACGCTATTTTTAGCATTTTTCCTTTAGGTGGCAGCATCTTCGTTTTGGGGACACAGTCCATCTGCCTCGCCTGGAGGATCAGTTCAGCAATAGTGTTTGGACGTCTTATTTTTCCTTTTCATAAGAAAAAAATTCTTAAAATGTTTGTTATATTTATAAAATGCATGACCTGGAAATGTTCCTGAGTATTGTATACAAAAAGCAGGTTACCAATCTGAGGGGATGTGAAAAATAATTCACCAAAATGTTGACAGCGATTTATGTCTGGGTAATGGGGCCATTAGTAGGTGAATTTGTTTTTCCTTTGGTGTCTTCCCAGATGGTCTACAATGAACACGGTGTTTTTCAAAACCTTGTTTATTCTCCTTGCTATCAGCCTCCTCAAGCGCTGGAAAGCTGAAAATGGTATGGGCTTGAGAATCATCTGGGACCCAAACATATCCAGTCTCACCACGCTCTTTAATTTCTTAACTGTGGCATGAAAATAATGACTGAGAATAGCACTATTAAAGCAGAGCTTGCGGGGTAAAGGATCTTTTTAATACTCCCCAAATCCAGAAGCAAATTTACTGTGAAGCTGGTAAAGCTCATGCTTCAGGGCCTCCCCCTCACTGACACTGATCCCTTTCAAAATGTTGGATCCCACTCAAATTCACAATTTTGAATTACAGGGCCCATAAATTATCCCGTTAGAGAACCTACCAAACCCAGATCTCCCATTGCCAAAGGACACCAAAATATTCTTTGACAACTTTTTTGCTATCCTGTGTGAGGCAGTCTAGTTCTAACTATGCTTTGAGGTTTGGGGAGGGTGCCTGTAAGCCCCCCACTAAACTGGGAGACCAAGCCTCAAACCCCTGTACCCTTGTTGGCTAGCGCATGTCTGGCACATTTCAGGTATTCAGAAGCCATTTGCAGCGCTGTTAAATGGCAGTGAATTGCGTGGAGAGGTGAAAGTCTGCCTAACCAATTTCTTATTCGTGGAGCAGTTGAGGAGTAGGCTTTGCAGAGCTGTTTCTGGTGACCAGCAGAAAGGGTGCTCTGTCTTAAGTAAACAGGGCCACGGAGATGACCCCCCATCCCCAGAGGAGCCCTGGGGCCTGGTGGGTGGATCCCGCTGAGCGAGTTATCATCGTGGTACCGCACAGGTGAACTCTGTCCCAGGAAAGGACTCTGTCTCCCCTCTTTGAAAAGATGCGTCAGCATATGTGTCTGAAACAGAGAAGAAAACAAATCTAGCACGTGACGTAAATCTCTCAAGCACAAGAATGCAAACTGCCGTAGGTTACCAAATGAGAAGAGTGAACAAAAACATCAGTTGCCATGTGACCCAGCACTTCCTCTTCTAGATATACACCCAAAAAGAAGAAAAGCAGGGACTTGGACAGACGCATACACCGTGTTCATGCCAGCAGCGTTCATAATAGCCGGAAAGTGAAAGTAACCAGAGTTTGTCAGCAGATGAACAGATAAGCAAAATGTGGCATATACATACAATGGAATAGTATTCAGTCTTTTTTAAGTTTTTTATTAAATAATCTCTACACTCCACGTGGGACTCAAACTCACAACCCCGAGATCAAGAGTTGCATGCTCTTCTGACTGAGCCAGCCAGATGCCCTGGAAGAGCATTCAGTCTTAGAAAGGAATGAAATTAACACATGCTACTTGAGCCTTGAGGACATTATACTAAGGGAAATAAGGCTGTCACAAAAGGACAAATATTGTATAAGTCCGTTGATATGAGATATCCAGAGTAATCAAAGTCCTAGAGACAGAAAGTAGAATGGTAATTGCCAAGGACTGGGGCCGGGGGAAATAGGGACTTGTTTAACGGGTGCAGAGTCTCAGTCTGGGAAGATGCAAGAGTTCTGGAAACGGATGGTGGTGATGGTCGCACAACAATGTGATTGCACTTGATGCCACTGAACTGCACACTTAAAAATGGTAAATTTTATGTTGTATTTATTTTACTACAATTGAAAAAAAAGCATGTGCCAAAGGACCAACCAGATGGAACAAGGAAGTAAATACTCCTATATTTTATTAATATCTTAACAAGACCGGGTTGATGGTCTATTACAGAACTGTTCTGGGGGACGCCTGGGTGTCTCAGTCAGTTAAGTGTCCGACTCTAGACTCAGGTCATGATCTCAGGGTTGTGAGGTCAGGCTCCGTGCTCAGCAGGGAGTCTGCTTGGGATTCTCTCTCCCTTTCCCTCTGCCCCTCCCCCTTTTTTTCACTCTCTCTCTCTCTCTCTCTCTCTCTCTCAAATAAATAAATAAATATTACAGAACTGTTCTGTAATATAGATGTGAATTATCTGTGGATGTTAATTGCTAACATCTAATGAAACCTTACTATGTGTTAGGAACTGTACTAAGGGAATTGTGTACATTATCTTAATTCTGGAACCCAGCCGGTATAGGTACAGATACTATTATTATGGTCATTTGCAAGTTCAGAAAGTAAGATACAGAAACTGTTTTAAGTCATTTGCCCAGAGGGCAGGGTTAGTACATGGTGGAGCCCAGATTCAACCTTGGATTCATTCTGACACTGGGAAGCATATTGCTAATTTCAGGGTTTGGGGTCTGTTTGGGTTTTTTTTGTTTGTTTTGTGTGTGTGTTTTTAAGATTTTATTTATTTGTCAGAGAGAGAGCATGCAAGCACAAGCAAGGGGAACGGCAGGAAGAGGAAGAAGCAGACTCTTTGATGAGCAAGGAGCCCGACAGAGGACTCGATCCCAGCACCCTGGGATCATGACATGAGCCAAAGACAGACGCTTAACTGACTGAGCCACCCAGGTGTCCCTTTTTTTTAAATAAACATTTTTATTGATATTAAGTTAAATACTTGTTTAAAGAATTTGTAAGGAAAGGAATCTGAATCAGGAGGATCCAGATGACACTGATAATCAGCCTGGAGAATATGAGTTGAACAGCACTTCTCTCAGCATAATGCCTAAAACAATGCTTTGGGGCGGGGGGTGCCTGGGTGGCTCAGTCAGTTAAGCTTTTGACTTTTGATCTCAGCTGAGGTCTTAATATCAGGGTTGTAAGTTCAAGCCCTGCATGGGGTTCCGCAGTAGGTGTGGAACGTACTTAGAAAAAAATAAAATAAAATAAATAAAACAATGCCTTGGCAAGCAGCCCCTTGTATTTACTATGGAGTTGGGGTAGTCAAGTCTAAATCCAAGGGCAGGGGAGCTGAAAAAGCAACAATGAGCAAATATTCCATTTTGGATACAAATGATTATAGCAAATATTCCAAAATGTCACTTTAAAACTTTTTTTATTTTCAGACTTTATCATTGTAATTCCTGACACATTGTTCAGTATTAATTTTTTTAAATAAGCATAAACTGGGCAAAACACTGAGACCAACTAAAGAAGTCAGGGGTTGTATTCTGTTGATTTACAGGACTGCATCTTCCCCCAAAGGATTGACTGGATGTGTTATTGTATTATCTTTTCAAATGCGTATGTGCTGTGTATGTGTGTGTGTGTGTGTGTGTGTGTGTGAGAGAGAGAGAGAGAAAGAGAGAGAGAGAGAATACACATACACAGTGGTCGATTAAGACATGGGTTTACCTCTCCGACCTCCCACATCCCCATCAAAGTAACAGAAAAGATTCTTTGAAGAGAATGAGATAACAGCATAGGAAACAAGAAAAAGCGTCATCAGCAAACCAGAAGTTTTGAGACATTTCTGAAAGAGAAAACAGATAGATGAACTGATGAGAAAGTGTAGAGAAAACTGTAGGCCCGGGCCCAAGAACTGAGCACATACCTTCCGCAGGAGGCCCCAGAAGGCAGCTCCTGCTCCGAGGACAATATGATGATGGGTGTGGGGCAGTCATCGGTGGCCTCGTTAAGGAGAAGGACGCAGTGCCTCGGCACAGCTGGGTCCCTTTCCTCTGACCTGTGTAAACAGAGTTTGGCAGCTGAAACTTTTGCCCTCGGGCTAAAAGCCAGCGCTGCCCTCTAGAAAGCAAGCTATCATCAGCTCAGAGAGCATGCTCGGTGAGGATTATGGGGCCTAAGAGATGATATGAAGAAATTCTGAATCTCCATAGTAAACTCAAACTGGAAATCACCAGACTTCAAACGCACCTCCACCCCTCCACCTGGAAACCTCTCGGCTCTTGGATCTGCTTGCTTGTGCTTTGCCCACAGGAAAACCTACCTGGAAGCCTTCCCGTCCACAAACTCCACCTACTTATATAAAAACTGCTGTCAGTCATTCTCTTCGAGTGAAAAAGCTTAGAGAAACAAACATAAAGCCCAGAAGAGGAAACCCACACAAGCTACTGATACTAAATTAAGGTGTTTGTGTAGTTCTTCATTCATTTGTATAAAAGGACAGCAGGGAACCTCAGACTTGGGAGAAAAAACAATACAAAAGGAAAAGCCTTAGAAAAATAAATAACTGAAGCTGGAGGAAAAAGATAATCCAAGCAGTTGGAGTATTAAAAAAAAAAAAAAACTAAGGAACGCACACACAGATCGCTCACATTCTTAACACCTGTATTAGCCAGTTAATACAATTAATATTTGAAACAGTTTCATAAGAGCAATAAAAATGCTAATTAATATCAAGAATTTATAATCTGCATTCTTTTAAGACAATTATAGTTTGCAATGAAAGGTAACAATCAGACAACATGAAAGAGTTCTTGGAAAGTAAAAATAAAATTTCAATGGAAAATCTAAGTAGTAATATAAATATAGAAGATCAGGTTGGTTACCTGGAAGATAAAGGAAGTAAAATGACAGAAAATATGAGAAAAAATTAAGATGCATGGAAGTTCTAAGAAATCTAATACTTTAGGGAACTAAAGGTGATTCCAGAAGGTATAGGGGACCATGGAGAAAAAGAAATGGTCAAGAAAATAATGAAATAAATTTCCTTACACTAAATAGAGTTTTTAGATTGAAAAACCCATTCATTACAGAGCAGGAAAAGTAAACAAACAAAAGTACATCTAGGCACTGTGGTGAAATTTTAGAATTCTAAGAACAAAAGGAAAACCCTGAATGCTTCCAAAGAGGGGGACAAATAAAAGAACGATAATCAGACTGTCATTGCAATTTCTTTTCAGCAATACTAGTCACTAGAAGGTCAGTCATAAAACTAATGTATATTGAGTGATTACTTCGTGCTAGACCCTGTTCTAGGTCCTTGTGACGTATCAAGGAACCAAACAGACCAAAGTCCTTCCCTGGTGGGTCTTTAGCAGAATGTAGTCCAGGTTCTGAGGGGGAACAAACAGATCTTAGAATTCTAAACTTGGCCAAACTGTCAATCAAATTTGAGGTCTAAAAAAAGACCATTTTTAGAACATTCAAGATTTAGAAAGCTTGCTTCCTGTACAAAACAAAACCAAAGCTCAAAGAAGTGATCCAACAAATTGTAATCCAAGAAAGAAAACAAGAAGCAATGCCATCTGACCGTGGCCCAAAGGGAGTGAAGAAAGCAAGAAAGGAGGAAAGGACGGGAGGGAGGAAGGATCTATGAGTTCTTCAAGTTTAGAAGAATCTCATTTAAGCCTCCAAATTTCTATTAAATAACATTACATTTCCCTCTCAATGGGTGTTCATCTACGCTACTCAGTTGTTCATAACAGCTGGCGGTGATGGGGGACCTATGTGCCTGGCACTGTGCTGAGTGCTTTACACGGATTAACTCTTGTAATCGTCCCAAGACTTAATTATAATTACAGAGCTGAAAATAAATACAGTAAACCATGACCATGTATATATGGAGAGATGTATATGCGTAAATCTGTCCAAAACAAGAACTTAGAAGTAGACCCTCTTACATAACTGGGAGTCAAGAACATCTTATCTTGGGGCGCCTGGGTGGCTCAGTCGTTAAGCATCTGCCTTCGGCTCAGGGCATGATCCCAGAGTCCTGGGATCAAGCCCTGCATCGGGCTTCTCCACTGGGAGCCTGCTTCTTCCTCTCCCACTCCCCCTGCTTGTGTTCCCTCTCTCGCTGGCTGTCTCTCTCTCTGTCAAATAAATAAAACCTTTAAAAAAAATCTTATCTAAATAAATAAATCCAGAAGTAGAAGTTTGGGTATTATTTAAAGTTACAAATAATAATTTAAAATACAGTTTTTAGAAAAATTAGAAATACAACTGAATTATAAAGAACAGAAGAGGTAGAGGCACGTCTGGGTGGCTCAGTCTGTTAAGCGTCTGCCTTCAGCTCAGGTCATGATCCCAGGATCCCCAGATCCAGCATTGGGCTCTCTGCTCAACGGGGAGTCCGCTTCTCCCTCTGCCCCTCACCCCGCTCATGCTCTCTCGCTCTCTCTCAGATAAATAAATAAAATCTTTAAAAAAAAAATTAGGAGGTAGAGAGGTTAGGAGGAACTGTAAGTATTCTTCCTTATCTTTCATAGATGGAAGTCAGTAGACACTTTCCAAAGCTGATAAGTTGAGAAACAGAGCTGTAAGCATATTCTTTTAAATTATACTAGTAACTGCTACATGATGTAACAGCAGTAGCAGTTCATGCCTGTATGGACGGCGTCAGCCTGGGCCGGAATGGTATAGCGATCACATTTATTTTATGCTCTTCTGTATTGATAACATTGTTTTCTTGTTACGTGCATATAAAACCATAAAATAGCAACGAGCTACTTCAATAAGAGTAGATACATTAATTTTTTGAAGAGTGGAAAAAGCCTAAATGAATCTTTTCCACAAACACAGCAATAATATTTAAGATAGCCATATGTAATTGAAAGGGGAGTTGCTTATTCACAGTTGCTAAATGTTTACAAAGGCCCGTGGTTTTTAGGAAAACTGTCTTAGGTCATGTCTTAGGTCAAAGAGACCTTAACATATAATCTACTTGGCTTTTTTAAGTTGAAAAGAAAAAGTAAAACCCACTCGCCAGCTTTTCCAGTTGTGAATTCGGAAAAAGTTGCAAGTATCGTGTGTCCTAACCCTGTTGATCCTACAGGTGGCTCAAAAACTGATGAACTAAAGACTTTGAACTTTCAGAAAAAGGAATTAATCTCTGAGGATTACTCATCCGTGAAAGTAGAATAAGATGCCGTTCGTATTAAGCAACCTTCTCCACCAGTTAATATCTATTTACTGAGCCAGGGAATGTGGTGGTGTAGTGGACAGAGCACGGGCCAGAAAGACTGCCTTTCCCCGCCGTGCCCCCAGCTAGCCGAGTGACCTGGCCACCACTTCACCTTTAGTTTCTTCCTCTGTCAAGAGTGGATAAAATCACTTTCCTCGCTACTTCGTATTGTCCGTGTGAGGATCTGAAAGGATCGATCAAAGGAAAGTCCTTTGAAATATTACAGAGTCGGTTAAGTGTCTTCCTGCAGCTCAGATCATGATGCCAGGGTCCTGGAATCAAGCCCCTTGTCAGGCTCTCTGCTCAGCGGGGAGTCTGCTTCTCCCTCTGCCACTCCCCCTTTTTGTACATGATCTCTTTCTCTAATAAATAAGTAATATCCTTAAAAAGAAAAGAAAGATGTTCCTTTTCTCAAACAGCAATTATGTGACAAACTGAACAACAGCAAAAAAAGTAAAAATGAGGGAAAAATCTTTAAAAATTATATTTGAAAAATAATGTAAATTCACAAACTCAAATCTGTTCTCTAAAACTATGATTGAAAGTTATCGGAACAATTAGGCATTTAATAGTCACATTAATTACCAACATTTCAGTTAAACTTGATACCCTTTTGTCCTTCACACAGACCCATGGAGGAGAGTCAGAAGATGTAAATGGTTAAGAAGACCAGGTTTTCAATCAAGACATGAGTTTAAATCCCCGCTCTGCCATTTACTAGATATGTAGATTTTGAAAATGTTCTCAACCTCCCTCAGCCTCATTTCCCTCATCTGTATTATGGGAATATTAATAATTCTTTCATAGAGTTGTTGCAAAGATTAAAAATCCACATAATTCAATAAATGGGACCACTTATTATCACTTGGGATTTTTACAGGGGAAGAAACTAGAGCTCATAGCAATTGTTTGCTCAGCTTCTAAGTGGTGGAGACAAAACTGAAATCTCAGTCTTCCCACCCTGTGCTTCCCTGCTGCCCAGCTTCTGTACCCAGCACTTCGTTAACTGCACATGAAAAATCCTGTTCTGACCCCACCACCCCAATGCACAGCTTTTCCGCAACCAAGAGAAAGGTTTTCCTCCTGAGTAGGACAGCTCTCTCAGCCAATTTCAGATGCTATGGCCTCCAAATGGAAGCATCTCTCCTGGCCTGCCAAGGGGAGTCACTTGATTCTTTCAAGTTCACAGCCCTCGTGTGCTGGAGAGGAGGTGGGGCGGGGACGGCTGCCTATCTGTGTCACACAACCCTGTATCGTACTCTTATTCCTCCTCACTGACCCTGACCTTGTGTCCCGTGGGGAGGCACATGCCCTACACTGCCCACCCACCCACCCCCATCTCAGGCGTCTCTGGGAAGGATTGGGAAGGTTGGGAAGGTCCTTATCCTTTTTCATCTTGGTGTCTGGGTGCTCAGCACTCAAATCCTCTCCAAGCACCCTAGACTTGTCTCTGAGGGGCCTTATGCAAATTTGACTTTCCGTATCCTGGACATTAGGGGTCTCCATCTTTCTATTTTTGTAGCTCTCAGAGCCCAGCATGAGCTGACACATCGTTCACACTCCATGAATGTTTGCTGGAAAAAAGTTGGAAGGCAGAAGGAGGAATGGGAGGAGTCTGTGGTCTTGTCACTCTAGAGTTTCTGAAAATGGCAAAACAATGAGGTCACCTTCCTAGTTCCAAAGGTATTTAACAATATTTATACACTTTTTCAATCTATTTATCTACTTAGCTATATCTGGAAATATTGATGATAGAGAAATCACTTTAATTTTAGTTTCAGAACTCACACTTGAAATTTTGGGAGGGAGAGGGAGAGAGAAAGAGTGTGTGTATGTAAATTGGGGTTGGACCTTAGGACTGTGAGAGGTGAATTGCAAATAGGAGTGGAGTCCACTAGCAGGACTTGGAAATTCAAAGCCCCAAGTTCTTACAGATACGCCTCCAAGCTGCTGTGTAAACCTGGATGAGTCACACTCGCAAAACTGTTAAGACGGAAGCAATTTTAAAAGATGTCACTATTACGGAATTGTCATGAGCAATAATGATAATATGTTCTAACAGTCAATTTTTAAAAGATCCATGAGAATGATTCTTGCACTATCCAAATTTTCTCAGTGCTTATTGATCTTTATGGACCATGTTCTACCATTCGAGTCTTATCTGTTTGTACTTTCTCCCTGCCACAATGAATGCCTCTAGAATTCATGACTTGTGGCTGTGCAGCCGTTCGTTCCCACTAATCCTGTGTCTGATGTGACTTTAGAATCTGTTCCGGCCTCTCTGTTCACACTGACTCTCCTAGTCTTTCAGTGATTCTCACTTAGACGCAGTAGCCTCCTAACACTTACACCTGCGTTTTTAATGATCCTTCTCCATATGTCGGCTCCACCTGAGGATGTATAAATAAATTCAGACTGCCATGTGACTCTGAGAGTAAACAAAAGCTCAGCTTTTGGCGGTAGCTGGCTTCGCTATTTCCTTCAACATTCTCTGGTCTCCAGTCTCTTGGCATTCTATTCCAGCTCCTAATACCAGTCACAGAGACTCCGGGCTTTGATCGCCTTAGGTGGACATGCTTCTCTTTCACTCTGCATTCTCTTTGACCTGACATCGTTCTCATTCATAAGCCCATATCTGCAACTGGGGGTAAAAATTATTTTCACTGCCCCATTCGGGCTATGATGGAGTCATTTTAGCCCATCCACCTATTCATCCTGAAAAGGAGAACAGGCAAGTTCTGTCATTAATGTGTTGTTCCAACACTCAAACATGGTACCCTCTGATTCCAGTGCCAACAACAAAAGGTTTTGTGACTTGGCAAGTATGAGGCACGGAGGATCTTTGGCAACAGAGGCTGGGTGGGAAGGAAAACAGAAGCAAGCTCTTTGGGAACACCCACCCATGGAATGGAAGGTAGACTGGGAGGATTGACCAAGCGTCACAGGCAGGCCCTGGGGAAGATTAGATGAGGCACAGGCAAGAGGGCTCACCAGTCTCAGCTACCAATCCAGAAGTTGTTGCTTCTGCCATAGTAGTCAGCCGGGCTGGCAGCAGATTACACTCTTCCAAGTTTTTACCTTACATATAGGGGTGCCTGGCTGGCTCAGTTGGTGGAGCAAGTGACTCTTGACTTCAGGGTTGTGAGTTTGAGCCCCACATTGGGTGTAGAGATTACTTAAAAAAATTAAAAATCTTAAAAAAAAAAAGCATACATATAAGTCCTTGTTAGAGACTCCATTCATTCCTTCAGTAAGTAGTTAGGCACCAACTATATACCAGGCATTGAGTATACAATGGAAAAGGAAATCCAGCATGGTGACTTCCTTGGCAAGCTTTGTTAAATAACTTGGCATGTACCGTTCTTCTTTATTGTCTTGTCAATATTAGAATGGGTTTGGGACCAGGAGATGTGGCTTCTAGCCAATGCATTTATGCAAACAATTCTCAGATGGGCCGCAAATATGTAGCCAAGATAACATTACAGCCTCCATTCCTGCTCTGGAATAATGATGCAACTTTTCAATAAAAGAAATCCTTCATAGACAAATAACACAAATACACATTGGTGGTTTCTGAATGTGTTGAATTTTCTTTTTTTTTTTTTTTTTTAAAGATTTAATTTATTTATTTGACAGAGATAGAGACAGCCAGCGAGAGAGGGAACACAAGCAGGGGGAGTGGGAGAGGAAGAAGCAGGCTCATAGCGGAGGAGCCTGATGTGGGACTCGATCCCGGAACGCCGGGATCACGCCCTGAGCCGAAGGCAGACGCTTAACCGCTATGCCACCCAGGCGCCCCTGAATGTGTTGAATTTTCTAATCAGTTTTTTCAACTGGCCATCCCTCTATATTCAGTTCAAAAAAAAAAAAAAATCCCAACCTGGAATCTTGGATAGTTAATCATCGCAACACAATTTTCAACAATACACCCATGTGTTTATGCTGTCAGAAGTACTCGGTGACCCAACATGAAATGATTACGTTTTGTTGAATTCATTTCTTACAGCAGAATTGATAACAAAAACAAAACAAAAAAACTAGTCTCTTGAGAAGAAACTAGTTTGTATCCCTAAAAATCAGTGTCCGGTGAGAAACTAGTTTGTATCCCTAAAAATCAGTGTCCGGTGAGAAAGAACACTTACATAAATAAAGAGGCATGTAATACTCTTGGCTTGGTAGACACACATTGTAAAGATGTTACCTTTTCCTTAAACCAACCTATACATTTATTACAGCCCAATAAAACTTCTAATGGAATTCTTTTGGAATTTGGCAAAACAGTTTTGAAGTTTAGAAGAATAAAAATATATAAGGAAGATCCAAATACACAGGGATGTTCTGGAGGACTTGGCCATCACTGAAACTGCAGTATTTACTACTGACACGTAGTGCTGCAGGAACAGACAGATGATCAGTAAACCCGAATACTGAGCACAGGGGCAGATCCAAATAGGAACGGGATTTGGTTATATAATAAAGGGGTGAAAAGAAATGTGTTACTCGGACATCTTGGCTAGTCATTTGGAAAAGGAACAAAGCTGGATCCCTACCTTGAACTTCCAGACGAAATAAAGATTTAAATGTTTTAAAAATCACAAAGCACTGAAAACTCTTAGATGAATGTTTTCATAATTTCTCAGTGAAGGAGGCCTTGAAGCCTGACACTTGGCTCGTCACTGTGAGTGGTCTTGCTGTGACAGGGTACACCGCCTCCTCCTGTAGGAGTTGGAGATCGGTCCCTCCTCCAGCCCACACGTCATGGCCTTGTGGGGGAGCACCCTGTGACTTGCTGACTAAAGAAGAAAGTGTTCAAGACTGGCTCCTACCTCATACACCCACACTAGCACAATTACTGTTGTGGGTCCACCCACGTAGGGATGGCCTTGAAGGACAATTGGAAGGAGCATCTTCCTAGGGTTAACACTCCAAGCCGTGCAGGGGCGCCTGGCTCTCTCAGTCAGTAGAGTGTGTGACTGTTGATCTCGGGGTCATGAGTTTGAACCCCATGCTGGGTGTAGAGATTCCTTAAAAAATAAATAAATTACAAGAAAAGAAGACGAAAATGTTATTTAAAAAAAAAAAAACTCTAAAGAGTGCATCCCCTTGCCTACCTTCCTGGAAAGAGTAATGGCCTTAGAGTTTAGAATCCAAGGGAAAAGGCTTCGGTCAAGGGACACACTAAGGATTCCACTGAATTGGAAAATGAAATTCTTATCTTGCCATTTTTTTGGCACACAAAAAAGAAAGTTCAAGTGTGGGATGGGTGATTAATTCTGATTATAAAGGGAGGGAGAGGTACTGTAGCATGACAGGAACAGAAAGGTAATCCGCCGACACACCTCCTCATAATGCCATGGCCATGTTGAAAGTCAACAGGGCGTGCTTAGAACACCACACAGGCGGGGCTCAGAGCCCTTGGAAATAAAGATTTGGGTTACTCCAATGAGTAAAGAGCTCCGACCAGCTAAAAAACAAATAGAGGGCAAAAGATCAGTTTTTTCAAGATAGTATAAATGTATTTTGGCTTATGAATCCCAGGAAGCAGACTGACTGACATGTCAGTATATTTCCATTTTAACCACAAAGTCTGCTCAAGGTTCAAAGAGGAAGACACATTTTTTTTTTTTGCTTACCAGTGGTTCTGCAGAATTTATACCATGTGCTACTTTTCATCTTGCTCTCTCTCCACCCTCCCTCAGCCCTACCTCCCGGCCCTGGGAGCTCTCTCTCCTCGCCCTACAATACTTTGCTATTCGTAGTCCCTCAGTTCGCCATGTGATTTCCACCTTTATACACATGCATTTTGTGCTCCTCCTTCCATGGCTGCTCACCTACTAGGGGTTCAGCCTAACAGTCCTCTCTGAAGCCTCGTGAGTGTATGCCCAATAGAACCGATGACATCCTTCCCACTTCCCTCGGAGTACCTAGAACACTCTGTTGGCATTATGGGTTCGTGTTTGTCTCTCTTTACCAGATTTATCTCTAAACCCCCAGGGTTTGGTACCAAGAATAGCACATAGTAGGTGCTCAACAGTACTTGTGAAGTACACTGATGAGTCACTAGTGTTAGAGGCAGGTTGAGAATGGACTTTTCTTTCTTTCTTTCTTTCTTTCTTTCTTTCTTTCTTTCTTTCTTTCTTTTTTTCTATGATTTTAGTTATTTGTTTATTTGAGAGGAAGCAAGAGCAGATGAGCAGTGGGGGGGGTTGGGGGGAGCATATGAGGAGGGAGAAGGACAAGCAAACTCCACCCTGAGTGCAAGCCCCACACGAGGCTCAATCTCACAACCTTGAGATCATGACCTAAACCAAAACCAAGAGCTGGACGCTTAACAGACTGAGCCACCCAGGTGCCCCTCAGCCACAGACTTTAAATAGAACAAATATTCCTCTAAATTTATTCTACCATAAATAACTAAATCTTACATCCACAATACTTCAAAAGAGCCAGAATTCATTCTATTCCCTAGAACATGTGAAATATAACTATTTTTCAGACCCAGTATTTAAAGGGGAAAGGCTTAGGTCAGCTTCCAGGCCTGTGGGTCCAAAAAGACAACCAGTAACAACCAGTTGGTCTTTTCTTATCTTTGACTCTGACCACGGGACTGTCCTGTCTTCTGTTTAAAGGGCGAGAAGAAGTTGTACAAACACACAGCAGGAGTCTCTAGTGCATTTTTCGGGATTGGCAGCTTCCGTGACCATTACGGCTTGGAGAAGTTCAGTACTCTTGGTGTATGTCACAGTTCGCATCTTTATGACAAACCTCAGTCCCTCACTGATTGAGTTCTTCCTCCCCTAGCATTTTCCCCAGGTATGATAATTTGTTTGTAAATGCACTGTATATTAATAACTTGTACAATTCTGGGAAATTTCCATCTTCCTTCTTTATTCTCAAAGACGCTTTTTTCCAAGGGGCCCATTTTCATCCACTATCATTGTTAAAGTATATTTAACATGGCAGGAGTCTAGTGATTTCTCTAAATGGTCCCTATTTTGTCCTGAGTGTATTTCAATCATTTTTGTATCTGGTTGGCCTGATTCTAATGATGATTTTGCTGGACGTGGGACTACTCACACCCAGCTTTCTGTGCAGTGTAGTTACTCACGGAGTCAGATTTTCAGTCCACAAACCCAGAGCAAATTAGGTACCATTGGGGACCTGAATTAAAGCTGTTGGGATAGTGGAAGTGATTTTATGCACTAAAGCAGTAATTTACCAAATGTTCCTTAGTGATCTGTGAAAAAAATTGCTGAGTTTCTCATGGTATTTAATTTGTTTCCAGGAAGTTACTCAAAGGGAGGATCTGAGCTAATATGAACAAATGGACAGTCTTAGACCTTACCTGTTCTAAAATCGATAGTGTTGCCTAATTAAGTGAGCGTGTACAGGAAGCGTGCTCAAAGACACAGGTCTCGCTCTCTGAACACTAAAATTTGCTCTTGTTTCTCTCTAAGGAAAATAAGGAGAAATTCTGTTGACCCCTCATGACTTGTCTCAGGGTTAATTTTTTACTTTACGCACCAAGTACTTGTTAAAGCATGCACTTTTAATCCCACATTACCACATATCAGGCATCTCTGGTCCACAGTGTGCTCTTGGAACACATTCGCCATTTTATTTTTTTTTTTTTATTTTATTTTTTTTAAAGATTTTATTTATTTATGTGACAGAGAGACAGCCAGCGAGAGAGGGAACACAGCAGGGGGAGTGGGAGAGGAAGAAGCAGGCTTCCAGCGGAGGAGCCCAATGTGGGATTTGATCCCGGAACGCCAGGATCACGCCCCAAGCCGAAGGCAGCCGCCTAACGACTGCGCCACCCAGGCATCCCTCGCCATTTTAAACTTAGAAAGTCAGTTATCTATCAAATTGAAAGAGGCTAATGGCTTCATAAACTACCCTTTCCCATTTCATTACAATCACCGACAAATCTCCAAACACTCTACAACCTCAACGGAATCTCTAGCAATCAGTTGCTTTACAATAATCTGAACAGAATGGGGTATCCCACAGATATCTGTGGGGCGTTGACTGTATGCCAGGCAATGGGCCAAACACTGGAGATAAAATGGTGACTGAAAGAGGCATCATCCTCATGTTCATGAAATTATACTCCACCTGGAAAGATCGACATCACAAGTCTTGATATAAGTGTCTAATCAAAACTCTGAGGCTTTTGATCCCAATTATGGACTGAATCCATTTGTGTCAAGGTCCCCACTGGTCTTCAAATGGTTAAATCCAATGTTCTTGGTCACTCTTACTCAGCTTCTCAAAAGTATTTGGTATAGTTGACCACCCCCTCCTTTTATAAACATTTCTTCAATTGATTTACAATTCTGTGATATCCTCTAAAATTTGTAACCCCTAAATTCATTTATGACTCCCAAATTCATAGTTTCAGCCCCAGTCACTTTTCTAAATTTGAGACTCATACGTCTATCTGCCTGTTCAGCATTCCCTCTCAGATACATAATAGCATCTCATACCAAACATGCCCCAAGTGAATTCACTTCTTCACTCCACACAAACCTACCTCTTCCCTAGTGCTCACTCTTTCACTAAATGGAACCCATATTCATTCCGTGATCAGGCCATAAATCTTGGAATTGTCCATAACTTTCTTTTCTTTCATACTCCTCATTCAACTTAACAGAAAATCCTGTTGGAGATACTTTCAGCCTGTAACACAATTTCACCATTTCCCACCACCTTCATCACTACTTTATTAGTCCAAGACACCATTTTCAATCATCTGGATCATTCTAGTGGATTCCCAACTGATTCCTTGATTCCACTCTTGTTCTAGTCTCTATACAGCAGTCAGAGAGAACCTTGTAAAATATAGGTCTGATTATGTCATTTCCTTGTTTATATCCTTTCGATGGCTTCCCATCACACTTAGGGTAAAATCCTTACCGTGGCATATAGGGCTCTACGTGATCTGGTCTTCACCTGCCTCTCTGCTCCCCGCCCCTGAGTTTGCTTTGTACATTCCCACTTCGGGGTCTTGCCATTTGCTTCCCTCTGCCTAGGATGTTGTCCACCTAGATATTATGATGGCTCTTTTCCTCAGTTCAGTTCATGCATGTCTCTGGTTCAAATGTCACTTTCAGAGAGGACTCTCCTTACTACTAAATTAAACTACTAAACCAGCACTCCCTCCCCATCTCTTTCTCTCAACCCTGTTGACCTGCTTTGTTTTCTTTCCAGTTCTTATTACCTCCTCACATTGTGTGTGTGGGCGCGCACGTGCGTGTGTTTATTGTGTGTGTGTTTATTGTGTGCCTCTATTAGGATGTAAGATTCAAAAGCACAGGAAATTTTGTCTCATTCACTTTTGTATCCTCAGTGCCTAGAACACCGAGTGCCTGGCACATTGTAAGTATTCTTCAAATCTAGGTTACATGAGTCAACGTGTGATGGTAAAAAGGAAAATTGCAGGGGATGATAAGATATCGTACGTGGACCTAACATAGAGTGAGGTACCAGGGAAGGAGGCGAATATGCATCCTGATGAACATTTATAAATAGAAGAGACTGCTGTGCTGGTGTGGACAGCAGAGTTGTCTAATAGTCTCAAGGCAGTTGCACACCCCTCCCTCTGAGCTGACCCATGGGGGGTAAACATAAAAGCTCGACGGAAGAAAAATGTTTTTCATGTATAGTTTGGTTTTGCCTGTTCCCAGAGAAATGTGACCAGCAATATCCCATTTATCTGTGTGACAGATCTGGTAAGTAGTTGGACAAGAGAGATGAAAGGAGAGGGAGAAGAAAGGAATAATACCAGTTTTGTGTTAGTGAAAAGGCAGTGAAACATAGAGAAGTCTTGTGACATACCCAGCGTGATAGCGGCAGAGCTAGACATGTAATTGATCCTCCTAATTGATCTCTGCTTCCAGGACCTGAGGTGGAAGGGGACAGAGAGAAGTTTCCGCGTATCTGTCCAGAGTGGATATGTTTTATGTCTCCTCAGCCCAAACCACCACCTGTCATTCTCCTTACGACTCCCTTCAGGTCTAAAGTGTAGGAAGTAGGAGAGGCATAAGGAGAGAGAAGGTACTCTATACATCGTTGTTGAATTGATAAATTAGTTGTTAGGAGAAAAGGGAGCAAGAAAGCAGGTTTTGTTGAATGTATTCCCATGTACGCACGCACAGGTACAATCCCCAATGGTGACGCCTAAGTGCAGAAAAGGAATTTAATTAACAGCATAAACAGAATTCAAATTTATGAAATCAGGATGTAGGATTGAATGGAAAATTTACCTAAATTTCTCTGGCTTCTGTGTTTTTACTCTCAGTGACCTCTCAACTATCGGATTGTTCATATTTATGTCCAAGTATCTTTTCTTAAAGACTATGAAGAAACTGTATTCGTCAGGTACAACTTTATTGACATATCAGATTTAATTGTGTAACTTATGTTTTCCCACTGCAGTCCAGGCACAGGATAAGGTCAGAATGACCGTAACAAACAGCATCGATTTGACTTGGCCGGCAGCAGGCCTTCATTCCGTCCGTCCGTCCTGGGGGAGGCAGTCCACAGATGTGATGCCTGTGGCTGCTGCACAGCCTCTGACACCCCCCCTCCCCGCCTCTGACGTGGGCCCTCAGGCTGTTGCTTTCTGTGCGCTTCTCTATCTCAGTGTCCCTGCGGTCCTGCCCTGTTTCACTCCCAGCCCTCCCGCCACGGTTCTGCGCTGGCCACCTGCCCCCAGTTTCGGCCGCACGGTCCGTTCTGCTCTTGCTTGCACGCGGCCTGCCGGCGTAGCGTGGTGCCGATCCGTGGCGCCCCGACATCCCGTATATGTCATAAGCGGCCGCGGCCCAAAAACCAGGATGCTGCGTCTGAGAACTTCCCTCTGCCTTGCTTCCTGCTCATCAAGAAAGATCAGGGGTTATGGGAGATCATGTTAAGTGGCTACTAAAAAGCCTCTCCCAAGCCTCCTGTCCATTCGTGCCTTTCACTCTACTGCCTGAAAAGCAGCATACTTGCTTGTCCATCTTTCCTTGCCTCCAGAGAGGCCCTGGGACCCAGTTCTGGCCCATGGGGCACACCTTGGCTGCTGGTCAAGGCAGAGGAGGTGCTGAGTGAGGTTCTGCTTTCCCGAAAGAAAGAAAGAAAGAAAGAAAGAAAGAAAGAACAGATGAGACCAGCATTGCCTCTTCCTGTCTCTCCCTTTCTTTCTCTCTCGAGTGCAGAATTGATGGCTAGACCTACAGTGTCATCATGTAACCGGGAGAGAAAGGTCAAAAGAATCAAATACATCAACCCTGACATCACCAACTTAGAAAACCAAGGCCAGCACTTCTTGTTAAGTGAGAAAAATAAGCTTCTATCTTTCAAGTGGCGGTAGGTGGTTTTCCTGTTGCTTACGGGTGACTGTAAGTACACGGGTACTTCCTCACCACATCGTAGCCACCGTTACAGAGCTTTGTAAGCAAAGCCTACGGCCTCTTGGTCACCATGAAAGAGCTAAGATGTTTTTATTTTTTAACCTAGGCTACTTGGGGGATAGAGCTGAATTATTCAAGAAAAGGGAGGGATCTAATCTGGGGAAAGAAAAAGAGTCCCAAGATTGGGAAGGATGGGAAACCATTAGATTCTACAAAGAGTGGGGCACCTCAGAGGGGAAGGACCTCAGATGGGTGTTACCTGTATTACCAAGTGCTGCAGTCCTGAGAGTAAAGATAGGATCCTCTGTAGCTAGGTCTATGTTCAGTAAAGAAGTTCATCATAAAAGCTGTCTGTCTACCCACTGAATGCTTGGAGGCAACTGAGAAGCGACTAAAAATGGCATCATGTGGTAGTAGAAGGAACGAGTATAGCTTTGGCAACTGTGTAGACCAAGGGCCAGGCCTCCTGTTGACCTACAGGCTCTTACATTTTTGTGTGATCTCACTGTGGGTGGAGGAGGGATGGCAATACTGCTTGACAAGCATGGACTTTCCATCTGCCCTAATACATACATAGGGGATTAAGCTAGACTTCATTTTTTAACCGATGTCTTTATATTTAAGGTAAGTTTCTTGTAGATAGCATATTCTTGGTATTCTTGGGTATTGTTTTTCTATCTAATCTTTTCATTCTATCCAAGTAATTTTTGTGATTTAATTAGTCTGTTTAGGCCATTTGCATTTAATGTAATTGTGATATGGGGATTAAAATTTACCATTTTATAGTTGTTTTGTTCATTCCATTTTTGTTCTTTCCATCTCTTTGTGCCTTCCTTTGGATTACTTGAGTATTGGGGTTTTTTGGGGGGTGGGGCTCCATTTTATAACTACTACAGACTTGCTTTGTTTTTTTTTCACCTCGTTTCCAAAAAATTTTAGTGCTTACCCTTGGATTTAAATACACATCTCTAATTCATAAGAGTCTACCTTCAAATAATATTATAGTACTTCATATATCATGTAAGGGCCTTATAACAACGTATTTCCAATTCCACCCTTCCATCCTTTGGGCTACAGTTAGCATACATTGCACTTCTACATATGCTGTAAAAACAAAATATATTTATACAATCGTTCTTTGTTTTAGGTAATCAGTTATCTTTTAGAGAAGTTAAGATAAGGAAAAAAAGATTTTTACATTTACCTTCATGTATACCAGAGGTCTTCATTTCTTTGTGCAGATCTAAGTATGAGATAGTATATTTCTTTCTTACGTCAATGAAGATATTTACCTAAAATTGTATAAGAAAAACCTTACATCATCCAAGAGACTGCCAAGGTCCATAGAAGACAAGAATTGATATCAAACTTTCTCCTTTTCAATGTGTGCCTACGTCAAAAGGCAGACTGAGTAGTTGACCATTGTTCCTCTTTGGAAGGACCCTTTTGTATGGTCATAGTTGTCTATGTAGTCAAAATATCTGTATTCAAGTCTTTCTATAAAATTCAAACTTTAAGACTCTTTTGTTCAACATGTCATTACTGCCATTAACTTATATAAAAATTATTCAAAACATGTATTTTAACTGTACTGCTTAGATCTCCGTTTGTGTCCTATTTCCATGTTGGTACCAAATTCCATTAAAATGGCCTATGTACTAAACTAAAAGTCAGTTAAACAGGAAGAGGTATTTTAAAGTCCTGAAAGCCCTGAGATCTACTGTTAGACATTTGCAACTGAGATATTTCAACATTATTTCCAAATTTATAACACTTGTTTTTTGAACTGCCACTAGAAAATACTCCACTATGAGAAGAAAGCAGTGGCATCTCTAAAGGAGACCCGGGGGTCCACCATCGTCAGCCCCCGTGGCCCTCAATTCCCTGGCAGGCGGCAGATTCACTTCTTTGGAATATATTTGAGATAGAAAATAGCTCCTTACAGGCCTTATTTGTTATGGTGCAGTGTTTGCAAATATATAATTCACATTCTTTTGCATTTATCTGGGGGGTATTTTGGTTTATTTTCCTGTTGTTTTTGTATGTCTCCATATAAGTCATCAGTCTTACTTCAAAAGTAATAATATATATCAGAAAAGGTATGTGTGTATTTTTAAATATCCATGTCCTGAATTAATGGTCCAATAAGCTGTCCAGATTTAAGTGAATTTTTATTTCTTTGTTTCCATGTTTGGGGATCTGTGTCAGAGAGGCCAAGTCTCACCTCCTGAGCCCAGTCTCCAGTCCTATCCAGTCACAACTTCTAATGATGTCCAGCCCAGGCTGCGGTCAGAGAATACCACCCACTGGGTGGCACATCACCAGTAAACAGTTACTTCCCACAGTCCAGGAAACCAGCCAAGTGTGACATGAGGGTGCCAGCTCGGCTCTGGAGACAGTCCTTCCCTGGGTTGCCCCCAGCCGCCTTCTCACTGTGTCCTCCCAGGGCAGAGCCGGCCGAGGAAGCAAGTTCTCTCGTGATCTGTGTGAGGGCGCCGTTCCCATTCACGAGGGCTCCACACTCAGCACCTCATCTACTTCCAATCACCCCCCGAAGGCCCGACCTCCCTCCCAATACCCTCACATCCGCAACAACAAAAAGTGGCGGCAAACCTCCCAGGTCAGAGCTCAGGAGGCCAGTTACTTGTTTCTGTAGAGAAGATGAGCAGTATCTTAACACCATCCGGAAACCTGGTGCGGCCTACTCAAATGACAGGGCTATATATCCGCTTAGCGCAGTGCACAGGGAAACTTCCTGCTGGTTCCTTCCATCCCACCTTGGGAGGGGATACACCTCCCTACCATCGCAAAATGCTTTTTGGTGAAGGCACTTCTGTTTCATATCAGTTTTCATTTCCTACTGGGGAATGTTCTCAAATGTGGGACAAGCTACAGATTGTGGCGATGAGGATGGGGAGTAAATGCTCAGCTTTGTCCGTCCCCTCCCGCTCTCCAAGTTGGCCTTCAGCGTTCAGGAGACTTATCACATCTCAGCCTTAGGTCCCGGATGTTCATTCTGGGGCTGCGTTGGTTGACACGCAGTGGGAGAGGAATGGCAGTCTCTGTGTAGGAAAAGGGAGAAGAAAGTGGTGTCTGTTCCTGAACGAGAAGAGGATGGGGGTTTGTCTGTAGGGCTGTCTGGAGAGGGGGCGGCTCTAAACGAATGGCCTAAGATTATCAGCTGCCTGGACACTGGCTCTTTTCTTTTCTGAAGGTCCTGAATATCACCAGCCCAGGGCTCTGCAGTCTGGCTCACTGTGACTCCGTTATTTCCCGACAGGCTTTTCTTCCTGATTTTATCCTGGGTCAAAAATACAAGGCACAGACCATACTGGCCCTTAGCGACTTGGGTGCAAGTCACCATCACTATCCCCTGCCTCCACGGGTCGTTGTCAATAAATACGTGTATATACCCTCTCAATAAACAAACTTGATTTGTATTTTCAACTTCAAAAAATTCATTTTCAAGAGCAGGACTCGGTCAACCATGCAGAAAGCCCCAGCTGACACTGATGCAAATGCAGAAAGGAGGAGAATTAGGATTGGAGTGAAGCAGTTTTTCTGGAGCCAGAATACAGGGGTTGCACACATGTGTATGAGTGAAGGACACAGTGTATGGGAAGAGCCCAGAGTAAGTTCTGAAGATTTGCAGCCATGGGTGATTGAAAGACAAGAAAGTGTCTCGCTAGACCCGGTTTACTGCCATTTACTGGGGAATTGGTCGGTGACACAGAAAAGAGTGTCATGGTGTTAGAGGACATGGAGGAAGCCAGCCTCTGCTGAGTCTGTAGCCCCCCACTCATGCAGTCTCTGCCCCCATCAACCGTTCCTCCAGTTCTCCCTCCATGTCTGGCCCCGAGTGGATGGCAATGCCAGTTCCACCCACAAGAGTTCAGAATGGGCAGCTGTCCTCCAGAATAACCACGAAAGGGAACCCAAAGGCTGGAGCTCTGATACTGAGGTCAGGCATAGACCTGTCGTTCCTGTCTCTAGCAACCCGTACCTCTTCCCTTCTCATTTTCCAGCTTTCTGGGCCACATAAGAGGTTGTTCACCTGTAAACGTCATAGATTTGAATAGAGCATTTACCTTGAGCTTTGGGAGGAGCTCAGTCCCCAGCTCACAGCTGCAGGAAACAGCTCTGCTTGTGGACGGCCCGCGGGCTCTCTCTACCCGCAGTGGTGTTCCCCGTGGGAACTGAGAGAGGGGATCTCATCGTTTATCTCCAGTTCCTGTCGTCACAGCCACTGTGTCCTATCCTCTCACCAACAACTGCTGCTTGTCCCTACACTAAGGCCTGTTGTCCTTGGGCTGCAGCCGCCTGACCTGCCATTGCTCCTGGACTTACCATGAGGAGATGCCGTGTCACCTGTGTCACGTAAGCTCCACCGACTCCGTAGTGATCACGTCTGCCACCATCTCCTCAGCAGCAGCCACCTGCCACCTGCCTTTGGTGGGCCTGTCACCAGGCTGCACTGTCACCTCTGCGGCCTCTGCTGTCCTTGCTTGTTTTTCCCCCAAATAACAGAAAAGTAGAATGACCTCCGTTTCCCTCTTCTAAGGGGAAGATGAGGCTGTTCAAGTTTGAGGATGTTTCCTTACACCGGATGATTACATTTCTGCATAGGGAATGGATTATTTATTACAAGTAAATTACGTACTGGAAACTCTTAGATCACAAATGTGGCAACTTGGAATAATAATTCTGATGAGAATGCTCTGTACTGCAAAGGCACATTATCCATTAGGTTCTTCTGAAGCGTGGGCTCTTTTCAGCTAACAAGATTGAAGCAGCCTGCCCTGAGGCAGAGCTGGTAAGTGACGTTTCTTCACTGAACCCCTCGAGGAGGGGACAGAGGCTGAGTAATGCCCCAAGGCCCGGGCTTTGATCAACGCTACAATTAATATTCTTTTCCTTTACATTTTAAAGACTTACTCAATGAAGAATAATTTCTAGAGGTCAGCTGGGGAGAAAAAAGGAAAGAAAAGAAACAAGAAATAAGAAAAACTGATCGGAAGCCCTTCATGCTGAGGCAAGATTGTCAATGGATATGTCTCAAAACAAGTAGGGGCGCTGCTGCTTCTCTGGGCAGCCTCCTCCATATCAGCATATAAAAGTCCTGTGCTTAGAGCTGGTTGCTTTCACATAAAAGAAATCCTCCAGTCTCTGGTCTAAAGGGTGTATTATAAGCCCGCCTCTCAGAATTCTGGGAGAGCCCACTAATTATTATTAAGACTTTAATTTGAGGCCCCCCCAACATGCCTTTTCCAGTATGTGGTGGCTCACCCCCACTTCCAGTTATGCCTAATGTTCCAGAGTTCAAGGCCTGTCTGGTTCCGTTTCTGCAGAGTGGATTGCACTCCAGTCTCCTGCAGAAGTGAGGGAGGAGTCCTAGGGCAGGGGAACAGATACGAGTATACCACCTGCCCCTTTCTTCCAGCTCTCCTGTTTTCAGCCCAATGCGACACCCCTGCCTTCAAATATTGCTGAAGACTGCATGCCTGAATCTTTCTGGAACTCAAGGACAGAAACTCTTTCACTTCTCGTTACCTTCTCCCTGTAGGCATTTACATGATTTTAGTGCATTTTCAGGAGAAAAGACATAAGTCTTTTCTTTGGTTCAGTCTGTCATATTTAAACAAAACCCCTCTTTTTTTCTCTGTACTTCACTTTTTAAAATTTCATCTTTAGGCCATTAAATATTTATTTTGTTGTGTGAAGGGAGATGAGGCTATAAGTTGAATCTCAGTCTGTATCGGGAGCCGGCCAAAGATGCATCATTTATTGAACATCCCTTCATTCTCTTGTTTGTCACACGCAAGGGAGTTGAGTGTACTTTGCCTCCAGAAATCAGAAATGGTATCATAAAATGTATAACATTCTCTCTCATTTTCTGAAGTGGCGAGGCAAGTAGGGTCATGTGGAAGGAAATTATGGAAGCACAGGAGATGATGCATGGGACCCATGGTGGGGTGACCATGGATGCAGAGTGAAAAATAAGGCTGATCAGAAGACCTTGTGCTAAATATTAAAGGGCATTTGATGCTGTATTAAAAAGTTGGCCTTAATGTATAGGACCAATGCAATAAGGTAAGGGTCACATTTTAAGAGATACACGCAAACCACCTTTGTAGAACCTGAGTAAGTGGCCTTATGGTGGTTTCCTTTCCAGTTATATTTGATAAGTAATTTCTTCAGCTTTTACTCTCCCAAGACACTTCTTTATGATTCTATCAGTGTCTCATCCTTCTGTGGTTTTTACTTCTTTTTGCATCCGAGTGTGACACTGAAGCATTACTCATCTCCAATGAGCCTGAATGACTGGGGAACTGCACAGATGCACAAAGATGACCCGAGAGGGCTCAGCAGAAAGCAAATGCAGGGGACACAGGACAACTGGCCAAGCTTCGAATGTACTCCTGCCCCCCCCCCCCCACATATGGATCAGCAGAGTGTGGAAGCCTCGAAGGCTTGGGCTGTTTGACTACAAACTCTGCCCAGTTCACTGGCTGACTGCTCAGCTATGCAGATCTAAAAGTAAACCCTAGGAAATTAGGCTGAAAGAAATAAAAATTACAATTAAAATCTCAGCAGACATGTCAACAGCTGCATACTGTGGGGAAGATAAATTCTGCAGTACTAAAAAAAATTCGTCAAAATTCATAGTTGCTACATAACATTAGCTAAAGTGTCCAGTTTTCTACAAAAAAAAAATTATGACTTGTGCAAGGAAAGAGGAAAGTGTGACTCACACTTGAGAGAGAAAAATGGTTGATAGAAACTGACTTTCAGTGAGCCCAGATGTTGGCTTTATCAGAAAAGATTTCAAAGCAACTATAACAAATGCATTCCAATAATTAAAGGAAATATTATGACAACAGTTCAGCAACTCAAGGATATCAAGAGAGAAATAGAAACACCACACACACACACACACACACACACACACACACACCCATTCTAGAGTTGAAAAAAACCACACTGACATTTTCAAAAACTCACTAGCTGGGCTCAACATCCGATTTGGAGATGGCAGAAGGAAGTATCAGGAGCTCGAAAGAGAGCAATAGAAATTATTCCGCCTGAAGAACAGAGTGAAAAACAGATTGAAGGAAAATAAAAAGAGCCTCAAAGACCTATGAGACAACATCAAACATATGATAGGAATCCCAGAAAAAGATGAGAGACAGAATGGGGCAGAAAAACATATTTAAAGAAATAATGGCCAAAAACTTCTCAAAGTTGATGAAAAACATAAATCTGCAGATCCAAGAAGCTCAACTAATCGGAAGTAGGATAAACAGAAAGATGTCTATCCCTAGGCAAGGAGGAACTCTTGAGGAAGTAAAAATTATAGAAGCTTTTCTCTTTGTCTCTGTCTCGGTGTGGACAACTTTGTGACACTTTAGATTCAAAGACTCAAACAGGTTGAGAGGATAAGGATGGGAAGAGATACGTAATGCAAACTGTACAGTAGCTGGACTGGATATATCAGCCAAAATATGCCTTAGGGAAAATATTTCTCATGACCTTGGGTTGATAAGTCAATCATGATGTAATCATTGAACAGCCCCAAAATACGTGCAGCAAAAACTGGCAGAATTGAAGGGAGAAACAGACAGTTCAGCAGTTGCCGTTGGAGATTTCAGTGTTGCTCTCATAGTAATTGATAGAACAGCTAGACAGAAGATCAGTGAAGGTACAGAAGATGTAAACAGAGCAAGCACCCAACTTGATCGTATTGATATGTAGAGAACACTCTACAGATGTTGACTTAGAATAAAATTTAGAAACTGTGCTGTATTTCACCCAAAGGGTAAACCCAGCCCTAATAACCCACTCGAGACAAACCAACTAAGCAGAAAGGAAGGGATTAGAGCAAAGTCAGGACTTGCAAGGGCCAGAGTCATAGAGATTAACTGGAGAGGCAGTGCTGAACATTAATGCCTAAAGATCAGGAGCAGTATCCTCACAGGTCAGGGAGGCAAACGCTTTTTCTGCTTAGAAAGAGAAGCAAAGCTGGGCCAACAGAATCTGGGGGTGGTAGCGGTGGGGTGAAGGAAAATCAGGTGAGCCTCAAGCTGCAGCTGACAAGCCCAGGGCTGATCCCCGAGAACAGACACAAAAGCAAGTTCCAGAAGGAACCAAAAATCCTTCCTGAGATTCCACCAGAGATCATTTGTTCCAAAGTAACATTGGGCCAAAAAACAGAAAAAGCAACATTGAGCCAGAAATCTGAGGAGCTCAGTCCAGCCTCTGCCCTATCTGGCCAGACAGTGTGGAGGCCAGGAAACAGCACTGGACCTCAGCAAACTCCGCAGGGCCAAGCCAACCGGCCTGGATCTCAGTGAGATTGGATAAAAAACATCTATGTAAACCTATCCCTTTTTCTGCTCTTCTATTTGCTTTCTTTTCCTTCAGCCTTTTGTTTTGTTTTCATTTTTAATTCCAACCAAGTCCCAGCTGAACCAAGAGGAAAACTGATTTCCCACACATCAATCAGGCTAAATGGTGGAAACACGCTAGAGGCGCACAAGGTGGCCGCTGTGGCCGTGGCCGTGGCCGTGGCCATGCCCGTAGAGCCAGGGATTCTGTGGCTGAGAGCAAAGCGAGGAAGTGGAATGGGGAGGGGTCCTGGGCGGCAGGGCACACTCCTACCTTCCTTCTTAGGGACTTTTACCTTTCCTTTGTGCTTTCCCTGGAAGTCTGTGCCTGCACCGTGGCCTTGGGCATGAGGCCTGTGACTTCCCATTGTCGGGGCAGGAGAAACAAAGGATGGCCTCTATGGAATTGTGGAATGTTTATTATTCTAAAGAAAAGCATCTGTCTTCTCTCACAGGAAATCCTGTCGTCATATCTGAGAATGGCCCCCGAAATAAATAGTCTTTGGTGCCTTTATTTAGTTTCAACTTCATTGCAATATGATTGCCGTATCACATTTGTGTAAGGTTGAAGTGTACACCATGATAATTTGAAACATGTATAATATTGCAAAATGATCGCCACAATAGGGCTCGTCCCTCTCGTTCAACCGCAGGGTGTCTGGAAGCACAGGAAGGCAGGTGACCTGTGTGTGGGCACCCATCCAGGCGCAGTGGCTGAGTTCAAAAGCAGCGCCCACAATTGCTCAGGCTGTTAACACGGTCTCATTACCAAACCCTCTCACGTGATCCCAGTCCCAGTTCCGGCCCTGCCCTTTCCTCCTCCTCCTCCTCCCCAGGGAGCGAGGTCTTGGACGCTGCAGCCTTGAGGAGAACATCAGGACTCAGCCCCAGAGATGAGCCATGGAACTCGTGGACAAATATCGCTGTGACCTCCTGGGATGTTTAAGAGCTTGGAGGAAGCCAGATAAATTTCTCACTTACGGAGATTGCCTGGATGCTCTAAGGGGACACACAGCCACTTGCACAACTCTCAAATTGCCAGAGTTTAAGGGACATTTTAGAAGTCTAGTCCTAGCTTTAGAAAAAAAATACATTTTCTTTCTTTGCATTAAGATTTTATGTCTTCCCTTAATCTCTTCTGTAGAATCTAAGCAAGTAAAGTATAACATTAGCAATAATTTATTATTATTTTCTGTGACTTATATGTAAATATTTACATTCCTACTTCCTGTCTTTCTCTTTGTTACTTTTCATTTCTGTGCTCACATTTCAGAATAGCTTTCCAAAGTGAATTCAGGAAGTGAATGCAAGCTTTATTTGTCTTCCTATTTCCATTGTTCTCCTTTGCAGTCTAGTTTGTAATGTAGATTTACGCACCCAAATCAAGAGGAAACACACTTACAAATATATATGTAAGAGATATGGGATAATCTCTGAGCTGATGTTATCATTGTTTTATAAACCCACATTTAAAGATTGTAAAGATGCAGTTTTGGGATTAGAGTCTCACTGAGAAAATTGTTCCTATTCCTAAAAAGGGCAGAACTGGAGGATTTTGTGATTAAAACGCAAAAAGAAATTTTGGCAAAAGAACTTCCTGAGCCCGGTAGTACAGAAGTTTAATGCTCCAAAGACCAAAGGACACGATGAAAGCTTCATCTCCAGAAGACCAGCGCTGGCGTAGGACTTCTGCAGGCACTTATACCTTGTGAAATCAGGTCCCTTTTTGCTTTCAGGTTCTATAATTTTGTAACCCTGTCACCAACTCTGTGTCCTGGACTGTTAGCTTACATTTTACTAAATATGTTTACTAAACATGTTATGTTTAGTAACTAAATATGTTACTGAACATATTTACATTTGCTAAATAGGACTTCCTTTAAATAATAGAAAAATCGTATTTTAGTGAAATCTAAAATAATTCATTACCAAATTAAAGAAAGGAGGAGATGTCTCTACCAAAGATAAATGTAGCCGATCTTAATATTTTACTACTGTGCAAAGCCATCTTGCCTGAGGGAAAGTTGTAACATCTTTCTCTCTTTACAAATAGTGGAGGCTTACCAATTACATGTGAACCTTGCAAATTTTATCAAATGTATGTTTACTAAACAAATGGATTGTTGTTTTGGACAAGCAGAGAGAGACTTGTAAGCCCCAGACTTGATAAACGGCAGCAGCCCACGGAACGGCTGAAGACCAGCCTGACAGGAACTGGCACCGATAACAAACAGAACAATGAAGGTCCCCTATCTCAGAGCTCCCAGAAGAATGGCTTGGCTCCTAGCCAGGTGTATAATCAGTCTATTTTAGGGTTTATCACACAAACCAATGGAGTTTTTCAAGTAATAGTAAATTAGGTGTGGCTCTTTCTTTATTTTTTTAAAAAGAGGATTTCCTGACAATCTGCCTAGAAGTTACGATACTATCTTTGTATATTTTCATAAAATGGTACATTATGCACCTATGATAAGAAACAATGGGTCTTTGGTATCAGCTTTTTGATTCTGGGTGTTTGGGGAATTTTATTCTCAGTGGTGCTTTTGACTTCGTTAGTCTCTGTCAAGGTTGGATTTACCTTAGTCCCAGTCCCTTAAAGTGGGTGTTTTGTGATGCCCCATCGCAACCGTCACAATAAAGCAGAGCCACGGGGCCTCTATGGCGGGTTGGCCTCCGCTCGAAGAGGAGTGCAGAGCAGAGGGAGCACTGCTACCCACACATCAGTGTCTAACCGGAGTCTTTGAAACCAAATATCTGTATTTATTAGCACATTACAATAATTGCTGCCTAATTAATTTCTCTTGTCCAATATATCCAAGCTAAAATTTTAATCATTTGTTGTGGGGAGAAAATAGTCCTCAATCTCAAATCACTTAAAATTCTATTGATTATTGAAGCTGCCATAAGCTGAGAATTTCTTTTTTAATATCAGTGATAAAATTCATTTTTACTAGTTGGAGATACTATAAGTCCACTGAAAAATTTACAAAACAGGGATGCCCAGGTGGCTCAGTTGGTTAAGTGTCTGCCTCCAGCTCAGGTCATGATCCCAGAGTCATGGGATCGAGTCCCATGTCAGGCTCCTTTGCTCAGTAGGGAGCCTGCTTCTCCCTCTGTGTGCTGCTCCCCCTGCTTGTTCAGTCTCTCTCTCTCTCTGACAAATAAATCAATAAAATCTTTAAAAAGAATTTACAAAAAAAATTAAGACATGACTTACTCTTGTATGTATTTGGTACAAAATTTAAGGTTATATTAAAGTAATTGCTCAAACTTTGTCTAGTTGGTTAGTTTATTTAAGTAGGCTCTACACCCAACGTGGGGCTTGAACTCAGGGCTCTGAGATCAAGAGCTGTATGCTCCCCGACTGAGCCAGCCAGATGCGCCATTAATTGCTCAAACTGTAAATAATGCTCAGAATGTTTAAAAATCCAACTCCCTAACAAAACTCTCAGCAAAATACAAATAGAAAGGAACTCCCTCAATCTCATAAAGGACAACCTACAGCTAACATCATACTTAATAGTGAAGACTGAATGCTTTTCCCCTAACATTGGGAATGAGGCAAGGATACCTGTTCTGACTACTTCTATTTAAGATGGTACTGGAGATCTGTGCACAAGCAGGCAGAGCAGCAGCAGAGGGAGAGCGAGAAGCAGGCTCCCCGCCGAGCAGAGAGCCCGATGCGGGGCTCGATCCCAAGACCCCACTTGTGCTCTCTCTCTCTCTCTCTCTGTCAGATAAATAAATAAAATCTTTTTTTTTTTTAAATAAAAAGACTGACAGTATCAAGTGTTGGTGAGAATAGAAAGCTACTGGAATTCTCACATGCTGCTGATGGAAATGTGAAGGAGTTCCACCACTGTGAAAACCTGTTGGGCAGTTTCTTCATTAGTTGTGTGTATAATTTGACCCAAACATTCCACTCCTGGGCATTTACTCAAGAGAAATGAAAGTACATTGTACACAAAGATTTCTGTACAAATGTTCATGGCAGCTTTATCTATAATAGCCCCCAAACTGGAAACAACTCAAATGTCCATCAGCAATTGAATGGGTAAACAAATTGTGATATGTTCATACAGGAAATACTATTCAACCTTGTAAAGGAAACTATTCGTACACGTTACAGCATGAATGAATCTCAAAGTAATTATTCTAAGGTGAAAAAGCATGGCCAAAAGAAAAGTATATGCTGAATTAGTTCATTTATATAAAATTCTAGGAAATGCAAACTAATATAGAGCAACAAAATCTTCAGTGGTTTCCCGAACCTCAGTTGGGGGAAGGGAGGAATGGATTATAAAAAGGCACAAAGAAACATTTTGGGTTGATAGTATTAACATTCCTTATCCACATTGTGGTGATGTTTCATGAGAGAATGAATACATCAAAACTCATCACATTTTATACCTTAAATGTATGCAATCTATCATATGGAAATTATAGCTCAATAAAGCAAAAAACATCATAATGCTTTGTTGAACACTGTTCTTCCTATTCTTCCCAGTTGGCTTATGAATTATGTAATGTTAGCAATCCAAGTTTGCATAACTTCACCCAACATTTCAAAACTTTACACCTCCAATATTTAAATGATAGTTACGTTGTTAAGTTAAAATTATATTTAAGGTATCAAAATGTGGTTTAATAATATTTTGTCATTAAAAGTTACTTCAGAAAATGTGGAAAATGTTTTTAAACTATTAAGCATATTTCTTACCACTTAGGGGTAATGGCTGCTATTTTTGTTTTCAGACTTTTTCATGCATATATAAACATAATAATTTTTTAATTGGGATTATATTGCATGTCTTGTTCTGTAGCTTGGTGGTAGCATTACATTACAAGTATTTTTACATGTAATTGTCAAAATGCAATTTTTTCTGTTGTGTAATAAATATTACATTGTAGTGGATATGCATGCCATAATTTCTTTAACTTTCCTTGTTTGGGGACACTTAGGTTATCCTCAAGTTTGCACTAATATATATAATTCTGTGTTAAACATCTCTATATGTGTGTGTGTTAAACCGTTTCCTTATTTTTTAGTATAAACTCTTAGAAATGGATTAATGACCAAAGAGTAAGAATGTATTGAGGACTCCTGACATGGTATCAAACTGTTTATCAGCAACATTGTATCAATTTACATCTCCATTAGAAATATATAAAAGTATATGAGAGAGTTTATCTTACTATACTCTCCAAAGTGTTGAACCTTACAGAGCTTTTACATTTTAACATCATTTTTTCCCTCATTGTTAAGGAAACAAGGAAATTTCTTGAAGGAAATTATTATTTTGATATGACATCCTTCTTAAAAGATATGGGTCAGCTTTTCAAAAAAGTAAAAACCAACACATCACTTTTATGAGACGAGTAGTGTCATTAATATTCAATAACATTGCATTACAATTCTTGTCTATCTCACAATTTTTCTTTTGCTAATATACAAATTACCTGCTATAAATAGCCTCTGATTCTGATACATGAACACATAAAAATTTTGTAAGATTTTTTTTTTTAAGTAAACTCCACACCGAGCATGGAGCCCAGCGTGGGGCTCAAACTCACGACCCTGACATCTAGACCTGAGCTGACATTAAGAGTCGGAGATTCAATCGACTGAGCCACCCAGGCGCCCCTATAAGATTTTTAAGGCACAGTTTGTGAAATGATGAATTTCTTTTCTTTTTCATGTAATGTGTTTGGCATATTTCTTTTTCACTTAATTATAGGTCTCCATAGAAATTGTCACCTGGTAAGAAGTGACAATTGCTTAGCTACAAATATCAAGTATAATTTTATAGACTATGAATAGTTAAAACTGTGAAGAGTCATTCTAGGATCTACAGCCTGTTTAGATCCCTGCTGTAAATAGATTTTTATTTTTTTTAAATATTTTATTTATTTATTCGACAGAGAGAGAGCGCGCACAAGCAGGGAGAGCTGCAGGCAGAGGGAGAAGCAACCTCCCTGCTGAGCAAGGCACCCAATGCGGGACTTGATGCCAGGACCCCGGGATCACGACTCAAGCCAAAGGCAGATGCTTCACCAACTGAGCCACCCAGGTGCCCTGTAAATAGATTTTTAGATACATCCATTTTTAGATAAGTCTAAAAAATAGATTCCCTGTTTTTTAATTGTGTTTGATCAGGGACCAAGCTAAGACACAGATCAGGTGCTAGGGTCTTACATATTCGTTGAGTTCTACAGAATGCTGAGTCTTCTGGTCTTTCTTTGATGATTCTGACTTTACCCAAATGATCGATGTGCTCCTGCTGGTCTAGCACCAATGAATGGTCTAGCCTCAGACAGTCTGTGATGCATTATGTCCTTTGTACCTCAAGGTAATTCGGGCAGCGCCAACATCCAGAGGTCAGTGTTAGATCAGCTTTCAGTGGGGGTATTCAAGAAGAGAAATGGTAAAGAAGCAGACAAAAAGTTGTACTGTTTGAAGCCAAAGAGTGGATAACGATGCTGTGAATGAGGTCTACAGGAGCCTCATCAGAGGCTGTGATTTAAAGGTAAATAATGCATATTTGCTAGATATGGCAGGATGTTATAAAAATGTGTTGAGATGATGAGAAGTGGTACAGAAAGGCTAAGTGCAAGTTGTCTTATGCCTGGCGCCTTTCACAGTGCCTGGCTGGTTGCAGGTACTTCAGCAAAGTTTGCTGAGTGGGGAGGTGGTTGTTACCCTGGAGTCGAGAAAGCAGGTGGAGAGTAAAACAGCCATCAAGGATGGACACCTTGGACTGGGCTGTTACTGTCAGAACAGCCTGACGTGACTTTTGGTGTGAAGAGTGACATGATGACTGTAAAGATGAGCGTCTGAGTTTTCTCTGAAATTCAAGAAAGTCACACTTGAGGCTTTGTCAAGCCTCTTCATCAGCCTCTGTACTTTTCCTCGTGCAGACTTCCCAAGGAGACTGGGTGGACTGGGAAGAAGAACGATGCCTTCCGCATCAAAGGAAGCAGCTCTCAGAGGCTCCAGCCCTACGAGTTCATGAGAGCTCAAGGGACTGGATTGTCTGGGTCCAGGCTTTACTAAATGATGCGCCAGAGAAAGAAGGAACCGTAGACAGTCTGACCCAGTTACATTTGCATTCCCAGGAAAAATGAGTAACTGGTATAATGATCAAGCTCTTAAGGCTGCTTCTAAATTTGAAATTTCTCTGTGATGTTATTTCAACCTCTTATATGCTTTTCTTCTTTTGAAAGCTGTAAAATTCCTCAGAAACACTCAGAGTCATTTTCTGGCACAGAGAGGAAGAAGGCGGGAAGAAACAATGACACTGTTTTCAGGGCAGAAGGGAGAAGAAAGCTCAGCTGGGGAATGCGGGGCAATGCTAGAAGACAGCTAGGATCACACTTGGATCCGCTGGGAGAAAAGGATGAATAAAGGAGCTGGCCTGGCGAGGAGACGGGTCCGCAGGCGTCTGCCCTTGCAGGAGAACCTGGCCACCAAAGGCACTGCGTGTTTCCAGGCAGGAATGATGGGTGGAACTCTACAGTGGAGAAGAAAAAATCATTAGGTTTTTCCATCAGATACTAACATGTTCTTTAAGATCATGAAGTTTACTTTCCCAAAAGTATCTTTTTCAAATCCCACACCGATTTTACAACTTTCTCATGGTTCATGCCCTGCAACAGAGCAGTGCGTGAGCCCTGGCGATTTCCTGAGTGTAAATCCTGATCTCACGGATTACCGGTCACGTTCACATTTCGATTTGTTTCCTCACACATAAAACAAAAACAAGAACAAAAGGAGAAGAAGAAGAAGAGATACTACCTTCCAGCCACGTTTGTTGGAGGGATTCAATGACCGTGTACCTGTAAAGCTCTTAGCAGATCACCTGGCCTGGAGCAGGTGGTTGCTAAATGCTGTTGTTGCTGCTACTGACTCAGGTGTGCAAGTGTCTCAGTGTTAGGCATTGAGTACCCAGGGGCACGCTGGCTTTGTCGGTGAGAGGGTCGTCCAAACTCGGGGGGTGTGGTGGAGACTGCTCGATGTTTGTTGCATCAGACATCTCGTAGGTGACACTTGAGATGGTTCAGCTTCCTGTGTCTCCGACTTCGGCCTCTTGTTTGGGCCCAGCTGCTGCTGCGGTACCAGCTCTGCATGTCCTCTGACTGCATGCAGATGCCACGTGACAGTGACGCCCTCGCACCTGTGCCATTTGCCTGCTGACTCCCTGGCTGAGGTTTCCCTATTGTGGGAAGGGTCCTTAAAAGAATGGACATGACTTCTCTTTTTCTTTTCTTTGCTTTTCTTTTTAAGACTTTATTTGAGAGAAAGAGCACAAGCAGGGGGAGAGGCAAAGGGAGAGGGAGAAGCCGACTCCCTCCTGAGCATGGAGACCAATGCAGGGCTCAATCCCAGGACCCAGAGATCGTGACCTGAGCAGAAGTCAGACACCTAACGGACAAGCCACCCAGGCAACCTTAAGAATGGATATGCTTTTCTCTTTTTTTTATCCCTTTCGTGGCTTTGATGTGAACACGATGGCTGGAGCTGGGGCAGCCCTTTTGACCATGAAGTAGAAGCCATATGTTGAAAATGGCAGAGTGCAAAGACAGCAGGAGCTGGGGTCCCTGGTGAATGGGCAGGCACCACAGCAGCTCTAGACTGCCTATCCGGATATCATGTTGAGAAAGAAAAGTTTCTATCTTTTTAAAGGATGATTATGTGGGGTTTTCTGTCACTTTCTGCTAAACTGAATCCTAACTGTTCAAGTAGAAAATGGGCATTCTGTATGAATGAAATGAAGGGAAAGGAAGACAAAACAGCATCAGGTGTTATTTCAAATGCATTACATGTCAGTACTGGACCCAGGCGTCAGTGTTTTACCATTACCTTACATCATCTCTTCCAAATTTAGGGTATCTGAGCCAGATGTTCAGTGACCTGGTCACCTTTGAGATACAGAATACTGACATTCCAGACTAGCATAAAACAAACAAAATACTCCATTCAGAAAGCTGACCTGTCAGTACTTCTCATCTACTTTAACACTTGGTGTTAATTACAGTAGAATTTACTCTGGGTCGGGCTCTGTGCTAAGCTCTCCAATTAGAAAACCCAGGCAATCACACCCTGTGAAGGATAGGTTTGAGAGGGTCAGAACACGGGCCTGGGATTCCAGGTGGAAAGTTTACCAGCATCTTGGAGTTAGGGCGGAGGGGGTGGGCTGTAAGACTCTTTAAAAGATAATATTCACAGGACTTGATGACTGATGGAAAGAGGGGGCTGAATGGGTTCAGAATTATTCTCAGTTTTCTAGGATGGATGTCTGGCTAGGAGATGGTTTCACAATAAGATGGAACACACATGAAGGAGGAGAAGGGGAAGAAAGGGGGAAGGAGGAGGTTTAGTAGAGAAGGTAGAGAAGATGATGGGTTTAGTCCTGGGCATGTTAAATTTGAGATATCCCTGGGCACCAAGTAGAGATGTTGAGCAAGAAGTGAATAGATGAGCCTGGAGTTCAGGGGAGAAGACTTAGAGCACTTGTCAAATGATTTTGTAATTTTTTGTTTGTGACATTGTGCTTCCCAGTAGACTGAATTTCCTGGGGGAAGGATAGTCTTGCTAATCTTGTTTTCCCAGAACTTAGAACTGAGCCTACAACATAGTCAATGCTCCATGTTGGGTCAGTGATTGACAGTTAAATGAATGATTGAATTTCAGTCAGTCAAAAAGGGTACACGTTTTTGTCATCTCAAGTTAAAACCCCTGTATATGTTCCAATAGAAACATGTTTACAAACCTCGGTTGGCTGAGGGGTGTGATTGAGGGAGTCCATTTTGTTTTAATGAGCCTCTGCATTGAGCCACCCTTCAAAGTCATTGCCACAGAAAAAAGAGAAAACACCTTTCAAATTCCTAAGTAGTTTAGAGCATACCTTTGAACCAAAAAGTCCTTCACTAGCTGGGAAAGTCATTCTTTTATTTTATTTTTTCCCCTGAAGAACTTACCCTAGCATCTGGCACATGCACCTGGAAGCACCATGTCTCGCAGAGAGCTGAGAGTAGGTCAGAGCAGTGGATGGTCACCATCTCAGTGCATCAGGGCCACCCTGGTCACCCTCTTTTTGAGTCAGATCACAATGCTCAAAGAAGGAATTCTAAGAAAGGGAACAGAGGCACAGGCCGGTGATTTGCAAAGTACTCCCAAGATTGATAACTGGGCTAAATCAAGGACCCAAGTGGATTTGCAAAGGGCTTACGGTTTGCCCCCTTCCCTGCTTTCTTCACACATAGTTATCAGTAACAGCTAGGAATTTCCCAATAACAGCCAGTTCTGATTTAGACCATCTCTCCAACTTTTCCGTAATCATTACATAGACATATTATCTTAAGTAGGAAAGCATTCATACATTCAATTACTAACTTATTTTTTTCTTTTCTTTTCCTGGGGTGTCTAGAAGCTCTGCTGGCACAAGCCCACTGAAATCCTACTCACGACTCTGGGTGAGACTTCTAGAGGGCTCTGGTCCACGAGTGAGACCTGGCAGGCCACAGGCTGCCTGGCAGGGATGAGGATGGGCCACAGTTACTAACTCATTAACTCTCATGTTGTGTAAAGCAATTTATAGTGAAAGTTGCTTTTGAATTGTTTCAAGTAATGGCTGTTGTACCCAGTCGGGGATCTCCAGAGAAAACAGAACCAATAGATAAATAGATGAGAAGATTTATTGTAGGAATTGGCTCATGATTATGGCTCATGATTATGGAGGCCAAGAAGTCCCATGATCTGCTGTCTGCCAGCTGGAGAGCCAGGAAAGCCAGTGGTATAATTGAGTCTGAATTTGAAGGCCTGAGACTCAGGGTCCAGTGATATATCTCCCAGTCCAAGGTCAGAGGCCTGAACAAAAGGGCTGCTGGCATCATGCCTGGAGTCTGAAGGCCTGGGAAGCAGGAGCTCTGAAGTGCAAGAATGGGAGAAGATGGATGTTCCAACTCAAAAAGAAAGAGAATTAGCCCTTCCTTCACCTTTTTGTTCCATTTGGACATCCAAGAAATTGTTTGATACCCACCCATACTGGTGAAGGCAGATCTCTTCACTCAGTACACTGAACCAAATGTTAACCTCTTCCAGAAACACCTTCACAGACATACCCCCCAAATATTTTTTTTTAAGATTTTATTTATTTATTTGACAGAGATAGAGACAGCCAGCGAGAGAGGGAACACAGCAGGGGAGTGGGAGAGGAAGAAGCAGGCTTCCCAGCAGAGGAGCCCGATGTGGGACTCGATTCTGGAACGCCCGGATCACGCCCTGAGCCGAAGGCAGACGCTTAACTACCGCGCTACCCAGGCGCCCCCCCCCCCAAATATTTTTTTAACTGGCTATCTGGGTATCCCTTAAACCAGTCAAACTGACACATAAAATTAACCACCACAGATGTATTTCAGGAAATAAGCAGCAAAGTCAAAGTAAACAAGCCCACACAAGGACTTTGTCATCTTAATACAGTAACCACGCCTAGATATTATATACCATTAGTGTTGCCAAAAACAATTCAAAAAGTATCAGCGATTTTCTTTGCAGTTAATAAATGCGTCGTGTTGGTACTCAGACTTGAGCACAACAAATTGAGAGCAGCAGGTTGTAATTCACGTGAAATTTGGAGTCAGGAAGCCTAGATTTTTGTCTCACACTAACTTCTTGGGTAGTTTCATTCGCTCATTTCACAAATGTTTACTGAACACCATATAGTGCTCTGGACACTGTGGTAAGTGCTAAGGCACAAGAGAGAAGAGAATTTGACGCTGTATCTACACTTACAGACTTGCAGTCTAATAGAACAGACATCAATTTTAAAATCTATGAATTAACAATACAACAGCCATGAAGTACTACAAAGAAAAGTCACCTGGAGGTTGCGCCAGGGTGTCAGGGTGGTCAGTGCAGGCTGGACTGTGACTGAGACCTGAAGGATGATCAAGTGTCAACTAGATAAATGGGGCAGAGGGAACTGTATATGCAAAGTCCTAGTGACCCGGATGGGACAGCAGGCATATTCTGGGAATTATAGATGGTCAGAACGGCTTGAGCTTGGAAAATAAATGCAAACCAATGACCAATAATAGGAGGTCAACAAATGGGTCTGGGGGAAGAAATGGGAAGGAGATGTGAGATAATAATAATTACATTTCAACAAGTTAACTCTGGATTCAATATTGAGAGATAATTGTAGGGGCATGTGAGCTGACATGAGAAGACCAGTTACAAGGCTATCACTGGTCCAGAAGAGAGAACCATTGTGTGATCTGGCTGGGAGTGGTAGAGATATGAAAAATTAGACCGAAGCAAGAGGAGGTTAGAGCAATAGGATTAAGCAATAGGCTGGGTATGAAGGAGATGAAGGAGAGGGAAGTGTTAAGGAGGGCTCCTGCACTTCTGGTTGAGATCGGGAACAATGGAAGCACACCAGATTTGAGCAAGACAAGCTCTGCAGATCCTCATTTCTGCTTCTGCAAAGTAAGGGGCAGACTGTTCTTTTAAGTCCTATCCAGATTTAAGATTGTATGATTGTAGTCTAGAATTCAGTCATTTTTTGAAAATAAAGAGTGCCCCAACTCGAGTGGAAATCCTTATAGGTAAATGCTTTAGTTATCTATTGTTACATAAAAATACTACCCACACCTTAGTGACTTAAAATGACATTTATTATCTCATAATTTCTGTGGGTCAAGGAGGCAGGAGTGGCTGAGCTGGGTGGTTCTGGTGTAGGGATCTTTCAAGCGGTGGCATTCAGGTTCCTGGCAGGGGCTGCAGTCACCTGACGGCTTGCCTGGGGCTAGAAGATTCATGGGCTTCCACAGCGGCTCACTCACACAACTGTTAGAGGAAGGCCTCAGGTCCTACTGGCTCTCGGCTGGAGGCTTCCAGTTCTTACCACGCAGGCAGCTCCAGAGACTGTTTGAGTGTCCTGGTGACAGGGCGTCTGGCTTGCCCTGAAGCAAATGACCCCAGAGAGAGCCAATGAGGGGGAAGCTGCAGTGCCTTTAGGATCTTGTCTCAGAAGTCACGTACCATCAATTCCACTTCTCTGTTTGTTAGAAGCAAGTTGCTAAATCCAGCCCACATTCATGGAGGAGGGGACCTAGGTCCCACCTCTGCAGGGAGGAGTATCAGATACTCTGCGGCTGTATTTTAGAACCAACACAGGAGAGTGTAAGTCTTCTACGCTAGACACTTCACAGGGGGCTGGGCACCTTTCCTCTCAGTAAATAACAACTGTCCTGTGTATTCAACTAAATTAAAGTACAACTAAAGTGTTATAAACTAGAAAACAGCTGTCTAGAATACTCGGTGCTAAAGTTCTAAAGGGTGAATATTTATTCATTTATTCATTTATTTATTTATATCTCTGTCATGAGACAAGGACAGTCTAATAATGTACAAGGCTTATTGAGTCATAAACTCATGGATATTTGGGTCAGAAATTATGAAACACTATGAAGTGATTGTACACAAATACTTTCTGCATAGTTTGTAAGATACATAATAAATTCTAGAAATTACATGTTATATATTAGACTGAACTATTTTATGGGTGAATCAGAGTCAGAGTTGAAGAATTTTAGAGCTTGAAGAAGGTGTACAGATGGTCAGTCTAATCCAGCTCCCTATTTAATAGGTGAGAAAACTGGGAGTCGATACAAATTTTTAAAAAAATTCTTTCCTGGAGCTTTCACACAGTTAGTGGGAGGAAGCCACTTTTGATGGGGTGGCCATTTCCCAATAATGCTGGAGAGGGGAGTTAATGCTCTTTGAGATCTTCTAGTCCTGAAAATCCTTGACATCTTCAGACAGGCTCTTGAAAGGGCACAATACACGTCACATTCTCCTTTAACACTCTTTAGCAAGTAAGTTACAGAATAGTCCATCAGATCTTCCAAGGTCACTTAGCAACTTGTTTGTAGGAATCGGGAATAAAGCCAAGGTTGTGGACTCCCTCCTTCAGACTCTTTCCACTCTGTTGCTTACCTCTGAAATTTTCTTGCCTCTTATCACAAACTAAACTGGCTTTTCTATTCTATAAGCAGAGAGGATTAAGTAATAACTTTTACCTTGTCTTCATTGAAGATTAATATGCTCATATCTGTGAACACATTATGAAGTATGTACGTATGTAATCTGATATTTGGTAGGGAGAGAACAAAGGCAGGAGCAGATCTGCGGTTTCTTGAGCCTTCCTTTAGGTACGTTACCCATCAAAATTCTGTTGACTGTACTGAAATTTTATAGCTTATATCAGCAATTAAATTTGTATGGCCTACTAGGCATACAAAGCAGATGATAAGATAGTTTTATTTACTTTGTTTTTACTGAGGGCCGTTATATTGGTGAGCATACTGTGAATATGTACTTAAATAGGCAAGGTAGTAGGAATCGTATGGAATATTGCAGTTCACAATAGAAAATTCTCTTCTGCATTTCTTTCCATGTATAGGTGTTTAAAATAGTTGTGATTTCATCGAGCCTTACATCGAAAACCGGGGATGTACTGTATGGTGACTAACATAATATAATAAAAAATCATTATTAAAAAAATAATAAAAAAATAAAATAGTTGTGATTTTACATTTTTATAGCTTTTTAAATATAGTGAATAAATTTTTTTCATGGAAAAACATTTTAGTATATAATGCTTAGATTAACTTAATATCTAATATTTAATATTCAAATCCTTGAGTTGAACAAAACTATATTTTCCAAAGACACGGCTGGAAATAAAAGGCCTGTTTTAAGGATGTTACTTATGTTCATTTATTCAATGAAAATTTATTGGATGTCTCATTCACCATAGTTCTTATTTCCAGTTACTGAATGTACACTTGTTCCTAGGTTACCCATAGACACTTAAAATCAGCATCTCTGTAACTTGCCTAATTACCTTGACCTCTCCCTTCTACTTCTTTTACTTAATGGTACTTAATGGTACTCATTGGAAACCTGAAATCATTTTCACATCTCTTTTTCTCTTACTCCTCGAAGCCTATCTCCAAAATTTTTAAAAAGATTCTATTTCCTCCTTTTCATCTTCAAAACCTCCCATGGTCAGTTCTTCATCCTCTCTGGCCTGGACTTTTACAACAAAACTGTCTGAGGTGTCCCTAGTGATCTTACCGATCACTGTGTCATGGAACCACTCTCCCAAGTAATCCACGTGGCTGCCAGTTACTTTACTAACACAGAGGATCATGTTATTCCCCTTCTTACTACATTATATGGATTCCTACTTCCTTAAGGATGAAGGGGAAATTTTGATCTTCCCAAACATACCTCTACTTTCCTTTTCTGGTTATAAACATCCTTATCTCAACATCAACCCTATCTTGCTATGTAGTCTTCAAAGTTCATTGCCTTTCCCCTCTTCCCTCTTGGGGCACCTCTATTCACCCCTTCAACACCCCTTCCTCTGAGGGGCTTTCTCTTCTCTAGGCAAACTTAACCACCCTTCTTTTCTGTCTCACTTGACACTATGTGTCTATCTTTATTACAGCTCATATTGCACAACTGTTTGTTTGCCTTTCTCATTACTGAATCCAGAGGGCAGGAGCCTAGCCTTACTCAAACTAGCGAGTTTATTCTAGATGGAAAACCTTGCATTTACAAACCACACTTGCAAAAAGGAGTTTTCTTCAAGAAGGAATTTTGTATGTGCTAGTGAGACAAATGCTTTGTAACTATCATTGGAATTCCAGAATCCAGAATTAGTCAATTTTGTTATGGTGGAGTGCAATCGGATTGTAGCATAGAAGAGTTAGTAATAGATTTTAATAGGTTGCTTTTGGTCTTTTTTTTTTTTTTTTTTAAGATTTATGTATTTATTTGAGAGAGAGAGAGAAAGGCTCTCAGGACCCTGAGATCATGACCTGAGCTGAAATCAAGAGTTCAGTGAAACACCCAGGCGCCCTGTCCCTCTTTCTTATGCATATTAGGTAGTTGCTATGTAAATGTTTTTGGAACTACTGATAATATCATCAGATTGTTTTTCTGAAAAAATGTAGTTTCAGCAAATGTGTGAACTTTTCCCCTTGAAATCTGAAATGTTGGAATAAAACAGAGAAAGAAAATTTTCAATTCGCTCATTTCATTAAAGATGCATATATTTGACGTAAGGAACAAAACAAAACAATGGTGTGTGTAGATGATATTTACAATGAAGATACCTGACCCCTAATATAAAGTTCTGCCAGCTCAGTTCATCACAGTTTTTCACAGAATAGCCTCACACTTAGGAAACAGTGCCTTTGCTGTTTTTGGGTGATTGATGATCCACACTGTAGTAAAACTAAAATAATTTTTTTACACTGTAAAAGAAAAAAACTGAAGAAAAGATTAAAGAAAAAAAAATGCCCGTAGAAGACCACCCAGCCAACCCTCGGTTTCAATCTTTCTCATTTTTCTAACACCTCATATTTTTTTTTTTTTTTTGAGAGAGGAAGAGCGTGGGCACAGGGTGGGGGGGGGTGCGGTGTGGAGGGACAGAGGGAGAGACAGAATCTCAAGCAGACTCCGCATTGAACGCAGAGCCTAACAATTTGGAAATCATGACCTGAGCAGAAACCAAGAGTCGCACACCCAACCAAATGAGCTACCCAGGAGCCTCTTTGTTGTTGGTTTTTTAAAAATGTACATGTGATCATACTGCATGGATAGTTTCCTAACTTGTTCCCTCCCTCCAATACTACAAAAAATATGTCATGATGTTATACACATTACATAAACATTTAAAGTTGTTACCCAAAATGTTTCAGAGCATATATGGCTACCTTTAAGATATTTCGTTTCCATGTTTAATTTTTGCATCTTATAAATAATATTGTGATCTACAGTTTACGAATAAAGCTTTTGCTGTATTTCAGATGATTTCATTCAGAAAGAATCCCAGATATGGGATTAAGGGTTACAAGACGATGAACATTTTTATAGGTTGAATCACTGTGCCAAATTGCTTTCTAAACAGGTTGTTTCAGCTTACACTCCCACTCCCTACGTCTAAGAGTACCCTTTTTATCTCACCAGCCTTGAATGTTCTCTTTTACTTAAATATTTACTAATGTGATAGCCAACTGAAATGTTACATTTTCTGGTCTGTTTGCCGTTGCAGAATATAGGATAAAATCAAGGCTTTGGAGTCAAATATAACTAGGTTTGGTCATTCCTCTGCCACTTCCTGGCTATGTTACAAATTACTTAACTCCTTTGAGCCTCTTTATTTACTGATTGAAAAGGGGGGGGTCAATGTTAATATTGACCCCAAACACAGGGTTGTTGTAATTATCAAAAGAGATGCTCATGTAAAAAGCCTGTTACCCTAGTGCCCAGCACATAACAATAGTGAATCCTTTGTTTTCATCGCAAAAGTATGTAAAAGTGTAGCAGCTTTTGCTAAGTATGTGTTACATACTTTTGCTTGATTAGTGTACTATCCAGGAATTTACGTAATACTTTGCCTATCTTTATGCATGCAACTTGATGTGGAAGGCTGATCAATTACCTGGATAATCCTTGCACCCTGGGGATAAAGTCAGGGAGTAATCTTTTAAGAAAAGGACACACCTGGTTCCCATCCTTGAGGAATTTGCCATCTAAAGACCTTTGAGTTTAACTCTTGGGGCTTTTAATTGTTCAGGGAGGTTGCAGAGGGCGGTGGGGAAAACTCACTGAAGCTCGGAGCTTAGTGAACTGAAGCCTGAGCTTAGTGAAAGTGATCTGGGGAGAGAGTTCCTAGAACAGCTACTTACTGCCTCAGGGAAGACAGATGCTAAGGCAGGAAGGATATGAATTATTTGTTCTATAAAAGTTGAATACACTCTTGAGATTTTGTTATTTGAATCTCAAGTTTGTTCATAAAAGGTAAACTACATAAAGACTGCAAACGGGGCAAGCTGGACTGATCTGGTTCTGTGCACTACCGTTCATATATACTCTTAGCAGGTGTTGCTCTTTTAATCCCAGCAGAAGATACCGAGGAGAGAGGATGGAAGCCTGGCGTGGATGCCAGAACACGGACTAGGAAGAAATCTGCCTAGTCCCAGCCGCTTACTAAAGTGAGCCGCCTGGAGTTAGGCTAGGAACAATTGTCTAACCTTCTCTAATTCTAGAATTCAGGTTTGGCTGCTCTTTGGGGGCCCCACTTCAAACTTTTTCTTCTTGATCAAGTCCTTCCAACTGCCCAAAAAAAAAAAAAAAAAAAAAAAAAGATGTCGGTCGTAATAAAAAATTATCAATTGTCCTTGTCTAAAGGATAAAAATCTGCACTCGAGACTGGGGACATAACCATCGAGGTTTTGGTGGAGTTATCCGAAAAAGCAAGTTTTCCTAGTTGGGTAAAAACTGCCACAATCCTTTAAACGCCCTCAGTGGCAAATATAAATTCCTCTAAAATAGGCCCATTTCTGTCTCCTGGTCCAGGATTCTCCAGCTGAGCAGCCAAGTAACACCGCCCGATTCGGTTCTGGATCCCCTCCGGGAAGAGGAGTCCCTCCTCGGGGGCGATGGAAACGCCCTGGGCGAGTTTTCTGGCACCAGCGGGAGTTTCAAGTTTCCACTCGTGGGGAGGGGGGGCGGCGGGCGCACCGCGAGCTTCGGGCGGGGCGGACCCGCCGCCCTAACAGCCCGTGTCCCTCCAGCCCAGTCCCGCCAGGAAGGGCTCCCTGCGGGGCTCCCGGGCGGAGGCCGACCCTCGCGTGTCCCCACCCCGCGCGGCGACCCGCGGCGACCCCCGGCGACGCCGCGTGCGGCGGGCTGCCACGAGCGCGGGGGGCGGGGCGCGAGCTGCCCTCACGGCGGCGGCGGCGGCGGCGGCGGCGGCGGCGGCGTTGGCGCTCAGGCCGCGGCGCGAGGCCGGCCGGCCGGCAGGGGGAGGCGGGGGGCGCGGGGCAGCCCCGCCTTTCCCCCGAGGAGCCGCCGGGCGGCCATATTGCGGAGCTGTCTGCGGTGGTGGCGGCGCCTCTCGTCTCTGGCGGCCCAGTGCTTCCCACCGCCTCCTGTCCCTCCCTACCGCAGCCGCGACGCCCGGCGCCGCCGCCCAGCGCACCGGCAGCGCTCGGGGTGGGAAGGAGCCGCTCGCTCTCAGGGTAAGCCGCCGGCGCCCTCCCTTCCCCCACCCCCTGCTCCCAGGCGGCGCCGGAGACGCTGAGGTGGCGGCGAGAAGTTGCGGGGGCCCGCGCTGCCCGGCGGCCGCGCCGCGAGGGCCTCGCGCGCCTTTCCGTTCGCGCCCCGCGGGCCGCGGCGCCGCCGCTCTAACGGCTCGGCGGGCCAGGCCGCCCCCGGGGCGGGCGAGAGCGGCGGGGCGCGGCCCGAAGCCGCCACGGCGCGTTGCTGGTCCGCCCTCGGGGTGGGCCCTGGAGCCCCCCAGCCCCGGGGGAGCGGCGGCTTCCCGCTGCCTGGGCGCGGTCCCGCGGGCCCGTCCTTTCAGCGTACTCTGAAAATCCAGTCAGCGCGGGTAGAATTACATTTTGCAGTGTACGGGAGGGGGGATTTCTTGGAACTTCTGCGCCGCTCCCCCCCCCCCCCCCCGGCCTCCAGTTTGAAAGTAAGGGTGTTGAATTACTAGAGAGCGTGCGTTCGCCTTAGTGGCAAAAGGGCTGTTGCATTACGGGGTTTGGGGCGCGGAGCCACTCCCGGCACCCGCACCCGCGAGGACAGGCCCGCCGCTCCCCGCCAGCCCGCTCTACCTGCTGCTGCTGCTGCGGGCGGCCTCGGACCCCGGAACTTTGCCCTGGCCTGCGGGCAGCCCGGCGTGGTGTCTCAGAGCCCACCACACAAGTTGAGGACCTTACCGGCCCCCCTTCCCGGGAAGGCTTCTCAACTTCATTTCCGGGCTAACTCCGAAAGAGGGGCGCTCCGTTATTTCAGTTTCAGTAAGGCGCATCACTTCCTTTACAGGTATGGGAGGATTCTTTAACCGTTCCCAGTATTTGGCTATTCCCCTCTCAAGGAGTGGTGCTGATTAATGAGATTGGAAATGTGAAGTCAATTATACCGGAGATAAATTTAAAAATAGAGTTGAGAATGTGTAGAGGAGGTTTTAATCAGTCCTGTGGCACTAAGGGTGGCGTGAGGCTCCTGTACAAGTCGACGATAATAAGGGTTTATTTGATAAAGGAGTACTTGAACATCCACATTGCGATCTATTGTTTACGGAGCATACATTGTTTTAGAACACTAAATACGCTTTTATATTTCAGACGGAGCCCTGAATAAACAATTGCCTTGTTCTTTTGACTGGGTAAATAAATAATGGCCTAATCCATTTGCCAAAACAGCATTATTAGATTTAGGAAGAGATTAATATTCAGGATTGCACTTTTTTTTTTAATTTCCAGAATTCCATTGTTTTCACCAGTGTGTTTTATCTTTCAGACTAATATGACAAAAATGTGACAAATGACAAAAGGCAAAATACTCCTTTTGAAGTTACTAGTAATGCCGTAAAAAGGATTGTACCGACTTTGTTTCTTTGCTTAATCACTTTTTTATGTAGGATGGAATTTAGTAGGCAGTTGATATATTATTATTAAGGAATGAATAGATTCGCTTTGGAATTCTTTACAGTTTTATTTAAATGAAACAATTTGATTATGGCATTTAGAAATGTTAAATTCTTGCCCTTGTGGATTATACATTGTTTTGTTCACTCCTGTTCCCTACACATCGAAGAGTGTGTAGGAGAGACTCAAATATTTGTAGAAAAAATATAATTAATTTTGGTGTGGGTAAAGTATGTTGAGTCTGTCCTTTGTTTTAGACATTGTCATTACTTAACTGGAACTTAAATTGATTATTCTTTTTCCTGTGGTGGTAAGAAATGACAGACTTTGCTCTTCTCTCACTGTCAGTAGTCTCAGGGAGGGGAATAGGGGTGGTTTCTTGTTGATTGCTTTACCATTGCCAAGAGAATTGGATTTTATTATTCATTTTTATCTTTGGTAGGTTGTTGAAATGAAGCTTTATATATTTTTATTTTAATTTCAGTTCTCAATCTTTTAATATAATTCGTGTATAGTCTAATTAGAATCTACAATGATGGTGGGAATCTTGTTTTTTCATCCATTTTTAACCTAATACATTTTAACTTAGGCTATTTAAAAGTGGCACATTTTGGGGCGCCTGGGTAGCGCAGTCGCTAAGCGTCTGCCTTCGGCTCAGGGCGTGATCCTGGCGTTCCGGGATCGAGTCCCACATCGGGCTCCTTGGCTGGGGGCCTGCTTCTTCCTCTCCCTCTCCCCTGTTGTGTTCCCTCTCTCGCTGGCTGTCTCTCTGTCACATAAATAAATAAAATCTTAAAAAAAAAAAAAAAGTGGCACATTTTAACCATTATTTCTCAAAGACCAAAGCCTAAAAAAAAAAAAAATGTGTCCTATGAAGATTGTGAAGACCGAGCTTTGCCAGTGGAGCATACCTGATAGGGTAAAGCTAATATAATTTTATGCTACTTCTGTGAATCTGGGAACTCAGGGAAGTCACCCTGTCTTGGATGGGTTGGGCCTCCAGCAGACCAAAAGCTAGTGGACACTTCCTAACTACCCTGGTATTACCTTTGGGGTACTGGATTCAGAGGAACTGGGTTGAATTCCTGTTGACTCCCCTCTTAACTCCCTTTGCAGCCGGTGAAGCTCACCTCTTTCGTGATAGAAGTGGCCAGTCTGACCCCAGGTTGTTGCTCAGTTTCTAGCCTCTTTCACAGAATCCTGCCTTTCTTACTCATTTTAGTTCTTGGTATATTTCTTAATATTAATTTATATTGAACATATATTTTAAACCATTTTAAAAGACTATAAGAGTACTACATTTTATGACAAACATTAAAAATCTAGAAAGATGTAAAGGGAAAATAAAGTCCTCTTCACTTGCCAGAACCCCCCCCCACCTCTTTCCCACTCATGTTTTTCATAGGTAATTAATTGATATTAGCACTTCTTTCCTTCTGTACAAAAAATGCCAATACTTACACAGGGATAAACATACACTTTTTATCTTATATTTATAATTTTAAAGTCTATAAAAGTAAGATTATTTTGTAACACTGAAAGGATGTTTATTACTGTGTTAAACATTAATGTTTCTCAGATTTTTATCAGTTGAATGAAATCACACAATGGGATTTCCTATAATCTCAAAAGTGCGTTTATGTGCTTGTGCAAATTTTCTTGCTTAATGATTGAAGGTGAAGTTCACTTTTTGTTTTCTCCCTAGAGTATGGCGTATGATTGATAGTGAAAAGTGGGGTCCTTTAAAGATATGTGTCTTTGTATTGGGAACTGTTTGGGAAGGAAATACAGTCCGTATGATTTACTTCTTTCCTCATTCCATTTAATCCTGAATTCTAGTTTCAGCTTCCTGGAAAAGAAGGGTTCAGTCAGGTTACGAGTTGTATAGAGTTTTTTCTTTGAATAACCCGTATATATAGAAATCCTTGCAGATTTACTAATTTAAAATACTTAGTTTTATTTAATAGGTAAATGTTATAAATTTGCATATACTTATGTTTTATGTTGTTTTTTTCCTATTGTAATATATATCAGTTACCCTATCACAGAAATCTAAATTGCATTTTGCAGAGGTTATATATACAAATAAGGTAATGACTTTTTTTTTTTTTTTTTTTTTTTTTTTTACATCGAGCAATCTAATGTAGATGAGTAGAACGCTCAAGACATGCTAGGTTACTTTTCTACCTAATTTATATACATCTGAAATAAACTATTTTTGAGTTTTAGTCAAGTTGATTTGTTTGAGAAAGATACTCTCTTTGCTGTTAACCATTTAGAGGAGAGATCAACAAACTAGTTGGCAGGCCAAATCTGGCCTACTTTCCTGATTTTGTAAATGAAGTTTTATTGAACACAGAAATCCCATTTGGTTACATATTGTATATGACTGCTTTTGTGAGCTATAATGTCAGAGGCCATATATTTTGCAAAACCTAAAGTATTCACTCTCAGGCCCTTTGCAGAAGTTTGCCAACCACTGATTTGGAGAAAAAAAAAATCTTGTCGAAAGAATGTCTTAGGTACAATATCAAAGAAGAAGGTAGCACATTGTTTTGGTTTTTTCCCCATGATTATAGAATTTATAAAGTTATGAATTTCAGTATCAGTAACTGAAACAGATAGTTTTTTCTGAGTTGTAGGTAGTCTCTGTGGGCTTTCAGGACCTTAAATGTTTCTTTTATTTGTGGAAAGTTGAAGTTAAATAAGACTGGCTACCGGGAAATTGTGAAGTGAGCAATCTTCTTTTTTCAAGGACTTCTGTCACATAAAGTACTTTGGCCTCAATAATAGAAAATTCTCAACCTGGCTTAAATAATGAGGAAATTTATTATCTTACATAATAAAGTCCAGAGGCTCAATAATGACATCAAGGACTCCTTTTTACAATTCTCTGCTCTGTGGTCTTCCCCATTAGCTGCATAGTAAGGCTGTTTTCCTCTTGTTACAGTCTGGCTGCAGCAGGACTAGCCTGCCATCCATACAGCGTTACCAATGGAATGGGAAGGACTCTCCTTTCCAGAAGTCCCCCAGCAGATGTCTTCTTAGTCTCATAGTCTGGGATTGGGATATATTCCATACCTAACTAGTCACCGGTAAGGGTAATGGAATTGACCTTTCTTAGGACTCTGCTCCCACTAGATTGTTTTCCTTATTCGTATAGCAAGTGTCGTGGATTCTTTCTTACCCCCACCCAAAGTCACATCCAAGATTGATCTGTTGTACGTAATCTAGCATGAATATGTGAGTTCATATCTTCTTGGGAACTAAATTTATTTAAATTACGAAATGAAAAGCATTGATTCCTGCTAAAATACTTCGAAGGCAGGGGTTGACAAACTGTGGCCCATAAGCCAAATGCAGCCTGTTCCTTGTTTTACAAATAAAGTTTTATTTGAACACATCATAGCGCATTTGTTTACATATTATCTATGGCTGCTTTCATGCTACAGCAGCAGAGTTGTTGCAACAGAGCCCATATGGCCTTGGAAAACCTAAGAAGTTTATTTACCTGCCCTCCCCTTCCTTTTTAAAGATTTCATTTATTTATTTGAGAGAGAGAGAGCAGAGAGAGAGCACCAGCAGGGGGACTGGCAAAGGGAGAGGGAGAAAGCAGGCTCCCTGTTGCGCAGGGAGCCCAGTGCGGGGCTTGATCCCAGGACCCTGAGATCATGAGCTGAGCCAAAGGCAGACGCTTAACTGACTGAGCCACTTAGGTGCCCCTTTACCTGGCCCTTTAGGGAAAAAGTTTGCCAACTTTAAGATAACATACGTACATTTATACTTCTATGCCAGACACTCTTGTATTTGGTGAGTAAGATATGAGAAAGTCACACTCTAGGGGGAATATGGATGTGCTGTACTATAGAATGTGTTAACTGCTTAAGTGCTTCTGTGTGTAGGAACAGGAGTTCATATTCAGTGCATCAGTGTTCTAAGCAGAGTCTTCTGTGATATGAGTTCTGAGTGTTGTTTCCTCTTTATTTTTTAATCTTCCTATTGTTTCTGTACATTAACTAATAACCTTTCAATAAGTTAACAGAGTGGGTGTTGTTTATAACCAAAAATCCTGGCTAGTGCATGGAATGATGTGGGCACATGAGTGCAACAGAGGGACCCTTGATAAAAGGGAGAATGGGGATACAGGAAATGTCAGCCATGCTTAATTGAATCTGGAACCGTTTGGCTTTTCCTGAGTGTGTGGGGTGGATTAAACTTTGTCAGCCATTATCAGGACTCCTGATACTTAAGGCATTTGTAGACTCTAGGCTTAGAGAAAAACTATAAAATCTTAGTTTGGTTATTAAGCAAAATTGGTGTATGTATACCTGAAGAGCTCGTTACTTTCATCTAATCAACAACCAGTATGATAATTATAGTAACCATTAAAAGTGTCAGATTCGCTGACCTTTAAATTTAGTTTGCTAAGAGTCTTGAATAGAGATGATAGAGTCCTGAACTTCGGAGACCTAGTTGGGAGGAGTTTTTTTACTCCCCCATGTTCATGTTTGCTGTCTCTTATAGTGTGTTGCTTATTAATATGTTGTTTGGTCATCTTATAATAATGTAAATGAGGTGAAAATATTGCCCTTGACAGTAATCAACAGAAAAAGTCAAATGAATATTATATGTAAACTTAATTCACGAACAAAATCTCCAGCAAACTTCTGAGGCCCTACTGTGAGCCAGGCAGCATTCCAGTTTCTAAAAGGGAGATGTGAGTATCTTGAAAATTAGAAGCTTAATGATGGAACTGCCGTATAGCCTTATTGACTGCATGAAAGAGTTTTGTCCAATTTAAGGGATATTTAAGAAACATAATTACTTTATTCTGTTTTGAAAATAAGCTACTGTAATGTCCGGTGTTTCAAAACCTATAAAGCGTAGAATTATTTGCAAGAATTCAGGTCATTTTGGAACTTTGCTTCTTTCCTGCTACAAAGGTGACTTACATGATCTGTTTTACATTTTTAAACACTTACTATATTAGTTTTTGGTGTTTTCATAGGTGTAAAATGAAGAACTTGGACTGGATTTAGCTTTCTTAGCTTTTAGCATTTAAAATTAATCAATGCAAATGGTGGTGTACGAGTTTTTCTGCCCACCTTGGGAACAGTGTAGATCAGGTGTTTCCTTTAAATTTACAGATTTCTTTTAGAAGAGAATCTGAATTCAGTGGAAAACTTTTGTTTTTAATATTGCAATTTTGCTTTATATTTGTTTTGAGTTTTAGAAAATTGCTTTGCATTTTCAGTAGCCTGTAAAAATTGCTTAAAAATGTTGAGTATTTCAGTTCCTTGAAAATATCCTTGAGTGAAAATCACTTTCTACGTAAGCAAGTACTTAATACTTTATTTGGAACTGCATAGCCCCCTTACAGGAAATCCATTTACAGAGATGATTATTATACCAGTATTTTTTTTTTTAAGTTGGCTCCATGCTGGGTGTGGGCTTGAATTCACAACCCTGAGATCAAGACCTGAGCTGAGATCAAGAGTTGGACGCTTAACTGACTGAGCCACCTAGGTGCCCTGTGATTATACCAGTATTAATGTGTACTTATAACATCTTTAGAGGTAGTCTTTTGACCTGAAAACAACAGAATAATGAACTTTAGCTTCTTCTTGAAAAGCTCTTGTAATTGTTTGAGATGAGCTTGCCTAGAATGATGTCACAAAAAAAAAAAAAAAAAAAACAAACAGACTAGGAAAGCCAGAAGAGCCCCAGGACTCAGGGTTTACAAGGACGTCAGACTTGTTAACTAACTTTATTACTCTGGGCAGGTCACTTATCTGAATCTTAAATTCCTTATTAAAAGAATGAGGGATTGTGATATGTACCTCTCTTGGGCAGAGGGAAGAGAGTAGTTATTATGACATCAGGTAATAGAGGTAAACTGGCTGAAGAGTGAGTATTCTTCAGGTACTTTCTTCATTCGCTACCCTTGTCCTTGGTTTTGGCTTTCTTTACTTGCAAAATGGACCTAAAATTTTTTGCCCTCTTTGCTTCTCTTGGGAAATAACATGACGTTACATAGCTAAAGGTGCATTAACACTGCTATTAAATTCAGTATTAACACTGAGCTAAAAATACAATATAGTTCTGTGTTTCATAGAGGTTTTAAGCCTGTGTGTCTGTGAACTTGGATAGGGGAAAAGGTTACATCTTTCTTTACGTGTTTTCTTCCATTTTTAATGTGGGCAACTGGTGGTATTAGTAGTAGCAGAAACTATTTCCCTTAGAAATTGCAGATATTTTCATAGTCTGTTACTGTTACAGAAATAAACTCATAATTATTTGGAAGTTTAATCATTAGATTGACTGGTAAATATTTTTATTTGGAGATTAGTTAAAAAGCACAGATATTACTATGTCATAAATTTGTGATTTTAATATTTTGATGATGGCACTCCAGTATAATTGGAATTATGCAATGTTAATGTATTTTGTGCATTTTAAAATGCTTTTCTAGGAAGGGCTTCACAGGCTTCACCCGAGGGGTCTATGCAGAAGAAAAGTGATTAATAACTTTTTTATTGTAGATATTGTGTTGATTTGATTGCCAAAGTTACCTTATTAATTCAGTTTATACTTCTCTTTGTTACACTGCATCCTAATACCCCAGTAAATTGGCAAAGGAATTCTTTTGTAACTTCTGGTCTGTGGAGAAACCACAGTTGGTTCAGAGATTGCTTCTATGTCTCAAAAGACAGAAAAAAAAATTATAGTTAGGCATGGGGGAAAAGGATATCTTAAGAGTAAAATCAGGCAGTGTGGTATAAATTATTGAAGCTTCGGTGTAGGTCCAGTATGGACTAGATTTAACACCTGTTTTACCACCTGACAGGTGGGAAGAGTCTGTTGTGCCACTGACTTAATAGAGCTCAAGGTGTTTAGCATGAGGCTGCTTTTCCATTGTTTGAGGTAGAAAGGAGGCTGTTTTAGGGTCACCCTCAGAGTTAAAGGACAAAGAAGAGAATGTTTCATATGAATGCTTTGTCTGTAAACACTGTATTTAGAGGATAAAACCATACAGTTAATTTTCTGGAAATGGAAATGTGTATGCTTGCAGCATCTCTTAAAACTACTTGTTGAGTATATATGTCACTGCCTTGATTATGCTTCATTGCTTCTGGGGGAGTCAGTATGGCAGAAAGGGAGGGTAAGACCATTTTAAGAAATTTAGGAAGAGTAGGGAGGAGGAAGTAAATTTTTTCTCAGTAATTATGTATTACGAGGGTAGATGGGAAAAGAGTTGATTTTTATTATGTATCTGATATACAGTGGTTTAGGTGAATATATATATATATATATATATTTTTTTTTTTTTTTTAGAGAAGAAAGAAAGGAAGACACTGAAAGACAGTGATCTCAAGATGAATCAGTTAGGAATGGAAACCCAGGACATGTATCTCAGTATCTTGGTATCTTAGCTTTTCATGTGACATTTTATTAAATTGTCCATTCTGGTACTAACAAATGCTAGTTTCAGGAAGAAACATACTAATGCAATCATGGAAGGATTAGAAAGGCATTACTGAGGTTAAATAGTATTATCATGATATGAATATTTTTCAGTAATAACTAAATTGGCTAAAAACCGGGGGGCATCCTAAAAAAATTTAAGGCAGGATTCTTATATATGTCATATTATATAAGGTCGAAAACGGAGATATAACCGGTTTACTGGAATACGTTTTTTTAAAAAATTCTCATCTGATTTTTAAAATTAGGAACTTAACAAAAATAAGACCCTGATTAGTATTAAGTGCCCAGTTATGTATATCAAGATACCATGTGTAAGGATACCTGCTTTTTACATAGTTAAAACGAGTGACTGCATAATCACTTATCCTAATGTAAATGTTGACACAGTTTGTTATAATACACAGAAAACCTGTAATAGCCCATCATGTTATCACATAGTTTCAACATTGTAATTTTAATCATTGGCATTTATAATGAGTACTGCTGAGAATATCTTGCTACAGATTACTTTCTTTTGTATTTCTTTATTTCTTTGGGGTGTATTCCAAAAGCAGAATTTCCTGTTCAGAAAAAAATCGAGCTTTTGTTAATATTGACAACTTATTTTCTAGAACTATTGAGCCGATTTATGGTGCTACTAGCAGTATTTATCTACTTGTTTAGTGATACTGCCTCATCAGTACTGGCATGTATAATTAATAATTATTTTGCTAGTTTAATGAGTATATAATCAGTAATACTTTAAAGCCATTTTGATTTGTGGTTTTAATCAGTAGTACAATCGTGTGTTTGTTTTGTAAAGAGTTTGCAGAGTTTGTCTTTTAACCATTTATTGAGTGGGGTCTGAGTGATATCTTTATATATTTAATTATTTCTTTACTTCCACAGTAACTTTTTGTTATGACTGTTGGATATTTTTCTATTCTATTACTTTTATTTTGCTATTTATTTTGTTCTAAGGGTGTAGGGATTTTAAATAAAATATATTAATCTGTTTCCATCATTACGTATATATCTTTCTTAGTCATTTTTTCCCCTTGAAAATTAGAATTTTTTTAAAAAGTCTCTTTTTGAAAAAAGATTCACCTGCTTAGATTATAGTAAATATTATGGTGAAGTTCTAGGTCTGACTCTAGTTTATTTACTTAGAATAATTTTGTTCTTTCATTTGTTTTTCTTATTACAGAAGCTCTACATTTTCATTTTAGAAATTTACAGATTCATGTTAATTCAGAGAGACTCGATATTTTGGAGTATAATCATATTAGTCTTTTCATTTATACTTTTAAAAAAGAAATGTGATGATACTGTATGTATGGTTTTATAACCTGCCTGTTTAGTAGTTTGTGGTTATTTTGCCATGTCACTTGTTATTTTTTGTAACAGTTTGATTGGTTGCATTGAAATCTAGCAGAGCCTACAGATATACCATGGTTCACTTAACTAATACCTCAGTATTATATACACTTTTATAAATAACACTGTAACTAGAATCTTTGCAGCTCTAACATTGTACACATTTTTATTATTTTCTTTGGGTAAATTTCCACAAATGAAATTATTTAGCACTTTTTAAATATCAAATAGGGGAAGACAGGTGGGTATGTGGTAGAGCTCTGGACTCTAGGGTAGGTGTCACAAGACTGTTTGGCCAATGATTACCCGTGTGACTGAGAACAAGAAATTTTCATGCAGTTGACCTTGTATCTTCAGCTGTAAAGTAGCCATAATGTGACCTGTCTTGTCTCCTCAGATTTTTGTTAGTAGAGAATTACTGTATAAGAGCACACAACTGTGGAGTCTTCTCTAAGTACAGAGCATTGTTGCTGAGTAATCACATTGTGTTCAGCTGGTAAATAAAGCGGTAGAACCTTATTCTTTTTCTCAGATGATTTGTAATTAACTGAAATAAAACAAGGTGGATGGGCTGCCTGGGTAGTTCAGTTGGTTAAGCGTCTGCCTTCAGCTCAGGTCATAATCCCAGGGTCCTGGGATCGAGTCCTGCATGGGGCTCCATGCTCAGCGGGGGGCCTGCTTCTCCCTCTCCCACGCCCCCTGCTTGTGCTCCTCACTATTTCTCTCTTTCTCTGTCAAATAAGTAAATAAAATCTTAAAAAAAACCCAAAAACAAGTTGGAGACCAACCTGATTTTTAAGAAAGAAACAGTGGTCTGAAAACATGCATTTTTAGAAGTCCACCATATCCTTATTTATGGAGGCTTTTTGTTAGCTGCACTCCCCCCGCCCCCAGTTCCTATAGTTGAGTTAGGTTTGTTGGAGATTTTAAAAGTTTAGTTTGCTTGTGTAAAAACCTGGTTTTGTGTGTGTTGGCCTATGATATATTTGTTCTTTTATGTTTGCAGAGCTCTCTTATTAAACCTAAAACTTTAATATCCATTTTTTTCCTTGAAAGATCCTTTTTCTAGAATACAACTTGAATTAACTCTAGTATTGAAAACTTGGATAAATCATTTTATAAGGGAAAAGGAAAAAAAACCTACCTTTATTTCATTCCAGTATTAGATTAATATATAACTTCAAAATTCCTGCAAACCTACATACTTGATATTTATTTACCTGCCTAGTTAGCCCTGTGTTTCTTAACTACTTTTTCTATAGCTTGAGTGCTTTAACTTAGTTTATATAGTCTGGCGTGTAAGTCTCACTTTCTGTCCCTTGTTCTTCCTTACTGATGAGATTGCACGAAGGATACAGCAGCTGTGTGGTTTAATAAATAACATGATCAGTACCTTTGGGAGCTCTCCTGAGTGTCTTCTGCTTCTTTAGTGTATAGCTTTAGGGTAGATACGGTAATGCAATACAAAATCGAGAAGTTAATGTAAAAATTGGCCTAGGACAATTAAATTATGTATGTATGTATGTATGTAATCTCTGCACCCATTGTGGGGCTTAAACTCATGACCCTGAGATCAAGAGTCACATGCTCCACTGACTGCGCCAGCCAGGTGCTGCTTTAAAAAAAAAAAAAAAAAAAAAAATTTTTTTTTTTTAAGGACACCTGGGTGGCTCAGATGGTTAAATGTCTGCCTTCGGCTCAGCTCATGATCTTCAGGTCCTGGGAGCCATGGGAGCCCCATGTTTGGCTGCAGCTCAGCAGGGTGTCTGCTTCTCCCGTTCCCTCTGCCTCTCTCCCTGCTTATGCTCTCTCTGTCTTTCTCCCTCTCAGATGAATAAATAAAATCTTTAAAAAAATAATAAAAATAAATAAAAAATTTTAAATTCTTAATAGTCTGGTACGAGCAAACTTGAAATACCTCTGTAGCAATACATGTGTGTATATATATATATATATATATATATATATATATATATATACACACACATACACACACACACACACACACACACAAACAACTCAGGGCTTGCAGGACTCCCACATTGGGTAGTGGCTTAGAGACAGGAGCTTTCTGTCCAAAATTACAAACTCTATAAAGAAATAAATCATAATGAACTGAAAACAGAAAAATTTTATAGTGACAGAAAATAAACATAGGAATCAAAGGAAGATTTAAAACAAATTATAAAATAGCATAGCATTGTTAAATTTTTTTACAAAGCTGAAAAAATTTCTAGAAATAAAAATATATAATTATCAAAATGCTGAACTATTGAAGAGGTAATACATTAAAAACAACTGGAGAGAATTAGTGATTAGAGGAGTGTTGCACAGAGATAAAGAAATGGAAAATATGAAAAAGTAGTATGGATTAGAGAATAAAATATGCAGTATGTGTCCAGTGAGAATTGCTGAATGAAAAGAGAGAATGAGAGAGACAATGGCTAATAATTTTCCAGAATTTAAGAAAAGCATGCATCTTCAGAATAAGGAAGCTTACCAAATCCTGAACAAGGTAAGTAAAAGCAAACCTGGAGAACACCCGCCCCCCAGATTCCTTAAAGCAGAGAGAAAAGGCAGATTATCTCAGATCAGTGAGGTAGATTGACAGTAGATCTCTCATCAGCAGTAACAGATGCCAGAAAAATAACGTCCTCTGAATGCTGAGGGAATAACAGTCAATTTAGAATTCTACATGCAATTAAATTATTACTTAATGGAAAAAGGAAGTGTTCCCTGGAGAAATAACAGTTCTAAACCTATACTCACCTAATAGCATAGCCTAAAAAAATATAAGTTAAAAAGTGACAATTTATAAGAAGAAACATCCACAATCATACTTGGGAAAAGTTAATATATTTTTTTCTCAAGGTGCTTAAGTAGACTAAAGTGAGCAACAGTAGGGAAACTATAAACAAAACATTAAGTACTTGTTTGGCTTGATCTAACTTATCAAATGCAAACGTACGTTATTGTCATTTATAGCCAGAACAGTTAGAAATGAAATTAAACTGACCATGTACTAAACATGAAGTCTTAATGAATTTTTTGACTATGGTATAGTAAAGTTAGAAATAAATAATAAGTGCTTTGTTCCCAGACTTGTAACCATTCCATTTGAAAATTAAAAAAAATTTCTTAGTCATGATTAGAGATCAAAACTGGAAAGGGAAACTTGTAGAGCCAGTGAAAAGACTACATATAAAAACCTGTGTGGGAAAACAGTAAAGCGATACTTAGAAAAATGGTATTTTATTTTTTTAAATTCAGTTAACTGACATATAGTGTATTAGTAGTTTCAGAGGTAGAGATCAGTGATTCATCAGTGTTATATAATACCCAGTGTTCATTACATCACATGCCCTCCTTAATGTCCATCACCCAGTTACTCCATCCCTCCGCCCACCCTCCTCCAGCAGCCCTCAGTTTGTTTCCTATAGTTAAGAATCTCTTATGGTTTGTCTCTCTGATTTTGTCTTGTTTTTATTTTTCCCTCCCTTCCCCTATGATCCTGTTTTGTTTCTTAAATTCCACATGAGTGAAATCATATGATAATTGTCTTTCTCTGATTGACTTGTTTTGTTCACAAAAATGGTGTGGTTTTAAATATAAGGCAAGACATTAAAAAAAAAAAAAGTGTTCCCCAGAAATGGAGATTTATATTTGTGTTTTTAGGAAATCTGTTGTTGATTTGTTCTTTTTCTTGGGCTTGGAAGTACTATTTAAAACAGGCACATTGACCTGACATGCCTTTGGTACATGTGAGTTTGGAAAGCTCACAGAGTTCATTTGGTAAGTGGTTTAAGATTAAAAAAAGAGGCAAATCTAGAAGAGATCTGGTTTTTTAAAAAAAAACAATGCAGTGGTTGCACTGTAGATATTAAAATATATTCCAACAGTACAGATAGGAAGAAAAATTCCCAGTGTTTTATATGAATGGGTAGTGTGGTTTGGGATAAAAATTTTAGTAATAGTATTATATACTGATTCAAAAAGTGTTTGTATACTCTGTCTCATTTGTGTGAGGAGTTTAAAGAAATTCTGTGCTCTGTGAAATAAGGGATGAAAGAAAAAGTATAGTTTCAATATTTTATAGATCATTTTTAAAAATATTTAAGTGTACTAATGTTATAAATATATACTTGATTACTTTATATATTCAAATGATAAAAGTTTTTTTAAAATATTCTGGAGAAAATAGGGGGATACTTTGTATATGGAGTGGTCTTATATTTTAACATACTTAATGACCTTGATGCACATACTAGAAAAGAAAAAGGGAATTACTTAGATAAAATTTTAATTTTAGGGATTAGAAAATGAGCCACAGAGTAAAGCCAACTAATGAAAAGTGATGAGGAAAAAGAAATTAGCAAAAAAACAATAAAAGAAACAGATCAATGAAACTGGAAGCTGGACCTTAGAACAATAAACTAAGCAGACTCTGGCAACATTAATCAAGCAAAAGGGAAGGTAAAATTTAACAGCATCAGGAATGAAAAGAGGATCATAACTGCCAACGTAGTAGATACAAAAAATCATGAGGGAATACTGTGATAACTTTCTAGAAATATGTCACCAAGACTTGTAGAAAATCAGATTTGGCTATAGGGTAGAGATTTAAATGTTTTGGCCATGTTACATTTGAGATAATCTAGACATTGAGCAGGGCAAGTTAGCCAAGCAAGTTCTAGAGATACAGATTTGGGAATTATTAACTTATAAATGATGTGAAAAGCAGGTCAATTTTGAGGATGTTCTAAGACCTGAGATGATAAGGATGAACAAGACAATAGTAGTGGGATGAAAAGAGGATGTGGAATGAGAAGATAGGTCTGAAGTACATTTAGGTTCATGAAAGTAGGTGACTGACTGTAAGGAGGGAGTGTTAACATTTTCTAGCTATGAGTTAAGGAAATGAATTTCATAGCTCAATTATTAGATAAAAAAATATCTCAGGTGGAAGTTTCTTTTAAAGAGAGGTTTAATTTGGCACCTGATTGAGTAAACTGTAGGGAAATGATGTTCCATTTTTTTTTCGATTTGGAGAATTTTCAGGTTCATTGTAGCATATTAAAAAGCAGTTGACACTGAAGTTCTAAAGCAGAATTAATTTTATATTAATTTAGTTGATGCTGTATAATGGATGAATTTTCTTGGCAGAGATAATATCAATGGAAGCTGATTTTCAAGTAATAATCTAATATACCTCACTAAAGGTTTTCAAATTGAAATAATATGTCATTTTTTTTCTGGACAACTAATAATGATTAAGAATGTCAGATCTTTTGGTTGGTTTGTTAGATGTTTTTAAGAACACTTACCCTAAGACAATATAGCATGATGGTTTTCTTGGATTAGAATTCACTTGTTTTGCTTTACAGGGAGAAGATAAAATTTAACATTGGTCTCAAGGACAGCTCTAAATTTCATTGAAGGCCACCAGCTTGCTGGTGAGTAATGTGCAGATTGCTAGTGTGTACTCTGTGGCTGTTTAATGCACCTTAGGTAAATAACTCAATGTATTTTTACTCAGATTTTTAAACTTTCAAGAAGAAAAAGTAATCTTTTTAGAGTTTACATTAATCAGAATTTCCTTTCGTCTTTGTCAGAACAGAAAAAAGGTTGAAAAGTGTTCTTGAGTTCATCTCTTTAGAATTTGAATCTATATCTTCCTCCTTTACTGTCCCTCTCCTCTCCCAGGCTGGGTGTAGAGGTGAACCGGATGCAGAGACAGCGTTTGGGTCCTTAGCAGTCTTGCTTCCTTGCTATGCGTTGTCTCTGAGTAAATTAAAACTTTCGGTTGTTGATCGGTATGCTTTTGATTATGTTGTTTGAGATATGTGCTATTTTAAATTACAGCTATAAATATTTTTAGAGAAGGTAAAATGATAGTAAAAGACATTGAAAATTAGAATAAGAGAGTTCTGTGTTATTTTATTTTTTTATTTTTAGAGAGCTCTGTTAAACTCACGGTTTAAAATGTTTTAATTTTTATTCTATACAAATTATATTAAAATCAAGACAGTATATAAAAGTAATAGATCCACTATGTTTTCTTTTTTCTTTAACTGAAGGTGACATTAGAATTCATACAAGTGAATTTTTAAAGAAGGTGACAAAAAGAGAAGGAAAATGCCGAAACCAGTAAGTGTGTTCTACTTTTACCACTACTTACTTAATAAAATATCAGGAGCATTAAATTCCTTTTGGAACAAGGCAAAATTTTATGGTAGAGTCGTTGGGAAGAAAAAAGCACTGATACTGCTGTTGCTTGTTTTAGATTAATGTGGCTACAATGAAGTACTCTGTGAGCCAGTGACGAAGAGGTATAGGTCGCGTTGCAGTTAAGATGAAACTTCATGGGTTCTGGAGCTAAACTGTCTTAGTTCATATCCTGGCTCTGCTGCTTCCCCTCTGTGACTTTTGATAGGTTACTTCAGGCTCTCCAGTTCTTAATTTCCTTCTGTAAAAAATGCAGACATGACTAGTTACTTACTTAAGGGAGTTTGGTGAGAATTAGAAGAAATTGGTACACATTCGCTGCTCAGTAAATAGTAACTTCTTGTTACAGGAGGAAGTAATGAGAAGTTGGAAGGATCCATGCATGAATTTTCTCATAATTCTAGCTTCGTTGCTAGTGATACTGATGCTGATATTATATAGTCTTCTGTTTTGTTTTTTTAATTTAAGGGGGTGTGTATGATTTTACTTAGCTTTATAATTATATAGTTCTTGACTAAGTTTTATTCCTTTTCTCTTGGCATAAATGTTTTTAAACTTCATATAACAATTTTGGGATTTTTTTCCAATATTTTTTTGGCCAGTTATCTTTTCTAAGAAAATCAGTGGTTATAGCTATTGGAGTTTTCTGGCATGAATATCTCTTCGGAATTACTTTAAAGACTCAGCAGGTAGGTTACAAAGTGTGATTTGGCATTGTTGGAGGGAGAGAAGAATAAGAAGAAATAAAAGGCATAAACACCAGAAAGGAAGAAGCAATTTTTTTTATTTGCAGATGGCATATTGTTTATGTAGAAAATCTTCAGGAATCTAAAAAACAACTACTAGAAATATAATTGGACTTAGCAAGATTGTTGGACACAAGGTTATATTTTTAAAAATCAGTAGCCTTTCTTATATACTATTTATAGCAAAATTTGAAAAATGAAGTAAAAAAAAATCCATTCGTAACAGCATCAAAGGCATAAAATACTTAGGCATAAATTTACTGCTTTGTCTGGGTGTCAGCCAGCAGCAAGGGAGGAAAAAGCATAGAGAAGCATGCTCATTATTTTATGCTGAGGCCCAGAAGTGGCCTATGTCTCTTCTGTCCTGTTCTGTGGGTGAGAGCTTAGTCATGGAGCCATATCTAATTGCAAGAGACCTTGAGAAATGTTTTGTAGCTCAGTAGCCATATACCCAACTATAATTTTGTTAGAATTTGGTGGTCAAACAGCAAGCAGTCTACCACAGTCACATGGTTAGGTTAAAGGAAATAAATCATATGATAAAGTGAACAACTGTTCATGATTTAAAAAATAAAAACCCAACACTTCTTTTTTTTTTTATTTTAAAGAGTTTATTTATTTATTCTACAGAGATAGAGACAGCCAGCGAGAGAGGGAACACAAGCAGGGGGAGTGGGAGAGGAAGAAGCAGGCTCATAGCGGAGGAGCCTGATGTGGGGCTCGATCCCATAACGCCAGGATCACGCCCTGAGCCGAAGGCAGACGCTTAACCGCTATGCCACCTAGGCGCCCCAAAACCCAACACTTCTTAAGCTAGGTGTAGAAGAAACTGTAACCGCAAAAGCTCTTTTTAATGTGTTAACAGTGGGAGCTTTTTTTTTTTTTTCTTTAAATCAAGAACAAGACAAAAGATGCTATCATTATTGCTATTCAGCATCAAACAGGGAAACCTGCACAGAAGAAAAATCAAAAGCTGAAGGACTAGAAAGGAAGAAACATTATTTGAAGATGTTAAGATTCTTTTTTATATCAGGGATTGGCAAATTATGGCCCATAGGCCAAATTCAGCTCACCACCTGTTTTTGTACGGCTTACATGCTAATAATGATTTTTACGTTTTTGGTGGATTAAACTACAAGAATAATATTTCACCTTCAAAATTAAATGAAATTCAAATTTCAGTGACTAGTTTTATTGGACTGTGGTATGCTCGTTGTTTATTATCTATAACTGCTTTGTTGCTATAGTAGAATAGTTGAGTAGATGCAACAGACTGTACAGTCTGCACAGATATTTACTGTTTGGCCCCAGAAAAATTTTCTGACCCCTGATTTATATAAGCACAAGGATTTACAGGCTCGTTATAACATTCAGCAAGGGAACTGATGAAATGATCAATAGAGGGGCGCCTGGGTGGCTCAGTCGTTAAGCGTCTGCCTTCGGCTCAGGGCGTGATCCCGGAGTCCTGGGATTGAGCCCCACATCAGGCTCCTCCGCTGGGAGCCTGCTTCTTCCTCTCCCACTCCCCCTGCTTATGTTCCCTCTGTCGCTGGCTGTCTCTCTCTCTGTTAAATGAATAAATAAAATCTTAAAAAAAAAAAAAAGAAATGATCAATAGAGAAATCACTTGCATTTCTACAAAAGCAAAATGATTTTGGAAAGCTATCATCAAATTCACAATCCTGTGTTTGAAACCCTTTAAGCTAGATGAGTTTCAATATTTGGAATTTTTTGGATTTTAGAAAGATGAATATACAATACATTATGTTCCTATATCATTATGTCATGAAGCTTCCCTCAAGGTCTTGTGTATCACCTCAAAAACATTAGTATTTTTATAGGTCATTGTGTGACTATTCATTTGAAATGGGATAAATTAATCCACCAGATAGTCTCACATCACTTCATGTTAAGGTTTTGCTAAAATTGGCTAATAAACTTGCTTTTGATGCTTTTGGGATGTCAAGCAATTGTGGACCTGAATTTATCATAGTGACAAAATCATTGTGATTTATGGGAAAGATATCTAACAAATGGTTATTATGATTTTTGTTAAGATTTTATTTTTGTTAAGTAATCTCCACACCCAGCAGGGGCCTCAAACTTACAAGCTTGAGATCAAGAGTCCCATTCTCCCCTGACTGAGCCAGCCAGGTGCCCTGATTAATATGATTTTTATGGAGAAAATCATGAACACTTTTTTGAAAGATCATATAGGAGACAAATTAATGCATAGAGAGAACCACAGTCATGAATAGGAATTGTCAATATTGAAAAGATGTTATTTCTCACCTGAAGGGACTGATGAATTTAGTGTAGTTCCAACTTAAATCATAGCGGGGTATTTGGAAGTTTACAATTTTGTGTGAAGTCAGGATCAAGAACAAAGAGCCAAAAGTAGCTCACAAGTTTTGAAGACAATGAGGGGAGACTTTTCTTACCATATAGCAAGACTTATTTAAAAATGTTGTAATTAAGACAGTGTGGTTTTGACAGAATAGTTAATCAACCAGTGCAACAGAATAGCACAGATTCAGATCCTGTACCTCGTAGACATTTGATCTGTGACATAATAGTCTTTGGGAAGCAAATTAATCCGTATACATCACTTAGGTATGTTAAATCCCCATATCATTATCGTATAGAGATTGAAAAATGAAATTCGACCTCTACCTTAAATCATAAGCAAAAATCATTGAAGACAAATTATGAAAAACAGAACTTTAGGATGATATATAAGAACATCTTTATGACTCCAGAGAAGAGAAGGAGTTGTTAAATATGGCCAAAAAAATTGGTACCTGTATGTAAAATGTTGATAAATTCAATGTTAAAATTAAGAATATGTTCACCATAGGGCGCCTGGGTGACTCAGTCAGTTAAGTGTCTGCCTTCAGCTCAGGTCATGATCCCAGAGTCCCGGGATTGAGTCCTGCATCAGGCTCCCTCCTCAGCGGGGAGTCTGCTTCCCCTTCTCCCTCTACCCCTCTCCCTTCTTGTGCTCTCTCTCTCTCTCTCAAATAAATAAATAGAATCTTAAAAAAAAATACATGTTTACCATAAAGAAGGACACATCATAATGTAGAGTGACAAACTACAAACTGGGAGAAGATTTTTTTTGTGATGTAAATAAGTGACAAAGGATTATTATCTAGAATATATGAAGATCTCCTACATAGTAAAAAGAAAAAGACAAAAAACCTAATAGAAAAATAAGCAATAGATGTTAACAGACATTTCCAAAGACAGAGAGACTGTGTGGTCCATAAATATACCATATTAGTTTTCTGTTATTCTATAACAAATTACCACAAATTTAGTAGCTTAAAGCAATACCCATTTATTATCTCACAGTTTTGTAGGTTAGAAATATGGGATGATGTGACTAGGTTCTCTGCTCAGGCTCTCACCAGCCTGAAATCAAGGTGTACCGCAGTTTCATTCTCATCTGGAGCTCGGGGTTCACTTTCTCTTTCAAATTCTGTTGGCAGAATTCATTGTCTTACAAAAATGATCCATCCTTTATTGGAGGATGAAGTTCCCATTTTCTTACTAGCTATTGGCCAGGGTCACTCTTAGCTCCTAGAGGCCGGTGTTGGGTCCTTACCCCAGAGCCCCTCCAACTCAGTAATGGAGAACCTCTTTTATGTCAAATTCCTGTCACGCTTTGAATTTCTCTGACATCTTCAACCAGTCAGAGAAAACGCTTTGCTTTTAAAGGACTCCTGTGAATAGCTTAGCTCCACTCACATAATCCTCCGATTTTGAGGTCAACTGATTAGTAACCTTAAGTACATCTGCAAAATTCCTTTTGTCGTGTGATGTAACATAATCATGAGAGTGACACCAGGGGATGGAGATCATGGGGCTGTCTTAGAATTCTGCATGCTACACATACAAAAATGTTCTCAGCTTCTTGAGGAATCAGAGATCTGCACAGTAAGACTATATTGAGATATCATTTTACACCCACTGGATTGTCAAATACTTAAAAAAAATCTGATAATACCCACTGTTGGTGAAAAATACAGCTCAGCAGGAATTCTTATGTGCTGTTGATGGAGTGTGGATACTGTCATGTTGGAGGACAGTTCACTTTTACATGGTGTAAAGGTGAAGGCTTGTATATTTTATCACCCAGGAGTTTGTCTGTGTATATACTTCTAGATAAGCTCAGATACATATGCACTAGGAGACATACACAAGAATGTTTATAACAGTATTGTTCTTGATAGCCAAAAGATTAGAAACAATTTAATATCCATTGACAAGAAAATGGGTAAATTATTGTCCAGCAGTAGTTGTATAGCAGTAAAAATAAATGAATTGCAACTACTCACAGAAAAATCAATGAAGCTTAGAAACAGTGGAAAAGCAAACTACCATGTGGTATAATTTTCGTTTAAACTTTCTACTGACATAGAGTATACATACTGAGAAGAACGTATTGTGTATAGTTGGTGAATTTTCATAAAATAAATGTACTCCTGTAACCATTGCCTACATCAAGAAAGAAGATTTTCTTAGCCAGTACTGTACAACTTTAATACAGCTAAAAATCAAGGAAAGCTTAATATTTTACATACAGGTACCTACATTTGTGGTGAAACTATTCTTTTAAAAAAAGGGAATGATAAATACAAAATTCAGGTTAGTGCTTACCTGTGGGAGTTTGGGACAGAGAAATTCACAAGAAATACATTGGTATCTATAGCATTATTTGCCATTTCTAGTTAATAAGTTGAATGGTAGATTTATGGGTAATGGAGAACTTTCTCTTTACTCAAAATTTCTGGTAGTAGATGTATAAGTTTTCCACATCAAGCAATTCTCTACTTCCATGTAGACCTCCATTGTGTATTCTGCAGTTTAATTCATTCTGACACCAGCTACCCAGATTAGCACAGACACCACAGGTTAAGGGCTCAGTCCCTCAAGACTGCTGTCCCCTTCAAACACCAATCACAGGTAGTGGGTCCCCACGTTACCCACATTTCTAACTTGGCTACACATTGGAGATTCCCATGATCCCCTCCTCAGGCATTGTAATTCCTTGTAACAGCTCACAGAACTCAGGAAAACACTTATTGTTACTGGTTAATATGAAGGATGTTATAAGGATATGAATGAAATAAAGATGAAAAGGAGGTACATAGGGCAAGATCCAGAAATGTCCTGAGCACAGGAGCTTCTGTCCTTGTAGAGTTTACGGCCCACCTTTCTCTTTGCATGTGGATGCATTCACCATCTTGTAAACTCTCTCTGAACTCCTTTGTTTAGGCTTTTTATGAATTTCCATTATGTAGGCATGATGGATTAAATTATTGGCCGTTGATGATTAACTCATTTCCCAGCTTCTCTTCTCTCTGGAGGTTAGGGTGGGTGGCTCTAATCACATGGTTGTTTCTTCTGGCTACCTGCCCCCATCCTGAAGGTGTCTAGGGGTCCATCATGAGTCATTAGTGTAAACTCAGGTATGGTTGAAAGGGGCTTATTATGAATAACAAAAGACTCCACTCACTTCTATCATTCAGGAAATTCCAAAGGTTTTAGGAGCTCTCTGCCAGGAAACAGAATGAAGACCAAATATATATATATATATATATATATCATATATGTATATATGATATATATATATATTATATATTATCATATATATATAATACACTTATATATATGATGATATATATATGATTATATATATATATTATCACAAAACGTTTTGTGATTTACAAGATTTATTTGATTAGAGAAGGTATGTCAGATAAAAGCTACATGTGCAGAGGTATGGTTAACAATGAGTAAAAATAAAGGAGAAATCAGATTTAGAATTCTAATAGCGTGAGTTAAAGTTAAAAAGATCAAATTGTACCACATGATGGTGAATTCTAAGAGGAGATGCTACTCTAGAGTTAAGATTTAATTAAGGCATGTTAATTTTTTGGTAAAATATCCAGCTAGAAAGGTATTTATAAAAAAAAGAATTTAAAATAGAGTCTAACAAATACAAGTCAATCAGTAAATGCTTTATAAAGTGAATATTTTTGCAATAGGATAAAACTGAGTATCTGAATTTTGTATTGAAAAATACAAAATAGTGAATGTCATTCAAAGAATTTGGAGTTATGTTTCTTCTGAAATACCTACTCTGCTGTTTGATATCCCATGCTCTTGGGCAAGTAATGGGGGAACTCTTTTAGTTTGTATAGAAATGAACATATTTCCTAGTATTGTTGCCGGGGCTAAATGAGAACATGGAAAGCTCATGGCCTAGTGCCTCGTATATGCCAAGTATTCAATAAATGTTTTTAAATGAGGACTTTGTTGGGGCGCCTGGGTGGCTCAGTCGTTAAGCGTCTGCCTTCGGCTCAGGGCGTGATTCCAGCATTCTGGGATTGAGCCCCGCATTGGGCTCCCTGCTCCGCTTGGAGCCTGCCTTTTCCTCTCCCACTCCCCCTGCTTGTGTTCCCTCTCTCGCTGGCTGTCTCTCTCTCTCTCTGTCAAATAAATAAATAAAATCTTTTAAAAAATAAAAATAAAAAATTAAAAGAGGACTTTGTAAGCTCTTTCTTTTTAAAATAGATTTAAGATTTCCACTGATTAAAATCAACTTTATCACTTTAATAAAGAAAATCTTAGGTACAGTTATGGAGTAGCTCTTTATTGTGTGCATATTCTACTTTATTTTATAAATCAGATAAAAATATTGCCTCATGTTTAATGCTTAATAAGTATATTCTCTTTCCTAGTGATTTTCCCTTTTGTTTTTATTGCAGATCAATGTAAGAGTAACCACCATGGATGCTGAGCTGGAATTTGCCATTCAGCCCAATACAACTGGCAAACAGCTTTTTGACCAGGTATCATTTAACCATATGAAGAGTGCAACTTTTTGACAACATACAACATAGAAGCTATTGCAACTTCTTTGTATGTTTTTCTGTAACTTTACTGGTATTGCAACAGTGTGGCACTTAGAATTTTTCAAGATACCTTTTTAGTTATATTGAATAGTTGTAGAGCTGCTATTCTTTCTCATTCCTAGATTGGAGAGATAAGACTTTCTAAAAATAATTATCAGCAGGTATTTCTTTAACATCCTCTAAGTAAAGCATTGTAATGAGGATTCAAAGGAATGAAAAGATATTGTACATAGTGGGATGGGTGGAGATCCTAGGTAGAAGGGATGGCAGGAGCAAAGGCACAGAGAATTATAGTCTATAAGTAGTCACCTGACAGCAGTTTCCTGTCACAGCCTCATGATAAGCTAACATGGGTGTCATGTTGAGAGGATTTGGACTGCTGATCTTGTCTTTTTTTCTCACTCTTGAGTGCACATTTGAGTCACCTGTGGAGCTTTAGAAAAAGAAAAAAAGACAGTGCTTGCAGACCACCTCCAGAGATTCTGATTTAATTCTCTGGGGCCTACTAGAAATCATTAATATTTTATTTATTTATTTAAGCTCCTCAGGCGATGCAGTAAGTAATGTTGTAAGTGATGTTTTATTGAGAAGGGGAGAAAAGAGATTGGTGCCCTGAGGCCAAGTGATTAGGAAAGTGACTTGATGATTACAAGGGGGAGGAAGGTGATAAGGGCATGAGAGTCAGGGGAGAATGTTTACATGAACTTTTCCATTTGGGCGGAACAGTAGTAGTTTGTGGTCAGACCTCCTTGACCTTAGAGAACAGGAGACAGCGTTTCTAGCACACAGCAGTAGGTTACCTAGTAGATATTTTGGTTTTATTAGGTGTCATTCTGTCACATACTGATCTAAAATATGATATAAAATTTTAGAATTTCTGGAAAGTTCTTTCTTTTCTTGACAAAGTAATATACTTAATCTTTCTGATTTAGGTAATTGATGATCTTGAAAGTCCTGATAAGGGCTTTTTGTAAGATGAAGGGTTTTCTGTAGAGTGAACAAATTCTTAAAATCATAAGCAGTTACATGCACCATACATACCTTGTACGTATTGTACCTTATGAACTATGACCTACTTCTGTTGATTCTTCTAGGCTTCCTATTTGTAAATATATCATCTATCTTACTTGAATAAAAATATGAATGGAGTTAGCATTCATTGTACTTAAACAAGTTGAAATGTTATTTATAGTGAGTGAAATGTTTGTGGTAGTCAAAAACTAATCAGTAGGCTTCTTTGGTTCGTATACTGAGAAATAAATAACTTGTTTATTAAGTAGAATTGCTTTAGTTTAGATACCAGGAGAGAAGGAAACCTCACTTATTGTAGTGCAGTACTATCTACTAGTTTAAAAGTGTGGGCCCTAGAGCCACACTGCCTGCATTGGAGTCCTGGCTCTAGCTGTTTTACTTGGGACAAATTACTCTTTTTGCCTTGTTTTTTTCATTTGTACAATTAGGATGGTGATAGCACTCTTCCTTAGCAAAGAAATATACCTGTAACGCTTATGTAGTTTCGTTTTTCCTTTGAAATAAAGTACCATTTACTTACACTGTGAATGAACTAAAATTGAACTTTTTTTTTTTTTTTTAAGGTGGTGAAAACAGTTGGTTTGCGTGAAGTCTGGTTTTTTGGACTGCAGTATGTGGACAGCAAAGGTTATTCTACATGGCTTAAACTAAATAAAAAGGTAAAATACGTTATAATATTCAGCTGATAACTAAATTACTTTGAAGTTATTGTGATCATGAATTTGTACTAGAAAAGCTCAGGGTCTTTGAGTCAGGCCTCCGTTTACAGTTATCTCTGAGTTATTAAATGTGTTGTGTCTTTTAATTCAGTAAGTTATCATTAACTCATCATTTTAGAAAAAAGAAATGTTCTCTTTTCCTTTTTGAAAATTTAACATGTAATAAATATTATTAGGTGTAACTGAGTACTTTCACTTTGACTCAGACATCTACAGGATAAGCTTCTTAAGGGAAGTTTCAACTTAGTTATTAGACAAGGACCTATAAGTTTAGAATCTTACACACTAGAGTCTTACTTATGGATTTAGAATCTTATTTGTGTTCCACATGCTACTTTCTTCTAAAAAAGAATTTGATGTGAATTTAAGATTTTTGTTGATAATGCTTGAAATTACTGTTCTAGGTGACACAGCAAGATGTTAAAAAAGAGAATCCTTTACAGTTCAAATTTAGAGCTAAATTCTTTCCTGAAGATGTTTCTGAGGAATTAATTCAAGAAATAACCCAGAGACTTTTCTTCTTGCAAGTTAAGGAAGCTATCTTAAATGATGAGATTTATTGTCCGCCAGAAACTGCAGTTCTTTTGGCTTCCTATGCTGTCCAAGCCAAGTATGGAGATTATAATAAAGAGATTCATAAACCAGGCTACCTGGCTAATGATAGACTCCTACCCCAGCGGTAAGTGAAATATGTTTTTATGTTAAATTCTCTGAACAAGTACATTTCAGAAATTTGTAAATAGATTAAAACAGTTTTTTTAAGTTGCTAGAGAATATACTTTTAAAAGTCATGACCCAGTAGCTACATACACTTATATATACTGTAATTACTTAAACTTTCTGCTGCTTCTCCTCATTCCCGCAGGATAAGCAATGAATGAACGTAGTGGTAATTTGGGCTTGGGGGAGGATGTGACTGCTGCTGCTTGGTAAAAATTCTCACACAGGCAGATAGGTGCTTCATAAATGCTTTGAGAATAACAAGTGCCACACTGTATTTCTTCTATAGAATTAAAATTCAGTTTCTAACTTTTTAAAAGGTTGTTTTTATTTTGTTTTTACATTTATTTAAGTAATCTCTACACCCAACATGGGGCTCAAATTCACAGCCCTGAGATCAAGAGTCTCATGCTCTTCCAACTGAACCAGCCCGGCACCCTCTAAAAGGTGTTCTAAACTCAGTTTTCAGACTCCTGGTCTAGTGCTCTGTTCTCATATGCAATATATTGCTTTTTCTATAATAGTTATTTTAAAATAGGCTGGCATAGGAAGAAATCATTAGGCCGAAGACCTAAAATTTGAATGTTCTACCCTTTATTACTTATGTGACCTTACATGCATTATCTGAAATTTCTGAGCCTCTGTATCTGAATATGCAAAATGGGGATAATAATCCTGCTCTGCCTACCTTACAGCTTATGATGACAGAACGTGAACTAAATGGTTTATAGTTTCAACTGTAAAGTGTGGTACAAGTGTTGGTTGGTAGTATGAAATCTAAGAAGTACAGCATCAAATACTACTTTAAAATATCTCCGTTCATAATTAGAGTAGCGTACTAGAATGTACATGGAGATTTTCTTTTAGAACCTGGAAAGAAGGTGCTACTGCTCTTAGTCTGAATTCCTGAATTTTAAAACTTGTTTAAATGCAAAATTGTGTATTATAAACCTAAAATTTCACTGTTGCACTACTTCCTTATAGTATTTAAGCTGTTAGATGGTAGTTTTTTTTCATAGGTCATAAATATGAAGAAAGGAAACCATTATGTCCACTTTTATTAGTTTCCTTTGGTTGTAGGCATTAATCTTTATTTTTGTATAATTTGTATTGTGTTAATATATGCTTTGTAGGGTATTAGCACGGTAGCTTTAATATTTGATTATTAAATGTTACACTGTTTATTACTGTTACACTTTAATGCTGTCGCAGTAGTAGTTTTCTTAGAAAGTAAAATAATGTGTGCTATTTACTGAAGAATCAGAAATATGAGACACCTGTTAGCCTGTATGTTTAGTTTTGATGATTATTCCAAACTCAGGTTTTTTTAAAGCATTGAATTAAATAGTTGATTACTGGCACAGTAGAATTTCATTTCAGATAAGGATTAGTTTTTATTTTTAGTTGAGATTTAATTTTTTGACTTATTTTTATTTTTTATTTAAGTATAATTGGCACACAATGTTACATTAGTTTCAAGTGTACGGTACAGTGATTCCACAGCTCTGTACCAAAATTGAGATAGAACATGTTTAGTGAAAGGCACAGCAGGTTAGGTTTTAAATCAGCATATATGGTAAATATTATATATAATCAAAATTACCCTTAAAATTTCCTAATTGTTCATAAAAGAATAGGCATGTTAATCTCAGGTATAACATAGACGGTTGTTTTTTAATGTGAGATCAGATTGCTGTTTGGTTGAGCATCAGATGAAGTAATTGGCTTACATTTAATAGTTACGTGATTTTTAAGAATATTTTAAACACTGGTATCACATAATTTAATTTCTTTATTTTAAATGTATGTGTGCTGTAACCCACTTTGTTTAAAAAGGAGGAAGATAGCAGATGCTCTTTAAGATTTGGTCTTTAATTTTGAAGGTCCAGATAGGTGTACTTCAAGTTGGTAGTCTTTGGAGGACTATTTCAAGCTATCTAAGCTTACTCAAAAGCTTACTCATAAAATCAGAATACTAATTTCTATATTTAGAATGAAGGAAATACCTTCACAGTGATTTACTTATTCTATGTATGGATGGTATAGCACACTTTTTCTCACCATCTTAAGTACCTCAGGGGAGGATTAGTAATCAAGTTATTTGGTGATCATAAATTACACACAATTTGATGATTTTGATGGATGCTTTTAATTCTTGTATAGGAAAAAAAAATTATTGTATAGAAAAGCCCAGAGAAGCAGTCTGTTCTCCCACTGTACATTTTAGCTCTCTGGTGATGTAGATTATCAGCTCCACCGGATAATATCGCTCTCTCCTTTGAAAAGAGCTAGATAGATATGTTTTTATGTGCCAGGTTTCTGATTTGGGCATCTGGGTAGTTGGTAATACCTTTTTCCAAGATAAGGGGAGAAGGAGTACCAAATTTTGGAGAAGGAAGATTTCAGTTTTGAATCTGCTGCGTTTGCAACATGTGCAGCATAACCAAGGAGGAGAGCTAGTATTCATTTGTAGGTGTGGCTCTGGATCTTGGAGAGCGGTCTGGTACAGTTTTGGGAATAAGCAGCAAATTAAAAGCAGCTTCAGTGTGGTGTTGGTGATTGCAGCCAGATTGTGGTGGACTAGGGGCAGTGGGTGTGAGGTTTGGAAATGAAAGATAGTGAATCCATGGATAGCTCTCAAAAGAAGTTTGGCTATGAAAAAGAAAAAAAAAACCTAGGGAACAGGAGTTCATAAACATGTTCTTTAAATGGTGGGAAAGGACTGATTTAACTCCTTTATTCTCTCTGCAAATATTTGAGTACCTTTTCAGTACTGGCACTGGGCATATAGTGGTGAGCAACATGGATGTGGTCTTTTGCCCTCTGTAAAACAAAGACATAGATATGATAATATATACATGTATGCAAGGGACAGCTAATATGTCCCCTGTCATAAATGATGGAGGATACATCCTGAGAAAGTGAGGGGAGAAGTCCTTTAAAGGTGCAGATAGATAGATTTAAAGCCAAGTTGAATAGATTAGCCTTAGGCATGAAGAAGGACTCCTTTTCCTGGACAAAAGAAAGAGAGGGTGGAATTTTTGAATACCTGTAAACAAGTCATGCAGATTAATAGTACAAGTACATTATGTAAAATGCAAACAAATGAGATTTGAAATGCAAGATATAAAAAGCTAGAACATAAATCTTAGTGGTATCCAATTTAATTAACCCATACCTTCAGATTTAGTTAATGTCATGGTACCAGCAATCGGCTGCACTTATTATGCCCTTAAAGCTGATTGCATTCCTTTTGGTGAGCAGTCATGGCCAGGCAGCAAGAAAAAGTATAAAGACAAGAAAAATGTGGAAACTTAAGTGCTCTAAGGGCGAAGACAAAACTCCTCTTCCAAAAAAGCCAAGAGCTTAAAAGAGGATACACTGAGAAAGGAGCAGGGCATAGTAAGAACATAATGGTGTGTCTGAGACCTCATTAAGGAATCCATTCTAAGTAGTGAGTAACTTGTGCAAGGAAAGATTACATTCTGAGATGCTTTTATACTGCCAAGACATTCCTAGGTTTCATGTAAAATTTTTATACAGCTAAACAATATATTTTTTTTAAGATTTTATTTAGTTGAGAGAGAAAGTACACGATTGGGAAGGAGAGGGAGAAGCAGGCTCCCCGCTGAGCAGGGAGCCCAACACGGGGCTCAGTTCCAGGACCCTGGGATTGGGACCTGAGCTGAAGGCAGATGCTTACCCGAATGAGCCACCCAAATGCCCCATAAGCAATAATATTTTAATGCCTCAGCTTTTCCTATTAGTAAAGTGGGATCTGAGGATTCACCAGTAAATAAAAATACATAATTATCATTATATGACCCCAAGAGAACAGAAATAATTTGTAGTGTGTAGAGCAGGAAAATTTTGTGTACGTTGAATTTGCTGATTTGTTGTTAAAAATATCAGTAGTAGAGAAAGTATGTTTGCTTACATTTGCATAGGGAACACTGGAAGGATAAAAGAGAAACTTAATAAAAGATTATTTGGAGACATGGGGTGGTAAAAAGTGTAACTTTCCACTTGTTATAATTTTATATAAAGTATTGCCTATAGATAATAAGAAAATTAAACTTACCACCAAGAAAAGTAAATACATAGAGTAAGAGAAGAAATTAAGGCCCAAGAATTTTGATTTTCACTCTCTTCTCTGTTTTTTTCTGTTAATAATGAGAAAGTCGTTTTCCTTTTTTTGGTCCAGTAGCTTATTCTTTTGAAACAATTGAATTCCCATAAACTATCTGTATAACTGTCTTAAAAACATGTATTATTTGAAATAATTTCAGGATCCTAGAAACTTCTTGAGAAAATTATAGATTCACATGCAATTGTAAAAAAATAGAGGGATTCTGTGTATTCTTCTCCCAGCCTGCCCTAATGGTAACATCTTGCATAACTAGTACTATATCACAACCAAGATGTTGATACAGTCCACCAACCTGATTCAGATTTCATTGATTTTATATGCAATCACTTGTGTATGTGTATGTATTTATTAGTTCTATGCAATTTTATCATGTATATAGGTTTTTATGACAGCCATTACAGTTAAGGTACTGAATGATTCTCTACTTTTAAATGAATATTAATTTTGAATCATAGAAACTTTTTTTTTTCTTATAGTGTTTTGGAACAACACAAATTGACAAAAGAACAGTGGGAAGAAAGAATACAGAACTGGCATGAAGAACACAGAGGAATGCTGAGGTATTTGTCTATTTTCTTAGTTTTTCCTCAAATTAAAGTAGTTTTATTTCATAACACTTACTAGTACATCAGATTATCCCCCAAAGATCATTTGACTTATATGAATAAATATAAAGCACTAACATTTAATCCAAAGTATTTTTGTGATTTGTATTACTTTTACTTAAGTATATTACAGTAAGCTTTATTTTAACAGGGAAGATTCTATGATGGAATACCTGAAGATTGCCCAAGATCTAGAAATGTATGGAGTCAACTATTTTGAAATAAAAAATAAAAAGGGAACTGAATTGTGGCTAGGAGTTGATGCTTTGGGTCTGAATATTTATGAGCATGATGACAAGTGAGTAAATTAGTTGCATGGTGAACTGGTCATTTATAAGTGATCTGTATGGCTTTAATCTTATGCTGTGCTTGTAAAAGTTCTTTTTTGGCTTGATTACTCTTACTGCTTCCTACTTAAAATATTAGTTAGATGTCATGTCTCCATTTTTGCCACACCTTGTAGCTTTAGCATTCTACTTCTCAGCGTATTTATCAGACAGGATGATTGATTTTTATTTGATCTCTTATGAGTTCTGTCTAGTAAATTAATTAAAACTTATTCCCTTTATAGATGAAGAATGATTCCTTAAATGTTATGCCTGGCATATAAGGTGTAATCGAAATTAACATATATAAGAGGTCAAGAGCAATGAGACAGTGAAATTAATAGATGTATGATTTATTATATTTTTGTAACTTTTTAAAGACATCTATAGGAATTGTTTTGAATATTTTCGAAATTCCATTAAGTAGAGTATCACTGTATTAAGCATAGTGAACAGTGTTAATTTTGTTTTGAAATTGACCAGGTATTAATTTTTATATTAATAAGAATATGTCAGACTCTTATAATACTTTAAGGAATGATAGCTACAATTGCTCTATACTTTCTTTATTTGGTATACCACATAAGCATTTAAGTCCATGCCAGTAATGCCTTCTAAGACATTTCTCTTTATTCTAAAATTCTAGAATTTTAGTTTCATTTTTACAAATATCTAATAAAATACACATTTTTTTCTTTTTTTTTTTTTTTTTTAAAGATTTTATTTATTTATTTGACAGAGACAGCCAGAGAGAGAGGGAACACAAGCAGGGGGAGTGGGAGAGGAAGAAGCAGGCTCCTAGCAGAGGAGCCTGATGTGGTGCTTGATCCCAGAACGCTGGGTCATGCCCTGAGCCGAAGGCAGACGCTTAGTGACTGCGCCACCCAGGCGCCCCTAAAATACACATTTCTAACACTGTATACTAAGTCCAAAAGAGAGCATTTTCATTATTTTACTCTGATATGTATTTTTTAAATTACAAAACGAGTTAAAATGCTATGTCGTTCAGAAGAGAATATTTTGAAGTTTTTGAAAAGCAAAAAAGACTTTCAGACTAATTTTGTAGACCAAATCTTTTTTTCCTTCTCTTTCTTTTAAAAATCATTGAATTAATTTCTGCCAGAGTACCCATTATAGATATGGTTACAGATAAAGATGGGGAATATGGAAGAGAGGGGGTTAGGTCAGAATGGGAGGGACTGATACTGGAGATTGTGGACACAGGATTTTGGTCTTATCTGTACTGGTTCATTTTTTAGAAATAATGAAAATCTATTATATTTCAAAAAGATTTTTTAAAAAATCAAAATAGGGTACAACTTTAAAAGCCAAGGTTCTTTTACCAGCTCTGCTACTAATTGCCTTTATGATCCTGGTCAAGTTATTAACTCTGAAATTCATATAACTGCCAAGCTTACCTAACAAGATTTTTGTGAGAATTACATTAGGAAATTGCTTTAAAGTTCTCAAAGTAACATGTACATGTAGTATAGTATTACCTTAAAAATACTATGTTCCAGGGGCACCTGGGTGGCTCAGTCGTTAAGCATCTGCCTTCGGCTCAGGGCGTGATCCCAAGGTCCTGGGATCAAGCCCCACGTCAGGCTCCCTGCTTCTCTGGGAGCCTGCTTCTTCCTCTCGCACTCCCCCTGCTTGTGTTCCCTCTCTCGCTGGCTGTCTCTCTGTCGAATAAATAAATAAAATCTTTAAAAAAAAAAAAAAAGAATGCTATGTTCCCAGCAGCCTCCTTTTAAAGCAGGTAACGTTGACATTTGAATAGCCATTAGAGGGCAGTATAATGTATGGATATTGAGTAAAGAGTTTTATGTAGAAAAATTATTTGCTGTGCTGCAGTTCATAATCTTAAGAATTAAAAGGACTGTCGATAGGTGGGAATTCATACTCTATTCTCAGAAGACTGACTAGAAAGATACCTTTTGGCCAGCATGGGTATCATCGTTTTGCACACTTGTTATTGGATAACAGTGACACCTTTGATGGGTAGAGTGAAACAGTAAAATACATGAGAAGCAGAAACAAAATTATTGTTCCAGTCTGATTCCTTGAATCTGTGTGTGCAGTGTGGTAAAATGGGGATAACTTGCATTTCTTAGAGTTGGAAATCTAGCTCTACCATGTATCCAAACATTTGGGTATGTGAATGTCTAAATTTTTTTCTGTTGAGATATAACTCACATACCATAAAATTAACCCTTTTAAAGATATTGAGAATTAGTGTTTTTAATGTTACTCGCAAATACTCATTTTTAAACTAAACAGAGGAAGGAAATACATTTTTTTAAATATTTAGTAACATGTCCATAATTCAGATGAAAACTTATGAAGACTTCTTTCCCCCCTCTCCCTTCTTAAACATATTTAAACTAATAGTTGTAATAGCTTGGATCTAAGTAAAACTAGTACAAAACCCCAAGAAGCTCAGTTCTACACTCCAGGTTGCTAGTGTTTTCTAGGTAGTTTCAAGAAGGTAAGTGTAATGTTTCAAGGCTCATGACACATTATGAAATTTTTTGATAGATATTCTGTTTTATGTGGTTTAATTGATCAAATTTCCCCTTAAAAGATAATGTCAGTAGTATAAGTAAGCTAATGCATTTTTGGCCCCAAAATGTTACAAATTTTGTGTTTTGTCTTCTGCTTTTAATTAAAGGAATGCTCTCATTTTTTAAGGTTAACACCAAAAATTGGTTTTCCCTGGAGTGAAATCAGAAATATTTCATTTAATGACAAAAAATTTGTTATAAAGCCAATCGACAAAAAGGCACCCGTAAGTAAAATTCTTTTATAAATGTTTTCTGTATTAACTCTTTTTAAATTTCTGTCACTTTGCTGTGATATCATTTGCAGAGTAGCATTGTTCATTTATTGATTTGCTCCTGAGAAATATTCCCTTTCCATAGTTTAACTTTCCTGCGGATAAAGTAATTATTAAAAATATAAGATTTTGATCTTTTTATAACATGTGAATATTAGTTTAATTTTAATTGAGATTCAGCATAAGGTGGGTGATGTTTATTAGGAGGTGACTGAAAATAATCACCATTCCTAAGCAGCAGTTAAAAACACTTGTTTGTTGGTAACCTTCACAGTTATGTGCAAATATGGCATACTTACTAGGAATTAGGAAATTTTATGATTTCTAAACTGTGTAATATGACATTCAAATTCATACCGCATATTGAAATTTAGTACAGATTATTGTGAGAGAGACTATCCTTCAGGAAGATTTTAAATTTGGAAACTTTATGTTTAGGATTTTGTTTTTTATGCACCTCGTCTGAGAATCAATAAACGGATTTTGGCTTTATGTATGGGAAACCATGAACTATACATGCGAAGAAGAAAGCCTGATACTATTGAAGTTCAGCAGATGAAGGCTCAGGCGAGGGAGGAGAAACATCAGAAACAGTTGGAAAGGTATGGGATAGGTTTTGATTCTTAATTGAGTAGGTGGTTTAAAATTTAAGAATGCTGTCTCTTTAACATACTGAGTTTACATTTTTACATTGTTTTCATTGTATTATAATTGAAGGAGTATTATCCTTATACTCTTAAAATGAGTATGTACACTTTTCAAATTAGAAATCTTTGGTATTTCTGAGGAAGTAGCTTTTCATGAGTTCATAGATGTGCTTTTTTTATTTTTTAAACATGATTGCTTTTCACTGATTGACATTGGTTTGGGTACTGTAGTAGTTTGGAATTTTTCAAGTTGGTTCTCCTCGTGGCTTGTACTTCTTAATTTTTCAGGGTTAGAATTGCTTGAATAAAAATTTTGCTCTGTTTTTAGTTTTTTAAAAAGATTTTATTTGAGAGAGAGAGCGCACACACACAAGCGGGAGAGGGAGAAGAACAAGCAGACTCGGCACTAAACAAGGAGGCTGATGCGGGGCTTGATCTCACCATCATGACCTGAGCTGAGATCAAGATTTGGGCACTCAACTGACTGAGCCACCCGGGCACCCCGCTGAATATTTTGCTTTAAAACAGTTCCACAGTGACACTATAGAACTCCAATGAAAAGTCACTGTACAGAGTAACACCAGTACCCCCTGCCAATGACACTGATTTTTTTTTAACCGTGGTTCGCTTAGACTTTTGAAAAAAGATACCGTTAAATATATATTAGAGAGTTTTTGAAAGGGAAAGATAGTGAATGAAATTCACTGAAGAGAGTGAATGAAAGTAGTAGTGAATGAAATTACTGGGTCCAGTAGCATATTTCCCAAATTTGATTCTAGATTGATTTGGACTTTATTTGAAAAAGTTTAGAGACCAACCTAAAGTTAACTTTATTGAGGAAATCTTTGTAGTGTAGAATAACACAGCCATTTAAGAAATAGAGCAGGTCCTAAAAAAACTGAGGAGCTCTAAACATACATAAACTTAAATATTTCAAATGTACTGTGTACTGGAAATAACATGATTTGAATCTAAGAATTTTATAGGTCCTCTGCTAGATAAAATTTTGTTACTTAACACATAGTGTTTGCGTTTAATGACATGGGGTTTTTGTTGTTTTTTCTTAAATGTTCTGTGTAATTTAGATAGCTCTCCTCAGGATGTCTGCATTAGAGACCGTGCCTTAGAGAAGTTTGCTGCCTCACCAGACGTTTTTTTTTATACAGGCATGAGACTTTCCAGTAACTCCTGACCAGTTAAAGACACTAAGTTAGATTGACTGGGCTCTCTCACTTTTCACTGCTCTACTGTGGCTTAGGATCACATTGTGGTTCTAGTCTTACATGTTTTTTAAAGTAGTTCTTTATTGTGCTTTGCTTTATATTCATACCCATCATAGCCTTTCCATCTGTCTCTCTCAAAGACAACAGTTTTTTTTTTTCCTTCTTTTCATGCATTCACCCTTACCCTCACCCTCTCTTTTTTTCTCTCTCCCTTTACTCTCTTGGTCCATCTCTAAAGATCTCCTGTCATGAGTTAAAAGAAATCCTATCTCATACTCATCACTCCATAAAATGTCCCCTAACTGTTCTGCTTATCTATAGTGTTGATATATTATCTACATTCTTAAATATATTTGTCCTTTATTTCTCACACATAGAAGAAAGTGCTGTATGGCTTCTAGTATATGTAGTATGATTTAGAAGTACCATTTGGTGATGGTGCTGTATCTGAATTACTCTAAAGCCTAGATGAAAGTGAAAGAAAATTTCTTGGCTCACACAGTAACAGTCCCATGGTATCTGTCTTGGATAAATTTTACAGTCTTTCATTTGCAAACATTTATTGACTGCCTTGTACACTGTAGGAATTTAGTAACTTTAATTCATTTGAATGCCTAGAAGATGTTTTATATTAATCTCGCAACATAGGGATTTGGCAGATCTTTCAGAGATGGCATGCCAAGTCTTCATTTATTCCCTGCTTTACAGGTCAAAAAGAGAAAAATGACAACTGTATATGTGGAAACAGTTTTGGTCAAGCCCATTGGCAAAGTAGCCAGCAAAGATACTTGGGGGAATGCTCAGAGGTATGCTGCCTGTGCTGCTGGAAGCTCTTAGGCAAGAACAGTAGCTGGGAAGGGGCAGCAAGGGACCTCTTTCCCTACAGTATCTTGGTATATGTGGTCATACTCTCTCCCCTTAACTCGCATAATTTTGGGTTTTCGGCAATGAAAATGACATTATATACCATGGGTTGTTGGTCTCTGTAGTCTGTGTTCTAAGTTATTCACATCCAAGTTGAATGATAACTCACTCTGTAATTCCTGAACATATTTTGTATGGCTAGAATTGTTACCAAATTAAAAAATGGAGACAATTTAGAGTCAGATACCCACATACCAGTTGTAGCTTAGCCATGAAATGGGTTATGGCTGGCTGCCTATGTCATTAGGACCCAGCTTCAAGGATGCAAAGGTTTTTGTGAGAAATGATGACAGTGGTATACAAACATTCAGCAAAGTACCTGGTGTTTAATAAACAGTACCTAGTATAATAATTGTTAATATTATTAATGCATAGTCTGAATAGAAGCTGAATATAAATTAGCTTTTAATTTTCACTTAAGAAAAATATAACTGGGTTCATCTAATATTCTTTAAAAAATAAGGTATTCTAAAATATTGTCTGCATGTTAGTCCAGAAAATTGATAGTTTATTAACATGCTACTTATGCTCACACTACAAAGTTTTGTGCCTGAAATTCAGATGGCAGTGTTGTCTTTTTGGGGAATATTTAGATGTACTCAGGTAAGTATCAGAGATGAAATCATAATTGACTTTTTGAAACTAAAAAAAAAAATTACTCCCATTAATATAATGGGAATATTGAATATTGATTAAATTTATGAAATAGACTATCTGGTAGTGCTTTATCTAATTCTTTTTTTTTTTTTTTAATAATGATTTTTTATTATATTATGTTAGTCACCATACAGTGCATCCCCAGTTTTCGATGTAAGGCTCGATGATTCATTAGTTGTGTATAACACCCAGTGCACCATGCAATATGTGCCCTCCTTACTACCCATCACTGGTCTATCCCATTCCCCCACCCCCCTCCCCTCTGTAGCCCTCAGTTTGTTTCTCATAGTCCAGTCTCTCATGTTTCATTCCCCCTTCTGATTACCCCCCCTTTCTTTATCCCTTTCTTCCCCTACTGATCATTCTAGTTCTTATGTTCCATAGATGAGAGAAATCATATGATAGTTGTCTTTCTCTGCTTGACTTATTTCACTAAGCATTATCTCCTCCAGTGCCGTCCATGTTGTAGCAAATGTTGAGAACTATTCTTTCTGATTGCTGAGTACTATTCCATTGTATATATGGACCACAACTTCTTAATCCAGTCATCTGTTGCAGGGCATCTCGGCTCCTTCCACGATTTAGCTATTGTGGACATTGCTGCTATGAACATTGGGGTGCATATGGCCCTTCTCTTCACTACGTCTGTATCTTTGGGGTAAACACCCAGTAGTGCAATGGCTGGATCATAGGGTAGCTCAGTTTTTAACTTTTTAAGGGACCTCCACACGGTTTTCCAGAGTGGCTGTACCAACTTGCATTCCCACCAACAATGTAGGAGGGATCCCCTTTCTCCACATCCTCTCCAACAATTGTTGTTTCTTGCCTTGTCTATTTTTGCCATTCTAACTGGCGTAAGGTGGTACCTCAGTGTGGTTTTGATTTGAATTTCCTTGATGGCTAATGATTTTGAACATTTTTTCATGTGTCTGTTAGCCATTTGTATGTCTTCATTGGAAAAGTGTCTGTTCATATCTTCTGCCCATTTTTTGATTTGTTTATTTGTTTCTCGTGTATTGAGTTTGAGAAGTTCTTTGTAGATCTTGGATACCAGTCCTTTATCTGTAGTGTCATTTGCAAATATATTCTCCCATTCCGTGGGCTGCCTCTTAGTTTTTCTGACTGTTTCCTTGGATGTGCAGAAACTTTTAATCTTGATGAAGTCCCATAAATTCATTTTATCTTTTGTTTCTCTTGCCTTTGGGGATGTGTCCTGAAAAAGGTTGCTTTGGCCGATGTCGTAGAGGTTGCTGCCTATGTTCTCCTCTAGAATTTTGATGGATTCCTGTCTCACATCGAGGTCTTTCATCCATTTGGAGTTTATTTTTGTGTATGGTGTGAGATAGTGGTCAAGTTTCATTCTTTTGCATGTAGCTGTCCAATTTTCCCAGCACCATTTATTGAAGAGACTGTCTTTTTCCCACCGGATGTTTTTTCCTGCTTTATCAAATATTAGTTGCCCAAAGAGCCGAGGGTCCATTTCTGGGCTTTCTATTCTGTTCCATTGGTCTATGTGTCTGTTTTTGTGTCAGTACCATGCTGTCTTTGTGATCACAGCTTTGTAGTACAGCTCGAAATCCGGCATTGTGATGCCCCCAGCTTTGTTTTTCCTTTTCAACAGTTCCTTGGAGATTCGGGGTCTTTTCTGGTTCCATACAAATTTAAGGACTATTTGTTCCAGTTCTTTGAAAAACGTTCTCGGTATTTTGATCGGGATAGCATTGAAAGTGTAGATTGCTCTGGGTAGCATGGACATTTTAACTATGTTAATTAATTCTTCCGATCCATGAGCATGGAATATCTTTCCATCTTTTTATGTCTTCCTCAATGTCTTTTAAGAGTGATTTATAGTTTCTAGAATAAAGGTCCTTTACGTCTCTGGTTAAGTTAATTCCAAGGTAACGTATGGTTTTTGGTGCTATTGTAAATGGGATGGATTCCCTGATTTCTCTTTCTTCGTTCTCGTTATTCGTGTACAGAAATGCAACTGATTTCTGAGCATTGATTTTGTATCCCGCCACGTTACTGAATTGCTCTATAACTTCTAATAGTTTGGGAGTGGCTTCTTTTGGGTTTTCCATATAGAGTATCATGTCGTCTGCGAAGAGAGACATTTTGACTTCTTCTTTGCCGATTTGAATACCTTTGATCCCTTTTTGTTGTCTGATTGCTGTTGCAAGGACTTCTAGTACTATGTTGAATAATAGTGGCGAGAGTGGGCATCCTTGTCATGTTCCTGATCTTAAGGGAAAGGCTTCCAGCTTTTCCCCATTGAGAATAATATTTGCAGTAGGCTTTTCATAGATGGCTTTTATGAGATTGAGAAATGTACCTTCTATTCCTACACTCTGAAGGGTTTTAATCAGGAAAGGATGCTGTATTTTGTCAAATGCTTTTTCGGCATCGATTGAGAGGATCATATGGTTCTTGAGTCTTTTCTTGTTGATATGATGTATCACGCTGATTGATTTGCGAATATTGAACCACGCTTGCATCCCAGGTATGAATCCCACTTGATCGTGGTGGATAATCCTTTTAATGAACTGTTGGATTCTATTAGCAAGTATCTTGTTGAGGATTTTGGCGTCCATATTCATTAGGGAAATCGGTCTGTAATTCTCCTTTTTGAGGGGGTCTTTGCCTGGTTTGGGGATCAAGGTAATATTGGCCTCATAGAATGAGTTTGGTAGCTTTCCTTCTGTTTCTATTTTTTGAAATAGCTTTAGGAGAATAGGTATTATTTCTTCTTTGAATGTTTGGTAGAATTCCCCAGGAAAACCGTCCGGGCCTGGAGTTTTGTTATTTGGAAGGTTGTTTATCACGGACTCAATTTCTTCATAATTAATTGGCCTGTTTAAGAAATCAATTTCTTCCTGTTTCAATCTTGGTAGTTTATAGGTTTCCAGGAAGGATTCCATCTCTTCCAGATTGCTTAGTTTATTGGCATATAGCTGTTGATAAAAATTTCTAATAATCCTTCCAATTTCAATGGTGTTCGTCGTGACCTCTCCTTTTTCATTCATAATTTTAATAATCTGGGTCTTTTCTCTTTTCTTTTGGATAAGTCTTGCCAGTGGTCTGTCAATTTTATTGATTCTCTCCAAGAACCAGCTTCTAGTCCTGTTGATCTGCTCTACTGTACTTTTGGTTTCTGCTTGATTGATTTCAGCTTTAATTTTGGTCAACTGCTTCCTTGTGCGTGGATTAGGCCTGTCCCTCTGTTGCTGTTCCAGCTTCTTGAGGTGAGAATATAAAAACTGCATTTTAGATTTTTCTATTCTTTTGAGTGAGGCTTGGATGGCTATGTATTTCCCCCTTAGGACTGCCTTTGCAGTATCCCATAGGTTTTGGACTGTTGTATTTTCATTCTCATTGGTCTCCATAAATTGTTTAATTTGATTTTTGATTTCCTGGTTTATCGAGTCATTCCTGAGCAGGATGGTTCTTAGTCTCCAAGTGTTTGAGTTTCTTCCAAATTTTTCCTTGTGGTTGAGTTCCAATTTCAGAGCGTTGTGGTCTGAGAATATGCAGGGGATAATTTCAATCTTTTGGTATCGGCTGAGACCTGTTTTGTGTCCCAGAACATGGTCTATTCTTGAAAATGTTCCATGGGCATTAGAACAGAATGAGTATTCTTTGGTTCTGGGGTGTAGTGTTCTATATATATCTAAGAGGTCCAACTCGTCGAGTATGGCATTCAAAGCCTTTGATTCTTTGCTTAGTTTTTGCCAGGGTGTTCTGTCTATTTCTGAGAGTGGAGTGTTGAGGTCCCCTACTATTAATGTATTTTTATCTATATGTCTCTTTATTGTGGTTAAGAGTTGGCTTGTGTATCTTGCTGCTCCCCTGTTGGGGGCATATATATTTATAATTGTCATATCCACTTGTTGAATACTTCCTTTAAGAATAATATAGTGCCCTTCTGCATCTCTAACTATAGTCTGTAGTTTAAAATCCAATTTATCTGATATGAGAATTGCTACCCCAGCTTTCTTTTGAGGTCCATTTGCGTGAAAGATGGTACTCCATCCCCTTACTCTCAGTCTGAATGCATCTTTGGGTTCGAAATGAGTCTCTTGTAGACAGCAAATGGATGGGTCATTTCTTTTTATCCAATCTGCAACCCTGTGGCGTTTAAAGCAAGAATTTAAACCATTAATGTTCAGGCTGAGTACTGAGAGATATGCTTTTAATTCTGCCATGTTGTCAGTAAAGTCTTTGTTTGTATTGGCTGTGACTTTCTGTTTTGTATCACTCTTGGGGCCTTTTTACTTTTATAGAACCCCCCGTAATACCTCCTGTAGGGCTGGTTTCGTGGTTACGAAATTGGCTAGTGACTGTCGATTCTGAAATGTCTTTATTTCTCCATCAATTCTGAATGACAGCCTTGCTGTATAAAGGATCCTTGGCTGCATGTTTTTCTCTGAAAGAGCTTTAAAAATGCTCCCCCAACCCTTTCTCTCATTCCAGGTCTGTGTAGACAGGTCTGATGTAATTCTGATGCCTTTGCCTTGGTACGTGAGAAATTTCTTTGCCCTGGCCGCTTTCAATACTGTATCCTTGGATCTCATATTTGCGAATTGTACTATGACGTGACGTGGTGTAGGTCTGTCATGGTTGAGCTTGGGAGGGGTCCTCTCTGCCTCTTGGACACGAATGTTTGTTTCCCTTGCTAGATTAGGGAAGTTTTCAGCTACAATTTGTTCCAATATCTCTTCTAGGCCTCTGTTTTTCTCCACCCCCTCAGGGATGCCGATGATTCTAACATTGGATCGTTTCATTGAGTCAGTAATCTCCCGTAGCCAACATTCGTGGGCGTGGATTTTTTTAAGACCATCTTCTATTTTTATTTTTTCCTCTATTAACCCATCCTCCAATTCACTAACCCTTTCCTCTGCTTCCGTGACCCTGGCCGTCAGAGCCTCTAGTTTTGCCTGCATTTGGCTCATAGAATTTTTAATTTCTGTCAAATTCGCTCTCATTTCCGCCCTTAGGGATTCTATATTCTCAGTAATATTTTCCTGAATACTTTTCTCAAGTCTACTCATTATCTTGACCATTGTTACTCTGAATTCCATTTCTGATAATTTGGTTACATCCATATCCGTTACTTCTGTGGCAGAGGCCACTGACTCACTGTCTTTTCTTTCCTGGGGGGGGCTTCTCCTTCTTGTCATTCTGATGAAGAGAGGTTGCGGGGTTTCCAGAGCCCAAAATTATTGACTGGGTCCCAGGCCGTGCCCCTTGTTTTATAGGGATCTTAGATATGTGGGCTTCTTCTTTAAAGATTTTATTTATTTACTTATCTGAGAGAGGGAGACATACAGTCAGCAAGAATGAAACAGAAGCAGGGGAGTGGGAGAGGAAGAAGCAGGCTCCCAGCGGAGGAGCCCGATGAGGGACTCCTTTCCGGAACGCTGGGATCACGCCCTAAGCCGGAGACAGGAGCTCAATGACGGCGCCACCCAGGCGCCTGGGTTGTGGGCTTCTTGATTTTTCAGCCTGCCTTCTGTGTTCTGGGGGAGGGGCCTGCCGCGCCGATACTCAGGCAGCCATGTTTGGTTAGAGTCTCCGTGTCCCCTGCGAGGGGGGATGGGGATGGGCACTCTCTGAGCCGGTATTTCCAGGCTTTTGTTCTCTGGCGGCTTTCCCTGGCGGCCGGCTATGCCTCTTCTGAGAGTCAGAGCAGCAGAGGCTGCATTGTCGCAGAACAGAGGGATTGCGGCCCGTTCTCCACTGATGTTCTGGCCACTTTAACTCTATTACTGTTGGTGCTGCTCAACCCTGCAGCGTACCGGGATGTGCGCCCCACACCCGGCGTCCCTGCCCTCACTTCCAGGGCCGGCGCGTCTCTGTCCTTTGTGTTTCTAATGCCGCCAGCCACCGGCCGGCGCGTCTCTGTCCTTTGTGTTTCCAATGCCGCCAGCCACCGGCCGCCCCGCAGGCTCCCGGGTCTCCCGGTCTCAGTCTATGCCCGGTGAGCACACCTCGATTCCGGAGTTTCGTGAGAAGCCTGGTGGCGCGCGCACCCGGTTCAGGGTCTCAGTCTGCTGTTTCGCGGGTGCCGACCGCAAGTCCGCCCGCTCCCCCGTGCAGGTGGCCCGCCAGCCGCCCCGCGCGCGCTCCGGGAGCTCCCGGTCTCAGTCTGGATCCCGTGAGCGCGCCGGGATTCCGGTGTTCCGGGAGATGCCTGGTGGCGCGCGCGTTCACGGCTCACCGGTCTCAGTCCGCTCTCTCGCGGGTGCCCTCTGTGAGTCCGCCCGCTCCCCCGTGCAGGTGGCCCGCCAGCCGCCAGCCGCCCCGCGCGCGCTCCGGGAGCTCCCGGTCTCAGTCTGGATCCCGTGAGCGCGCCGGGATTCCGGTGTTCCGGGAGATGCCTGGTGGCGCGCGCGTTCACGGCTCACCGGTCTCAGTCCGCTCTCTCGCGGGTGCCCTCTGTGAGCCCGCCCGCTCCCCCGTGCAGGTGGCTGCCGCTTCCCGGCGCCCAAACGCGGCGGCTCCCTCCCCCTTCCGTTTATCTTCCGATATCCATGCACGGTTTACAGCTTCCCTCTTCGTACCTCAATACTCAGCGCTGGAGATGTTCATTTGTAGAGATCCAGATGCATCATCCTGCGTCTCAGGCTGATTCCGTGGTTATTTAGGCTGGTCTGGTACCTATCCAGCTCGACTCAGGGGACCGGCTGAAAAAGGGGTCCCCTACTCCTCCGCCATCTTCGCTTTATCTAATTCTTATTCATTTTTATATTTCTGGCCTTCAGCATAGAGTCTGACCAGTGGTAGGCTCTAAACTGTCTAAAGTAAAATAACCTTGTGTGCTCCCATTTAAGCCTTTCTTATTTTTCTCAGTGGGAACTGTGCAGTTAACTGCTTTTGTGCTGGTCTGTAATTTATTGTCAGAAGTCATCAAGTATGTAAGTGGTAAATGTGACTTTTTTCCTACATTCAAGTCCACATCGAAAACATGCTTTTGCACATCAAGGGATGTATTTAACAGTTTTACTTTCCTGGCTGTTTGTAAATTTGTCCCTTGAAAATCTTTCCAAAATGTCTACGTTTTTAATATCTTTTTTTTTTAAGATTTTATTTCGAGAGAGAGGAGAGAGCTTGAGTTGGGGGAGGGGCAAAGGGAGAGGGAGAAGCAGACTCCCCGCTGAGCAGGGAGCCCAATTCGGGGCTTGATCCCAGGACCCTGAGATCATGACCTGAGCCGAAGGCAGGTGCTTAACCAACTGATCCACCCAGGTACCCCTTTTAACTTTTGTAACCATCCTAGACTACATTTTCCGTGACCCCACAAAAAAAATGCATTGTATTCCAGTGTACGTGCATGTTAACAGGGCAGTCCTATATTTTTAACTGGATGGTTTTTTTTTTTTTTTAAGCCCAACTGAATATAATGAAGATTCTTTTTTCTTTTTTTTTTTTTTTTTAAGATTTTATTTATTCATTCGACAGAGAGACAGCCAGCGAGAGAGGGAACACAAGCAGGGGGAGTGGGAGAGGAAGAAGCAGGCTCCCAGCGGAGGAGCCTGACGTGGGGCTCGATCCCAGAACACCAGGATCACGCCCTGAGCTGAAAGCAGACGCTTAACGACTGAGCCACCCAGGCGCCCCTATAATGCAGATTCTTAAACTATTTATACTTAGTTTCTTCTTAGTGGACTCACAGTACTTGGGTTTCATGTAAATATTTGTACACATTCATTTGTTACAGAACAATTCTAATTCCTCTTTAGGGCACAACTAGAGAATGAAAAGAAGAAGAGGGAGATAGCAGAAAAGGAGAAGGAAAGGATAGAGCGGGAAAAGGAGGAGCTGATGGAGCGGCTGCGGCAAATCGAAGAACAGACGGTGAAAGCCCAGAAAGGTAGGGGTTTCCTTTTTGACATTGCGTTCACTGTTGTTCCTCTTTGTCTGATATTTCCTCACTCCTGGTAAATCTCATTTGTCTTGTAGAATGATTACACTTAATTGTCACGTTTATACATAATGGGATCACATCATAAACATATTTAACTGAGGCACACACAACGCTCCTGTGCTAGTTTCTCTTTTATTTACTTAAACACATAGGTGTTTTCATGTGGACCCTTACTTACGGTTGGAAATGACTGTAAATATTAATTTATTCCTCTTACAGTTCAGGGTTCCATAAACACACATTTTCAGTACTTGCTAGCATTTAAATGAAAGCCATTCTATTTGATGCTTTAGGGATATTTAAGTACTTTAAGGCATCTGAGTACTTTAAGACATTTTAAGCTGTTCTGACTATAATAAAATCTTTTGGAACTCGATCTCTATATTTTATTTCAATATATTAAAAAAAATACACAACACATAGAAGTGGGTTGGTTTTCGGTGAGAACCTACTTCCTATGCAGAATGTAACCAAGATGCTACCGTGTATAGAAAGGATATATTGGATTTCGAGAGTGGTTTAGTAAATAACTCTAGGGTATGCTACTTTCAAACAACAAATAGTAGGAAGAACAGAAGAAATAAGGTATTGAGCAAAATAAGATTTTTTCCCCTTCCTAAGCAGAAGTTGGTGGGGGAATGTAATGTGAAATATATGCTATTTGTAAAACTAGAATTAATACCTGCTTTCCTGACAACTAGTAGAAGCAGCCAGTGGTTTTATTACTCTGAGTAGAATAATAACCTTAAAGTTTATTAAATAATAACGTTATTTAAGGTTATTTTCATTCCTTACATCAGGCGCCCAGGTGGGGAGATGCTCTTGAGCAGTGGGGAGAAGAATTTGCAAATGGGGAACTAGAGGAGGAAGTCACAGAGATTGCTGTAAACCTGCAAACTGGTTGATCATTCTAATTCCAAGAGGATTGGAAATGATACTTCTAAGAGAAGAAATAGAAAAAAAACCCTAGGCTTTATTCCTAATCATTAGAAGCCTCACTTCTTAGACCTAGAGAACTATTTAGTTCGGAGGTCAGAGGTATTAAACATACTTGCTCGCAGACCATAACACAAGGGCAGAACTTGTTTTCTGAATTTTAGCTTCATGCTGTTTCTACTCCAGGTGCCTTTTTCATCAATTAAAGTGGCCCTTTATGAAGTGCCTACTTTGTGCTACATTTTAGAAATACAAATAAATAGCATGAATGGGGGGGAATCTGTGTGGCTGTCAGAAATAAGATGTATTCATAAAAATATAAAGTGAGGTAATGTGTACTAAGTGCATGTGAATACAGTAAGCAATTAGAGGAAGAATGCTGTAAAAAAATGGAATGTGTGTTTTCTTAAAAAAAGGTTTTAAGAAATTTATAATACTGGTATGATTTTAAAGAAAAAATTGAATGATAGAGCTTTTTAATTTACATATATCTTTTTCTAAGAGAATAGCTACTTATTAAACTTTTCAATCTTGTTTAGGATGTATAATAAAAATATTAATGATTTACACACAGAAATCTACTCAAGTCAAGAAGCACTAAAGAGTATAAGGAAGATAGAACATAAGAAAAAATGTAGAGTATCCCTATCAAGACAATTTCAAATCAATCATCCTGTGGAAAAGGACATCTAACTTGTGTCTTAGGTTTTTTTCCCCCTAATAATAAAGCTTTTCCAGGCTGTCCTAAAATCTGCATGATTGTCTTGTAATTTTTGCTAAATTCTCACTCAAATGCAGTAACTCTGGTCATACGTAAGTCATAATATTTAGTAGATAAACCTAGAAGTTTTTGTTTGAGAAGAAACTTTTCTATACTTCATTATTGTCATTTAAAAATGTTTTTGAAGTCATTTTTATTTGAAATGAGTTATAAATCATTTAATAGAACCATTCTACCATTTACCTTTGCATAATTCATAGTTACTTAATCATTTTAAACCATCTCTGAAGGTATATTTGAGATATAACAGAGCCAGACTTGCATTCACTTATTGTCCCAGCAAATATCAAAGTGAAATCCCACCTTGAAAAGACAGACCACAAGAAGGAGTTGAGATACAGTGTTGTCATTCATTCTACATACTTATTAGGCACCTGGTGTATACTAGGTACTATTGTATTGGGGATACAGTACTGAACAGATAAGGTCCCTGCTCTCGTATAGCTTATGTTTTACTGAAGAAAGACAGAGTAATAAAATTAACAGATAATCAAGATCATTTTATGTTTTAAGTGCTTGGGGAGAAGTAAGCATGATAATGTGATGAAAGCTCTTGTTGAGAGTAGAGAGGGACTTGTCCATTTTACGTATACGTTGTTTACAGATAGGAATTAAATAATAGGAGTCAAGCTTTAATTCTGTCATTAACTTAGAATATGACCTGTAGCACGTCATTTTAACCTCTCAATTTCCTTAGGTCTCTAATTTCTAAAATGGAAGTAAATAATCCCTAATTTAATTTTCTGAAATTTTTTTGGAAAGTTTTTTAAAAAAATTTATTTGAAGTATAGCATACATATAGTAATGTGCATGCCTCTTAGTTATCAGGCTTACTGAATTTTTACCAACTGAATTTATACTCTGACTTCCCAGAACAAGGTACAGAATATTACCTGCACTCAGGGAGTCTTCCTTGTATCCCTTCCCAGTCATTTTTTCATCCCAAATGTGACATGAATCATTCTGATGTATATCCTCATAGAATTTATTTATTTATTATTTTTTTAAAGATTTGTTAATTTTTGCGAGAGAGAGGAAGAGAGAGATCACATGTGCACGAGCAGGGTGAGGGGCAGAGAGAGAAGCAGACTCCCCACTGAGCAGACTCCCCACATGACCCTGGGATCATGACCTGAGCCGAAAGCAGATGTTTAACCGACTGAGCCAGCTAGGCACCCCCATCATAGAGTTTAGTTTTATTTTTAATAGCTCTGTTGAGATACGAGTCACAATACCACATGGTTTTAACAATTTAAAGTGTGCATTTTAATGGTTTTTAGTATATTCAGAGTTATGCCAATGACGCCACAATTTTAGAACAATTACATCGCTCCAGAAAGAAATCCCATACCCATTAGCAGTCACTCTGATTTTTTCTGAGCCCCTCCTCCCCCAGTCCTAGGCAACTACTAATCTCCTTTCTAGCTCTGTAGACTACATGTTCTGGTCATTTCATATGAATGGAATCATGTAGAATGTGGTCTTTGGTAACTGTCTTTCATGCAGCATAATGTTTTTGAGGTTCATGTTGTGGCTTGTATCAGGCACTCATTCTTTTTTATGGCTGAGTAATGTTCCATTCTGTGGATATACTGCATTTTAGTTATTTAGTATTTGGCAAACATTTGGGTTGTTTCCACAATTCGGCTATTGTGAGTATGTTGCTACAAACATTTGTGTACTGGTTATTGTGTGTTTTCATTGCTTTTGAGTATAAACCTGGGAGTAGATTACTGGGTCATATGGTAAGTTTATGTGTAACTTTTTGACAAACTGCCAAACTGGTGTCTAAAAGGACCGTACCATTTTACATTCCCGTGATCAGTGTATGATTTGTATGATCCACATTCTCACCAGCACTTGCTAATGTTAGTCTTTTGGATTATGGTCATCCTAGTGGGTGTGAAGTGCTACTGTGGTTTTGATTTGCATTTTCCAAATGGCTAATGATGTTGAGCCTCTTTCCATATGCTTATTGGCCATTTATATATCTTCTTTAGAAAAATGTATTTTCAACTTTTCTTCCCATTTTTCAGCTGTGTTGTCTTTTTGTTGTTGAGGTGTTTTTTCTCTACCTTGGTACAGATGTCTTATGACATACCAGACATATGATTTGCAAATATTTTCTCCCATTCTGTGGGTTATCTTCACCTTGATCATGGTGTTCTTTGAAGCCCAGTGGCTTAAATTTGGATGAAGTCCAGTTTTTTTTTTAAAGGATTTATTTATTCATTTGGAGAGAGAGAGTGAGCACGGCGGCGGTGGGGTGGGGGGAGAATCTTAAGCAGACTCTGCACTGAGCACGTAGCCCAACGTGGGGCCTGATCACATGACCCTACGATCATGACCTGAGCTGAAACCAAGAGTCAGAAGCTTAACCACCTGCGCCAGCTAGGTGGCCCTGGAGTCCAGTTTATTTATTTTTCGCTTGTGCTTTTGGTATCTGCCCAAGAACATCTTGTTTGGTTTTGAACTACATGTAAGTGAATTCATATACTCTTCTATTTGCTTCTTTTTGTTCAAAACCTGGAGCTGTAGTTTGTTCTTCTATGTGGTTGTGTAATACTCTGTTGCATGTAGATACCACACTGTACTGATGATAGACATTTGGGATAGTTCTAGTTCCAGCTATTATAAACTAAGGCTGCTGTGAGCATTCTTAAGCATAGCACTTAGGTATTAATTTTGGGGAGGTACCTGCACCCAGGAGTGGAACTGCTGGATCACTGCCACCATTTTTCCAAAGTGTTTGTATCAGTGCTCATTCCTACCAGTGAGTGAACGTAAGTTGATTTGCTCTATATCTTCATTACTTTGATGACTTGTTTTACTGTCAGGGTTTCCTCTTGTGTTCTTTGTTCAGCCATTCCTGTGAGCACAGTTAGTACAGTGCATTTTCTTGATGGCTGATGATTTGATTTTAAGCACTTTTGCAAATGCTTATAACAATCCGTAAAGTGTCTTAAATGCCTTTTTCCTATTTTTAAAAATTGGATTTTCTTCTTTTTTTTTTTTCTGACCGATCTGTAGTTCTTTTCATATATTGTTAAAATCTCTCCATGGTTTACCTTTTTTCTCTCTCAATATAAGTATCTTTTGATGAAGAGAAGTTCTTATATTTTAAGTTCCATTTATCACTCTTTCCCTTATGGTCGTGAACGTATTATTTTTTACTACCTTCTAGATACTGCTTTACCTTTCACGTTTAGGTCCATAATCCATATGTAACTGATTTTTGTAGGAGTCAGGGTTATTTCTTCCCGTATGTATTTTCAGTTGACCCAGACCCATTTATTACAAGGACTATCCTTTCCTCATTGAACTACAGCAATCACCTTTGTCACAAATCCAGAAGACAGTATGTATGTAGGTCTGCTTCTGGACTATTCTGTTCCACTCACCTATGTACCTATGTCAATTTTATTGTCAGTGCCACACTGTTCAGTTACCAGTTGTATCTAGAAAAACTTGAAACTGACATGTCTTATAAGTGAGTAACAGGCGTACAAGAAAGTACATGTCAATGTACAGTAGGAAGCAAGGGCAAGCTCTTAGGCTCCCAGATAACTTAGATTTCACATTATCTTTTATGACATTAATTGTTTTTGGTTACGTATGCATACTTTTATAAATTATTCTGAAGTTGAGAAAAGGAAAATAATGACTTGATAAAGTTATTATTGGGAGCCGTTTAGTTTATAACAGGACAAACCACAGCTCCAGAAGAGTTTATTATCTGCCAAGACTGGACCACTCAATGGGAGTCAACAGTCTGGATTTTCTGCCTATTTCACAGCACAGATTCTCTTCTGTGGTATTGCAAGGTGATACACCTCCCAGATCATTCCTCAGTTGGTAATTTCTCTTTCTGTTTGCTGTATTAACTGTACTTTTTCTTTCCTCCTGTCTTCTATTCATAATCCTCTTCTATATAGAGAGCTTCTGGGAAAGAAGTTCTGGAGATTGATAGTCCAAGAGAGGAAAGTTATTAGCTATTGGGATGTCTTTGCTGCACACTTCCGTGGGTTGAGGATGTGGTAGCAGTGGCTGAATGTGGTGACAAGCTCCATAACTCTGATTTATCTTCCAAGTTGGCATTTATTTCTAGCTTTTCTGTTGGGTTCTCTCCCACCCCCACACCTCTCTGGCCTCTATAAATCTAGCCTTTTCAGATTTTCTTTCCTTAACGTTTATTCTAAGCCACAGGAGGAACTTCACAGGCTCTTCACATTTGCAGTTCTAATGGTTGGTGGTTATAAGTATTTTATCTTTTGGGGGGATGGCGCTTTAATACATGATTCTACTCACTCAAGATTTTGCTAAAATAAAAGTAGTAGTGTATCTGTGTCCCTGTCAGAGACCTCCCAAATTTTATGTTTCTTTATAGGGGGCTATGGATTGTGGACCTAAATGTTGAAGGGAGGATGGAATTTCTAGAAGATAGCATAACCATAAGGAAAATATTGATAACTTGAACTTTAATAATTATAAAGGGAACTCTGGCCCTTGACATCTCTGCAGAGGGTTTGTAAGATGCCTGAAGATCTGCTTCTGCAGTATTGTCAGTGTTCCTCTAGATTTTGCATCTTTCCTCATTGTTTGCTTTTTTTTCAGCTTTCCTAGATAAGCAGTATCTATTATAGTTATGTTAATGTCCTTGTTTGCTAACTGCAATATCTGGATAATCTTTGGGCCCATATAGTAGTCTTTCTTTTAGGGGTGTCAGAGGGCGTCATTTGGTCCCATCTTCCAGGTGTACCTGGGGTAATTTTGGTTGCTTGCCCAACATCGAGTTTGAAACATTAGGGAGACCTGGGATGATGTTATTTAACTTTAGAGAGGATTTAATTTTCTTCTGACAGAATATGTGCAGATCACTGGTGGAGTTGAGCAGGGTTTCAGGCTTTGTTAAGGTTGGTCTCTTTCTGGTTTTTCCCTCCCTGCTAGTCCGTACAGCCTTGGGGGTGTCTTCTGAAGGACTGCTTATTTTGGCCTCGCAAGCCTTAGATGTCTTGGTAGTCCCCAGATCGAAATCTGTGTCTTCTCAGGCTGGTTCAGTTCTGCAGGCCTGAGGCTGCTGCAATCTGCTCTGCTTTTGTTCCACTCTGCTGGGAATAGTAAATACCTACTTTTTGTATACAAAGTAAGCAAATACACAATACCTGCACAAAACTATATTCTTGTTTCCTCTTCTCTCTTACATAAAATGTAGTATACTGCACATATCCTTCTGCACCCTGCTGTTTTCAATTAATACACTCTTGAATGTCCTACGTATATACTCAAAGAGATCTTCCTTCCTTTTTTTTTTTTTTTTTGTATGGTGGTGTAACACTCCATTGCTTAGATGTAGGACAGATATTTTTAAATTGCATTTTTAGTGAGTAATTGGTAATCACATTCTTAATTCTATGAATTCTAAGAATTAATGACTGTGGAACTTCTTTGCTTTTTTTTTAACAACAGTTTTCTTTTCCTAGGGAAAAAATGTACTTAATAACTATTACCTTAGACTGGGAAAAGGAAGAAAACTCTGTAATCCTTTTGGGATATTTAGTTCATTAATGTATTTTTTTACTAATTCGTTTGCAGTTACATAGTTTCTAAGCTTTGCCCTCAGGGTAACATTTGGCTTGCAAAATCTTAGACCTGTCAGAAATCAAATTTGTGTTCAAGCCTGATTGAGAAAGAGAGGTTTTCCCAAGTTTTATTAGCTTGAACTTAACTTCCTTGATCCACTCCTAAACGCCACAGTGGTCTACATCAGTGCAGTGCTGTTACTGAGAGAATCAGCTTGTTTTTGAAAACTTTCATCTTCATCCTGAAAGAGCTGGTCTTCTAAAAGAAGCCGTATTCCTTGGTACCCTCTTACCATGTGCCAGACTTCAAAAATTGTAGGTCTTAGATTTTTATGAACTAGAGAGGCAAAATATTGATTCTCTTTCTTAGCTAATCCTTCCCTGCGGGTGTTCTAATGGGATCCAGGGTCTTGGAGGCATGTTTGTGTTGTAGAAATATTCTAATACGTGGATTTGTAAACTTTCCTGTACAGGGCCAGATAGTAATATTTCAGGCTTTGCAGGCCACATGGTCTCTGGTGCAACTATCAGCTCTGCTGTTGGAGAAAGAATGAAAGCAGTCATGTACTGTACATAAACGCATGAGGGTATTGAACTGAATGAGGGTATGAGTTCCAGTAATACTTTATTTACAAAAATAAAGCATTGGGTTAGTAGGCCATAGTTTTCCAATCTCTGTTCTAACTCCTTTAACTGGGGAGGAAAGAAATAAGTCATTTCAAAACCTTCCTTTCTAGAAGAGACTAGAATAGATTCAAAGTTTTCAATTTATTTTCAACGTTTAAAACAATTAACACTTTTGTATAATTCTTAATAGATCACAAAAGAGCCATTGCCTTGTCTAAATTTTTCAAAATGATATTTATTGCAAAAAAGTTGGTAGAAAATAATATTGGGGGATATTTAATTGAAAATTTAACTTTAAAACCCAAAATTAATTTTTCTTTCGTCTTTCATAGTCCAGAAGGAATTTTTATGAGAGAAGAAGCATTGTTTTTATTTTCTTTTGTTATTTGTTTGCTTGTTTAGATAAATGATACAGCCATGAGTTTTGTGCGCTTTATTTTACATATTAATCAGCCAGTTAGAAAGAATGATCCTAAGTTTGATGTTAGCTTGATGTCCCAGTTTTAGAAGGCAAATTCTAAAATGAATAATCCTAGAGTTTAGCTGTGGCAACACCCAGTGTTATGTACATTTCATCTTTATAGCCAGATAGCCACATACAATTTTTACATTATTTTATCAAGAATTTAAAATTTAACCAGAGTCATTTTTCTTCCTACCCCTCTCCAAAACTCGCAAGTCTTAACTGCAGTTAACTAAATTAATTCTGACCAAGACAAACAAAATTAAGAGGGGTAAGAAGTATGTATGTTACAGTTAGCTTTCAAACCTCATGACCTATAGATTTTTAGTTTTTCCTCCTTCCTGGAGTATACAGAAAGGGAGAGTCATTCTTTGTAGAACATTGCACCCTGTTAATAGGTGACATTCTGTTGTCTTCTGTCACAAGATGTCCTTGTTTTTAAACAAGAGTTGTCAGAATAATGTTTAAAATTAGTACTTTTAAGCTTATTTAAATATTTTTGGCTTTGTGCTGATAATATTTTCCTTTCTCATTCAACTCTCACTGAACAACAGAATTAACTTTATGATCTGTACACGTAAAGATTAAAATTGATGTCGCTTATCTCTAAATATTTATTTCGTCTTCAAAGTATTTCGTACTTAAAAGTATTTATTAGGCTTTTGCCAAGTTAAATCAAAGTATATGTTCATTTGCAGGTGTGCTAATTTTAGATTAGATTCTTTGTTACCATTTTGGCTTCTTTTGATAGTGAGAATAATTGCAATTAACCATTGTTTGGGGGGGTGTACATATATTTGACAGAACTAGAAGAACAGACTCGAAAAGCACTGGAACTGGACCAAGAGCGAAAACGAGCAAAGGAAGAAGCAGAAAGGCTTGAAAAGGAGCGTCGGGCTGCTGAAGAAGCCAAGTCCGCTATCGCAAAACAAGCTGCCGACCAGATGAAGAATCAGGAACAACTGGTCAGGAACCTGTCTTAGTCCTGTCTCAGAAAAAAAGAAAAATTTAGACAAAAGCATGAAGCAAACCTTGTAAAATTAAGTATATTAGATCTTCTGGAAAGCAAACCAAAGACACAAGTAACCTAATAACAAAGTGTGGAAATAAACTTAAAAATTTTATTTCTATCTTAAAAAAAAAAACAAAAAACTTAAAAATGAAACAATACAATATCACTGGGGTCTATTGTTAACAAAAGATTTCTGATTCACTTGAACTTTGCATAAGCCACTAGTGTGTTTTACTTTAGATAAATTGACAATATGTTCTAATTCCTTCTTAAAAAATAACTGTAGGCCATAATTTATTGGGTGTTTGTTTAGTGGACTTGCAGATACTGAGTAGGCATGACATTTAAAAGATCCTGGAATTAAATATTTGTTCAGACATTTACTTGATATGTGTCCTTGGGTCTTTCTGAGCCCCAGATCCTTCCCTTTGAAAAAAAGGAATAAAGGCACCAAATAGGATTGTTGGGGAATCCAATGAGATTATTTGACTACATACTCTTTAAATTATAAAGCATTACACAAAATGCAATTTTTTTCTTTTGTAGGATTTAGCAAGTACTTTATTGATCAAAGTTAAAAAAGAGCACCTGAGTTGCACATTTTAAGTTCCTGCTACTGAAACCAGAAGAACTACTTGTCTATAAAATAATAAAACTGCCTTTACTTTGTCTCCTTACTAGTTCATTAGACCTACTATAAATACTTATGATCTTAAATACTACTTTTTAAAAAATGAAAGACTAAGAGAATCATATAAAACAGCCCAAGCATGTACATTAAAGCTTTGTTGACAGAATTTTAAGTTTTGAAAAAAATGTTTTTTAGTATTGGTAATTATATTCTTTATTTTAGGCAGCAGAACTTGCTGAATTCACTGCCAAGATTGCACTTCTAGAAGAAGCCAAGAAGAAAAAGGAAGAGGAAGCTACTGAGTGGCAACACAAGGTGACCGTCTGTTTTTTCACTCAGTATCATTTATTGAATATTTTTGTTCCCAGCAGTATGCTGAGTTTGTAGAGATAAATATAAGACACGGTCACAATTTAGAGGAGAAAGATACCTGTGTGTATGAATGTGTGTGTGTTGTAGTAATTACTACTCTGTTGGTGCAAGCTAAATACTTTGGGAACACAGAAGAGGTGATTAATTTCTGTGGGAATGAGGCAGGTGTTGGGGAAACCCTTGTAAGTTTGAGGTGGATCTTGAATAATAAAGTCAGTTTTGAGGTAGAAAAGATTGAGAGTGTTTAAAGGCTGCAAAGGTCATCATTCCAGACAGAGGTAACTGAATGAGTATAGGAAGTTTGAAAGTACGTGGCAGGCTTGAAGGACAGCCAGTAAGTAAGCAGAGCTTTAGAGTAAAGGTTCAGAAATCTTGAGAGATGTGGCTGGGAAGTTACAGAGGAAATTAAGTTGTGAAGAGCTTTAAATTGCAAGATGATAGGGAGTGTCTGTAGACATTGGGCTTTTAAGATTTTGCAACAAGATTGTGATATGATCAGGTATGATTTTATAAAAGTAACTTAAAAATCAATGTAGAGGAACAGGGATTGTTGAGAGACATCTTGTGGCAGACCTAAAAGGGCATGGCAGTCAAATAATGGATATGAGGAAGTCGAATTAGAGGGGTGCGGTGAATATGATACATACTGAGATTTTTTTTTAAAGGTTTTGTTTGAGGGGCGTCTGGGTGGCTCAGTCGTTAAGCATCTGCCTTCGGCTCAGGGCGCGATCCCGGAATTCTGGGATCGAGCCCAGCATCAGGCTTCTCTGCGGGAAGCCTGCTTCTTCCTCTCCCACTCCCCCTGCTTGTGTTCCCTCTCTCACTGGCTGTCTCTCTCTCTCTGTCAAATAAATAAATAAAATCTTTAAAAAAATAAAATAAAAATAAAGGTTTTGTTTGAGAGAGAGAATGTGAGCGAGAGAGAGAGAGAGCACAAGCCTGGGGGGAGGGGCAGAAGGAGAGGGACAAGCAGACTCCCTGCTGATCAGGGAGCCTGACATGGGGCTCCACCCCAGGGCCTTGGGATCATGACTTGAGCCGAAGGCAGACGCTTAACCTAGTGAGCCACCCAGGTGTCCCATACTGAGATTTCTAATATAAGTTCCTCAGTAGATGATGCCACTACCATCTGAAATAGTACACAGGTGAAAAATCAGTTTAATTCAGACTTTAAATAAACATTAACTCTTCAGTGCAACTATAATAATTTTTAACACCCAAAGGTGTATAGTTATATGACTTTTCTGCAATGAATATGAATACTTTTCTTTCACTCTTACTTAAATTTTTCTTTGTAGCAGTTTAATTTTCATAGGGAAATTTTGGTAACATTGAGAATTATGTATATGTGTGTATATATGACTCTCAAAACAATAGATCTCTGTTAACCCATTGCACCCCTTACTTTATTAGAATTTCAGAGACACATAAACTTTTAAAAATAACACCACAGAGGCAAATCCTGTGAATTATAGAAATGAGGAAGTGACACAAAAGAAAAATCACATTCCCACAAGCCAGGATCACTATTTTAACACCTTAGTGCAGATCCTTCTAGGATCTTTTCCTGTTTCCATATGTGTATATATACGTGTTTAGAATGAGGTCATACTGTACATAACTCTTCCATTTTAGTCACTTTTCATCTCATCTATATTAGACTATATTAATAAAATTTCAAAATTCAGATATAATTGATGTGTAACATTAATTTCAGGTGTACGACTTCATTATTTGATGCTTGTATATATTGTGAAATGAGTTAACACCCATCACCAAACATAATGACAGATTTTTTTCTTGTCATGAAAACTTTTAAGATTTACTCTTTTAGCAACTTCCGACTTTGAGATCTGCAATACAGTAGTATTAACTGTAATCTCCATGCTATATGTACATTACATCCCCCATGACTTATTTTTCTTACAGCTTGGGAGTGTGTAATTTTTTTGTTTTAAGATTTTATTTATTTCGGGTAGAGAGCAAGCATGAGTTGGGGGGAGGTCTGGCAGAGGGAGAGGGAGAGAATCTCCAGCAGACTCCCCATTGAGCGTGGAGCCCGACATGGGGCTTGATCCCAGGACCCCAAGATCATGACCTGAGTCAGACACTTAACTGACTGAGCCATCCAGGCACCGTGGGAGTTGGTACTTTTTAAACTCTTCTCCCATTTGCTCACTCCCCACCCTCCCTGCCACCCCCCACTTCTGGTAACCAGGAATTTGTTCTCTGTATCCATGAGCTCTGTTTAATATTTTTACATTTACATATAAATGAGATCATATGGTGTTTGTCTGATTTATTTCACTTTGCATAATACCCTCAAGTTCCATCCATGTCGACACAGATAGCAAGAGTTTCTTTTTTATGGCTGAATGATTTTCATGTGTGTGTGTACACCACACTTTGTTTACCCATTCATCCGTTGATGGATGCTTAGATTGCTTCATATCTTGCCTATTGTAAATAAGGCTGTAGTGGACATGATGGTATATATCATTTCGAGTTAGTGTTTTCATTTGGGGGGATAAATACCTAGAAGTGGAATTGCTAGATCATAACGGTAGTTCTATTTTTAATTTTTTGAAGAACCTCTGTAGTGTTTTCCATAGTGGCTGCACCAGTTTACATAATAATAGTGTACACAGTTTTCCTTTTCTCCATATCCTTGACAATGCTTGCTATTTCCTATCTTTTTGATAATAGCCATTTTGGGTGGTGTGAGGTGGTAGCTCATTGTGGTTTTGATTTGCATTTCCGTGTTGATTGGTGATGTTGAGCCCCTGTTTCATGTACCTGTTGGCCATCTGTATGTCTTTTATGGAAAAATATCCATTCAGATCCTCTGCTCATTTTTTAATCAGATTGTTTTTTAACTGTTAAGTTGTATGAGTTCCTTATATATTTGGGTATATGATTTGTAAGTATTTTCTCCCATTCAGTAGGTTGACTTTTCATTTTTTTGATGGTTTCCTTTGTTGTGCAGAAGCTTTTTAGTTTATGTAGTCCCACTTACTTATTTTTGCTTTTTAACTTTTGGTGTCAAATCCAAAAAAATCATTGCCAAGACCAATGTCAGTGAGCTTGCTCTAAATGTTTTCATTTAGGAGTTTTATGGTTTTTAGGTCTCGTGTTCAAATCTGTGATCATTTTGGGTTGATAATTTTGTATGGTGTAAGATAGTGGTCTAGTTTCATTCTTTTGCATGTGGCTGTCCAGTTTCCCAACACCCAGTTATTGAAGGGACTGTCCTTTCCCCATTGCATATTCTTGGCTGCTTCGTTGTAAATTAATTGATTATATTTGTGTGGGCTTATTCCTGGGCAGACTGTATTCAAAATTGACCCAAAATCTTCTATAGCTAATTTGCCAGGGCAGTGTCCAAATTAGGACTTTGAATTATGTATGTTTGCTCTAAGTCTCTTTTAAAGTAGAACAGGCCTTTTAATGATACTGAATTATTGGAAGGACCTGCAGATTGTCCCTTCTCCTTTATTTGTCTAGTTGCTTCCTCATGGTATTATTCAACTTGTCCTTTTATCATCAATATTTCTTGTAAACTGAAGATAGACCTAAAAACTTGAAGGATTCAAGTTAAAAAGTTTTTGGCTATGATGCCTCATAGGTGAGACCTCCATATAATTTATCACCCGAATTAGAATATATTTTAGACTGAAAGGTATTATTATTATTAATAATTATACCAGGACAACAGTGTAAAGCAGGACTTTTCTAGGAAAACCAACACAATATACCACCCAAACAGTTGGTGATGTTGGATACTTCCTGTTGTATCACCTCAGAAGACACTTACTACCTGGTTAACCTACCATTAGTGATTTTAATTGATCACTGGATTAGAGTAATGATGGTCTGGTTCTACCATTGACTGGTGACATGCTCCCCCTTGTGGCTAAAACGTGATCTTTTAGATGTGGCATTCTTTGGCATTTTACTAATATTAATCATCAACCATTTGATATTCTCATCAACCATTTGTATAACAGTTTTAGTAACATTTGATCATTCTTGCCAGAATTAACAATTTTATTAGGTTTTGCAAAACAGTGCATTTTAATTCTGTCACTCCTACTTGCTGGCATTCCTCTATAAAAACAGAGCTTTCATCAGTAAGGCTTGTTTTCATTACCCTGAAATATAGTTTCTTTTACGAAGGAAGGATAACTTGATTCTTTTAATTACCAATTTTCAAAGGAAGTTGCTGCTAAACTTATTTTTAATGTTCAGGCTTTTGCAGCCCAGGAAGATTTGGAAAAGACCAAAGAAGAACTAAAAACTGTGATGTCTGCTCCCCCTCCACCTCCACCACCACCAGTCGTTCCTCCAACAGAAAATGAACACGATGAGCATGATGAGAATAATGCTGAGGCTAGTGCTGAATTATCAAATGACGGGGTGATGAACCATCGAAGTGAAGAGGAACGTGTAACAGAAACTCAAAAAAATGAGCGTGTTAAGAAGCAACTCCAGGTATTTAAGATTTGCTGTTATATGCACATTTATAATACAGTTAGCATTTCCCCAATTTATTAAGATAAACTTATTAAAAAGGAACAAGTGATTTTTAAAAAAAATTTATATATACATATATATATACATATATATATACTTTATGTTCAATTGGCCAACATACAGTACATTTTTAGTTTTTGATGTATAGTGTTCAACAATTCATTAGTTGCATATAACACCTGGTACTCATCACTACACATTCCCTCCTTAATGCCCATCACCCTGTTATCTACCCTCCATCCCCCTCCGTTCAGCAACCCTTAGTTTGTTTCCTGGAGTCCAGAGTCTCTCATGGTTTGTCTCCCTCTCTGATTTTTTTCCCCTTCGGTTTTCCTTCCCTTCCCCTTGAGTCATCCGCGCTATTCCTTATGTTCCACATGTGAGTGAAACCATATGATAGTTGTCTTTGTCTGCTTGACTTATTTCACTTAGCATGATCCCCTCTAGTTCCATCTGTGTCAATGCAAATGGTGGGTATTCTTCCTTTCTGTTGGCTGAGTAATATTCCATCGTACGTATGAACCACGTCTTCTTTATCCATTCATCTGTTGAAAGACATCTGGGCTCCTTCCACAGTTTGGCTGTTGTGGACATTGCTGCTATGAACATTGGGGTTCATGTGCCCCGAATCACTACATCTGTTTCTTTGGGGTAAATACCCAGGAGTGCAATTGCTGGGTCGTAGGGTAGCTCTATTTTTAACTTTTTGAGGAACCTCCATACTGTTTTCCAGAGTGGCTGTACCAGCTTGCATTCCCACCAACAATGTAAGAGGGTTCGCCTTTCTCCACATCCTCGCCAACATATGTTGTTCCCTGTCTTGTTAATTTTAGCCTTTCTAACTGCAAGGTGGTATCTCATTGTGGTTTGATTTGGTATTTCCCTGATGGCTAGTGATATTGAACATTTTTTCACGTGTCTGTTAGCCATTTGTATGTCTTCTTTAGAGAAGTGTCTGTTCATGTCTTCTTGCCATTTATTGAGTGGCTTGTTGTTTTTTTTTTTTTTTTTAAGATTTTATTTATTTATTTGACAGGGAGAGAGAGCCAGTGAGAGAGGGAACACAAGCAGGGGGAGTGGGAGAGGAAGAAGCAGGCTTCCAGCAGAGGAGCCTGATGTGGGGCTCAATCCCATAATGCCGGGGTCACGCCCTGAGCCGAAGGCAGACGCTTAACGACTGAGCCACCCAGGCGCCCCGGCTTATTTGTTTTTTGGGTGTTCAGTTTGAGAAGTTCTTTATAGAGGAAAATTTAATTAATTAATTAATTAATTTATTTTAAGCCTTCACCACTAACCTGGCCTTGTGGTTGGTTTGTGAGTGCTTGGCCTATAGTCACCTTGTTTCATTTCTTCCATTGTAGCAAATGTTTGTTAGCCTTGGGTGATTAAGCCTTAACTGGTAAGTTATTCTTTAATTACAGCTTGACTCAACGTTAAAAGGTAGGAAGTATTTTAATGCTGCTTAAAAGACAAATTTAGTTTTTAACCAGTGAAGTCTGCATTAAAAACAATATCATTTAATAGACTGTGTGTATGACATTACATAATCTGAATTATTTGTTCACATTTTATAAAGGCAAAAGGTCAGTTTATTAAAAGCACATAATTAGATCAAAATAGGAAATTTTAACTTTAAAAAAAAGTGATGGGATAGTTTTAATAAATACATTAAGATTTTGGAGAAAGTTTCTCTTACGGCATGGATTTTAGATCTTGCAGTAGCATTCTGTACTATCTCCATTGAACTTTTTTTTTTTTTTTTTTTTGTAAGTCATTTCAAGTATTCTATGAGAAAGTTAAGGAAATTTAGAATAATACATAAAATCATTATGGTTGATGTGTGTAGAAATGAAAGGTAATGGGGGTATTCCTCCCTCACCACTACCTCTACTGTGACTACAAGTAAAACAGAGTTACACACTTTAAAGAAAAAGATGTGACTATGGGATTTTAATATACGAAAATGTAGGATTTGTGGTGTGTGTATTTTTGTCTTTAAACCTTTTTCATAAGCTTTTTAAAATCTGTGAAAAAAAATAATAGTCATTTTATTCTTTTTAAAATATAGGCACTAAGTTCAGAACTAGCCCAAGCCAGAGATGAAACCAAGAAAACGCAAAATGATGTTCTTCATGCTGAGAATGTTAAAGCCGGCCGCGATAAGTATAAGACTCTGCGACAGATTCGACAAGGCAACACCAAGCAGCGGATTGATGAGTTTGAAGCCATGTGAGAGCTGTTATTTTGCATACATGTTCTTCATAAGCTGAACCACCAACAGAGAAAAGCAGGCCTTTGCAGATGTGATGGAATGAATCCCACCTTGCCAAAGCACTTACACCAGTTGACTGTGGTGGCTAAAGACGTACTTGGGGGGAGCTCTTCAGCATTAAGGCAGTGTGATGTCATGCTTGATTTTTTTTTCCTTTTGGGCCAGGGAGTGGAGGACAGCGTTCCATCGCCTCCTGTCACATTTTCAGTTTCCATTGTTTTTTTCTGTTGGAGATTAACACTAAGGATCATGTCTGACAAATGTGTATGTGTGATTTCAGCACTTTGTACAGTTCAAAGGATGATGGTGACTTAATGAGTGTTTAGCTAGAGTGCTCTGTTTTCTTTTGCCCCTTCCATATTCTGCCTGTGTATATTTCCACGTTCTGTCTCACTCATATTTCCTTGGCGTGCCCTTCTATTTTGCTGTGCCAATAGCGTAATTCTGCCATCATACAGATCATTGGCATGGTTAAAATGAGGGTAGGCGACAGGGTAGACAGTCTTTGATAATTCTGTAGAAGACGGCTATGAATCATGAAAAGGATTAGAATATTTAATAGTGTAGCATACAGCTGGTGGTTAATGTTTTTAAGTCCCAATTTAATTATATTATTGGATATTTAATATTTGCTTACTTAATTACAGTTACCTTTGACAGCTGAATTGATTGGTGTTTCATCTCCTGTCATCCTTTGGTTTTCTTTGCCTACCATTCACAAGGGTGTAGACAGCAGATAGTAGTTCCCTAGGAGAATTTACTGATGAAACACTACCTGCAAATAGTAATTGTCTCTGAAAGATTAAAAAGTCCGTTCTTTCATACACTGATTTAGACAAACAGATGTTTAATTTAAAAAAATCATTTGTTGGTAATTTATTGTAATCATTAAAAAAAAAAAAAACAACCCTGGACCTTTCTGGAAGGGCAGCAAATGAAAACATCAGTCCCAAAGAGGGGACAATAATACTACCTCACTACTACACCTGTGGTGACTGGTTGTTCCAACCCAGTGGAGTATGTAAGCTCTGTGTTCTCTAATACATACCAATACTTTCAATCGTGCAAAGGGTATTTCTGAGATTTCCTTTTCCTTCAGAATATCTTAGAGTGCTAAATTTTTACTGCCTTTTTGTTGAGCTTAATTGTGGGACTCTGATTTATATTAACATTGTAAGCTCTTGCTGATATACTATCTTCCTGGAGGGGTGTTGTATGTCCGAGGAAGAAGAGTGTGTGTGTGTGTGCATGCGCGTGCGCGAGAGAGAGAGAGAGAGAGAGATTTGCCCTTGTAGCATATGAATGTCTGTACCTTCATTTCTTGATATAATTGTTACATAATCATTTTAGCAGATTTGGTTTTTAAATCATTGTGCTTATTTTTTTCATTCTCTAACTAAAAATACTTCAATTTGGTTTGTTAATCCTATTTTAGAAATTATAATTTTAGATTATATTGAGTTCAGTTATGTCTTAAGAAGAAATCTTTCCAGTTTGAAAGATGTTCTAATATTCACATGTTCTAATATTTTCTTCATTGTAAAACATCTAGACTTGGAGATAAGGAAAGCCTTGTTTTCTCTGTGTGGTTCAGCTACTTTTCATTTGGTATTATGCACTCAAATTTACATTTATCTATTAAAATTGCCATTTTGTTAAGCATTTTTCATGCACAGTAGATTCGAGTTGTGTCTGAAAATATCTCTTGTGCTTTTTTGATTTTGCTGACTATAAAAGGATTAATCTGGGCAGACATATGAAAAGGAAAGGTTTCATTTAATATATTTTTTTGGACTTTGTAGGACAAAAGATAACTGGTTAATAACCTTGAAGTGACTGTTGTATGGTGGCTGTGCACATGCTTCAAAACGCTGCGGAAGAGAATATTTCTCCTTGCAGCGCATTAGAGGGATAGATGGTGAACTCTGCTCTTCGTGCTTTAAAGCATAAGTGTTCACTTTTCCAAAGCGTCAAAGCCATTGCCATAGTAAGTGAAAACTTGGACTTCCATTGGATTTTTATTAATTTTCTACATTTTGAATTGTGTGCACTACCATTGCTACATCAGTTTGATATCAGTGTTGAGAAACTACCAGTTATATTTGCTGTTTATAATCTGTTTGTAGATTAGGATTAAAATGGATTTAATCCATTTTTAGAGCTGTGTGAATTTTCCTAAACAGGAACAGCTATTTGCAATATGGGTTTTCATAGCGATTAAACCAGTTATAACTCTTATTATTAGCAGTTGAGAGCACATGTTCATATAGCAATGTAAAATATATTAATGGGTATTTGGTAAATTCCAACAGGCTTTTACCATTAGCATAATTTTGTGTTGTACAATTAAGTTACAATTACATCTATAATTTTGGATAACATTCATTGGTTAACAATAAAGTGACAAAACCTCATGTCTTCAAGGTCCACTGTTGTTATTTAACATGGATTTTTTGTATATTTCTGAAAATTATAATCTTTATTAGACCCATGAATCATCACATCTTAAAAATGAAATATGGATAGGGAAAATTTTCAAAATCCTCATAGATTTATCTTCCCCCAAATTATACCTCTTTTGGTATGGAAGTAATAGTAATTGTTGATTTTGTGAAAAATTAAATTGTTAACTCGACTCTCTTGATAACAGAAAATCATTTAGGATTTCTGGTCATTGCTTTAATTGTATATTGTTTATAGTTTCTTTTTCCTAAGGAAGATATAGTTTCATTGTCATTGATTAATCTTGCTATTAAAATTCTAATATTCTTTAAAGAACCATATGCTAAGTGCATTTATTTAAATACATATTTTTATTTTAAGGTGACATTACATTGCAGTTACCATAAATCTAGAAGGTTATTGTCTTTTTAAAAGCTTCTTCCTGATTTTTAACATAAAAATTATTCTTCTTAAATAAGTTATAAATCTGTTCTAAAAGGAAAAGCTGGGTGTCTGCTCAGTTTACAGTAATACTTAACTGTCACTTTATTATTTTTTCTCAAAGGCAGGTAGTGATTTCCTTATTCCAGTCCTATCAGAAAAGAAAGGGGAATTTTGTAGGATTGCTTTATATCTAATTTGAGTTTTTCTTTAAGAATAGAATTACCACTTACAAAGTTATCCTAGACTATATTGGAACTCTCACTCCTGGTGATCATTAGAGAATTTCAATATTAGTGTTACGATTAAAAATAAAAAATGCCCACTACTTTCTGTCTCAATTATTATTACCTTGTTAATTGATGGCATTTGTAGAAACGAAGGTAAAAACTTTTTAGATCCAAAAGCATCCCATTCTATGTATGTATGCATGAGAGAAACAATTGGTCTTTTTAAAATCTAAAGCTATAGACTTTTAAGTTTAAGGAATTACAGCCTTTACATTAATTCACTGAACTGATTAGTAAACTAAAATTTAGATATCCTTAAGAAGGAGAAGGGAAATCATTTGAATAGGGAGCTCTACTGGTAGACCCCTTCCACTTTTAAGTTTGTTCTAAATGAGCAGAACTTAAGCATTTTCTTATTCTGCACTTCATTTTGTACTTAGAAGATAATCTATCATATACTCTATTGTGGTTTACCATGTAAAAGGGCAGCATTCTAGTACATTTCAGAAGTTCAGGGGATTCTGCAGATGTTCTGATAACTTCATGAAATGTCAAGGCAATCCTTACATTCTACATTGGTGGTGAGGAGACCTTGGCTCATAGTGTTTCACATATTAAAGCTTATCACATTCTCATCCTTGACTTTTCCAGTAAAACAATCTTAACTCCCATTTTTTCCTAGTGGACCTACTTCTTAATATATCCGTCTTTCAAGATTTTAAGAGCTGCTTTAAGATTTTCCTTCCAGAAAGATCCTCCTCCTTGCTTTGTTGCCTCAGTATTTTGACTTCCCTTAAACTCTGTGATACAAGAGTTAGCTGATTTCGGATTACATATCCTGCTTCAGGAGTTGGAGTATCCATCATTTAACCACAGAATTTTAAGATTAAAATTATGACTGAGATAATTACCCAATGGCACATCTCTTAAATTCAGGTTTATGTTTGGCTCTGGAGTTTTCCAGATTCTAATTTAAAGACCTTCATTTAGCCACTACATTTTTATACTCTATACTCTAGGATATGGCAGCAAGATTAGAATGATGGCGACTCTGTTTTGGCCTATCTTAAAATGTGGAAGTTAATACTTATTTACCTCTTAGATCATTTGCATTAATCTGGTAAATACTAGATTTCTTTTAAGATGGCAGCATCACTTTGTTGATTCATGTTATTTGTATGCCCAGATTCCTCCGTGCTTATATGAAGTCAGTTGCTTCCATCCATGTAATTTATTTTTATTACTTGGTTCCAATTGTTCACTTTTATTTAATGATCATTTAAAAAATTAAGATTCAGTTTGATATTTATGCATGTCATTTAGTTTACTCCTAAAAGTGATTATACTGATTTTTGTTACTGTTGACTAAAGAGCCAATGTCTATCTTCCTAGTGATAATAATGGCATCAGAATCTCTGAGATTTATGTGATGATCCTTGGAAAAGTTCCTTTTGATAAAACATGGATTTATTATGTGAAATTATTCTTTGCTGTGTTACAACGTATGCTATGATATCCCTTCTAATCTTTTTCAAGTTAAAATGTCTTAACTTACGTGTTAGACCTAGAAATGTGTGTATATTTTAGACTTAGAAGGCAGTACCTCCCCCCTCCCTTTCCCTTGGTTTATACTGAAAAGTCCATGTAATTCAAGTCTAGCACTGGAATCCTATATGCCATCACTCCATTTATATAATTGTTTACTTTAAAATTTTAGCTATTTTGGATAAAAGATACAGTTGTATGATGAAAGAAACTACAACATAAAGAAGTTCAGTAGAAGAAATTAACGAATAAGGATGAAAATAAGAATATGTAGTAGAGTTTCTCAAGTTTGCTTATTTTCTAGTAAATTAATTTTTATTGCATAGGTCAAATTTTAAACACTGTATTTAAAGATATCTTTAAAAAAGTGCCTAACTGCAAAAGTTTTTCTATCTTTATAGTAAAACTCATTTTATATCATACTGACAAACCAGTCAAGCATAGTAATTCGTAATATTTGTATTAAATGTTGAGAAGTTTCATGGAGTCAGTTTTCAGTTGAATCTTCATTTTTTTAGTTGTTAAAATATATATAACATAAAATTTACCATTTTAGCTGTTTTCAAGTGTACCATTCAGTGACGTTAACTACATTCATGTTGCACAGCTGTCGCCACTTTTCCATCATGCCAAACAGAAACTGTACCCTTAAAACACTCATTCCCCTCCCTCTGTCTTCCTAGTCCTTGGGTACTGCCACTATCCTACTTTTTTCTCTGATTTGACTACTTTAGGTTATTCATAACGTTTGTCCTTCTGTGTCTGACTTCTTTCACTTAGCATAATGTTTCCAAGGGTTATCCATGTTATCATATGTGTCAGAATTTCGCTCTTTGATAATATCCCTCTGTGTGTGTGTATCATTTTTTTTAATCCATCAGTCAGTGGACATTTAGATTGTTCCCATGTTTTGACTTGTGAACAGTGCTGCTGTGTACACTGGTACACAAATATCTGTTCTAGCCCCTGTTTTCAATTCTTTGGGGTACATATTCAGAAGTAGAATTGCTGAGTCATGATCATCTTATGTTTAATTTTTTGAGGAATTGCCATGTTATCTGTGCAGCAACTGTACCATTTTACATTCCCATCAGCAAATACATAAGGGTTCCAGTTTCTCCACATCCTCACCAACAGTTGGTTTTTTTATTTGTTTGTTTTGGAGAATGGCCATCCTAATGGGTGAAGCGGTATCTCATTGCCGTTTTTGATCATTTCCCTATGATGCATTTCTCAGATGCTGAACATCTTTTCATGGGCTTATTGACCAGATGTGTACCTTCTTTGTGGAAGTGTTTATTCGTGTTTTGTCTACTTTTAAATTGGGTTGTTTGTTTTTTGTTGTTCCTGAGTTACGCTAGTTCTTTATGTATTCTGGATATTGATCCCTTGTCAGATATATGAGTTGTAAATAATCCCTTGCCAGATAGAAGAGTTGCAAACATTCTCTTCCATTCTGTGGGTTGTCTTTTCCTGCTTTTGATAGTGTTTTCTTTGTTCCGCAGAAGCGTTTAATATTAATGAAGTCAACTTATATTTTCTTTTGTTGCCTGCGCCTTTAATGTTCATTTTTTTTTTTAAGATTTTATTTATTTATTTGACAGAGAGAGAGACAGCCAGCAAGAGAGGGAACACAAGCAAAGGAGTGGGAGAGGAAGAAGCAGACTCCTAGCGGAGGAGCCTGTTGTGGGGCTCGATCCCATAACGCCAGGATCACGCCCTGAGCCGAAGGCAGAGGCTTAATGACTGCGCCACCCAGGCGCCCCAATGTTCATGTTTTTTAAAGAGAAAAATATTTTTTTGATGAAGGTATTACTGAAAAGAGGCAAGGCAGAGAATGATTTTGTACAGTGGTTAGTCTATGAAGAGTAGGCTGTCTTGACTGGGATAGGAAATGTGATTTCACTGTGCACAGACAACAGGATGGTGAAGGCAGGGAGGGCTGGACCAGGGATTTATGGAGCCTTGAATCCTGTGCTGAGGTGGGTTAGTTGGATTTGAAGACATCTGGTGCTTTTTGGGAATGCAGTTGCTAAGGGAACAATAACTAAACTTTGCTCCAGAGGAGAATCCATGCTGCTGTGTAAGGTGTGCTAGAGAGTGTGGAATGTAGAAAAAGCTTAATAAAGAACTTCATACATAGTAATTAGCCTGAAGAAAGGCTGTGGTCATGGTGAACACTTATGTTACTGCCTTCTGAGAGTTTAAAGGAAATACCTAGATGTAGTTTACTCTCATATTTGCTATGTGTAGTTAATATTTTTTTCTTCTGCTTATTTTCCAAATGATCTCTTTGGGAAGAGTTAAGGCCTCTGTTTTGCTTCTTTTATCCATGACCTTTTGGAGAGAGGTTCTTCAGTGGCACAAAAAGAGAACCAGAAGTGAAAGACATTTGAGAACAAATGCATTGGATTCTGAGTGCTAATTACAGGTGTTACACTCTCTTGTACTCCCAGTTTTGTTTTGTTTTTAAGATTTACTTATTATTTTCCAGAGAGAGCACGTGCAGCAGTGGGATGCAGAGGGAAAGGGAGAGTCTTAAGCAGACTGCACTGAGCACAAAGCCTGACACTGGGGTCAGTCTCATAACTCCGCAATTACAACCTGAGCCAAAACCAAGAGTCAGATGCTTAACTTACTGCGCCACCTAGGTGCCCCTGTACTCAAGGTTTTTTTTGTTGTTTTTGTTTTTGTTTTTTTTATAATATTTTTTATTTTTATTTTTATTTTTTATTTTTTTTAAAGATTTTTTATTTATGTGACAGACAGCCAGCGAGAGAGGGAACACAGCAGGGGAGTGGGAGAGGAAGAAGCAGGCTCCCAGCGGAGGAGCCCAATGTGGGACTTGATCTCGGAACGCCAGGATCACGCCCTGAGCCAAAGGCAGACACCCAACGACTGCGCTACCCAGGCACTCATATAATATTTTTTTATTATATCATGTTAGTCACCATACAGTACATCCCTGGTTTTTGATGTAAAGTTCCATGATTCATTAGTTGCGTATAACAGCCAGTGCAGCATGCAATACGTGCCCTCCTTACTACCCATCACCAGCCTATCCCATTCCCCCACCCCCCTCCCCTCTGAAGCCCTCAGTTTGTTTCTCAGAGTCAAGTTTTTATAAGCAATTTCAGAGTTCTGAATTAGATGGTCTGTTTCAGCATATTTCTCTGGAATCTGATTTAGACACAGATTCCAGATGCATTGTCTTCCCCAAAGTGTAATGCCTGACCAAGGTTAATATCCATGTACTTTGTATCACTAATACTTGTTTGTATTTGAAAACTATTAATGCAGGGGTGCCTGGGTGGCTTAGTCGGTTAAGTGTCTGTGTTTGGCTCAGATCATGATCTTAGAGTCTTAGAATCAAGTTCTGCATCTGGCTCCCTGCTCAGCGGAGAGTCTGCTTCTCGCTGTCTCTCTGCTCCTCCTCCCACTCGTGCTCTCTCTTTTCCTCTCTCAAATAAATAAAATCTTAAAAAAAAAAAAAAGAAAACAGTGCAAAGTGTGCTTACAACAATTGTTGCATCAATGTCAGTTCTGCTTCCAGTTGGTCTTGATAATGTAGTGACTGGAAGAAACTTAGAGAATTTTTTAAAATAGGTTTTAAGGGGTTAAAAAAATAGTTCTTTCAGATCATGATGAAGCGGTTATATTACTTACCAAAACAACTCAGTGAAGATTATCTCAGAATATACACATGCAACTGTTCACTTGCTGTGACAGCTTTGAACGACTTACTTTGGAAATTTTTGTAGGTTTTTAAAAGTTGAGATTTTACTTTTTTTATTTTTATGATTTTAATTTGCCAGAGAGAGAGAGAAAGCACAAGCAGGGGGAGCTGCAGGCAGAGGGAGAAGCAGGCTCCCCACTGAGCAGGAGCCTGATGTGGAACTCGATCCCAGGACGTGGGGATCATGACCTGAGCTGAAGGCAGTTGCTTAACTGACTGAGCCACCCATGCATCCCAAAAGTTGAGATTTTAAAAGTTAAGATTTGATTATGCTTCATCAATGTGGCTTTTGCTAGAGGTAGGACTTGATTCATCTGTTTATGCCCAAATGATACATTAGGGTTTTTCTTCCTTTTTGTTTTTGCTTATTTTCCCCAGATAATTCCTAATACAATTTACTTCTCAATTTGTAGGCCATAAAAGTTTTTGAATGTAAGTAAATATAATCTTTTGGTAATCTCAGTTAAAAGTGGATGGTTTTCCTCCTCCACTAACTTTAAGATATAATACCTTACCACTGTAGGTTAAATGCAGAATATTACAACTTTTTAATTTGTGTGTTTTAAAAGTACTTCTATCAGAAGACATAAAATCTTTCAGTGTATGCAAAAGGAAATCATAATTCATGATCTGTTTAGTTTTAAATGGTGTTTGCAAATGTGGTATCAAACAGCACTTACAATAAACCGTGGAATGAGAACCCAGAACCTAATCATCTGCATACTTTATAATCTAGTTTAATGTGCCGGGCCACATTACGTTCCGGTATAAGCTGATGCTTGAAGGATGTTTATAATGAATTTAGGAGACATAGACTGTATTAAAGGCTCTGCATCCAAATGTATAGAAAATCTTTTCATTGGAAAAGTAGTTTTGCATCTTTAAGGGGGATTATTGTTATTAATATTTTTGAGGTGTTTTCAAGCATTAGGAAGACTGGAAGCGAATATATCTTCTAAATTACTGGTCTGATGTCTTCAGGTAAGAAAATGTTCTGTACCACCTTTTATTTTTGAACCATTGTGCTTTAGTCCTTAGACATGAGAAATTTAAAAGGTCTTCAGTTTAATGGTGTTATGAAAGGAATGCTGAGTGGGAGACAAGGAGGCATGGCTTTTTTCCATCAAGTGATAAGACTATTACATACATACTTATGCATTCATTCAGCCAGGGATTTGCAGAGCAGTTGATGTTTATGCAAAGCACTGTTTGGGGGATGGCTGAGACCCTTTGACTCTGTTGTGCAAATTGTAGTGAAATCACAGAGTTGACACATGGACCCAAATTGAGATGCAGAAAGTAAGGTAGTAAATACCAGAAGAAAAGGTGCAATAAAATGTGTGGAAGTTAGTTGGGAGTTAAGTTAGAGGTTGCTTAGTAGGTGCTAATTAGCAAACAAGAAGCATGATAATTGACTTGAGTGATCTGGCCAGGCAGTGTTTTCTTCATTTATAAAATTACAGCAGCTTGGGGAGCAGCGAGGTTTATAAATTCATCACTAGGCAGGCTAGCTAATGTTTTAGATTTGTTAACGTGGTTCTCTGCCACTGAGGAATTGCATATTCCTTAATAGCCAATGTAAATGTATCTGATTTTCTTACAATAACAGTTTATTGAATATAAGCAACCTTACTAATAATGGTTTATATTAGAATAGCCAGTATTGACACATAATTTAATATTAATAAAAGTTTTCATAGCCCTGTTAACTACTGTCTTTAACTTGCTGTTAAGTTTAGCGTTTTTTACTATAAACTTTTTTTTTTTTAGCTTAAGTAAATATTAGGATATATATTACCTCAAGCAATACAGGTAGAATTTTCTTCTGAAACCCTGGTTAATTGTGTTGAGTTTTGTAAATTTATAATGGTAATAACTTGTATTATAGCAAAGCATCAGAAAATGGGTATTTCAGGATTTTTTGGTTACTTTTCTTTGGAGACTTTCTTTAAGCAGTAAAATGGTCAAGTTATTGTCAATTCCCTCCTTTTTTATTAAGAAAAAAACTGCTTTTCACCATGCTTAAAGAAAAAAAATTTTTTTAAAACTAGAAAAGTAGGTATTAAATTAAAAAGTATGTTTTTCATCGGCTTCCAGTGTTACCATATCATGGGTGGAAATTGCCAAATTCTAAGGGTACTTTATACTTTCAGTGCTGCTTAGCTATGTGGCTAAAGCCTTATTTTAAAAAGTTAAATCTTTAGAATTTTAAAAAAATAAGTGATACATGAAACATGGAACAAATCAATAGATAGAGTAGGATAGCACTAAAAAAACAAGCCTTCTTTCTCCATCCTCTAATCCTCCAGCTCCTCCGAGGTCACTGTTGTTTCCACCTGCGCCTCCTGCTGGAGGCGACCTGTACGTGTCCAAGCTTGTGTGTCTTATGTACTTACCGTGGTTCGTGTACATCCGAGCCTTCTGGACACATGGTTGTGCCCTTCTTTCACTGCACGGTATTTTGGAAATCACCTGTCAGTGCAAAAATACTGTAGCATTTAATTGTACAGATGCTCTGTAACTGCTGGTGAACATTTTTGTTTTTACCAATGCTGTGCCGTTAGAAACAATACTGTCATGTATTCTTGCACAAACACTACTTGTGTTTTACTCTAAGAAATTGGGCTATAGTCTAGGGGATGAGGTAAGTTGACATAGATCTTTTTTTTTGTTTTAGGTATTCCAAAATTATAGGAAATTATTTTTTTACTTAAATGTTGTGGGTGTACTTTTTATATTTAACAAATTTGAATAGTAATGTGTGCTTATGGAAGCACTTTTAATAGAAAGATAGACACTTCTCTCCACTAATTGGATTTCTCTTTATCTGGTTTACTTAAAAGGTAGGCGACCCAGCTATAATGGTCGTTAACATGTCACTTTTGTGGGCCCAAGTGAGAAAGATCTGCCATTAATTAACTTCTTCAAATTCTATAGTCAGAAAATGTTACTTAAACAATCAGTAAGGTAGGGTTTTCTAAATGTACGTTGGTGGCTTTTTGGTTCTTAATTTCCTTTGATTGCCACCATATCCTCAGTGGTTTGCGTTTGCATTCGCCTACTTTTGTTAAAACAGCAAATGACAAGCTCAGGTTATTGTAAAACACTTAATGATATAAGGTGCTTTACCAGGACACCAAACAATAAGAGCAAAAATATTACAAAGAAGTCTGATTCTGTGAGGTTTTTTTTTTTTTTCCAGTTTTGAGAAGGTAGATCAACCTTCTTAGAAAAACCTAGTGTTTTCGAACATCTTCGAAGCTACAATGTATGTGTAGTCTTCTCTTAACTCCGTGCGCTAATGTGGTCTTTGTGAAGTTAAGAAAATGTCCTTTGATTTCAGAACTTTCTTTTTAGATCAGATATTGCTCTTGTGCCTATAAACGTTGGCCTAGTTCTTAAATGATTTTTTTTGGGCCACAAAAAATTGGGGTGGGGTATATATAGTCTAGATTTGTTTCAAAAGTGCTAATGATATTTCATGTTAATCAAATAGAAGAAACACTGATTTTCGTGGTTTGTGGTCTCCCTCTCTCCCCCTTTTCCCATGAGATTCGCACTAAATTCTAGGCTGATTTCTTAGAAAGGCCCAGAAGTCTATAGGGGTCACCATTTCCCATTGCTCTTTCTGCTGCCCACTGCTTGCTCCTGCCCATGTCCTCTTCTCAGTCAATGGAGGGCAAGTCCATTCTTTCAGTGAATCAGGCCCAAACCTTGACCGTATATATTGCTCTTCTTTTTCTCTCATACCCACATCCGACCCAACCACAAACCTGTTGGCCCAACATTAAAGTACATAATAAATCCAGAATGTGACCACTTCCTGCATCTCCACGGTGGTCACCCCGACTCATACCTTCACGGTTGCATGGATTGTTGCTAGAGCCTTCTGGTGGGTTTTCTTGATTCCTCTCTTGCTATTGTACAGTCTGTTAAGACAGCAGCCTTGGGGCGCCTGGGTGGCACAGCGGTTAAGCGTCTGCCTTCAGCTCAGGGCGTGATCCCGGCGTTGTGGGATCGAGCCCCACATCAGGCTGCTCCGCTGTGAGCCTGCTTCTTCCTCTCCCACTCCCCCTGCTTGTGTCCCCTCTCTCGCTGGCTGTCTCTATCTCTATCGAATAAATAAATAAATAAAATCTTTAAAAAAAAAAAAGACAGCCTTAAAAAGGTAAGTCAGATCCTGTCACTTCTCAAAATTCTTCGGGCTTTCCATCTCAGAGTAAAAGCTGTAATCTTCTCAGTGGCGTCCAGAGCCCAAATCTGGTCCCTTGTTGCTTCTGGACCTCACTGATTTCCTCTTCTCTCACTAGATTGAAGTCAGCTGGCTTCCTTCTTAATCTTTAAACTACCTCAGGGCTCTTAACTACCTCAGCTTGGTATGCCTTTTTCCCCCAGATATTTTTTTTAATGTTTTTTTATTATATTATGTTAGTCGCCATACAGTACATCCCTGGTTTTCCATGCAAAGTTCGATGATCCATTAGTTGAGTATAACACCCAGTGCACCATGCAATACGTGCCCTCCTTAAGATCCATCACCAGCCTATCCCATTCCCCCACCCCGTCCCCTCTGAAGCCCTCAGTTTGTTTCCCAGAGTCCATAGTCTCTCATGCTTCATGCCCCCTTCTGATTACCCCTCCTTTCCCCATCCCTTTCTTCTCCTACCTATCCTCCCAGTTCTCATGTTCCATAGATGAGAGAAACCATATGATAATTGTCTTTCTCTGCTTGACTTATTTCACTTAGCATTATCTCCTCCAGTGCCGTTCATGTTGCAGCAAATGTTGAGAAATCGTTCTCTCTGATAGCTGAGTAATATTCCATGGTATATATGGACCACATCGTAATCCAGTCATCTGTTGAAGGGCATCTCGGCTCCTTCAACGATTTAGCTATTGTGGACAATGCTGCTATGAACATTGTCCCCCAGATATTTTTAAAATTATTTCCTTGTGATCTCCAGGATTTTGCTTAAATGTCCCCTCACTGTGGCCTTCCCTTACCACTTTATTTAAAATTGCACCTTTCCCGGGATTCCCTACACATTTCTTTCCATTATCTTTCTCTGCAGCACTTAACCATCTAACATACTATATGTTTGTATTTGTATGCGGATCTTCCTCAACTTACAATGGGGTTGTATCTGATAAACCTATTGTAACTTGAAAATACCCTAAATAGAAAATGCATGTAATACACGTACCCTGCAAACATCAGCTCTGCCCAGCTGACCTCCGACAGCCTCAGAGCACTTACATTAGCCTGCAGTTGGGCAAAATTGTCCAACACAAAGCTTATTTTATAATGTTGCCTATCTCATGTAATTGGTTGAGCACTACACTGATGGTAAAGACACAATAGTTGGGTACAGAACGGTCGTCGGCGTATGGGTTGGTGACCTTCGTGATCGTGAGGCTGACTGGAAGCTCTGCCACTGCCTAGCATCACGGGAGAGGATAGTACTGCGTATTGCTAGCCTACAGAATTCAGACTTTGGAGTATGGTTTCTACCGAATGGGTATCACTTTCACATCAGTAAGTCAGGGACTGTGCATCATTTACTGTCAGCCTTCTCCCACTGGCATGTAAGTGCCATGAAGGCAGGAATTTGGTGCAGTGATTCGTGCTCTGTGCCTAGAGCAATGACGGGCACGTGGTCGCTGCTCTGTATTATCCGCTAAGGGAAGAGGATGAAGTGTGGGAGCTCAGAAGGAAGGCACCTAATCTTTCTGGAGGGTTCCACAGAAGAGATGATCCTTAAGCCAAATTTTTAAGAATCGAGTTATTCCTAATCAGGGGAACAAAGATAGGAAGACTATTCAGATAGAAGGAGCTACATATACAAATACATGAAGGCATAAAAAGAGTGATTGTGGTGGAATTGTCTGTTGATAGCTTAGAAGTATAAAGTCTGAGATTCAGAAGGTGGTGTCAGGAAACCTAGAAAATCATGAGGAGAAGCAGTTGTGCATGTGCCCCTGACATTTCTTCTTGGACAGCTTAAGTTTGGAATGCTGATGGACTGTCCAATGAAATTTCCCAAAGGTAAAGTGTAAGGAGAGAGCCTGGGCTTGGTACAGAACCTTGGTGAGAGTACAGCATGTAAGTACTGCCAAAGCCGGAAGAGAGGCGGGATGCACCCCCAGGAGAGGGCGCTGCACAGTCACGCCAGGACAGGGATGGGGTAGCATGTGTGACCGCCAGCGTCCTAGGAAAGAGGCCTGCCACAGGATTTAAAGTGTACACTGGTTTTGGCAACAGGAAAATAATTGAAAAGAGCACTTCCCTGGAATTAGAATCATTTTTTTTTTCACTTAACTGTAGTGTCTTCTGGAACATATTCCCACAAACCTATGCATACAGCAGGAAAATGCTCTTCCTGGCAGTGTCCTCTGTCAACTCCAGACATCTGAAGCTGACACCGGTGTAAACCCTACCCCAGACCCCTGCTCAAGTCCATGAGATGATATCTAGCAAATGAACATCTGTGTCCATGTTTACCTTCTGGGGATGCTGTGTGTAGCACTTGAATGATTGAACCTACTTAAATAATTTTACTCATTAAACATTGGTTAAGTACTTGAAGTTAGATCTTGAGGATTCACAGATAATTTCAAAAATTCATAGTCTAGAGAAGGAAACAGAAGAGTTAAGAAACAGTGTGACGATGAGACAAGTAAACAAGGAACACGTGCAAAGATCTGGGCAGCAGCCAGTCTCTTGCGGACATCTGCAAGCCCACAGAGGCTCTGGTGATGGTCAGCAGCTACCTCAGGAACGAGTACCATTCCCCAACCCCTTCCCGATTCCTTCTAAGGCTCAGGGAGCATCTCAGTGGATGTCCAGTGGTGGTCCCAATGCTGTTTGCACAGGGGTTCCAGGAAAGGTCACTCCTTCAGAATCATTTCTAATGCTAGAACTAGGGGCATCAGCTGTGGTCAGAGGCCGAAGTCTGGGACTAAAGCCAGCTCTAGAGCCCAGTAGGGGGCAGTGCTGAGTAGTGGTAAGACTGCCCCCGCGTGTGGGTTAGAAAAGTCCATGTCTAACTTGGGCTAATCCTGGAGAGCTTGGGATAGGTGAAAATGGACTTTGTGTATGTTCTGGAGCTGCTAAAGAACTTTAGGTGGGAGGAGTCCTTGCTTTTATTCATCCAAATATTTTAGTACCTAGTACCTGCCAGGCACTGTGTATATATTGGTCTTTGAGAATAAGAGTCAATAAGACTATATCCTTATCCTACTAGACTTACTTTCTATAGCAATACATGAAACACAAGCAGAACAATTAAAAGGTTGTGAATTATATCATGTGAAATTGCCACTATCCAACCATCTTTGACCTATAAAAGCAGCAAATTTGTATCTACTTAATACTATGAAAGAAACAAGCGACTGAGTTGGGGAAAATATGAGGATGATAACTGGGGTAGGAAGGTTAAAAAAAGCCTCTGTAGGAGGTGACATGCAGGTTGCCCCCTGACCGATGAGCAGGCCAGCTTCTCCCTTTTATTTACATCAGGATGGTAAATGCACACGTGGGAGGGGTCAGAGCAGTGCCCTAGGCCTTGTGCGGCTGGTGCATCAACAGAAATCTTGTGCTCTCCTGCGCCCAGCAGAGTCTCAGATGCAGTAGGCCCACAGCTGCTGTACCTTCTGGTTTTCCAAGATAACCCAAAAACAGCTTTTTAAAAAAGAACATTCAAAGAATAATGCTTGAGACATTAAGTTGAAATATAGTTTTTATGTGAAATCTCCTAAATTTTACATGTCAGCTATTTCAAAAATTTCAGAAAAAAAAAATTTAAGTTCTTATTTATTTTATTTGAGAAAGAGAGCAAGCACTAGTTGAGGGGTAGAGGGAGAAGCAGACTCCTCCCTGGCCAGGACCCTGGGATCACGACCTGAGCCAAAGGCAGACACTTAATTGACTGAGCCACCCAGGTGCCCCTAGAAAATGTTTTGTAAACCAAACAATGTATCTGCTTGCCAAAAGTGGCTGGCTGGACACCAACTTAATCTTTGTTTTAAAGCATTCCAGGTAGAGGGAACAGCATATGCAAAGACAAGAGGCGAGAAAGGGCTTGAGTTGTGCAAGGAACAGAAAGGAGGGCAGTACCTTTCCAGAGCTGAGTGAGCCCAGAGGAGACTGTTGTGTAAGATGAAGGTGGAAAGGAGCCAGATCGCAAGGAGCTCACAGAAGTGTATGCGAAGTGTAAATTCAGTGTGCACACACAAGCACATACCCTGGGGCCACCCAGGGTCCCATCTGCCTGGAGGAAAGGATGCTTTCCCTGATGCACACAAAGATGTCCTAACCGTCCCAGGTGTCCCTGAGGCAGGTGCCTGATTCCATTTTAAGGTTGGGTCAGTTGCCTAAAGGCAACCACAGCGGCATGGCCTGCATTTGCGTTGGATTTTCTTTGGAAGCCCAGATCCTTTTAACTACAAAACACCCCTTTCCCAAGTGAGGTGGGTTTACGTGACACTGCCCCTTGGAGGATATTCTTGTCTGCTTGGCTCAAAGAGGATGTATGCATTAATTTAAAGGCCAAAGAAGAATGCTTTAAATATGAAGTTGAATACAGAGTAACGGTGACCTGAAGATCAAACCCACAAAGTTGAAGACCAGGCTTATTTATTCAGCTGTTTCGTGTGGGCTACTAACACCAACCTGCCAAGGGTTTCGTGCTCTCATTTTCAAGATAAGGTGAATATCACTTAAAGTTGAACTACATGATTTACTCTGTGGGGGTGAGTAAGCATCCTTTTCTTTTTTGGGTGTTAAAGCCTTGGAAATCAAAAGGAGGGTCTATGCTCAAGGAATCTCAGACACCCAGAGGAAAGTGAATCCGAGAAGTGAAGACGAATATGGATAGAAATAGGCTTCTTCGGCCACGCGGTGGGCGTTGACTAAAATTTTCAGGAGCTCAGTGAGCAGGTCCTGAGTGATAAGAGCTAAATTCAGCCTGGAAAAAATTCAAGAAGTTGAGGATCAGAGGGAAGAAGGCTCTTAATGGGAGAGTTGCCGTCCGGGGAAGAGAGGAAGGTGGCCACGGTGGAAAGCCCGAGAAATGCAGCCCCTGTGCAGCATTCAAGACAGGCTTACAGGTGAAGTTAACCCCCTGAGTGAAGGTCTGCGGGAGGAGACTGTTAAATTAGCTTTCAGAACTTGGCTTGATAGAGTGTTTCATTAAGATTCACCAGTCACTTGTCACTTACTAGAATCTTTGAAGAGAGGAAGTAGCATCATTAATAACAATTTCCAGATGCTCTATGTGGGTTATTTAATGTACTTTGTAGATAAAAATGGGTCCGATTTAACTTCCCTTATGATTCTTTGAGCTATTAGATTTTTGCCTGCAGAATTAAAATGAAAATTATATTTTTAAAAGAAATCACTATAATTGTCTATATTTTGCTTTCAGATTGGTAGATTCTAATTATCACATAAAAGCAGAAGTTGGCAAACTCTCCCTGTACAGGTCCAGATATTAAATATTCTTGACCTCGTAGGCCAAATCATTTCTATCACAATGACACAACTCTGCTATTATAGTACAAAAGGAGCCAAATATAGACATGTGTAAATGAATGAGCAAAGCTGCCTTTGGATAAAACTTTATGTATGGCGAGGGGCGCCTGGGTGGCACAGCAGTTAAGCGTCTGCCTTCGGCTCAGGGCGTGATCCTGGCATTACGGGATCGAGCCCCACATCAGGCTCTTCTGCTATGAGCCTGCTTCTTCCTCTCCCACTCCCCCTGCTTGTGTTCCCTCTCTTGCTGGCTGTCTCTATCTCTGTCAAATAAATAAATAAAATCTTTAAAAAAAAAAAAAACTTTATGTATGGCGTGCCTGGGTGGCTTAGTCCGCTGAGCTTAAAACTCTTGATTTCGCTGAGGTCATGACCTCAGGGTCCTGAGACTGAGCTCCTATGGGGCTCTGTGCTCAGCGTGGAGTCCGCTTGTCCCTCTCCCTCCCCACCTGCCCACGCCCCCCCCCTGCAATGGCGCTCTCTCTCCTTCTCTCAAATAAATAAAAATGTTTTTTTAAAAAGAACTTTATGTATGGTCACTGTAATCTGAATTTCCTTTAATTTTTATGTATTATGAAATATTCTTCTTTGGATTAAAAAATATTATGTTAAAAATCATGGTCTCTACAAAAACAGGTGGGGGGCTGGATTTGGTCCATGAGCCATGGTTTGATGACCCCTGAAATTTAAAAATCAGTCATGTTTTCCAAAGGCCAATGGCATGGTTTTCCTGGCTGTCTAGAATTTTATTTGATCATAGAGGGGTCTTATTTTGCCAGAATGAAAAGGTGTTTGTTTGTTTTAACACATTTGAAAACCTTTCAGCAGTCAGAATCACCTGGAGAGTTTGTTTAAAATGCTGATTGCAGGGCCCCCTCCCCGAGTTTCTGATTCAGTGAGTCCACATGGGGCCCAGGAACTTGCATTTTTAGCAGGTGAGGCTGCTGCTGCTGTGCTGGGACCCCTCATGAGCTCATGAGAAGCATTGACTTAGGGGTGGGAGTGCCCAACACGGGGAATAATGTGTTTGCTTTTATTCAGTGTCCTTAGAGTAAAATATTGACTTTTCTACCTAGATGGTTTCTTTGAGACCTTCAAAGTTCTAATGGTTTAACACAGATAATTGGTATCAAATATATAACTTTCCTATCTATTATAATATTTATCCTCTATTAATGTCTCACTGTTTTAAACACTTAAAAACTAGAGAATGTTTTACCACAGTGTTAGGGAAAGAAATGTGCCTAGGAGAAATAGAAAGGAATATATATATATATATATATATATATATATACACACACACACTTATTATATTATTAAATTATTATTAAAACATGTTATAATATTATACAGACGACCCCTGGACAACATGGGAGCTTAGGGTGCCCGCCCCCTGCTCAGCCAAAAATCCGCGTGTAACTTCTAATTCCCCCAAACTTAACTACTAAGAAACTGCTGTTGAGTGGAAGCCTTACCAGTAACAGTTGTTTAACACATATTTTATATGTTATGTGTTACATACTGTGATCTTACAGTAAAATCAGCTAGAGAGAGGAAACTGTTAGTAAGAAAATCATAAGGAAGGGAAATACATTTACAGTACTGGACTGTATAAAAAAAATCCGCCTGTAAGTAGACCTGCATAGTTCAAACGTCTGTTGTTTAAGGGTCTGTATATATAAAATACTCATGTATCAGGGTCTTTTTTTTAGGTGGGGGAGGGACGGAGCAAGAAGAAGGGAGGGAATCTTAAGCAAGCTCCACAGCCAGCGTGGACCCCGACACGGGGCTCAATCTCACAACCCTGAGATCACTACCTGATCTAAAATCAAGAGTCAGACACTTAACCGACTGAGCCACCCAGGTGCCCCTCAGTTTTAAAAATAGTACATTGCCAGTAACTTTGACATTCGGGAGCACTCCTCTATCGCATCAGCCTTTCCTGTGAGTTTTACATGTGTCCACAAGCAATATGATGTCTGGTTTATATGATGTCTAGTTTTGCACAAATATGAACTTTATGTAATTTTATCACATGGATGTACACACATCCATTTGAGGACTATAGCAGTGGTTCGTTCTCACTGCTGCGAATGCATTAATTTTATAAATGTCCTACAATTTATCCGTTCCCCTGATGATGGAATTTGTCTTGTTTCTAGTATTTTTTATTTTACAGACAATAAGGCCATATTTTTTACATGTATCTAGTGAATATGAGCACTGGTGTCTCTGTGGCTGAGACCGAGGCAGGGGAGTTATTCCGTTCCAGGGTTCGCCCATTTTCAACTGGACTATGTAGCCATCAAATTATTTTCTAAAGTAAAGGTACATTCACCTCTTTACTAAAAATGATAGTACTAGAATTTTTTAAACTTCTGCCAATTAGATAGGTTTAAAGTGGTATCTATACTGTATTTTTAATTTGCATGTTCTTGATTACTAATATAATTGAGAGTTTTTTCTGTTTGTGGGCCTTTCATGTCTCCTCTTCCTTGAAAAGACTATTTTTCTTTTTGCTTGTTTTCTATTACCTTCTTTATCTTGGTCTAATTGTGTCACAGAATTTCTTTATATTTGGTTATTAATCTTTTGACACTTAAATGTTTTACAGCTATCTCCTTCCAAGTTGGACCTCATGTTTTTACGTTTTTATGATTTTTTGATGGATAGAATTTGAAATTTTATTGTAGCTTAATTTATAAGTCTTTTTTCTTATGGTTTTTGGCAGTTTTTTTGGTACGTATCTTGTTTAAGAAATTCCTCCTTTCCTTGAGGTCATGAAGGTATTCTGCATTTTTTTCTAAAAGTTTTGAGTTTTAAAATTTTCTTCTAAATGTTTGGTTATTTTTACAACTTGGGTCTTTAGTCCAGCTAGAAGTGACTTTGGGTATGGCATGAAGTATGGATCCATTTTTTTCTAGCTAGATGACCAGTTGTCTTAATACTTTGTTCATCCCTCTCCCACTGAGGCATCGCCATACTTCTCACCTCTGTCAAGGATACACACGTACAGTGTCTGTTCTGTTCCAGTGGTCAGTACCAGCCTGTCTTAAATGTAGCCTTAGCTTTATAATAAGTTTTAATATCTGGTAGAAATTCCTTTTTTCCTCCACCTTATTTTAATAATAAACTCCTGACTAGTTTTGGGGCTTTGTTCTACTACATAAATTTTATTGTATTTTACGTAGTCTCTGCATGCCACGTGGGGCTCAAACCCACGACCCTGAGATCAAGAGTCTCATGCTCTACCAAGCCAGCCAGACACCCCTTGTACTACATAAATTTTAGAAATCATTTAAATTGGGGGCGCCTTGGTGGCACAGTTGGTTAAGCGTCCAACTCTTGGTTTCTGCTCAGGTCCTGATTCAGGGTTGTGAGATGGAGCCCCGCGCTGGGCTCCACACTGAGCACAGAGTCTGCTTAAGACTCTCTCTCTCTCTCCTGCCACTCCCCACTGCCCGCTCTTTCTCTCTCTCAAATAAATAAATCTTAACAAAAAAAGAAAAAATAATAATTTAAATTATATGGGGGAAAAGCTTTTGTTTGGAAATGTATCAATAATAATCGATATTAATTAATTAGATTAATTTGGGAGGAAGTTACATCTGCACAATATTAAATATCCTTAGGAACATGTGCTATTTCTCCATGTATTGATATCTTCCTTAATGCCTTTCAGCAAAGTGTACATTTTTGCACTAAGATCCTATATATATTTTGTTGGATTTATTATTAACCATCTTCATTTTTACCGTCTTCTAAGAGTTACATTTTAAAACTATTTGTGGCTGGTGTATAGAAATGAAATTGATTTTTGTTTGCTGACCCTATATTCAGGAACCTAGCTTAGCTCTTGTTGTTTCTAATAATTTGTGAAGTCTTTTGGGCTTTCTACATAAGGTCACCTGCCAATAATGTCAATTCTCAATCTGTCCCCTCAATCCCTATAACATTTATTTCTATGTCTTATCTTACTGAGCTGACTTGACTGAAATTTTCAGTACAATGTTGGACATAAGAGGCATCTCATTTCTGATTTAAAAGGAATGCTTCTAACATTTCTAACATTTGCCACTACATGTTTGCTCTAGGTTTTGGTTCATGCCCTTTATCGGGTTAATGAAACTTCCTTTTATATAGATATGCCTATTCTGCTAGAGAGTCTTTTTAAATAATCCTGCCCCTCCATAGGTATCTAACCCCTTCATTCCCCTTCAAGTGTTGCAGTCTTCTACGAAGTTATTTTAATCTCGTGGTGCCACCTGGTGGCAAACTTTGAAATTTCTGACGTGGTATCTTCCTGTTTCTTTTAGGGAAATATATGAATATCTGTTAACACTGACACCCGTCATTTGATTCTGTTTTCTTACTTTTCCCTCATATTTATCCCATTTACTCCCCCATCATTCTTTTTTTCCTTCCTTAGTTTTCTTGCTTCTTTTATGAGTGTAAATCTACCTCAATTATGGTTATTCACGGTAAAAGTAATGCTGGTGACTTAGGAAAAAAAAATATAGCTCATATTTTTTAATGAAATCTGATACAATAAAGTTCCAGCGATGCTACCCTTCAAAGTCCTTGAAAATACTTTAAGTTCCCTTTAAAAACATTCTCAAATTTCAAGTACTACTTAATCATCTAATTTTGCCCAGTTTAACATCAAGTTCAAGTATTACAGAAAAATTTTAAAGTTTAAAAAAACTGTTAATAAGTTTCACGGTTTCTGTGTTCCTTTATTGCTAGCTCTGACAAATTTGGGGTTTCTACTGTATTTTACTGCAAAGCCTCAGTTTTATCATGGGTTAAACTGCCTGGAAACTGCAGTACTGTTGATCTCCATGGGAAACAGCCCAGCATAGATGGCCTTCGGGCATGTAACTGATCAATAAGACAGAGATCGCCAGTAACCGCATCTCCAACTGCTTGAACCACAGTGTAGAAAGTACTGTAAGCAGCATTGTCCCCAGTCAGAGAACTCACGCATGGATAAGCTTGGCTGGTTTAGTGGTTTCTTTGTAGAGTTCATTGTGACCTGGTTTTTGGTGTCTCCGAGGGCTATCCCTGAGACAGGCAGGTGAGTCAGCTGACGAAGACAGACGGAGACAGCAGGGCTGACGCTGGTCTCTTTAACCACCGCAGGGCCACATGGCTGTGGGGGACGTGGTTTTTACCATTGCTTGGTCTTAACCCATCTCAGTCTTTTGGCAGGGAGGTGCAGCCTGTTGAGAATTTGCTTAATCAAAGACAGCAACGGGACGCTTCACTGAGTGAAGCCACTGACTCAGGTTTCGGCTCAGGTTGTGATCTCAGGATCCTGAGATTGAGCCCCGCATAGGGCTCTGTGCTTAGCGTGGAGTCCACTTGGGACTTTCTCTGCCTCTCCCCCTCCCCCCTGCTCACTCTCTCTCTCAAATGAATTCTTAAAAAAAAAGAAAAAGAAAAAAGACATCAACTATTGATTTCAAAGGAGGCACCACCAAGTATTTTGGGCTTGTAAGTGGTTGGTGCCCGAAGGACATTTTAAGAGTGCCTAACCACGAGAGAACCTTAAATAAAGTATAAAATCTGGTCAGCATTATTCTAATACTTGGGTGTGTATGATTTTGAAATCCATCGTTATTCTTGGGAAACCAATTCGTTTGTGTGGAGTTGCAACAACTATTAGAATTCTAGCATCCATTTAAAAGGGAGATGTCCAGTTACCTTTATTTCTACATTGTAACAGTAGAGATTCAAGACTGGATTGGAAAATAAAAAAAGTTAAAACTTAGGAAGAAGATCGCTTTGGCCCTTTGCTGCCCAGCAGGCCTTCCCGGACCCGGGGTGACGAGGGTGCTCCTCTCATATTCTACTGTTTGACTTCCTTCTGTGTTCTGTCGCTGAGTGCTTCCTAACCCCTTGATGTCTCTTTTGAAAGGTGGGGACCCAAACTGTATGCATTGTTCCAGATGCGTTCTTGCCAAAGCAGCATAAAGCAAATGTAACAGTTAGGAAGAAGGCTCCCTCCCTCTCTAGGTAAGTATGACTGACACCTGCCCACCTCTACCTGGCAGGACCCCATAAAACCCCAACCTGTGCCTTCACAGCCCAGAGCTTTTAATTCAGTGGCGTGAATTCCCAAAGGAGTTCCCCCAGACCAGCCCCGACCATTACAGCCTCTAGTTGCACCCTGTCCTGGCACTTTCCCGGTTGTTTAACTCTCTTGGGCTTTCTTCCAGTCAAGAACATCTTCCTCCAGTGTAATAATTTTGACGTCAGATAAAATGAGATTTTATCTGTAAACTATGTGAACTGATGGGACAGGCTACTTTAGACTGTTCTCTTTTGCGATGTGGAGTATTAGAGTGCAAGTTCCCACATAGGACACTATGTGCTGCTGGAAGGCTTTTTCTTATCTAAAAAAATTCAGATATACTTAAAAATGAAGGGATATAGAGAGAATAGAAGGAATCTAGAATTGGTTATTAGCCAGGTTAGACATTGATCTCAGTTTGGAAATACTTTAAAGTCATGGATCAGCATGATTACCTTGACACAGGTTGTTGGAAAATTCTTTAATTTCTTTGTCAGAGACTGTTCTGACCCATCCCATTTCCAAGTAAAACCATAGCAATGATGTTTACCTTGTAGATCTTGAATGATATATGAGTCCCCCCAAGTTGATTAATCTTCCCCAAGTTCTACAAACCTACCTCTAGCTGTAGAGAATATATTTGAGGTAATACCTTAAGATGTGGAATAAACGTCTGTAATAACAATCTTATCTTTTAAATTTTTCTTAAATGTGACATAAAAAAATGATCCTATATGTTCACCTCTGGGTGGGAATGTTTAGAAATGATTTGCTTCTTTGGCCTTGAATTTTGGATTGCTTTGAAACGAGTTTAAGGTCCTGCAAACATCTCTGATGTTCTGTGACATCAACAAAACTTTGCCACTGTGTCAAAGGCCACGTGAAGGGCGTGTGACACATCTGTCATCGTTTTGAAAGTAGTATAGATGCTATAAAATGGGAGAGTCCACCTTACTCCCGGGATCTGAGCTGAAATACTAACTTCAAACATGTTCTGAACATTCTGTGCATAGCCGCAAACAACACTCTTCCCAGCTCCTTGCCTTTAGATCATTTCTTCAAATGAAGGAACTTAAGTAACTTAAAACATTTTGTTTGCTGATGGGTAAAAAAAACAAAACAAAACAAAAAACCAACTTAAAATTTACCTGATGTTTTGCAATTTTTTCCTCCTGGGTTGTCACTTGTTAATGCTTTTGCTTTTTAGAATGAATCCTTTGAGTGAGTTTAACTCTGTGCTCATGTCATCAGAAATAGGCAAAGAAAGTTTCTGCATGACTCACCATAAAAGTCAAGGTCAAATGACAGAGATTTCTGAATTATCCAGAGATGAATGTATTAAGGGATCAAAGGAGTTGGCAGTTGCCACATCCTTCAGCTCGAATGTCACAATGCTGGCAGCCTCGGAAGTGCTGCTGGGCCCCTCTCTGGCTGATTACAATGCTATTGACCCAAGAGGAAGGACAGGGACTTCCGAGCGGTTTCTGGTCCTTCTCCCACCATCCTTAGGGTTTCGCCAGCAGAAGTCAGCCTATGGGATTATGGTGATGAGGAATTAGAGGCATATCTATAGCCATGGACAAGTGAGAGCTGACTGGTTTCTTTAGGGACAGAGGCCCTACAGCCTTGGGCTACAGGGATCCACATTGCCATCATCCCCAAAGGCCTCAGGTTGTCTGGTGTGTTCGGACTCCCAGACTTCCTGCTCTCACCCTTCAGGACTTGTTCTTTCCCTGAGGTGCTAGGCTATTTGAGCCTCGGAGGCTGTTGGACCCGAGCTGAAGACCATCCCGCTGGACCCCGAGTGGGAAGTGGCCTGAGGTGGGGAAGGCAGAGCTGCTGTGGAAAAGGGGAGTTCACGGCTTGGGCGTGTCTGCCCCACAGGCTGCTCGGCTGCCTCTCTTGTCATTCCCGTCACAACGGTTTATGGAACTGTGACATGAACGGCGGTGTGTTTCTACCATGGTCTGGGAGCCACCTCACAATTCTGGGTCTGAGCATGGCAAGATCCCCTGTTAGGTCCCCTCTGACATCACGATGGGAGCTGGGCTGCAGGCCGAGTGTGGGCTCTGCGGAGCCACCCGTGTTTTGGTGCAGCCTGTATTACCCTGCATATCCTGAGCGCTCCGTCCCCAGTGCACAATTCAGCAGCGCACTCCACCGTGGCTGAGTGTCACCCATGACACGGGGGGAGGGCGGAACGTCTGGGGCCATGCCCTTTTCAGCCCTAGTATGATCCTATTTAAGTGTAGCCTTGTTTCTTGCCTGACCTTCCTGTTGGCTGTCTGTCTTCATGCAGGTCCCTGGCGTCTGACACACGGTGAGCTGTAGGATAAGGACATCCCGAATCTCAGCTGGAACCAGATGGACAAGCATTCCTTCCACCAGGGCTCTTGCTGATGGTTCCCTTCACGTCTCAGTTTACTGTTGGTTTTCCCTTTCTTGCTATTCTGTCTCTCTCCAAACCCCTCTTGATTGCCTTTCCTAGGGACAGACCTTAGAAAGGTGGGCCAGGACTTGGGACTTGCGGCCCTGCTCCCTGCAGCCCAAGCCGGCAGCCCCTGCACCCCGTCTTCAAGGCACCGCCCCCAAAAGAGATGCCTGAAGACATTAGCTTCTGAGAACCCCCTCTCTTCTGCATGACTAGCTTGTAAGGAGGGATATAGGGAGAGAATTTCCAAGAATTTTCCACTTTTTCAAAAAACGTATGTGACTTATTTTTGGCTTTGAACTGAGAGCAAACTTTGTGGCATACAGCTCTGTTTACTTGTGCGCATCTGTGGAATCTGGAGAACTCCATGCAACATTCCCTTTCCTGTCCGGGCTGTTTGTATAATTGTACATAAATGTAGCAATAAAGACATTCTAACCTCAGCCTGGGGCATTCCTTTCCACTTGACTCTGCGTCGTCACAGAAGGCCCAGGACCTGGTTCCCATCCTCTCTGATTTCACAGAGTGTTAGTTTGGAGTTGGCTGGTGTTTGGAGAAAGAGGCTTGAGGAGTTTGGTGGCAGAGCTGGGATGCGAAGCAGCATTATTAATTCACGAAGGGGCGCCATTCCTGGTGTTCTGGGGTGGCTCGAATGTCCAAGGGTTGAAGCTCAGAGGATCGGGGGACAGTCTGCATTCTGAGCTATGTAAACAGTCTCTCCAGCATGTCTCGTGCTACAAGTATATGGCAGACACCTGCGGGCGCAAAGTTACCTCTTAAAGATTTTCAGAAGAAAACACAAAATATGCCCCATGATATTGGAATTTGCATCTGTCTCCGATGTTTTCAAGGGTACTGAGCCAAGCTCTTTTAGAAACAGTGTCTTCCTAAAGGGAACAGAGGCAAATAACCTCTTTATTTGGCAGAGATAATGCTGTTTGTCCTATTGAGGAGAATTTGTTCCCAAACTGGTCTCATAATTTATTTGAAATCTTTGGTTATCAGGCGTTTTTAGAACTTAAAAGAGAATCACATACATTGTTGTGGTTTCTCATCAAATTGCTGTTTCTCAGGCCGCTCCTCGATGGTAAACAGAAGTCCGAGTAAAACATAAAACCTTCAGCACCTGGGACGCAGTGGGGCTGGGAGCGGCCCGTCCTAGGCCAGCATTTGAAAAACTACTCTCTCTAGGTTAAAACAAGGTGGACTGAGAGCCCGAGGAAATCACGTGGTCGTGATCAGGTGACCACCCGAACCATGGTGACCGGGCTGCTCTTCAACTTTTAACATACCCCTGGGACCCTGCGGCTCCGGGGGCCACAGGTAGAGAAGGCGCAGTGTGGGCTGCCGCCTTCCACCACGAATTTCCGCGGGATAGCACCGCACAGACCTTTCTGCACACACGGTCTAGCCAGGGCCTGTGATACAGGGGAAGGGGGCGTGTTAAAAAGATTGGTGACAAATCACCAGTTGCTTCAGGTGATAGCGTGATAACAGATAAGCCCCGTTCCGGGCACGCGGTGCAGCCAAGACTTCACAAGCTTGTGGAGGGAGCTGGGGGGCTGTGGGAGTCCCGCCTGTGCTCTCACACCTGGGCACCGGCCAGGCGGCCTCTGATGGGGGGGTCAGCGCCTGGCTGGGTCTGTCCAGCCTCCTGCGCCCGATTCATCTGCTGCAAAGTGAAGTGTTTGCCCCGAATAATTTCCGAGATTCCCTTCTGTTCTTTGAGTCTCTCCTCCTTCAGCCAAGGGAAGGGAGTAGCATACCTTCAATGCCGCAGGGGAAGGTCGTGAGGACGGTAAAAACGAGCAATCGGGAGACTGAGAAGATGGCTTGCTTTCAGGTGCTAACAAACACATTCACGTAACGGCAAGTCCGAGCACCCCGGCTCAAACCACCTGCGAGGAAGCAAGCGACTCGGCTCTCACTTTGTACGTCCCATTGGCTGGGTTTCTTCTTGGGCTCCATTTTGCAGAGGGCAGCAAGATGGCAGCTGATCCCTGTCCTTGGGACAGACAGGTGGGAAGTGGAAGCCACCTTCTTCCCGAACAGCCCACACCCACCATGAAGTGCTCCCCTTGGCCCTTGGCAAGTGCTGGAGTTCAGCCCTCTCAAGCAAAGCTGACAGGGGCATAGCCACCCAAACGGAGAAAAGCGGGCCCCTTCCGGTCACTAATTGTCCACAACACAGCGTGGTAAGGAACCTGTTGGGGGGCGTCGCCCTCCTTCGGCCTCGTGCAACACTCAGCACCGGATTCCCCCCTCTTGGCCCAGCTGCTTCCCTTTGCAGGCGGGTGGGAGGAGCTGCTTGACGGGTGAGTGTGGCGAGGAGCGGGACCCCAGCGCTCGGCTCCCCTCCCCCGTCGGGAGCCGGCTCTCTGAGCGAAGCTGCCGGCTGCGGCTCTGCGCCTGGTGTCAGAGGCAGGCGGGTCCCGCGCGTGGGTAAGTCTGGCCGAGGGGGCTCGGTCGCGGGAGGCCCGGTCGCCCCCGGTGCAAGCCCACGCGCTCAGCACCAGCTTCATCGTGAGGAAGGGGACCTTAGGCCTTCAGCTGCGGACTCTCCTTAGTCTCCACGATCCACAGTGGTTCTCACTTTATCATGCATCACAGTCACCTGGAGGACTTGTGCAAACAGGCGCCGGGCTCCAGTCCCGGGGTTTCTGATTCCCGGGTAGGCGTGGGGCTCGAGGGTTTATGCCTCTAGTGAACGCCCAGGTGAGGCTGCTCTGGGGCTGCTGGGCGGGGGCCACGTTTGCAGACGCGGGGAGCGCTTGGCTTGGAGAAGAGGCTGCGTTTCCTGGCCCCCTCGGTCTCCAGAACTGAACGTTCTCGCGGCCGTCTGAGTCAGCGGGGCGGCCTTGGCTCGGCTGGAGCCCGCAAACCTTCTCTGGACAGTGTGAGCAACTCCAAAAATCAGTATCCTCTTCCGCCGTAGCCTTGGGGAGGAACAAATGGTTATAAATCCTACTCATTTCTGCTCTAAGAAGAACAGGAGATGAATCAGTGCCGCCGTAAATCAGCCCCGAAACGCCAATTTCAAAACAGGATCTGAGAGACCTGGGCAGCTCTCCTTTGATAGAACCTGGCGGGGCCCTGTGCGCGTAAACACTCCCCTGGGGCTTCTCAGTCACGCGGAGCTGGTTTCATTGATTGAGGAGATCCCAGCCTCTGCATATTAGTGCCCAGCCTGAAGAATCTTCAGAAAGCTGAAGCCACCAGTGGGATGAACGCAACACCAGAAAGAAACATTCACCCCCAGAGTCTCGCTGGCTTTTCCCAGTCACTAGACCCCCCTTCTTCAGGTAAGTGCTGTCTCGAATTCTAATGGGGGAGATAGGTTTTACCCCTTGGTACTTTCTGGAAGTGCAGTCATTCAGCATGAATTCTTTTGTTGTCTGGTTTCTCCTGCCTAAAAACTCACGAATTCGTAAAAATCACTTTCCCCCATCTGCCCTGTTGACTCGCGCAGGGCAGCCCCCAGGATGGGCCCCTCGCCTCCCTTCAGGCGGCGCCCTGCCCTCAGCTCTTCCCCACCCCCGACCCCTGTGGCCCGCCAGCAGCTGGACCCCCCACCTTCCCTCAGGCTCCCCCACCCCACCCCATCAGAAGGGAACGCCCTTGTCCCATCTGAAGGGTTCTGTGAGTCCGGGCAGGCGAAGCTCTCGCATGGACCCCGACAAGCCCACACCTCAGAGGCTCATCCCTTGCTCTGCGTGTGTTTGGGGCGTTTCGCTCCTCCTGGTTCGGCGGGGACATGTGGTCTCTCAGGTGCCACCACAGGGGGACAGAAACTGGAAACCCCCACATGGTCTTTGCCCCACCTTGGGGCCTGGGAGTGACACCTGCCTCTTCTCTTGTTTCACTGGTCAGAACTAGTCTCCTTAAGACCAGATTGTGTCCCCCTTTGCCCCAGGGCACTCACTGTGCTCCCTTCCCTCGGTGTCCTCCTAGAGCATTTATATTCTGTACACCCCTGGCTGCCCCAGGGACGTTGACCAGTCTGGACACACTTTCCGGTGTTAGGCGCTGGGGTGTGGGAGCTACTGGCGTCTAGAGGTCAGGAGCCACATGCCAGGAAGCGGCTTGTCGATAGAGAAGTTCCCAGGCCCAGTGTCCACGGTGGCATGAGTGGGAACCCCTGCCCGCGGTGCTGTGTTCCTGGTGCCCAGGGGTCTTGTCACTTCCCCCGGGCTGCACCTGCACGGGAAAACGGCCACAGGGGACTAAGGGCAGGCTGGCTGTGGCCTGTGCCCTCGAGGGGGCCCAGTGACAGGAAAGCAATGACATGCAGACATGAGCAGGACATGGTGCGGTGGCAGAGGAAGAAGGGAGGCTGATCTGGATGTGGAGCCCCCTCCCCAGCCCGTGGGAAGAGCTGCTCACCCAGCACGCTCCTCCCTGCACCCAGGCCCGGCCGGCCTCACGGTGCCTGTGGGAGGAGGTGTGTGCACCCAGCCTCTTGTCCCTGCACCTCACTGTTGCAGTTAGACCAAGGGGAAGGCAACCAAGCTTAGTAAGTGTGAGGCCCTTCTCGTTTCTGTCCTCCTAGCGGGACGGGTGCTGTGGTCTGAAATGAGCCTTCCTTGAAGTCCAACTCCACCATTTTCTCCTGTGTGACTTGGGGCAACTCGTTTAACCTCTCTGGACTTAAATTTCTGCTATAAAGGAATGAACTGATTTTTATTTTTTAAAATAATTTTTTATTATGTTAGTCACCATACAGTAAGGAATGAACTGATTTTTATAACGTATTTTGTTCTCTCCAAATAAAGTCTGTAGCTGCTCAGAACCTGTTTTTGGTTCCTTTTGGCTGAAATGAACTCAGCGATGTTCGTTGTGCACTCTTCTGGGGCAGCCTGCCCTCCTAGGCCTGAGCGCTTGCTCCAGAAGGTGCCTTACAGGTAGAGCTGAAGAGAGCTGGTATCCGCTCTGACGAATGACTGCCCGTGGCAATGAGGATGACCTTTACCTCAGAGAATACCATTCTCTGGTTTACTCATTCCACAGCTGGGTAGGGCCATCGCTGTGTTTGGGGCCAGGGCCGAGGCAGGTGAAAAGTCACGGCAGAATTGGAAATTAGCAACTTGTCCTCCAGGAAATCTGCTCCCACAACGAGCCTCGCTGCTGGGTCCCATCCCACCGTCTGCCTTCTCTCCAGCTCCGGCCTAGTCCTGAAGCCAGCCAGGAGGGAGAGGGGCAGCTTGGAGGGGGACAAGGAGGGGCCTAGGGTGTATGGATGGTCCTGAAACAGCTGGCTTATACTCCGATCCTCGAGAGTGGACTCTGGGGTGTGTCCCCAGTCCGAGGTGACTGACAGTGTCTGGGAGTAAAAGCTGCCTTTTTCTCCAGGCAGCTGCTGTGGATGGCAGAGCTGATGAAAATCCCTGTGCCCTACGCTTTACCACGTTGGTATGTGTGGTAACCAGGCCCTGGATGCCTACGTCTCCTTGCTCTGTTGGGAGATGTTGCTCAGCTCTGGACAGCCATTCCAGGTCTTGATTGCGGCCCTTGTCCTCTCTGGGGATACCCTTCTAATTCCTACATCAGACAGTAGGGTACGGGGCCCTGGCCCCATTCCTAGCCAGGCCCTGAGGCTCTCCCACCCAGTCTCCTCTGCACCTTCCGCTTCTTGCCCACCAAGCAGGAGGTGGGGGGGTGTCCTGGGGAAGAACTGGGTGCCCAAGTAGCTCATGGCCTTAGAGTCAGGAGCCACTGCCCTGAAGCATAGTGTGTGCAGGTGTGTGGAGCCTGGATGCCAGCCCCCCACCTAAGCTGTGCTCCCTCCGCCAGGTCTAGACACATCTCAAGGTGATGCCTGGAATGTGGCCACAGAGGAACTTTGTCCAGTGGTTCATCATCTATGTACTGAGCTTCAAGTAAATCCAGTCCCTGCCTTAACGGAGTCTATATTCCCGCACGGGGAGATGAGCAGTAAACCAACTGCCTGTTAAGTCAGAGGGTGATCACTGCTCCAGAGAACGGGGCATGTCATGCGGAATACTGGCAATGCGATTTTTAGAACACTTGTTACTGAACTAGAGTTGACACACAATGTTCTATTCATTTCTGGTGTAAAATAGATTCCACAATTCCAGCCATTATGCAGTGTTTAGCATAAGTTCAGTTGCCACCTGTCACTATAAAACATTGTTATGGTATTGTCGGCTGTATTCCTAGGCAGTATATCACCGTGTGACTGACTTGTTTTGGAACTGGAAGTATGTACCTCTTTCCCCTTCCCCTATTTTGCTAATCCTACCATAACACCTCCAGCCTGGCAATCGTGGTTGGTTCTCGGTGTTTATAAGTCTATTTGTGTTGGTTCGTTATTTACATCCCACATATAAGTGATATCCTCTGGCATTTGTCTATTTCTGGATGACGAATTTCACTAGCCTAGTACCCTGGAGGTGCGTGCATGTTGTCAACAAAGGCAAGAACTTAACCTTCTTTACGGGTGACTAATGTTCCATGACACATTCGCCGATGTTGTTAACCATTTATTGGTAGTCACAGGTTGCTTCCCTAATTGGTTAACGTAAATAATGATGCAATAAACATATAGGGATGTACATGATTTTGAATTAGTATTTTTATTGAGTTTCATAAATACACAGTAAAATTACTGGATGGTATGGGATTTCCATTTTTAATTTTTGAAGGGACTCCATACTGTTTTCCATGGTGTCTGCCCCACCTGACGTTCCCATCCACCGCTCACAAGGATTCCCTTTTCTTCAGCTTCTGGACGACACTTGTGAATTTCTGACTTTTTGATATCAGCCATTCTGACGGGGAAAGTGATATCTCGTACTTTTCAATTGCGTTTCCCCGATGATGAGTGATGTTGAGCATCTTTGCATGTGTCTCTTGGCCATCTGCATGTCTTCTTTAGAAAATGTCTGTTTGGATCCTCTGCCTGATTTTCCATTGGATCATTTATTGGTTGGTTGGTACTGAATCGTATTAGTTCTTGATAGATATTTCGGATATAGGCCCTCATGGGATATATGATTGGCAAACATCTCCCATTCAGTAGTTGCCTTTCATTGAGTTGATGGTTTCTTTCACTGTGCAAAAGCTTTTTATTTTGGTATGGTCCTTATTTATTTTTGCTTTAGTTTTTGTTTTGTTTTGTTTTGTTTTTTTGCCCAAGGAGACATGTCTAGGAAAATGTTGCTGGGCCGATGTCCAAGAGATCACCACCTATGTCTTGTAGGAGTTTTATGGTTTCAGGTCTGACATTTAGGTCTTTAATCCATGGTGAGTTTATTGTTGTGTATGGTGTAAGAGCATTTCCTCCTTTTGTGGGTGGCTGTCCAGTTTCCCCAGCACCATTTATTGAAGAGCCTGTCTTTTCCCTGTTGTATGTTCTCCCTTCCTTTGTCATAGGTTAATTGACCATGAGTGTGGGTTTAATTCTGGGCTCCGGTTCTGCTCCATTGACGTATAACTCTCTTTTTGTGCCAGTACCATACTTTTTTTGACTATGATAGCTTTGCAGTAAACCTTGAAATCTGGGACTGTGACATGTCCAGCTTTGTTGTTCTGTCTCCAGGTTGGTTTGGCTGTCTGGGGTCTCTTGTGGTTCCATAGACATTTTAGAATTACTTCTGTAAGGAATGCTGCTGGTGTTTTGATACAGATGACTTGGAATATGTAGGTAACTGTTGGTATGATGGACCTTGGAATGATATTCTTCCGTTCTGTGAGCGTGGAATATCTCTCCATTTGTTTGTGTCCTCTTCAGTTTCCTTTGTGTGTGTTTCATAGATTTCAGAGTACAGGTCTTTCACCTTCTTGGTTGAGTTTATGCCTAGGTATTTGATTCTCTTTGGTGCAATGGACCTGGAATCATTTCCTTCATTTGTCTTTCTGCTACTTGGTGATTAGTGTATAGAAACGCAAGAGATTTCTGTGTGTGAATCTTGCATCCTGCCAATTTCTTGAATTTACATCTTCTAATGGTTCTTTTGGGGGAGTCCTTAGGGTTTTCTAGGTATAGTATCGTGCCATCTGCAAAAAGTGACAGTTTTCTTCCTCAGCATTCTGGATGCCTTTTATTTCTTCTTGTAGGATTGCTGTGGCTAAGACTTGTGGTACTAACTTGGATCAAAATGGTGGAAGTAAACGTTGTCCTCTTTTTCTTGATTTTTCACCATTGGGTATGATGCCAGCTGTGTGTTTTGTCACCCATGGCTTTTATTATTGCTGAGGTGTGTTCTCTGGAAATCCACTTTATTGAGTTATCGTGATAAACTCACGTGGAGTGTTGACATTGCTCTTTTGCATCTATTGAGATATTTGCTTTATTGTTATCCTTCATTTTGTTAATGTGGTATACTGTTTATTTTCTAATATCATCCTTGTATGTCTTGGAATAAATATGAATTGTTTGTGTTGAATGATTATTTTAGTATATTTCTGACTGTAGTTTGCTACTATTTTATGGAGGTACTTCATGTTTATCTGGCTTATTTGCCTATAGTTTCTTTTATTGTCATGACGTGGTTTTGGTCTTGGGTATTTTTTCTTTTTAAGGATGTGTTTGGAATATTTTTTTATTTTTTGGAATAGCTCGAGAATAGAAAATAATGCTCCTTGAATTTCTCATTGCATTGGCTTTTTAACCCATGTGTCCCTGGACTTTTATTTGTTGAGTTTTTTTGATTACCTATTCAATTTCATTATTTTTCTGTTCAGATTTTCCATTTATTTTTTGGAAGATATCATTTTTATAATCATTTGTTTCCTCTTTGTTACTGGATATTTTGGTATATATATGGTCTCTTCTAATGGTTTGTATTTCTGTGGTGTCAAGTATTTTGCTCTTTCATTTCTGATTTTGTTGATTTTTGGCCTTTTTTCTTTTTTTCATGAATCTGGCTTAAAGTTTATCAATCTATTTACCTTTTCAAATATCCAGCTTTGGTTTCATTGATTTTTTTCCCTTTTGTTTCTTTAGTTTCTTCTTTCATTATTTCAACTCTGATCTTTATTTTAGTTTTTCTACTAATGTGGTTTATTCTTTTTCTAGTTCATTTAGTTGTAATTTTTTTTGCAATTTTGGTTTCTTGATGTGTACTTGTATTGTTTTCAGTTTCCCTCTTGGAACTTCTTTTGGTGTGACTGCACAATTTGGGGGCATTCTGTTTTTATTTTTATTTGTTTTTATGTGTTTTTGATTTCTGATGAATTTTTCAATGTCCTATTGGTTGCTGAATAGCTTGTCATTTGCCCTTGACATGTTTGGTTTTTATTTTTTTCCTTGTAATTGACTACTAGCTTCATACTTGAGATTTGAAAAGACTCATGCTATGGTTTCAGGCTATTTATTGAGGCTTGTTTTGTGGCCTCACATGTGATCTGTCTTAGAGAATGTTTCATGGGTACTTGAAAAGAATGTGTATTCTGTTTGGTGTTTTGATAGAATATTCTGTACATATCTCTTAATTCCATCTTATCCTAATGTGTCATTCAGAGATACTGTTTTCTTTTTTTTAAATTTTAGTATTTAATTCAGTGGCCCAGATATTATGTCATGTCATTATACAATCAAAACAATGTATCAATTTAAAAATCTTTCCATATTCTATTTGAGTCTATTTTCAAACTTTCTAACCCTATTCCATGAATCTATGTGTGGACTCTCTCAACAGTACCACTAGATTATCGTAGATTTATACTATATCTTGAAGTGATTAATTATCAAACATTCCAAAGAAAAGTTAATATGAAAAAACAAAGTTAAAAGAAATTCCAAAACTATAGTATCTTTTCTCTTGTGAGTTAAATTTTAGAAAAATGTGGGCAGTGTGGTCACACGTACCTTTAAACACCACTGTGACACTGTTTAGTACACATTGAAGTTTTGTAACATATATGTCAATCTTGAATTGTTGGTGTTTTTTAAATTCTGGTATAGTTACCATACAGCATTTTATTAGTTTCAGGTGTACAACATAGTGATTCAGCACTTCCATACATCGCCTGGTGCTCATCACGGGTGTCCTCCTTCATCCGCATCACCTGTTCCCCCATCCCCCACTCACCTCCCCTCTGAAGACCAGCAGTGTGTTCTCTAGAGTTAAGAGTCTGTTTCTTGGTTTGCCTCTCTCTTTCTCTTTTTTTTCCCCTTTGCTCATTTGTTTTATTACTTTCCACATATGAGTGAAATCATATGGTATTTGTCTTTCTCTGACTTATTTTGCTTCACATAAATACTAACATTATAGTCTCTAGCTCCATCCAAAATTTCATTCTTCTGGCTGAATAATATTCGTGTGTGTGTGTGTGTGTGTGTGTGTGTGTGTATACACTTACCACATCTTCTTTATTCATCTATCAAGGGACACTTAGGCTGCTTTCATGGTTCAGCTATTGTAATGATGCTGCAATAGACATAGGGGCACATGTATCTCTTTGAAATAGTGTTTTAGTATTTTGGGGGTAAATACCCTGTAGTATGAGTGCTGGGTCCTAGGGTAAGTCTATTAACTTTTTGAGGAACCACCATACTGTGTTCCGGAGGGGCTGCATCAGTTTGCATTCCCACCAACAGTGCAAGTGGGTTCCTTTTTCTCCACATCCTTGCTAACGCTTCTTCCTTCCTGTGTTACTGATTTTAGCCATTCGGACAGGTGTGAGGTGATACCTCATTGTGGTTTCGATTTGCATTTCCCTGATGCTGAGTGATGTTGAGCATCTCTTCATGTGTCTGTTGGCCATCCATATGTCTTTTTTTGAGAAACCTCTGTTCATGTCTTCTGCCCACTTTTAAATTGAATTACTTGTTTTTTGGGTGTTGAGTTGTGTAAGTTCTTTGTGTATTTTGAATACTAACCCTTTATCAGACATATCATTTGCAAATATCTTCTCCCATTCCATAGGTTGTCTTTTACTTTTGTTGGTTGTTTCCTTTGCTGTGTAGAAGATTTTATTTTGATATATTCCCAAAAGTTTATTTTTGCTTTTATTTCCCTTGCTTCAGGAGCCAAATCTGGGAAAATGTTGCTATGGCCGATGTCAGAGACATTAGTGCCTGAGCTCTGTTCTAGGATTTTTATGGTCTCAGGTCTCACATTTAGGACTTCAATACATTTTGAGTTTATTTTTGTGTATGGTGTAATAAAGTGGTCCAGTTTCATTCTTTTGTAGGTAGCTGCCCAGTTTTTCTAACACCATTTATTGAAAAAGTAACTTTTTTCCATTGGATATTCTTTCCTTCTTTGTTGAAGATTAATTGGTCATTTAATTGTAGGTTTAGTTCTGGATTTTTGCCCCCATTCCATTGACCTAATGGGTCTCTTTTAGTGCCAACATGATACTGTTTCTTTTACTACAGTTTTGTAATATATGTCAAAGTCTAGAATTGTGATACTTCCAGCTTTGCTATTCTTTTTCAAAAGTGCTTTGTCCATTTGTTGTCTTTTGTGGTTCCATATAAATTTTAGGATTGTAGGTTCTAGTTTATGAAAAATGCTGTTGGTGTTTTGTTCAGGATTACATTAAATGTGTTGATTGCTTTGGGTAGTATAGACATTTTGACAATATTTGTTCTGCCAATGTGTGAGCATGGAATATCTTTCCATTTGTTTGTGTCATCTTCAGTTTCCTTCATCAGTGTTTATAGTTTTCAGAGTACAGGTCTTTCACCTCCTTGGTTAAATTTATTCCTAGATATTTTATTCTTTTTGGTGTAATCATGAATGGCATTGTTTTCTTAATTTCCCTTTCTGTTGCCTCATTATTAGTGTGTAGATATGCAACAGATTTCTGCATATTGATTTTGTATCCTGTACTTTACTGAATTCATTTGTCAGTTCTAGTAGCTTTTTGCTGGAGTCTTTAGGGTTTCCTATATTTGCACCATATCATTTGCAAATAATGGCAGTTTTACTTCTTTATACCAATTTGGATGCCTTCTATTTCTTTTTCCTGTGTGATTTTTTGTGGCTAGGACTTCCAGTACTAGGTTGAATAAAAGTGGTGAGAGCAGACATCCTCGTCTTGTTCCTAACCTTTAGAGAAAGCTCTGTTTCTCCCCATTGAATATAATGTTAACCGTGGGTTTTTCCTATATGGGCTGTATTATGTTGAGGTATAGTCCCTCTAAACCTACTTTGTTGAGGGCATTTTATCATGAATGAATGTTGTTCTTTGTCAAATGCTTTTTTGGCGTCTATTAATATGATCATATGTTTTTATTCTTTGTCTTATTGGTGTGATGTATCATATTGCTTTGCAAATATTGAACCACCCTTGAATCCCAGGAATAAGTCCCACTTGATCTTGGTGAATGATTTTTTTAAAATGCATTGTTGGATTCAGTTTGCTAGTATTTTGTAGAGGATTTTTGTATCTATGTTCATTGAAGATATTGGCCTGTAGTTCTCTCCCTCTCTCTTTTTGTGGTATTTTTTATCTGGTTTTGGTATCCGGGTGATGCAGGTCCCATAGAATGGATTTGGAATTTTTCCTTCTATATTTCAGAATAGTTTGAGAAGAATAGGTATTAACTCTTTGAATATTTGGTAGAATTTGCCTATGAAGCTTTCTGGTCCTGGACTGTTCACTGGGAGTTATTTTATTACTGATTCAATCTTGTTGGTGTTAATCTGTCTGTTCAGATTCTCTATTTCTTCCTGGTTCAGTTTTGGTAGGTTATGTTTCCAGGAATTTATCCATTTCTTCTTGGTTGTCTAATTTGTTGGTATCTAGTTTTTCATAATCTCTGAAATTTGTATTTCTGTGGTTATTCTCTTTCATTTGTGAATTTGTTTGAGCCCTTTCTCTCTCTCTCTCTGATGAGTCTGGCTAGTAGTTTATCAATTTTATTGATCTTTTCCAAGAACCAGCTCCTGGTTTCATTGACCTGTTCTATTGTTTTTTAGTTTCTATGTCACTTATTTCTGCTCTAGTCTTTATCATTTCCTTCCTTCTACTAGTTTTAGGTTTTGTTTGTTGTTCTTTTCCTAGTTCTTTTAGGTATAAGGTTAGGTTGTTTGAGATTTTTCCTGCTTCTTGAGGTAGGTCTGCGTTCAGATAAACTTCCCTCTTAGAACTCGTTTTGCTGTATCACAAAGATTTTGGACCATTGTGTTTTCATTTTTGTTTCTTTCCATGTACTTTTTTATTTCTTTGATTTCTTGGTTGACCTATTCATTATTTAGTAGCATGTTATTTAGCCTCCATGTATTTATGGTCTTTCTAGATTTTTTTCTTGTGGTTGATATTTTTTTATAACAGTATTTTTTTTATTATGTTAGTCACCATACAGTACATCCCTAGTTTTTGATATAAAGTTCCATGAATCATTACTTGTGTATAACACCCAGTGTACCATGCAATACGTGCCCTCCTTAAAACGCATCACCGGCCTATCCCATTCCCCAATGAAGCCCTCAGTTTGTTTCCCAGAGTCCAGAGTCTCTCATGGTTCATTCCCCGTTCTGTTTACCACCCCCCTTTCTTCTTCCCTTTCTTCTCCTACCAGTCTTCCTACTTCTTATGTTCCATAGATGAGTGAAACCATATGATAATTGTCTTTCTCTGCTTGACTTATTTCACTTAGCATAATCTCCTCCAGTCCTGTCCATGTTGCAGCAAATGTTGAGAAATCGTTCTTTTTGATGGCTGAGTATTATTCCATTGTATATATGGACCACGTCTTCTTAATCCAGTCATCTCTTGAAGGGCATCTTGGCTCCTTCCACAATTTAGTTATTGTGGACAATGCTGCTATGAACATTGGGGTGCATATGGCCCTTCTCTTCACTATGTCTGTATCTTTGGGTTAAGTACCCAGTAGTGCAATTGCTGGATCATAGGGTAGCTCAATTTTTACCTTTTTAAGGGACCTCCACACTGTTTTCCAGAGTGGCTGTACCAACTTGCATTCCCACCAACAATGTAGGAGGGATCCCCTTTCTCCACATCCTCTCCAACATTTGTTGTTTCCTGCCTTGTCCATTTTTGCCATTCTAACTGGTGTAAGGTGGTATCTCAGTGTGGTTTTGATTTGAATTTCCCTGATGGCTAATGATTTTGAACATTTTTTCATGTGTCTGTTAGCCATTTGTATGTCTTCATTGGAAAAGTGTCTGTTCATATCTTCTGCCCATTTTTTGATTTGTTTCTTTGTTTCTTATGTATTGAGTTTGAGAAGTTCTTTGTAGATCTTGGATACCAGTCTTTCATCTGTAGTGTCATTTGCAAATATCTTCTCCCATTCTGTGGGCTGCCTCTTATTTTTTTTTTGACTGTTTCCTTGGCTGTGCAGAAGCTTTTTATCTTGATGAAGTCCCACAAGTTCACTTTATCTTTTGTTTCTCTTGCCTTTGGAGATGTGTCATGAAAAAGGTTGCTGTGGCCGATGTCGTAGAGAGTGCTGCCTATGTTCTCCTCTAGGATTTTGATGGATTTCTGTCTCACATCGAGGTCTTTCATCCATTTGGGGTTTATCTTTGTGTATAGTGTGAGAGAGTGGTCAAGTTTCATTCTTTTGCATGTAGCTGTCCAATTTTCCCAGCACCATTTATTGAAGAGACTGTCTTTTTTTCCACTGGATGTTTTTTTCCTGCTTTGTCAAAGATTAGTTGCCCAAAGATTTGAGGGTCCATTTCTGGGTTCTCTCTTCTGTTCCATTGATCTATGTGTCTGTTTTTGTGCCAGTACCATGCTGTCTTGGTGATCATAGCTTTGTAGTACAGTTTGAAATCTGGCAATGTGATGCCCCCAGCTTTGTTTTTCCAACAATTCCTTGGTGATTCGGGGCCTTTTCTGGTTCCACACAAATTTAAGGGCTGTTTGTTCCAGTTCTTTGAAAAATGTCATCGGTGTTTTGATTGGGATGGCATTGAAAGTGTAGATTGCTCTGGGTAGCATGGACATTTTAACTATGTTAATTCTTCCGATCCATGAGCATGGAATATTTTTCCATCTTTTTGTGTCTTCTTCAAGGTCTTTCAAGAGTGATTTGTAGTTTCTAGAATATAGTTCCTTTACGTCTCTGGTTAAGTTTATTCCGAGATAACATATGATTTTTGGTGCTATTGTAAATGGAATGGATTCCCTAATTTCTCTTTCTTCAGTCTCATTGTTCATGTATAGAAATGCAACTGATTTCTGAGCATTGATGTTGTATCCCGCCGCATTACTGAATTGCTCTATAACTTCTAGTAGTTTGGGAGTGGATTCTTTTGGGTTTTCTATATAGCGTATCATGTCATCTGCGAAGAGAGACAGTTTGACTTCTTCTTTGCCGGTTTGGATACCTTTTATCCCTTTGTTGTCTGATTGCTGTTGCAAGGACATCTAGTACTATGTTGAATAATAATGGCGAGAGTGGGCATCCTTGTCATGTTCCTGATCTTAAGGGAAAGGCTTCCAGGTTTTCCCCACTGAGAATGATATTTGCTGTAGGCTTTTCATAGATGGTTTTTATGAAATTGAGGAATGTACCATCTATCCCTACACTCTGAAGTGTTTTAATCAGGAAAGGATGCTGTATTTTGTCAAATGCTTTTTCTGCATCTATTGAAAGGATCATATGGTTCTTGACTCATTTCTTGTTGATATAATCTATCACACTGATCGATTTGCGAATGTTGAACCAGCCTTGCATCCCAGGGATGAATCCCACTTGGTCATGATGGATAATCCTTTTAATGTACTGTTGGATCCTATTAGCTAGGATCTTGTTGAGAATTTTGGCGTCCATATTCATCAGGGAAATCGGTCTGTATTTCTCCTTTTTGATGGGGTCTTTGCCTGGTTTGGGGATCAAGGTAATACTGGCCTCATAGAATGAGTTTGGTAGTTTTCCTTCTATTTTTGAAACAGCTTGAGGAGAATAGGTATTATTTCTTCTTTGAATGTTTGGTAGAATTCCCCGGGGAAACCGTCAGGCCCTGGGGTCTTGTTTTTTGGGAGGTTTTTGATCACTGCTTCAATCTCTTCATAATCAGTTGGTTTGTTTAAAAAATCAATTTCTTCCTGTTTCAGTCTTGGTAGTTTATAGGTTTCCAGGAAGGCATCCATTTCTTCCAGATTGTTTAATTTATTGGCATAAAGCTGTTGATAAAAGTTTCTAATGATCCTTCCTATTTCATTGGTGTTGGTTGTGATCTCTCCCGTTTCACTCATAATTTTATTAATTTGGGTCGTTTCTTTATTCTTTTGAATAAGTCTGGCCAGTGGCTTATCAATCTTATTTATTCTTTCAAAGAACCAGCTTCTAGTTCTGTTGATCTGCTCTATTGTGCTCCTGGTTTCTAATTCATTGATCTCTGCTCTAATCTTGATCAGCTGCCTTCTCGTGCATGGGTTAGGCCTTTTCTTCTGTTCCAGCTCCAGCTTCTTGAGGTGAGAATATAAAACCTGCATTTTAGATTTTTCTATTCTTTTGAGTGAGGCTTGGATGGCTATGTATTTTCTCTTTAGGACCACCTTTGCAGTGTCCCATAGGTTTTGGACCAATGTGTTTTCATTCTCGTTGATCTCCATAAATTGTTTAAATTGATTTTTGATTCCTGGTTTACCCAATCATTCTTGAGCAGGATGGTTCTTAGTTTCCAAGTGTTTGAGTTTCTTCCAGATTTTTCCTTGTGATTGAGTTCCAATTTCAAAGCACTGTGGTCTAAGAATATGCAGGAAATAATTTCAGACTTTTGGTATTGGTTGAGACCTGTTTTGTGACCCAATATATGGTCTGTTTTGGAGAACGTTCCATGTGCATTCGAAAAGAATGAGTATTCTGTTGTTCTGGGGTGTAGTGTTCTATATATGAGGTCTATCTGGTCTAGTATGTCATTCAAAGCTCTTGTTTCTTTGCTGATTTTCTGCTTAGGTGATCTGTCTATTGCTGATAGAGGAGTGTTGAGGTCCCCTACTATTAACGTATTTTTATCTATATGTCTCTTTATTGTGGTTAAGAGTTGGCTTGTGTATCTTGCTGCTCCCCTGTTGGGGGCATATATATTTATAATTGTCATATCCACTTGTTGGATACATCCTTTAAGAATAAGATAGTGCCCTTCTGTATCTCTAACTACAGTCTTTAGTTTAAAATCCAATCTGTCTGATATGAGAATTGCTACCCCAGCTTTCTTTTGAGGTCCATTGACATGAAAAATGGTTTTCTATCCCTTCACTTTCAGTCTGGATGTATCTTTAGGTTCAAGATGAGTCTCTTGTAGACAGCAAATGGATGGGTCATGTCTTTTTATCCAATCTGCAACCCTGTGGTGTTTTATGGGAGCATTTAGGCCATTCACACTTACAGTGATTATTGAGAGATATGATTTTAATGATGTCATGTTGCCTGTAAAGTCTTTGTTCCTATAGATTGTAAATTTCTGTTCTATATCACTCTTGGGGCCTTTTTACTTTTATAGAACCCCCCTTAATATCTCCTGTAGGGTTGGTTTCGTGGTTACGAAATTGGTCAATGACTGGCGATTCTAGAAGGTCTTTATTTCTCCATCCATTCTGAATGACAGCCTTGCTGGATAGAGGATCCTTGGCTGCATGTTTTTGTCTGAAAGAGCTTTAAAAATGCCCTGCCAACCCTTTCTCTCATTCCAGGTCTGTGTAGACAGGTCTGACGTAATTCTGGTATTTTTGCTCTGAACGTGAGAAATTTTTTTGCCCTGGCCGCTTTCAATACTGTATCCTTGGATCTAATATTTGCGAATTGCACTATGACGTGATGTGGCGTAGGTTTGTCGTGGTTGACTTTGGGAGGGGTCCTCTCTGCCTCTTGGACATGAATGCTTGTTTCCTTTGCTAGATTAGGGAAGCTTTCAGCTACAATTTGTTCAAATATCTCTTCTAGACCTCTGTCTTTCTCCACCCCCTCGGGGATGCTGATGATTCTGACATTGGAACGTTTCATTGAGTCAGTAATCTCCCCTAACCTACATTCTTGAGATTGAATTTTTTTGAGCCAAGTTTCTGTTTTAGTTTTCTCTTCTACCATCCCATCTTCCAATTCACGAATTCGTTCTTCTGCCTCATTCACCCTGGCCGTCGGGGCATCTAGTTTTGACTGCATTTGATTCATAGCATTTTTAATTTCTGCCAGATTTGCTCTCATTTTCACCCTTAGAGATTCTATAGTCTCGTTAATATTTTTGTTAATATTTTTTTCAAGTCTACACATCATCTTGACCATTGTTACTCTGAATTCCATTTCTGATAATTTGGTTATATCCATATCCATTAGTTCTGTGGCAGAGGCCACAGACTCATTATCTTTTCTTTGCTGGGGGGGATTTCTCCTTCTCGTCATTCTGATGAGGAGAGGTTGCGGGGTTGCCCAGAGCCCAAATTATTGACCAGGACCCAGGCAGTGTGCACTTGTTTTATAGGGACGTTAGGGATGTGGGCTTCTTGATTTTCTGGGGGAGGGGCCTGCCGGTCCGATACCCAGGCAACCCTGTTTGGGTAGAGTCTCTGTGTCCCCTGCGAGGGGGGATGGGGATGGGCACACTGTGAGCCGGTGTTTCCAGGCTTTTGTTCTCTGGCGGCTTTCCCTGGCGGTTTGCTGTGCCTCTTCTGAGAGTCAGAGCAGCAGTGGCTGAATCTCAGCCTCCGTCTCAGAACAGAGGGATCACGGACCGTTCTCCACTGATGATCTGGCCACTTTAACTCTATTTCTGTTGGTGCTGCTCAACCCTGCGGCGTCCCAGGTTGTGCACCCCTCAGCCGGTGTCCCAGCCCTCATTTCCAGGGCCGGCATATCTCTGTCCTTTGTGTTTCTAACACTGCCAGCTGCCCCCGGTTCCCGCGCACGCTCCCGAGCTCTCTGTTTCAGTGTGGTTCCTGCGCACTCCTGAGCGTCGGTTTTCAGCCTGGTCAGGCACACACTTCCGAGCTCCTGGTATCAGTCCAGTTCCAGTGAGCGCTCCGGAGCTCCGGTTTTCAGTCTGGTCTCGCGTGTTCCCAGGCTCACGGTCTCTGTCTTGGGGGTTCCTGCCTGAGAGTCCGGCCCGCTCCCCAGTGCAGGTGGCTACTGCTTCCCGGCACCTGAGCAGGGTGGCTCCCTCCCCCTTCTGTTTATCTTCCGATATCTGTGCGTCGATTCACAGCTCCCCGCTTCGTACCTCAATACTCAGCCCTAGAGATGTTCATTTGTAGAGATCCAGATGTATCTTCCTCCATCTCAGGCTGATTCCGTGGGTTTTCAGGATGGTCTGGTACCTATCCAGCTCGACTCAGGGGACCAGCTGAAAAAGGGGACCCCCTACTCCTCTGCCATCTTAACTCCTCCTCTCTTTTGTGGTTGATTTCTAGAAAGTTTCATAGCATTGCAGCCAGAAAAGATATATGGTATGACTTTGATCTTTTTGAATTTGGTGAGGCTTGTTTTGTGGCCCAATATGTGATCTATTCTCCAGAGTGTTCCATGGGCACTTGAATGTGTGTTCCACTGTTTGAGGATGGGATGTTCTGAATATATCTGTTAAATCCATCTGGTCGAAAGCCACTGTTTCCTTGTTGATTTTCTGTTTAGATCTCTCCATTGATGTAAGTGGGGTGTTAAAGCCCTTTGTTATTGCTGAATTACTATCGATTAGTTCCTTTATGTTTGTTATTAACTGTCTTATGTATTTCAGTATTCCCATGGTGCATGCATAAATGTTTACAATTGTTATATCTTCTTTTTGGATTATCCCCTTTATTACATCATGTCCATGTCTCTTACGGTCTGTTTTAAGGTCTGTTTTGTCTGACATAAGTATTGCTACTCTAGGTTTCTCTTGACATCCATTTGCATGATAGGTATATCTTCATCCCTTCACTTGCAGTCTGCGTGTGTCCTTAGGTCTGAGATAAATTTCTTGTAGGCAACATATAGATGGGTCTTGGTTTTTTGTTTTTTTGGGGTTTTTTTTAATCCACTCTGTCATTCTGTGTTTTTTGATTGGAGCATGTAGTCCATTTACATTCAAAGTAATTATTGGTATGTATTTATTGTCCTTTTGTTACTTGTTTGGTGGTGTCTTTGTAGTTTTACTCTGATTCTTGCTCTCTTTCATGGTTTGCTAGTTTTTTTAGTGATATACTTGGACTCCTTTCTCTTTATTCTTTGCCTATCTATTAGTAGTTTGTGATTTGTGGTTACCATTCGATTTGTACGTAGCATCTGCATAGAGCAGTCTCTATGAAGTTGATGGTGGCTTAACTTTGAGCCCATTCTCTATTCCCACTTTTTCCCCCTCCCCGCATTTTAGGTATATATTGTCATATTTGACATCTTTTTATTTTGTGAATCCCTCGACTAATTTTTTACAAAAATACTTATTGCTTTTGTGTTTCCTACTTTTCATATTGTCACTGATGGTCTTTCCTTTCCACTTAGAGTTCCCTTTAATATTTCTTGCAGGGCTGGTTTAGTGGTCAAGAGCTTTTGTCTAGGAAACTCTTCATCTCTCCTTCTGTTCTGAACGACAGCCTTGCTGCATGGAGTATTCTTGGCTGCAGATTTTTCCCTTCCGGCACAGATACTCTTTGTTAATTGATTTTCTTCCTGAATGCTTTATCTATTAATTGCAAGTGGGCTTTAAAGTCCCCTACTTTTATTGTATTAGCATCAATTTCTCCCTTTTTTCTGTTAATATCTCCTTATGCATGCATTTGCTTTAATACTGAGTGAACTTATAATTGTTATATACTATTGTTGGACTGATTATTACTGTGTAATGTTCTTGTCTCTTGTTACACTTTCTGTTCTAAGGTCTGTTTTGTCTGATGTAAGTATTCCTACCCCAACCTATTTTTTCCTTTCCTTTATTTACATGGAAGATCTGCTTCCATCTGCTTACTTTTAGTCTGTACGTTCCTTTAGGTCTTAAGTGAGTCTCTTAAAGTAGTATATGGATGGGTCTTCTAAAAATCCATTCTGTCACTCTGTGTCTTTTGACTGGAGCATTTAAACCACTTCAAGTTATTGCTCTGAGGGTTGCTGGAGAAGAGATGGGTGGGGGGATGGGGTAACTGTGAAGGGTATTAAGGAGGGCATGTGATGCAATGAGCACTGGCTGTTACATACAACTGATTGAACTCTACCTCTGAAACTAATGATATATCATACATTAGTTGAATTTAAATAAAAATAAAATTTAAAGAAGTTATTGCTGATAGGTATTGCCATTTTGTTAAATTTTTTCTGGTTGTTTTTGTTACTCTTCTCTGTTTCTGTTTCCTGCTCTCTTGTGATTTACAAGTTTCTTTAGTGTTATGCTTGAGTTTATTTTTGTATTTTGTATATCTTTTATAGATTTTAGGTTTGAGGTCACCATGAGGTTCATATTACAACATCCTAAGTCTGTAGTCTATATGAAATTGATAATTACTAAAGTTCAAAAACATTCTAACAGAACTCCATTTTTATACCCCTCTATGTTTTATGTGTCTGTTCTCATAATTTACATTGTTTTATTTTGTAAGTCCCTTAACTAATTTTTTGGATATAATTCATTTTACCACTTTTGTCTTTTAGTCTTTGGCCTTTTCTTTCCACTTACGTCTTTTAATGGTTTTGGTAAGGCTGGTTTGTTTGTTTGTTTGTTTGTTTTCTGGTGTAAAAAGGTGCTTTAATTAAAGCACAGGGCAGGACCCACGGGCAGAAAAAGCTGCCAGTGTAAGGCTGGTTTAATGGTGATAAACTCCTTCAACTTTTTATTTGTCTGGGGAAACTCTCTCCTTAAATTCTGAATAATAACTTTGCTCCAGATCGTGTTTTTGGTTGTAGGTTTTTCCTTTACATTGGCTATATCATGCCGTTCCTTTCTGGCCATTGCATTTTCTGCTGGAAATTCAGATAGTGTAGCAGTTGATAGGGTTTCTTTATACATGACTAGTTGCTTTTCTCTTGCTACATTTAAAGTTCTCTCTCCATCTTTAATCTTTGACATTTTAATTATTACACACTGTGGCCTAAACCTCTTTGCATGCATGTTGTTTGGATCCTTCTGTGCTTCCTGAACCTGGATGTTGGTTTCCTTCTCCACATTAGGGAAGTTTTCAGCTCTTATTTCTTCAAATAGATTTTCTATCCACTCCCTTCTATTTTCCCTTTCCTTCTGGGAGCCCAAAACATGCATATTCTCTTGATACTATCCACGAGATCCATTCATTTATCCTCATTAAAAAAATTCTTTCTTTTTGCCGTGCAGCATGGGTGCTTTCCATTACCGTCTTCCAGATCACTGATTCTTTCTTTGACATTCTCTAATCTGTTTGTTGATTCCCTCTCGTGTATTTTTCATTTCAGTTATTCTTTGATGCTGATTCTTGTCTCCATTTGCTATCTCTTTGTTGAAGCTGTCACTGAGTTCATCCACTCTTGTCCCCAGTTGGGTAAGCATCTTTATGACCATTTCTTTGAACTTTTTATGGCGTGGTTTTCTTTTCTCCATTTCATTTATTCCTTTGAGTTTTTTTCTTGTTTTATTTGAAGCATATTCCTTGTTCTCCTTACTGTGCTTGACTTTCTGTGTTTATTCCTATGAATTATGGGGAACAGCTACTACTGCTAAACTTGAAGGAATGATTTGTGTATGAGTGTCTCATTTGTGGATTGTGTATGTGTGCATTTTGACTGGCTGGTTGGAGCTGTGGTTGGCATCAGAGGGGAGTCCCAGGGTATTCTGTGCTAGGGCCTGCATGATGTGATGGCTGGAGCTGACATGGCAGTGGGCTGGGGTGGTCTCTGGGCTCTCCATACAGAGCGTTCCTGGTTGGACAGTTGAAGCCACTTTGAGCATGTTTGGGCAGTCCTATGGCCTCTGTGTAGGGTGTCCTGGCAGCAAATCTGAAGTCTGAGTGGGTGCAACCTGGGTAGTCCCAGGGCTATCTCCCAGAGGAACCCTTTCAGGATATATGAAGCTGTGGTGGGTGCAGCCCAGGGAGGTCCTGGTGCCCTCTGTGCTGAGGATGCCTTGGGTGTCCTGGGGTACTCTGTGCAGGGAACACCCTTGTGGGGTGGCTGGAGTTGATGCCAATACAGGCTGGGGTGTCGTGGCATGCTACATAAAGAGGGTGCCTTGGCAAGGTGGCTGTAGCCAAGGTAGGTGTTGGTGAGGAGATCCTGGTACAGTCCTGGCCAGATTGCTGAAACTGAAGTGGGTGCATGCTTGGGGGGTTCCGGAATGCTCTGTGAGTCCTCTGGAGCTGAGCTAGTGTGGGCCTGGGTGTTGCGAGTTGCTTTGTGCCTGTGTGAGATGGTGGGTGAGATGGTGGGAGCCGTACTTAGCACTGACCAGGGACATCCCACTGGGTATCACTCTGGGGCTGTCTTGGTGGGATGGCTAAGGCTGGTGTGCCTAGAGGCCTGGGTCTCACTGAGCTGGTAGGTCACCCTGCTCCAGCTCATGCTATCGAGGTGAAGGGGTAATGTAAACAGTGGTGCTTGCTGGTGCCTCTGACCCACAGAGAGCTCCAGTAGCTTCTCTGCCATATGGCAGGGTTCTAGGGCTGGATCTTTTATATTCTTCTTTTTTTAAAACCACACTTTTTTTTTTCTGTGCCCCAGGGCATCTGGGGATGATATGGCTAAGGGCCTGGGGCTTGCTGACGTGGCAGGCTGGCTGGGGCTCCTGGACCCGTTCCAGGTTGCACTATCATGGTAGAGGGGGAGCATACACAGTGCTGCTCACTGGGGGTTTGGGGCCTGCCTTGGGGAAACAGCCAGGGCTAGTGTGGGCTAGGGTCCTGGGGCTGTCCAGGGTGGCAGGTGGGGGCAGTGAAGGTGGGGGAGGCTAGAACCCTGCTCCGTCTGTGCTGTCGGAGTGGAGGAGAATGCAAGCTGTTGTACTTGCCAGCACCTCTGACCCTGGAGAGCGTTCCGGCAGCCCCCTTGCTGCCGAGCAGAAGCTCCAGGGCTGGTTCCTTTATATTCTGGTTGTCCTTTTCAACCGCAGCTTTTCTGGGTGTGCCCCAGGGCCGAGGGATCTGCTCTGGCCGCCTGAGCCCTACCCCTCCCCGCCGTGTTCGCAGCACCGGGTGGGCTGTGCTCTCCCACTGTTCTCTCCCACTGTTCTCTCCGGGGTCCTCCCAACCCCAGTTCTCTCGTGGTCCCCTTCTCCTTCGGCGCGCAGAAGCTGCTCCGTCAGCCGTCCGTCCCTTCTCCGGAGGAGCTGGTACCCGCGTGCAGAGTCGGGGCGGCTCGCGAGGATCCGGCGTGTCCACGAAGGACGCCAGTTCACGGCTTCTGAGCTGCCATCTTGGACCCTCGTCCTTCGGAGCCGCACTTTTAGGGCGTCAGGAAGGCTTCGGTCAGACGGGGCTGCTCGAGGACCGACTGAAGAGCTGCGGGAAGGAAACTTGCCAGACGCGACGGACGCGACGGCGGGGAAGAGCAGGGGGAGAGCTCGGCGAGCAGAAATGCCCGACGGTGGGTGGGCGCTGCCAGGAGGCCAGTGGAGGGGCCGGATTTCCACGGAGCAGAGCCTGAGAGACGCTGCTTCCCGAGGGTGACGATGGTGCTGCCTGCTGCCCGTGCAGTGGCCGGGGGAGCCGGGTGACCATGTGGGGTGGGACCTGTCCTGAGAGAGGCGATGGAAGACGTGTCCACGGGGGACACTCCTGTGCTGGGAGCGGCCTCTGCTCTACGCCCAGAATGGGAAGATTCTGACCGGTGAGGCCGGGGAGGACCGAGGCCAGGCCCGTGGCGGGAGCTAACGCGGACACCCTTGGCCGTGGCTGGCACTCACACTGCTGAGAATATTCTGGTTGCTATGTAGAGAGTGGGTCTGGGTGGTGCGGTGGGGGCGGGGGAGAGAAGAATTGGGAAGAAGGGGTCTTCCTGTTCTGGAGGTTTTTTATAGGCCAGGGCAGGACAGGTGTCGACGTTTGGCCAGCTGCCCTGGAGCGGTGCTCAGGACGGTGGCCTTAGCTGGCACTCATTGTGACGGGCACAGCATTTTCTGTGTCCTGGATGGCCGTGTGGCCAAACCCTCATCCAGCATCACCCAAATTAAAAGTCCGATTGGATTTGACTTCAAAGGTGGGTCCCTGCATGGGCTCCTGTTCTGCCCCCATAGTTGGTCTTGCCAATACTCTCGGAGGGAGGGGTAATTGCAGCAACCCCCCTTCACCGACCTTCATGTGGATTTACTGTCTTCCTCAGAATTGTGATTTACCATGTACTTTGTTTAGAAACCTCCAGTATTTTTACTGGCCCCAGTATTGCCTGTTTGCAGGGATCCCACACCCCAATTCTTGAGGCGGGCATGACGAAATGGAGGGTCCGGTGGTGAGGGCCGGTGGGAGCCAGTGAGCCTGGGCTGCAGGCTTTCAGGGAGCAGTGACACGAGAAAGCCGTGCTGGCCGGGGATGCGTCTTCTGGTCAGGCTGCAGCAGCCCCCATTTGTAATTTAGTTTAAAGGCCCCAGTCATGAGCTTCTCCCCCAGGGGCGTCGGCCTTCTGGCCTCTGGGTATATCCTAGCTTGTTCCCCATGAGCTCAGTAACTCAGCCAGGGTAGGGGCGCCTGGTGGGCTCAGTCAGGGAAGCATCCCACCCTTGATCTCAGCTCAGGTCTGGATCGTGTGGGCAGAGCTTAGGGGGCGGTGGCAGGGGGTGGTGTACCCTGACCCGAGGCTGACTGGGGTCGGGGACTTGTGCTAGTCCCTCCAGGTTAGCAGAGTAAGGCTTGGAAGGCAGCCTGGTGGCAGTGCACAAAAAGCCCCACAAGACGGCCGGTTTAGGAACACCTGACCTTGGCTCCTTAGGGGCCGAGGAAGCAAGCTGTGACACTGTCCCCTGGCTTCTGCTAGGACCTCTAGAGTCTGGCTGCTTGATCCTTGGTGCATGTACATCTTTGCAACATAACTGGAGCTTGTGGCTGGATTCAGTGTACCCTCTTAACCGTTTCCTACTCCCCATCTGGAAAGTGGCATTGGAGTTCTGTGTATTACATTCCTGTTAGATGGATCAGGATCTTTCAAGGCCAGTTGTCACCATCCTCTTTCCCCACCCCCAAGACCACTGCCACCTGGTGAGCTCAGTGTCACCAGGGAGCCTCCGGCGAGGGGAAAAGGGAGGAGCAGAGCTGAGACTCCTGACCTTTCTGGATGACTGGGAACCAGGGAGAGCTGTGCTGGGGTGCGGAGGGGAGGGGGCATGTGAAGGAAAGGGCCTGATGGAGGCAGTGAGATTTTTAAGAACCTAGGACTGGTGGAGCCTCGCCGTGCTGTTCTTGGGCCAGTGGCGGTGGCTTCCAGTCCTGCTCAGGCCCCTGCCCATGGCTGTTGGCCTCCCTGAATGCCACATAGGCCATGAAGTCGAGCTTGGACTAGAAGAACGTGCATTTACTCTGCATCTCCCTTGACAGATTTGGAATTCATAGCATTTTAATGTGCGTTGCATTCAACATGCTTTGTCTTCGTCTTTTTAATTTGGTAACATACACAGCAAACCCATAAGTCTCCTCTGGAGTGGACTAAATAGCTTTTCATGCGGTTGCAATTGCGTTTGCCATCTCTGCGAATCTTTCCACATGCACACTCAGAAGTCACTCGAATGATAATTACAAGTTTGGAAAGTGGCGTGCAGATAGAGGAGTTGTGAAGGCTGGGGGTGGAGAAGCCTGTGTCCTGGTGCCCAGTGCTAGGTGCTGGCAGGGCTCACAGGGCTGGAGGGAGGCCGGGCTGGGTGGGACGCTCGCTTGCACAGGCCTCCAGACAAGAGCGGGGAGGGCAAGACATTGGGCAAGTGGGAAGTGCATTTCAATATTGTACTTCCTACGCTTTGAGTGTTCTCCTCGTTGAGCTCTCCTGGGGAACAGAAGGGAATCTGCTGGGCCACCTAATTAAACTTGTCTGGCTCTAATCTCATGCTGGATTTGTGCAAATAGAAGGCCTGGGAACTGCAAATGGCAGCCCCTTCGCATGAAAGGTGTTGTGTTTGCGGTGGGCATTGGGAGAGTCCGCGAGCTAAACGGGGCTTTGCAAAGGACATGCAGGAAGGGCACTGTGCATGATTGGAAACATTAGAAAAGAACGTACTGCCTTCTACTCTTTAGGACCACAAAAGGCGCTAAGGGGGGTGGGGAGGTGGAGTCCAGGAGTCCAGATTCCAATCCTCTGGCATAGGACTGACCAGTGTTGTCAGTTTTCCTGAGGCCCTGAGCAGGGAGCCCTGGTCAGCTGGCCTGTGTCCTGGGCCAGCGCCATCAGACAAGCTTTCAGGACAGGCCGATTTTGGGTCAGCTTTCCCTCCAACATGAGTGACCCTCCTCATGACTATTGGTGCAGAAAGCAAGAGTCCTGAATGCGTGGTGATCTCCTGAAGTGTAGAAACACAAGTTCTAATTTCTGTTTTATCCTAGTTTTTCCCTGCCCTCAGTGAAGTCTTAGCATGGTGTTTATTCCTAAATTTTTACACAATAACCCACACCAAGGATCATCATGGGCACATTCCCAATGCTGTCTTGCAGCACAGTAAACAGAAAAAAGAATTCTGGAAGCAAAGGGATTTGCCTCAGAGCAAATGCTTTAACCTTGCTGAGTCTTGGTCTCATTTCTAAAAAGGCGTAATGCCTATTGCACAGAACTGTGGTTCAACTCAGCTATGGTCCTGGGCCCTCAAATGTGAGTGGTCTCCCCATTAGCCCTCTCCAAACTTGAGGGGAGCAGTTAGTTATAAAGTAAGAGCAGGTGCTCAGAGAGAAAAACAGTCATCCGATTGGATTGGCCATCTTCCCAGAAATGTGGATGGTCTGTCCGAGCTGCCGCAGCACCTACGGCTCTGTCTGGATTGGCTCTGGAGTTTCGCATCAGGAGGGACTGGCCTCTCCTTTCACTCAGGTCAGGGGGCAGGGGTGCAGACGGGAGTGCTGAGCGGCACCTTCAGGAGGACTGGGCTGGGGGAGCAGTAATGCCGTCCATGACCTACTGAGCTCTGAGCTTCTCGAAGGTTTACCTTCTGTTTTATCATTTTTGTTGTTCCATTTATTTCCCTCTTATGACCTCTGGAAAACTCTTAAGCCAAGAAGGGCCTCACAGTGGGGTAGCACAGAAATAGGGTGCCAAGAACTCTTTAAGCAGGTGAAGACGTCATTCCTGAAATAGACGCCGTCAAAGATACATCACATGTGTTAGAACCGAAACTCTTCCACCGCACAGCTGTATGGGCAGGAAGGCTCTGCGGGGACATCTGAAAGCGACTCTGTATTTACGTGCCCGGCACTTGCAGAACCACCGCCCGTGAACTCACGTGGATCTGCGTGTGCAGGGGTCAAACTCAGGCCTAACAACCTGGCAGATGAGGTGGTTCCCTCCATTCAGCCATCGGCCCATCTCTGCACATTGGGGGTGTACCCCCACGCCAGGCCTGAGGCTCGCACGGAGAGAGGAAAGCCTTTTTTAAAAGGTTGCTTTGAAAATCTTAAAGCCAAGGGGTTTCTGGGTGGCTCAGTCGGTTAAGCGTCCCGACTCTTGATTCCGGCTCAGGTCATGATCTCAGGGTCGTGGGATCGAGCCCCTCTTCGGGCTCCGTGCTCGGTGTGGAGTCTGCTTAAGGTTCTTTCTCCCTCACCCTCTGCCTCTCCCCCTGCTTGCTCGCTCTTTCTCTAAAAATAAATCTTTGAAACAGCACCTGAGGCTGAGGCACAAATGCTGGTAAGTACGTGTGTTCCATTAACGAGAGACCTAGTGGTATTTTGCTGTGAATGAACTCAGCATTCGAGTTGCTGTTTCAACTCTCCCTTTCCCCAGCAGTACTTGACTCCTCAGGATGTATGAATCCTTTCTCTGTAGACGCAGGAACGAGGTGGGGGAGGAACGAACTAGGAGCACTAGCCCTCGGGGTAGCCTCCTCGGACGCCTCCCTGGATTCTCAGTCCCGCCTCTCCCACCGCACAGGGACTGGGAATGCGCTCGTTCTCTGCCGGCTACAGCTGAACATCCCAGTCGACTCTGCTGACGGAGATGAGTGAACTCACCTCAATCCAGATCCCAGGTAAAGAGCTTGGGGGGGGGGGGCGCACCTGACAAATGGTGATTTTAGGAAAACAAAAACAAAAAACCAAGAAGCAAAATGAAAAACTGAAAAACAATGGATAAAAAAAAAACCCTCTCTGATCTGGAAATAAGTTTCTTAGACACGGACATAGAACATGAATATATTAGATCATGAACATCTTGGGAGCATTTTGGATTTGTGACTACATACGAAAGAGAATATTTTCAATTCCTAGTGGGTATAAAATAAGGGAAGTGAACCCACTTCGAGTAGGCATTGGTGAGATTCTAAGCTTGACTCAGGCCAGGAAGGGTGCAGCAAACGAGATCCACACAACTGAGACCTCGTCAGGTCACGAGATGAAGCAGAAAGCCCTAAGTAGCTTAGGTTAATCACTGGTGGGAAATTATTAGACTAGTAAGGAATGACTAGTTGTCTTTGGCCTTTAATTCCAGTGTTCTTATGAGTTAACGATGGCTCTACCACGTTGGTAATGAACATGTGCATATCCTATGTTCTTCACCACAGGATACAGGCAAACCACGGGACTACAGAAAGGTGCTCTCGATTATTTAGCATCTGTGCTCCTGCAGGAGATCAATTTCATCATGACACAAAAACAAACCACCATTAAAAAAATGAAATTTTTAATTTTTTTCTCAGTGGCAGATTCACATCACTGTTCTGATATGGATTTCCAGTAAGTCTAAAATACTGATTTTTTGAGTTGTAAAAATTCCATTATAGAAACACAGAGAACAGAGGGATAAACAGAATCACATCAGTTTGTCAGATGGTTCTAAACATTCTTTACCTTATTTTCCTATAAAAAAGTTTGAGAGACCAAATTGGAAATTCCATCAGCATAGGACTATGGTCTGGGAGGGGGGAGGGGGAGACAACCTAACAGGAAACGATGAGATCAGTCATCTGGTTCACTAGCAGCGCTGGGTTTATGTCTCCGAGGAGGTTTGCGTGTTTGTGGGTATTTTGTATTAGGTAGGAAACATATGATTTCAAAAAAACCAGAGAAAATCTAAAACCTACACACTGTATAAAAATAAGCCATTGCTTTTCAATTTTTTTCCCTTGAGACATAAGCTGCTTTAAGTGAGAGAGAGGGATCAAAAGCTCTGTTATGCATCCGAAATATCTTAGGCAGACAATTGGCAGATTTGGTACATGGTTTAAAAGTGAAGTTTTACAAATTTTATCAAACTAAATTAAAAGATGCACAGACTTTTCAAAAAAATTTTAACTGCCAAATGGTCAAAACCTTAAATTGTTTTTAAATCATAAGACTAGGGACCACAGGGAAAAAGCTACATCTAACACATAACGGTGTTATCGTGACAAAGCAAAGAGCAAGTTAACAGACGGCATTAAAGAAGAAAAAGAAAAAAGTGACCATTTTAAACCGTAAGCACTGTTAAAAATCTAGAGTTGTATTCCAATTTTAAAAGAAAGTATAACTGAAGTGGATGGTAATGTTCAGAACTATTTAATGTTCTTATGGAAATAATGTTATAACATTAGCACAATTTATAAAGCACTGTGAATGAACACAGTGTGTAGTTTCAATGAATTTAAAATCACACATGATCATGTTAAGAATATCATTCACCAAGGACAGTCCTAAGGTGTCTAAAGAGATCTATACTAAAGGTCTGGACAGAGAAAGCAGGGATATGCTTGGTTTCTTAAAAGAGTCACAATACAGCAAATGCACATTATACCTACAATTACACTAGTCACAATTTTTAATCTTACAGAATAAATCTATAGTATGTGAAATTACAATATATTTATCTTCTTTAAAACCATTTTTAAAGAAGGGCACATCTGTCATTTTCTTAGAAGTCAAAAAACCAGCAGAAAGATGTAACTGACAAATGCAGTCATTAAAATATTTTGTGCTAATTACATGCTAATTTTCAAAACACAACAGAATTTTTGGTCCGAGAGGCCCTTAAAAAATAAATGTAGGTAAGGTATTCCCATTTATCAATAGAAATACAAAGTTCATGAAAAAATTTCGATACTTATTAAAACATCTGTTGACAGAATGCTTTTTTTGTGTGCGCAGTTAAACAGTAAGCAGTATCTCTAATAAGTAATGGATAGGACAGAATAAACAAGGAAATTAAGATGCTTTAACAGGACCGTCTCGCAATCCTCTTTTGAAGGCCTTCAATCACAACATTGTCTTTATACGTTCTTATTTCTTGTATTAACATGTATCAGGACTTGCGGCTTAATAATCCTGGTTTTCTCCCGCTGGCACAGGGATGTGCGAACTCCCGCCCACCAGCCCAACCGGCCCCCTGCCTGTTTCGGTAAGTAGTTTGATGGCCGCACAGCCACACTGCTCATTGACACTCTTGTCTGCGGCTGCGTTTGTGCTGTACGTGCAGAGGTGAGCAGTTTAGAGAGACCAGATGATTCTCAAACCCTGGGCTAGTTACTGCCTGATCCTTTACTGAAAATGTTGGTCAGTCCCTGCGCTAGGGAGTTTCCCAGGCCAATCTGAAATCAGGCTTGCTTCTCTACTTTCATTAACTCTGCTTTCTTTTATGCTAACGCGCCTGTGTAGTTCATGGATTTTACACTTCATTTTATTTGTGGGTGTATACCTAGGAAGCTCATCTTGAGTAAGTCAGTCGGATAGAAAAATGAGAAGGAAAACAAATATACCTTAGGGTCAGTGCCATTAAATCGGGGAAAAACAGCTCGAGAGTTTTCAAAACACACACACACACACACACACACACACACACCCAGAGCCATATCTAACCTATCAAACTAATAGCTACAACGTAATCAAAGTATGTTTGTTTTATAAATATATTACTGTTCATATACATAGATACATCCGTAAAAGACACGTTAAATAATTATCTGTATAATCAATACTACTTTAAGTTTTTTGTGTGTTTTAAAATTACACATTCTATTAAAATTATCAAAATAACTCTTTAAAAATACCAGGAATAAAACCATTGAAGAGTTGCTTTCCATTCAAGTGGTTCTAAAATCTTATCGTTGGTCGTCCAGACTCCAGGCTTGGTCCTCCACAACTCAGACATAGTTCAATGGAGGGAAGGTCAGCCACTGAAAGCATAACACCCTCTCCCGTTTTTAATACTTCATGACAAGTATGTAGGCATGTATGTATATATACATATAAAAATGCTCTTTTTTAGTTGTATTACATATTCTCATAAAGGAAATTTCATAAAAGCACAAAGTTCAAGTTTCTACCAGTATCACACATTTGATACTGGTGTGCATTTCTTTCAAATGTTGAGGTCAATGACAAACTCTATCAGGATACAGAGATCATAAATGGACAGAAAACGGACGTATCACGTGCAGGGAGGAAACCGTGAGGGCCAGGATTTGGCCAGCTGGATGCTACTCCCTCTGTACTGAGACAGAGACAGTGAACTGGCTAAAATTACTGGGTAAAGTACAGTCAACTGTCAATGATTCAGGGGCAGAATACTCCAATCTGAAGTCTTTCTCTTCTATCAGTTGACCACTCTGGGCAGTTTCTCTGCTAACACCTCCCTCTCCAGTTACCTACTAGCAGATCTGGTAAAAGATAGGATTAAGGTAAAAGTTCAGCTACACTGAAGGTTTGGGATTAGCTATGGATTTAATTTAACGATGGATCCTTTTACTTATTGCTTTAGAGAATTAAGAATTTGCTGTATCTAAAGTCTGCCAAATATCTCATTCTTAAGCTCCGAAAGCAACATGGGTGCTTACAAACAAACGAACAAACACAAAAGGGAGGGGGACAAATTGTCCTCTTGACCTAAGAAAACTGCTAGTTCTTCACTCACAAGTCATGATACTGAGAGTTTCAGTGTGAGCGGTTCAGAGCTATTCACTTCAGGACAGGTAGTGGCAAGCTGCACTCTCTTTCCACGGTCTACACCCCACGAAGCAACGACAAACGGTCAGCTAACAACACGAGCAGCTCAGACTGAGTATGATACACACATCACCGAAGGTCTCACTGAAATAGATTTAGTACAGTTTGGCAGAATCTTCAGATAGTGAAAATGCTAACATGAAGAAAATGGGAGCAAAACCTACATTTTAAAAGGGATTTCATACTAAACAAACAAAAAAGGCTTAGAACAGGACTAAACTACAAGGTACTCCGCATCTGTAGGCCTGTATTTGGCACCTGTTTACTCCTACACTACACTTGTTCCACAGAGTGACCGACGACATCAGGGAGAAGAGATTCACGAAGTGAGCAGGGTCGTACCCAGACATCACTCAGAACGGTTTGTGTGGCTCCGTCTGCATTGTTTCTGGCTACAGAGGAAGGCCACACTCACCTCAACAACAACAGCAATAATTGTGTAGAACACCACTTTCCTGAATTAAGTTTGCTGAACACGGTTCAGATTATTGGATATGTCAATATGCACAATGCCTTTTAGAAGCATTTACTGTATACCCAAATCCTACTTCATGCAACACACAGTGTCACACAAGTAGTGAAAATGTTATCCTAGTCAAAGGTGCTTGGACATTATTTTCAGGCAGCATTTTACCTTTATTTTTAAGTTCTCACTAGATAAGTTTTAGGAGAAAGAAAATGCCAATAAATGTATTTAATATATTTTAATATATTCTATAAAACTAAGACAGACACTTTTATTTACCTAAATTGTTACTTTTATTTTCTACCCTATCCTAGACCTCAATTGTACTTTAAAATTTTGTATTTAAATAAGGGATAAAATGTTGCCCAAAAGTCTAATCATAGTTACACATTTGTGTTTTCACTAGATCTACAAATCAAAATAGTTCTTATAGTTAAAAAGATACAATTTGTATCAACAGTAAAAGGTACTTTCTGGCTCTTCAGGGCTTTACTTCAAACTATAGCATAGAGAATGGTCAGAACACCCAGGGCATCGAGGCAGACGACACAAACAGATCAGGAGAAGTCTGTCGCACAAAGTGAAATTCAGAGCCTGGAGGCAACAGCGAGGTCATGTGAGGCACACACGACTGTCCGCCCCTCAATGCGAGGTCTGTCTGCTGAGGACAAAAATGAATTCGCATCTAGCAAAACCCATGACTTTGAAACCAGAAATATCCCTTACTAATACTAGAACAGACTTTAGTCTGTAGCTAAAACTACACTATTTGTGGCAAGAATCTGGCCTTAATAATATAACAGGCCCCCCCCCCAAAAAAAAACTACTACCTTCAGGAAAATGGAAAATATACAGTATCTTACAAACATTTTAAGTTACCACTTGCAACACCTCCATCACCATTCCTATAGTGCAGTATCCATCGATTTTGCATATCCTCAATGCATACACCTCAGGCCAGCCTTGATAAACAGGAAAGCTAAGAGTATATTAAATATAAAAGTTGCATTGAGAATAATTAGATTCATTAAAAACAGGCAAGTACTGTGAAAGGGTTCTTTTATCCAGTATTGTTGTGCCCCGAAACAAAAAGGACAAACACATTCAAAATACGGGTTGATGAGAATCTGGGAATTCAATTCCATCTTCTACCGTCAAGAAGCACGTCAAAGCTGGATAACAAAGCTCTAAACTGAAACAGTTACGGCTTTTGCCTTACTTGTTTAAAAAAAAAATGGAAACAATTTTTTCCATTGATTGCATCTGCTTTCCTTTAAGTCAACCATATTAAATTAACTAATTACTTAACAGAAACAAAATCCGAACAAAAAAAAAAACAATGAAAAGTGCCATATTGTAAATCATTCTAATATAGACTGTTACCCATTTCCATATAAACTGGTAACTTACATTTTGTTTAAAATATAAAGTCAGTGCTGTAGTATATCTTTGTTTCTATAAATAATGATTATAGCACAAAGAAGCCCACCTTCCCCAAATAAAAATAACTTAAAAAGCTGTAAAAGATTCCAATTAAGCTTGGCTTGCAAAAATAGTCGGCTAGGGTCTAGTCAAATGTTCGACATTCTGAAAGTATTGTAATTGCTTGCAATTGATAGACAAACACCAAGTTAATAAAACACAAAATAAGGATAAAAAGTGCTGCATATAAACCCCTGATGCACCAAAGATTAATATCAAAGATCACAGAGACATCTAATAATAAATCAAACTGGAAAAATTTCCAGCCAAGGAGAGAGCTTTAAAAAGGAAATGTTTAAAAAAAAGTTTGGATGTAAAGCAATCCCGTGATACTTCCACTATGTGGGGCTATACATACAGGTTCCATGATACAGTAGTTCACATAAATGGATACTATATAACCTCCTTGCCGGAAGGAGATCACGTGTGCTATTGTAGCAAACCTCCCTCAGCATTTGAGCTGAACAAAAAACTACTAAACACCACAAAGATGCATCATCTTTCAGTAGCCCAGCTGTGACTTCTCCACTAGAATGGCCGCGGCCAGCTGCTGGGCGTCTGTCATGTGAGGGTTCCTTTTCATGACCGTTCTCACAAGGTCAGGGGGGAAGATGTTGCACAAGTTGACGTAGATCTTTTCTCGGTTGTCTTGGTACCTTGGAGGGTCTTGTGGCATTCCGCAGTACGGTATGCGCCACGTCGGCTCTTGCTGCTCGGGTAGGCTCTGGAAGGTGAACTGCTCGTAACACGGCTGCGTGGAGTTATCGGGCAAGGAGTAAGTCTGCCGGTAGCCGTACGCGTCCATGCCGTAACTCTGCCGATCCCAGCTTCCCAGCCCTTCCTGGTGGGAGTAAGGCTTTCTCGGTCGGGAAGGAGAGCTGTCGTACAGCCGGGAGTCCGAAATGCTGTCTATTCGCGTGGCCACTAGGGACCGGCCCAGGTGGGGCGCCTTCGAGTGCCCGGAACTTGGAGGCGAGGGGTACTCGCCGGGGCAGCTGGACCGGGCCCCCACAGCTGGGTGCTGCAGGTGCACAGCCAGGTGTGGAAGAGGAGGCTTGTGATGGTACTTTGGTTCTTCGTGACTGTAACTTTGCACTCTAGCTAAGGGGTCATGGAAATTCTGCAGGAAGGGCTGGGAGTTAAGGCGGCTATGCGGGTGCATGTGTTGACACTTGAGATTCTCATCCAGCTGAGGGTCGGGAGAACTGACATAGGACCGGTCGTTGTACCCCACGTAGGAGTCACTGCTCCCACAGCTCATGCTCCCTTCACTGCTGCAGTCAGAAGCTACGGAGCTGATCCTGTAATCTGTGTCCAGGGAGAAACGCCTTTCAGGACTGCGCGGGCCTGAGATACTCAGATTTGAATACGCGTTCAACATGGAATAGTATCCGATGTCAACAGGCGAGTCACATTTGGGATACTGTTCATAAGGCATTGGCGTTCCGTGATTTTTGGTTGCCATCATCATGGGAGGATATTGTCCCTGTGGTCTTTGATCCTGAGGTGGGAAATGAACTCCAGATGGAAGGCCATTGCTTAGAGATGTAGTGCTTTGGGGTTTTGCAGTAGAAGTAGCCGGGATACTAACTAAAGAAGGTACAGACCTGGTTTCCAATTTGTTTTTGGTGGGAAGCTTTTCCTCTAGGTCTTGGTAGACTTGGGTCCTTATGCTTGGGTCCGATTGCCTCTTTGGAGCACCTCGTTTGACATCGGAAGTGCTGTCCGCTTTTGTACTGCAGGGAACACTGTTGCTTTTTACCAGTCCTCCTTCGTTGGCGGTTTTGGCTGCGGTGTTTCTAGACATGGCGCGAAGCTCATCAGCCACCGACCGCTGCGGCTGGCTGCCCCTCTCGGGATGGTAGTATTTGCACTTGTGTCCATAGGTACACTTCTTTCCTACGAAGAGGAACATGAATTAGGCAAAGGAGCGTACCACCAGACCTGGCAGCTCAGTCTCGCACGACTGTTTTAACTTGTGAAAGAAACAAAGCAGAAATGGAAGATATACTAAGTCGCTCCTCTGTCCCTTACTCGGGAGGCCTGCTCCCTTTCAGTCGTCCCCCTGCGGTCCTCTCTAGAGCACACAACACACTGGCCCGGTGATTAAGTCACCTCCAGAGGTTTGGGTTAATACCCTGTGTCCTCAGCTCCTACCTGCCCATCCTCTTCCAGTCTGGCTTCGTAATCGGGACCTTCTGCTCTGAAGAGCACAAGTACGGCGGTAGCGCGTGAAGCCCTGCCCATCTGAGGTGTAGCTCCGCGTCAGAGCGCCGCATTTTCACCCGCCTGAATTAGTGGACTTTTGGGAACCATGTTTTGGGAAATACATTTGCATTGAACCCGACTAGGTAAAAATAATTACTTTTTTTTTTTTTCTTCCGGGCTAAGATGTTTTCTTTAATTAGGATCTAAAGAACCACATACTATACCATCCAAAATAGAACATGTTTATTTTTAACAAAAGTTTAACAACATACTGTGTTCTAAAGGCACATATTAAATGGTTATAAGGAAAGTTACCGTATGGACAAGGCTGCTTTTTGTGTTCAGGAACAATAGGTTTCTTCCTCAGAAAATTATCCAGGCTTGGGCCGTGTCTGCCAAGAGGGTCATCAGGGGGCATGAACCTGTCATGGAGAGAATACAAAATGATACCTAAGTAGGAGGCCGGTAATTTAATTCTGAAGACAGAAGGTAGAGACTGATTCACTCTAAGGTCTTTAAAACATTTTTAATCAAGTATTCTGATTCAGCATTCATGGAGTAAAAAAAATCTCAGTACACAGAATTTTCTTAATGAACACAAAATTACAGTGTGTCAAGCCAAACTTGTATTGATTTTAATTCAATTTATTTAATTCATGTTCTCACGAATTCTTTCTTCCTGTCAGTCTTGGGATTTTGTAAGGACTTCAGAAAACAACACAATGCCATTCTAGGACAGTTTCCGAGCCTCGATCTTGTCAAGTAGTAAAGGGCTGGGCGAGCGAGGAGCAGTGGACAGGAAGATGGACACTGGCCCAACCCTGTTCCAGGCCCGAGGTACCCCCTCTCCTTTCTTCCTGACAGTGGGCTCTTCAGGTATTAATTTTTGCAGATTAATACACTTTCCTAATTAAGTGACTTTGATCTAAGTCCACACGGTACAGCTGAGATTCCACGTCGAACCCCACAGCCCATTCTCTTTGTGCCTCAGCAGAGAGATGGAAAAAATCTCTTGGACACGAGTTCACAGCATGAGTAGCATAACAGGAAGATGTTATAACGGACAATCTCTGCTACTTGTTATGTCACTGTTGGAACTTGAAATGGGCCAAGAGGTTACCCATGAAATGTGAACAATGTTGTTCGAACTCTTAAGGGAGTGTCAATGTGGCTAAGAACACTTAGCAAATATAGTGTTTACTATTCATTAAAACAAGATGGCAACATTATTAAAAACAGGAGAGTCAACTCAATCCTATGATCTTAATAAAATTATGTGTTGCAGTTTAGTCGTTTCTGTATGCATACACATTTCACAAACACAAATATGATTTTGCGCTTTGTCTCTCTAACAAATAAATTTCCATGTTCCTCAATAGCCTTCATACTCATAATGCTGAAGAATATTCCAGTAGTTGCGGAGTTGCTTAACTGATTTCTGTACCTTTAGCTGCCTTGGAATTCTTGCAATTATAAAGAATACAGAAACGAACATATCTGGTCTTTTTCCCTCAGGCTATATATTCCCAGAAAGCAGATGATGGGCCTGAGAGGGTATACGTATTTCCAGGGCTTCTGCTGACCTGCGCCAAACTGTATTGGCCATTTCACTATATCTCTAACAGCATAAAAAATATTTTTGTGAATTGAGTGGGTAAAAGAAAAGTTCTTTGTAGATTTAGTTTGCATTTTTGATTCCCCCATATTTATAAATATACTTATTTCTCAGGAGACCTGCTTTTTATTGTCGTCTGTCCATTTATCAACTTAACGACTGGAGTCTTACCATTGGTATAACATTTAAAAACATCATGTATTTTAAAAAACATATTTAAGCGATCAAGGCTCTAGGCAGATTTTGAAAGGCAGTGTTTTCGGGGGTCGATATGTTCCAAAACCATTCCCGTCTGTTCTGACAGACTTGCCGTGTTCGTGTCCTACAGCGCAGGGGCCTGTCCCCCCCCACAGCTTCCTGACTCCCGCTGAGGATCAGAGGGAAGTCCGCTGTGGGAAGAAAAGTGCCTTCGGTCTGGTCTGGCAGGCGGAGCGAGGGCTCCTGCAGCAGCTGCCACGGCCGGCTCCGTCTGCGGGGAAGCAGGACCTGGTCAGTGAACGGTTTCACTTACTTGTCATTGACAAAGGAGTACATTAACAATCGCTCATCTATGAACTTCTTCCACTCTGGTTTCTCGTTCGCCAGGTCCCGGTAGTTGTCATTGGACACAATGATCCCATCCGACTCAAAGGCCAGCTTCACGATGAACCGGTCATCGTAGCACACCACCCGCCTGCCCTGCACTCGTCGGGAGGGCGTGAACACCAGGATTTTCTCCTTCTCTAATTTCCGCAGAATTTCTTGATCTGCAAGAACAATCAGGGCAGAATTTCAGGAGTAAGTACATACATAACAGAGGGCAACCTGCACACCATGTGAGCTTTTATGAGAGGAACTGGATTTATGCCATCATTTCATTAGGGATTATGATTTACAGTTTGTAGATGGAACACATTTTTAACTCCCAATATTCTTCCTTGAGGATTGCAATAATAAAGGCTTTAAAAGTAGCCCCCAAAGTAATTAAAAACAATTTGAAACTCTAACAGAATAAAAATCCATGTGCTCAGTGATGTTTTTCATTATGCCATTCTGACAAAGCAGCTGTGGGGCTCAGGTGTGTGCCCCCCCAACCCCCATTTGTCCTTCTGTTTTCTGACTAGTGGAGGTGATGGGGGGAGAGTCTGAGAAGCACTAGCAGAAGTCGCTGGGGTGGCAGGGGGGTGTCTCATGATGTGGAAGGTTCGTGGAGGAGGCAGGGAGGTCAGAACTGTTGTTAGGGACGGGACTGTTAACACGTTTCATGTCCTTTCCCAGGAAACGTGGCAACGAGCACAGCATCGTCCCAGAGCTGGGGCCGCACGAAAGGGGGCGGAGAAGCGACTGCAGGGGAAGCTGCCCGACAGAGTAAGCACAGCTTCTCTTCAGCACTTTGTAACTCGGACTTGCGGAGTGGTTTTGTTTTAAAAAGGTGCTGGAGTTCCTATTTTGATAATTGATAAAAATTCTCTCTCCACCATCCCTCCTTCCTTCTTTGGCTCTTCCACCTCCTGTCTTCCCACCATCGTACATTTGGGCCCAGAATCAGTGGGTCATGATTTAAAAAGAAAAAAACAAAAAACTACTACTCTGTGTTTATTAACTGGAATTGCTAATTTTTAAAAAATCTGTTTTCAGCCACCAGTATGGCATACCTATGCTATGGTGTGTCAAGTGTCACTGGCCACCAGGGTTAAGAATGACCTCTCCTCAAGAAGGTGTCAGTCACCGGACGGGCAAGCCAACTAGGTAATAAGCAAGGGCTGTGGTGGGGATGAACAGGGTCCCGGGGAAGGAACAGAAGAGGGATTAGGCGTCGCTGGCTCTAAAGCTGGCGTATAGATGACATGATGTGCCTGACATGACTTCATCAAGACCAGAACACTGGTTTAGAAAAGCAGCAGAGTAGAATTGGAGGAAGTGTGGGTGTTCGAAGCAGCAAATCATGGGTAAATCTGAGGTTCTGGCATTTTCTATATTTGGCAGTCAGACCTTACTGAGCCTCTGACGCAGTCAGGAGGCTAGAAGTCAGGGAGCTGTCACATAGACAAGCACTTAGCACAGAGCCTAGCAAGCTCTCAACCCCGTTCAACTGAATTTTAACAGGTAACTATTGATCTCTCAATCACAGAAAACCAATACAAACTCAAAAGCTCAGTTTCAACGATGGGATTTGTCATAATTATTTGTGTGTTGCCCTGCTAAACGAGACGTGGTACCTGCCCTCAAAATGTTTCTATTTCCATTAGCAGAACAGGACTTACTCCATAAACGTCTGTAGAATGAGTGCTTGGGGGGTTTAGAGATGGGTCTTCTGAGGTCTTCCCGGTTAGCTGCTGCGCTCGTGAACAAGCCCTGCTACTTTATTTGTGGGAGTGTTACTCATACACGGTACGCCACGACATGATCAGAGAAAGAAGGGTGCTGGCCTAACGGTCAACATCATCTCGCTTAATTTGCTTTTTCTAGTACAGCTAATTTGAGGTAAAATGGACACCCATTAGGATAAATAATCCTAACTTAAGTAGATACAGATTCATTATGGCTAATTCCTAGCACAGCACCTGATAACAAGCTTTGTGCTTGTAAAATTGGTGTTACCTCACTGGAAGAAGCTCGAGTCTGAATCTCTATGGGAGAGCCTGAAAATATGGGTCAAGTTTCCTTTTTTGTACTGTGAAAAAATAATGGACTATTCAATTTACCAGGTTTTATCTGGATGAAGGTTTTAGTTGGACTTATTACCTGGGGGGAGAAAACACCTATGGACCTTTGATCAGCCCTTAGACAAGGCAGGGTTAGGGTGTGACCCCCTCACTCCCTCCCCCCGCCCCCGAACTTAAGCACCGCTTGGAAGCCACGTCTTCTATGTTACATATATTCTATACTATATTCTTAAAGTCAGCTAGAGAGAAAATGTTAGGAAGAAAATCATAAGTGAAACTACGTTCACAGCACCGTATGGTTGTTCAGGGTCAAGTGGAGTTGAACATGGTTTACAAAGTATATTGCATCCTGATGCGTTCCAGAGCCCTGCGTGCTGGTATTTTAAAAAGTAAACTCAGACACACCGGCCACGCCCGTGATCTTTTTCCCTTCTTCTTGGGCTCATCTTCTTTCCATGTCAAGCTTTCCAGTCATTTACATGTATAAATATTGTTTTCTCTTTTTCAATTTATTTTCCACTATTCTTTAAAGTACTCTAAGTTCCTTGAGCAAAATTAGGAAAGGGAAAATACTCAGAAGGAGGGAGAAATAAAACCTCAAAGTCATGAAACTGAGTCAATTACCGTGACTACTTTGGCATATTTCCTTCTAGTCATTTTCTCTGTATTCTGTTCTTGCCATCATCGGTCTATGGATGAACAGGCTTGTGTGCACGTGAGTGCAAACATACACGCACACAATAAAACCTTTTTATGGAAAAGAGCATTTCCTCAGGCCATTAGACATTCTGCCTAAATATTCTAATACATATTCTAACTTCTCGAACCATTCTAGTGAATGTATGGTTTATTTCTATTTTTTTTTTTCTATTTGAGTAATAACGCACTGAATGTCTTTGTGGTTCTAAATCTGCGCCTGTAACTCTGTTTTATTTTCTGAGGACTTAGGGGAACTAGTAGATCCAAGAATATTAATATCTGGGAGCGCCTGGGTGGCACAGCGGTTAAGCATCTGCCTTTGGCTCAAGGCGTGATCCCGGCGTTATGGGATCGAGCCCCACATCAGGCTCTTCCACTATGTGCCTGCTGCTTCCTCTCCCACTCCTCCTGCTTGTGTTCCCTCTCTCGCTGGCTGTCTCTATCTCTGTCAAATAAATAAATAAAATCTTTAAAAAACAAAAAGAATATTAATATCTGAAGACCCAACTGTTTTTTTTTTAGAGAGGTTGTAACAATTTGTTTCCACAGCAGTGAAGGAAGAGCTCCCCCAGGCTTACCAGTTTTTCAATCTCTGCTAATTTGATGGGTGAAATACAAGAGTTGTTTAAATTTGTCATTTTTTTAAAGGATTTTATTTATTTATATGAGAGTGAGAGAGCTAGAGAGCACAAGCAGGGTGAAGGGCAGAGGGAAAAGCAGACTCCCCGCTGAACAGAGAGCCTGAGGGGGGGCTCGATACTAGGACTCTGGGATCATGACCTGAGCTGAAGGCAGACGCTTCACCAACTGAGCCACCCAGGCGCCCCTATATTTGTCATTTCTTGAACTGCTAATGAGGCTGAACTTTTTTCTCTTATTGGGCACCTGCGTTCTGTGAGCTATTCCTACCATGTTACCATTTCTATCCTGGGGAGAGCTCTGTGTGTGTTTTCCTGGTGTGTATGAGCTCTTTAGATGTTAAGGATGTTGATTCTTTGCTTATATTTTTTTTCCCTCTTAGGTAAATAAAAGTTCTTATTTTAAAGAAAACTTCCCAAAATACAGAAGTTTAGATTTTCATGCAATGAAAATTATCTTTTCCTTTGTAATTTCTTCCCAAAATTTGGTAAGGTTTTCCCCCAGCCATTCAAAGACTATTGTTTTTTGGCAATTCTTCAACCACCCGGAATTTACTGTTACATGATGTAAGATAAGGATCTAAATATGTATATTTTTTCTAAGAGTTATCCAATGTCTTGGTGCTCCTGGTGAATTCTGGCACCTTCTTCCCTTTACAGCTTATATGGACTAGGGTCTGCTTCCACAGGTCTAGACTCTACCGTGTCTTGCTTATCTGTTCTTACGCCAGCTCAAGTAATGACTGAAATGATTACTCTTCCCTTCAGGCATGTGCTCTGTGGTCTCTCTCTTTTTGATTTGAAAAGTATAGTTTTCTTCACACAGGTTCCTCAGTTTCTGTTAACGTTGGAGGTGGACAGAGGGGCAGGAACAGTTAACTTCAGCAAAATGTTCAGCAATGTGTCTTTGCCTGAAACTCATACATTTAAAAATTACAAAATACAGACACTTCAATGATGGAGTCCTTTCCTTCTACTTCACCCCAGACAGCAGCCCCCCAGGGTCCTGAAGGTCTGTTTTGAACTATGTTGCTGATTTCATATTACAGAAGGGGAAACAGAACTCCAAGCACGTTGCTCCAATGGCTAGGAAGTGGCAAAACCAAAATTTTAATCTAGGTCTCCTGACTCCTATGCATGTCCCAAAGTCAAAATTTGAAGAAGCTTCCAAATGACAAAAAGAAAACAAAAAACCCCAAACCATTGGTTTATGGAGCAAGGATTACTATTTCCTTAACCTCAGAGTTTGTAAACTCACCAACAACGCTGAGGTCTCACCCCAGAGAATGTGGCAGTCACAGAGACTGAGTGACCAGATGGACATCTTCGTCAGTGCGACATCTGACAGTGTCCGATGACCCACCCAGATACGTCTGAAGCTACGAGCAGACCACTCACAGGGCTTACCTGTAATGAGAGCATCAGGTCGGGACTGCTCTTTTCTCCAAGCTGGAACAAAAACTGTAACATCTTTGTGGCCTCTTTCCAAAAACCAATCCACTGCCAATTTGATTCCCCGGCAGGAAAATACTTCTTTGTTTCCATGGCTGAAAGATGATTTCAGAACACGTAAGACACAACAAAATCTAAATTCAAATTAATTCAAATTTATAAGGAGAATTGATCATCTAATTACAATAGTAATGGACTTCAAATTTAAGATGGAGTTGTACAGCTCAGAGAAACACGGAGAGAACCCAGAGAGTTGAAAATCTGTGAGGAAACATATGAAGATGGGGATCATCACTGTGGGGAGAATAAAGAAAAGTGAGTTTTTCAGTGTCAAGTTTTAGAGGTTAACTAGTCAGAAAGATACAAGCTCTTTTTAATCAGGATGGGGAGAAAAGGAAGGGGTCTCCACCACCGCAAAAACTTCAAATGTGAAAAGTCATCTAGAAAAAAATCTGTAAATGGAAAATCATGTTCACAATGCTTAATCGCCTGTAAGAAACACTTGCTACGTCCTTTAATGAAAAGACACCTGGTTTTAACAATACTGTGTTGGACAAGGATTAATGATGACAAGGGCATTCAAAACTGGATTAAGAAGTTTTAGTGCCGACAAGAAAATGCTCAGATGAAAGTGTAGTCACTCAAATAATTATCTAGCACCAGGCTCCACCTGTGCACTTTAACCTAATAACTCAAAAATAACACTGATTCTAATGTTTTTAAAGAAAGTCTCCTGCTTTGAATGTAACAACTTTTTATTTTTGTATTTTTTGCAGCTTGAACTCCATAATGGAGACCGATATTCTTTACTTCTCAGTGCAAAGGAGGGCTGAATGAACTAAGGTAAGTAAATGCTGTTAATTTTTAGCACAAATCAAATATTATGTGTATTAATGTATTCTAAACCCCTGGGAAGTACTAGAACCATGTACATAATCATTTTAAGGACAAAACAGAATTAGACCAACTTGCTTTGTAGAGCGTGAAGCCTATAAATGCCAACCACATAGACTGTTCACGTTCCATCAAATGTCCGGGGCAAGGTCACAGGTGGACTCAGATGCAGTGGGCATTTTGGAGGGAGGGAAGTGGGGGGCGTTGAGGTCCTAGTTCCTGAGTAAGTCGGGCTACCTGGTGGCCCCGCCAATGCCCCAGCAAATGATACACAGTGATGCTGAGTTTCATAGAAAATACTGAAATCAGTCTTCTGAAAAACTATAGAAAAGACTGGTATCATCACTTGAGAGAATATATATATATACACACACACACACACACACACATATATAATTCCTAAATACAAACATTCACTGAAACCTGACCATATTTTTATTTTGTATTAATGCTTTGAAATCTAAGTGTATTGTGCCTTGCTAGTCATTAATGACATTTGGTTTCCCGAGGCTTGAGCATTTAACTGCTTCTGGCTCTAAAGAGAGGACTGCATCAGCACTTTCTCCCCGGTGGCTTCACTTGAGAAGGGAAATGGTCACATTTGACTCGTTAGAAGATAAGATCTATTTCTGCGAAGAATGTTCACAAAATGTGTGGCAACAGCAAATCCTTTACAATCACGGGACAAAGATCCTCTAGATGCTGAAACAGGTACTATCCCATGAGATACTGACGGTAAAGGTTGTTAGTACCCTCCCCTTGGCCCCACCACCCCTCCCCCCCATCCAACAATACCTCATAGGGAGAAAGCCAGCAAGAGGAAGAAAGGTGTCACAGTGTGAATGATACACAGACACAAAGAGCCCAGGTTTCTCAGTGGGTAGACCAACGCCTATCTCTGACATTGTTATTTGAGAAGAAAATGCCTCCCTCAATTTAAGAAACTGTAGTCAAGTTTTCTATCCTTTGTAGCTAAAGAAAACTTGGAAAGCTCTATGAATATGTATTTTAATGTAAAAACATTAGGAGGACAAAAAAGCATTCAAATAATAGTAAAAAGAATTCACAAGGACGCTATAATAATTGTGAACTGAGTCTCCAAAAGATAATTGGATTAGTAGAAAGAAAGTATTAACTGAATGATGAAGCAGAAAATGCAGTTAAGAATACAGACAACTGGGACAGTCAATTACAAGCTTATCTAATGGACATAAACAAAAACCTGCACAAAATGAGAAAATCATTTCAAATACATGTGGAAGATCTATGAAATTGGCTTTGTACTAGGCCCCAGAACAGATTTCCACAGACAGCAAGAAACTGTATCATACATACAATACTCTTGGATAATATGTTATTACACTGAAGATACAAGGTTCTAGTTCAAAAATCTGTATTGCTCTATACTAGCAAACCTATTTAAAATTTTAACTAAAAAATCCCATTTGTAGGGGTACCTGGGCGGTTCAGTCAGTTAAGCAGCTGACTCTTCATTTCAGCTCAGGTCATGAGCTCAGGGTCCTGGGATAGAGCCCCGTGTTGGATTCTGTGCTCAGCAGGAAGTCTGCTTCAGGATTCTCTCTCTTCCTCTGCCTCCCCTCCTTGCTTGCCTCTCTCTCAAATAAATAAGTCTTAAAAAAATTATCCCATCTGTGAAAGTAACAAAAACTAAAATCTAAAGAGGAAAAGATAGACAAGAGCTTTATGGAGCAAACCAAAATGGAAAGCCTGTATTGAAGGGCATAAGTGAGGATTTGAATGAAAGGAACAATAATATACCATTTTCATGGATGGTGAGACTGTACATATGATGATGGCAATTCTCAGATTAATCTGAAATTCCAATAAAAGTCCTCAAAGGGAATTTTAGGAAACCCGAGAGGCTCATCCTAAAATTACTATGGGAAAACAAAAGACCAAGAATGGTTAAGCAGTATTGAACGAAAGAGGAGGAACTTTCCTGTTAGTTGTCAATGTGTAGTATAAAACTACAGAAATCCAGTCAAGGTTATATTGGTACAGGCAAAGATTAAAAAACAAAATATACAACAGAAGAGTGACCTGAAGGTAATACATGTGTATAAGTGACATTAGAAATTAATGTAGATGGACCATTTAACATGGTCCTCGGGTAACTGATTATTTATATGGAAAACAATTGTATTTTTATCTCCTACCATACACAAAAATAAATTGTAAATCAAAGATTTAAATATGAAAAATACTGTAAAGCTTTTAAAAGAAATTATAGGACACACAGACATCAGGATGGCGAAATACTGTTGTTTTTTTCCAAGATTGTATTTTAGAGCGTGTGCGAGCAGGGGGAGGGATAGAGGGAGAGGAAGAAAGGATCTTAAGCAGACTCTGTGCTGAGCACAGAGCCCTATGCAGGGTTCCGTGTCATGACCCTGAGATCATGACCTGAGCTGAAACCAAGAGTAGAGGCTTAACTGACTGAGCCATCCAGGCGTCCTGATGGGGAAATACTTCTTAAAGAAGACACACAACCATGTGCTATCAAGAAGACTGATAGATTTGAGTACATAAAGCTTTATGCCAAAGAATAAACAAAAATGCCGTAGATTGGAACAAGGTACTTACAATGTATAGGACCAAAGAAAAGGCTGGTACTCACAAAGTATTCCTATACATTGAGAAAGGTTAACCGTTTTAAGGCAAAAGATATGAACACTGAATTCACAGAAGAGGAAACCCAAATGACCAACGAACATATGAAAAGATGCTCACTAGTGAAGACATGCAAATTAAAGCCAAAAATGAGACACCACTTCACACTCATAAGATTGGAAAAAATAAAGTCTGCAAACACCAGATGTTGCCAAGGATGTGTGAAAGTAGAAACTCATACATTACAGGTGGGAGTGTAAATTGGTATAACTATTCAGGAGAACAATTTGGCAGTACTTTATAAAGTTGAAGGCGTGCTTTCTCTAAAACATAGTAATTCCATATCCAGGTATAGTAACACCCCACACTAATATGGAATCGGGTTCAATGCAATTAGCGATTGGCTCTCATGCTTGACCCAGACTGGGAGCTCACGTGGGGGCAGGGAGAGGCAGGCGAGTGTGCATGTGTAGAGCGGGTCTTTGAGTCTCTGACACTTTCCCAGCCGACCTTCTCCTTATCAGACCAAAGAAATGAGTGCTAACCACGAAATCCCTGGAATGGTTGCTGTTGCCTTGGAAGTGCCTCCCAGCTCCCAAGGCCCAGAATCATCCGCAGAAATATTAAAAGCCCAAGCAGATAAATGACAGGTGGTTCCACACTGCAGACGGGACTTCTACAGACTAGGAGAGCTTTAGGAGACTGAAGCTGATCTCCCCTTAGGGAGGCACGTTGACGGATGTGTGTCCTCATACGTGCTGGATGCAGTACTTGTAGGAGGTTCTGATAAAGAATTATAAAAACAGGACGTCAGAGCAGCCACACAGTAGTTCCTGGTGCAAATGAACTGTGTGTTGAGTATTTACTAAAATAAGTAGGATGATGTTTAAGAACTGAAGTTTTAATTCCATATAAATAGAGAAGAAAATTCATTATAGTTCTTTAGTCACTTACGGGCTATGTCTGCATGCATTTTCTCGGTAGTAAAAATAGCTAATTCTATATTTATGAATTGGCATGTTCCCTTGGGCCTTGATTTCTTTTTCATTTCAACAATTTGGCGATAAAGATGGTATACCTCATGTGAGTCCTTCCAATGCTGAATTTGTTGGAAGATGTGTGGCCACCTCTGATTAGGTAAGAGACCCTGAATGTTTGCTAAAACATGTCCTTTTGACTCCGTGGGATTGGGTTCCCAGGGAAAATTCCACACTAACTCTGCAAAAATTCTGAGTTCCTATATAATACAGGCTCAAAGTTCGCATGTGATTCACCACTGGCTTTAAAGGTAGAAGAATATAAGAGGTCTATCAGCAGGTACCTTTCCTAAAAGGCTTATTGTACTCTGTCATGTTTGGAATAAGCATGCTTATAAAAATCCTGCTTTGCAATGACCAGAGAAAGGCTCATCTGATGTAGGCAAATTGGTTTATTTATAGGGATTTTTTGAAAAACCCTATTTAAAAGGATTATTGGTATCTCTGAATACCAGGAAATAAATAAAAGAATGAACCCGGACAGCCACAAAGAATGAATTAAGAAACTCTAGGCTTCTTTCTCCTGGTTCCCAAGCCTTCTCGCTATTGCTGCTTCTCCCCCTACTCCCCCTTCACCTTCTTTGCCTGGGATGGAGAAGAAAGAGACGATGACTTTTTGGCTGGATATTTGCCAATGGCTTTAGGGTCTGAGAACAACTTCTCTGTGGAAGAGGGAGACTTGCCAGCCTTACTTGAATGTTGTGATGTGAGTGCTACCTCCAAGATCCCCTACGTTCAACATGCAAAGCATAGCCTGGGAAGCAGAAATGATGACGAGGAGGAAAAAGGAGTCTTGAGAACTTGGATAAGAGACTGTTCTGGACTGAGTGCATCCGGTTGGCTGAGAGTTGCCCTGACACCTTGGAAGAAAGGGAAACAAAAGACATCAGCCTACCACGCGGTATATGGAGCCACGCAGACCAGCCTTTCGTCTCAGCATGAGGACGTCAGGCTGCTCCGACTCCAATGCCTGTTAGAAGTTACCCAGGACCGCGGGGTGGACCGGATGTGGAAAGAGTCTACGTGTCCTCTCCTAGCTGATACTGTCCGTCTTACAGGTATTTTCCAGTGCTCTGGAGACGCTGTGAAGACGCACCAAGGTCCTCTACAGCGTGTTTCCAGTCCTACGGCCCTACGCGTGAGGGTGGATACTGGCTGCGAGCCCGCTCGGCTGTCTGACCTGTCTGCGGGCCCCTCCTCTGTGAGGCACTGCTGGGGGCAGTCCTTGAACTCTTTCTGCAACAGGGGACCTGGGCGAAGCTGCAGGGCTGCTGCTGGAGGAGTCCCCAGGGGTTGCTCGTCAGTGATTCACGGAAGCACTTTCTAAACCAAGGCAGGGGGCAGACCCGAATAGACTCGTAATCCCCTTCACGGTTTTGGCAGCCTTGCTAGGGGATTCAAGCACGAGGAAGAGACGGGGTACTTGGATGGGAAGCGTACCCAGTTCCTCAGGGACTGGCTTTGGGAAAGATGCTTTCCCAGAGTTTTGGGAAAAGATAGAGAAGGGTAAAGGCAAGAAGAAACTCAAGACTGCAGAGTTACCAAACCTTATAAAGGTGTCTTTTTCATTTCCTGTCGTTTCTTGTGGATCCTAGAGCAATGTTATTCTGGAATTTCTATTGTTCTTTTCATGTTTCACCCAGGTCCAGAAATACGCACACGTTGTGGGTATCTCCAGATAACCTTTCCCCTGTTCTTTCACCTGCGAGGCTCCTGAGTGGATCTGAGGTAACCTCTTGTCTCCAATCCTGTTAATCTGTTGCGAAGAGACCTGCTGTATAAAAGAAGGGCTACCCTATTCTGTACTCCAGGTATTTTGTAACTTCTGGCAGACAAGGCATCTGAGTTGGTAAATACGTGCTAGGGAGCTGCCGGGCTATGGGCCAAAGTTTGAAGAAGAGAGACTTTAGAACATCAGTGGCAACTAATAAACCACAAGGGAAACTAACTGCGGAATTATTAGTCATTGCAACTTCCCCAACAGATCCTGTAATTCATTGTACAGCTTGTACCAGACAGCAAGATGAAATTAATTTGCAGACCACGCTGCAGAAAGGGCTACTGAGTTGGCTAGGGTTACTGAAGCCCTGACACTTCTACGGAGGGACTCTAACTCAGACAAGAGCAACTCCCTGTGAACTAGAAACTGGAAACCAGGGAGAACTAAAACAGAGATTATTTTGACAAACATATTCTTGACTAAGACTTTCACTATTCTAACTTTGCACTCTGTACATGTCTAACACAACTATCTTCAATTTGAAAAGTACATAAACACAATATATACTTCCCAATGGAGAACTGCAGTTTACTTGCTTATTAATGTGTCATTAGTCACCTATGATTTATGGGTTATAAAGGCATATTTTGTACTACAGAGAAAAATTCAGGGAAGTACATATTTTCATGTAGTTTGCTTCAAAACAGGACCTAGAAGAGGGGGACAATGGGCCAGCCATTCCATCAGCCATATCTAGGAAAGAATTTCCTATATAACACTTCCTTAAGTTATATATACACATATCATTAACTGGGTTAGCCAAAGGATGGGAAGGGTTATTTTAAAATTATAAGTTGTCATTGAGTGGTAGACATGAGGAGTAACCGAAAACATGGAGAAATCTAAAAATGGAACAAGGCATCTATTACAGGGGACTGCCTCTTTTCTGTTCTTTTGATGGCACTGAAAAAGGAAAACAAAGGAGTCTTAATTATCTTTGGTTTGAATATGTGCTTTGAATTAACATATTACCTACCCTGCTTGTAAGGAACGTTGGAGGTACGGGGAGGAAGACGGGGCAGTGAGGAGCCTGAGCGCACCTCCTCCCCGGGGCATGCTGCCGCAACCCCTCTAGGTGACGCAACTCCCACTGAGATGAACGGAGACCAGAGAGGGGAACACCACATGGAGGAGGGTAGGAGGAGAAGAATCCTGTCTCCTCTCCTAAAAGGTCAGCACACTGTATCACTTAGCTGGAGACCCAGCAGAGAACCAGCAGTTTGAAAAGTGTCTGGGGTACATGTGAAGAAGATGATATACTAATTTTGGACATGGGCAGAGGGGGCAGGGATCTGAAGGTGCTGCTTCTTGCCCTCCTTCATTCTAGCTGGCTCAGAGTTTGCTGGAACCAATTCTGACATCCCCTGAGGACTCACCCCACCCAGCAGACAGCCCTGGTCAAGACTGGCACCTCCTCCATAGTAACTTTTTCCCTGGGGATGGGGCCATTAGTTCCATCAGCCAACGTACCTACACTGGCTGCGGCCAGACCTCTCAGAGGCAAGTCCTGCCACTCATGTGGCATAGGTGGTCCTTCCAGACAGCTGAGCTGAGGGCCAGTTCTGCCCCCCAGAGCACCCACAGGAGTTGTGCACAGTGCTGCCGGGCACCACAGAACAGCCATACATAAGGCCGCTACCTGCAAGACCAGGAGATGTGGCTGACCTCATATGCAGTAACAACACAGGCAAAATGGAGAGCTAGAGAAATATCCAAAACCTCAGATAAGGAGCTAAACAAAACGGAAGTAACCAAAGTAAATGATCATAAAACTGCTCATTGGACGAGAGTCTCCAGAGTACATGAACTAAGGGAGAACTTCAACAAATAAAGAAGAACCAGTCAAAGCTGAGGAATAAAATGACTTAATGAAAACCACACTAGAGGGAAGCGGCAGCAGATCAGAAGATGCAAAAGATCAGTGAGTTGGAAGACAGGTAATAAAAAGCAGCCAAGTTAAGCAGCAAGAATTAAAAATAAGTGGATAGGTTAAGGAATCTCTGGGACATCAAGTGTACTAATGTTTGCATTATAGGGGTCCCAGAAGGGATAAAAGGGTAGAAAACTTACAAGAAAGAATAGCTGAAAACTTCCCTAATCTGGGAAAGGAAACAGACATCCAGGTCCAGGAAGCAAAGAGAGCCCTAAACAAGATGAACCCAAGGGGGTCCACACCAATTAAAATGTCAAGGAGCATATTCAAAGCAGCAAGAGAAGAGAAAACTGTTACATTGAAGGCTATCAGTTGATTTTTCAGCAGAAACTTAAGGGGAACAAGGTACAGTCAAGCATACTCTAGCTGGAAAGACTGTCATTCAGATTTGAAGGAGTGACAGTTTGGCACACAAACAAAAGTCAGAGGAGCTCATCATCACTAAACCAATCTTTCTTACAAGAAATATTAAAGGGACTTCCTTAAGTGAAAAGAAAAGATAAACTTCACTGGTAAAAGCAAACATAATGGTAACATCTTATAAAACTAGTACAAAGGTTAAAAGACAAAAGTAGTAAAATTAATTATATCTATAAAAATCAGACGGGTTCAAAGATGTAAAATATAACAAACGTAAAACATGGAAAGGGAATAAAAATGTAATCTTTTAGAATGTGTTCAAACTTAAGTGACCAATTTCATATAGACTGCTCTATACTTAGGATGTCCTGATAATCACCAAAAACCTGTAATAGATACACAGGAACAGAGAAAGCCAAACATTACACTAAAGAAAGTCATCAATCCCGGGGCGCCTGGGTGGCACAGCGGTTAAGCGTCTGCCCTCGGCTCGGGGCGTGATCCCGGCGTTATGGGATCGAGCCCCACATCAGGCTCCTCCGCTGTGACCCTGCTTCTTCCTCTCCCGCTCCCCCTGCTTGTGTTCCCTCTCTCGCTGGCTGTCTCTATCTCTGTCGAATAAATAAATAAAATCTTAAAAAAAAAAAAAAAAACTCATCAATCCCAAGCAATGAGCAAAAGAAAGCAACAGAGAAGTATTATAAAAACAACCAGAACACAATGACCAAAAGGGCAAATGGCAATAATTACATCCCTATCAATAATTACTTTATATGTAAATGAACTAAAAGCTCCGATCAAAAGGCACAGGGCCACTGAATGATAAACTGATCTCTATGATCCTAAAAGCAACTCACTTCAGACCTAAAGACACATACAGACTCAAAATGAAGGGAGAGAAAAACATACACTATGCAAATGGAAGTGAAAAACACTTGGAATAATATTTATATCAAGCTAGACTTTAAAACAAAGACTGTAACGAGACAAAGCACATTACATGATGATAAATCAATCCAACAAGAGGATATAGCAATCGTAAATATCTATGTTCTCAACATAGGAGTGCCTAAATACATAAAACAAATATTAACATATTAACAAACACAAAGCAAAACTGACAGTGACATAAGGGAATTCAACACCCCACTTCCATCAGTGAGTAGATAACCCAACAGAAAATCAACAAACAGTGGCTTTGAATAACAGACCAGCTAGAACTAAAAGATACAGACAGAACATTCCCTCCAGAAAGAGAATACATGTATTCTTTTTAAGCACACGTGGAACATTCTCCAGGGTAGATTACACATAGGCCACAAAACAAGTCTCAACAAATTTAAGATTGGAATCAAACATCTTTTTTGAGCACAAGGTTTGAAAAAAATTGGAACACAGGGAATAAGCATGGGGAATAAAATTCTGCATTTCTATAGAATAACTAGCAGAAAGAGAAATTAAGAAAACAATCTCATTTACAACTGCATCAAAAAGAATAAGAGATGAAAAAACTTATTCTGACATTGATAAAGGAACTGAATAAATATCATTAAAATGTCCATACTACCCAAAGCAATCTTCAGATTCAATGCAAGCCCTAGCAAAATACCAGTAGTATTTTTTTACAGAGCTAGAACAAGTAATTCTAAAATTTGTATGGAACTGCTACCAACGACCCCGAATAACCAAAGCAATGTTGAGAAAGAACAGCACAGCTGCAGGTGTCCCAATGCCAGATTTCAAGATACATTACCAAACTGTAATAATCAAAAACAATACGGTACTGCCACAAAAACAGACACAGAGATCAATGGAACTAAACTGAGAGCCCAGAAACAAATCCACATTTCTATGATCAATTAATCTATGATGAGGGAGGCAAGAATATACAACGAGGAAAAGACAGTCTCTTCAATTAATGGTGCTGGGGAAACTGGACCATTGACCCCCTACACAAAAAAACCCCCAAACCTCAAAATGGCTTAAAGACCTAAATGGAAGTCCTGAAATCCTAAAACTACTAGAAGAAAACTTAGGCCATGATCTCCTGGACATCAACCTTAGCACTATTTTTCTGGACCCGTCTCCGAGACAAGGGAAACCAAACCAAACTAAACTGGGAATACACCAAGCTAAAAAGCTTTTGCACAGCAAAGAAAACCATTAACAAAATAAAAAGGCAACGTATGTGATGGGAGAAGATATTTGCAAAATGATCTGATAAAGAGTTACTATCCAAAATATATAAAGAACTCACACAACAAAACAAAAACACAACTCAAAAGCCCCAAAAACAATCCAATTAAAAAATTGGCAGAGGATCTAAACAGACATTTTTCTAAATAAGAAATAGATGGACAAGAGATACATGAAAAGATGCCTAACCACTAATCATTAGGGAACCGCAAATCAAAACCATAGATATCACCTCAAGCGAGAATGGTTAGTATCAAAAATGCAAGAAATAACAAATGTTAGAGAAAAGAGAAGCTTCAAGCACTACTGGTAGGATTATAAACTGATTCAGCCACTATGGAAAACAGTATAGATGTTCCTCAAAAAATTAAAATAGAAATACTATACATTCCAGTAATTCCATTTCTGGGTATTTACTCAAAGAAAAAGGAAACACTAATTTGCAAAGACAGATGCACCCCTATGTTTACTGCAGCATTATTTACAACCGGGAAGCAACCTGTCTACCAGTAGAAGAATGGATAAAGATGTGGTGTAGGTAATGCAATGGAATATTACTTAGCCTTAAAAAGTATGATTTCCTGCCATTCATGAAAACATGGATGGACCTAGAGGGCATTATGCTACCTGAAATAAGTCAGACAGAGAAAGACCAATACCACATGGTTTCATTTATATGAGGAATCTAAAAAAGAAAACAAAATACCAAAACAAACATACAATGATAAGAATTAGACTCATAAATACAGAGAACGAATTGGTGGCTGCCAGGGGAGAGGGGGAAAGGGGACTAGTTGAAATAGGTGATAAGGGATTGAGAGGTACGGACTTCCCATTATAAAATAAATAAGTCACAGGGGTAGAAAGTACACCTTAGGGAATATAGTCGATAATATCTTAATAACTTTTATGATGACAAATGGTAACTACACTTACTGCGCTGAGCATTTTCTAATGCATATAATTGTTGAATCGCTATGTTGTACACCTGAAACTAATACAGTATATGTCAACTACAATAGAAATGAACAAAATGGTGAACTTATGAAAAAAAAAATACTTGGAAATTGCAGGTGATTTTTACTCTCGTTTTGACATTTATGTAGCAAGTCTATTACTTATATGATCCAAGGAAAGCTATTCTTAAAACAATCTTTCTGTAACTCATCTAAAATCTAATTATAAATACCTAGAATGCCGTACTCGTAATACATTAGCACAGCTACTTATTACAGTACTTGTAATACTAGTTATAATACCAGCACTACTCAATGGGGATGGCTCTTCACGAGTCAGCCAATATGGTGAAAATGCATCATCTTTGGGATTAGCTAGGAGTTTAGGTAGTTTCTTTACCACTTTTGTGTGTGACCATGGTGAGTTACTTGCTTGGAACCTCAATTTTCTCATGTTTAAAATGGAGATAAACCCACGAACCTTGCAGGTGAGAGAGCAACAAGTCCGCGCGTGCGGTGCCCTGCACACGGAGGGCAGCAGCTATCAGGGCCTTCACTCTCTCCTGACCCTGCAGTCCTGACTTGTGGAAGATGGAAAAAACTTGCTTTGGAATGAAAATGAAGCCAATAAAATAAATCTTTATTAGCTTTAATCTCACCACTGATAGTAAGTTGTGATTTTGTGAACAATATATTTGATGTCTGGAGATCACTACACTGTTTCAGTTTTCAAAAAGAAACCAAAAAGTAACCAAGGCCATCAGAGGACTGAAAAGACAACTGCCTTCTTTATAACCTTGTATCTATCATTTTTTATTTAAGTCAAAAATATGGCCTGTAAGTATGCTCTATTCTCCACTGGAAGGCCCAAGGATGAAACTCCAGTGGCTTTAATGGCCGTTATTACATGAAGCTACCTGGAAGAAGGCAAGTTCACAGGCTTCTCAGTCAAGTGGCTACAATGAAAAATTTAAGAGCCAAAGACAGCCCTTTAAACCAGAAAACTGTATTTGAATCTTTGGCACAAAGTCCTTCAAGTTTAGATTTAGTTTCATTCCACTACAGGAAGTCAGGGTGCACTGGACATTAATTACAGAGTCACTGTAATGTGCTAAGAACACTAATAAAAATATTGAACACTAAATTATTAATAGATCCAGGTGCTCTTCAAATATTTCATTACTTGATATTTTTTCCCCTCAATTTTTAGGCCTGATCATACATAAACCATGTTGGACATATGAAAATATTTTAAAGAACTCTTTAAAAAATGGCTTTAGACCTTCTTCACTAATGTCTTTTTTAATGTTTTATGATTGTTTAAAAGAAATTCTCACATCTTTCCTATGTTCCTTAAATAGGGAGAAAGGAGTACAGCTGGATATAATCCTGAATATGGAAATAAGAGAAAATTTTGCTATCATTGTAGTCTAAATTTTAAACTGTATGATAATGTATAATGAAATGTGCTACCTTATGGGAATCCAAAATTTTCTTTTACACTGAAGGCTCCTACAATTCAATGACTGATGTCTATTTTGTCACTCTAATAGCTGCTCAGATTTATGATCTCTGATCTTTTTTCCAATACACCAAGAGCACTTTGAAGCTAAACCTAGGTGTTAGGATGCTAAACACTGAATGTACCACCAGAAACTAAATCTATGCTCCCTTGTTGGAGATCTTTTAATCAGTGTCCATCAAGTTGTGTTTAAAACTTCCACACTGTGGCTCAGAGACACTTCTAGACAGCAGGGAAGGGAATTTTTAAGTGGAAACAAAGCCCACCTTTATCACACAATTCAAACAGGATTCTGATTTTGTCTATTTTAAAAACATGTTTCCAAGATTTGCAGGATTATACCGCTTAAAAAAAAGTCTGAAAAGTCACCAATTTACAATAATGAAAATATATGAAATGTAAAAGAGTTTACGATCACTCTCCACTTGGGTATGGACAGAACAGCAGTGCAGCAGTGGGGTCAAGACAGTTCCGAGAACAGAACAACGTAAGGAAGAAGGAAAGGGGAAAGACTGTGTTGACCTTATAAGGACCACAATTTGAAGCCAAAACTGATAATAGGAAGTACATCCAGCTAATCCTGATCCAAGTGGGTCATTAGTCTAAAGATGTTGAAGAGAACATATCTGTTAAATAGGCATAAAAATGTCTTCAATTTCAGCAAAAGTAGAAAACAGACCCTAATCATGTTTTCCTATTTTTATAACTGGGCAACATTTCCCATTTCTTATAATTGGTAGCACTACAAGGGGATCCGTAATTAACTTCATTCATACGTAATGGGATTACTCCTGTTGCTGATTCCTAGGTTACGGGTTAAGCACACTGGAGAGAACAGGAAAGTTTACTGACCACTGGCCTATTAAAATTCATGGTTGATGACGACCAGAATTGTGAATTTAGGATTATAAAGAGATGTAGTGGAGTATTGCTAATATTTGTCTTTGTCGTGCTCCATACTAACTAAAAACAGAAAAAACTAGTCATGATTGTTTCTTTTTGTAGTCTCTAAGGACTTTCTTCAAAACAGTAAGAGCAATGGGACACGGCCGACTAACCTGTAAGTAATACCTAGGATACTCACCTAGGGGGAAATTAAGCTGTCCTTTAGTTAATGGGAAGCCCCAATTAGGCTAGGGCATAAAAAGCATTCCACTGAGAGGCTATCTAATAGAAATATAATGTGAACCACATACATAATTTTAAATGATCTAGCATGGTGCATTTTTAAAAGAAAAAAAGTAAAAAGCAGTTGAAATTAATTTTAGTAATATTTCATTTAACTCAATTTATCAAAAATTATCACTTTAAGACATAACCAACATAAAAGTTATTGATATATTTCACATACTTTTTCAAAATGTGGTATGTATTTTATATTATCTCAATTTGGACTAGATCCATTACAAGAGCTCAAAGACACTGGGGCCAGTAGTCACCATGTTGGACCGCAGAGGTCCACTGCACAGAATTTTTTATTAATTTTTGTTCAAAACCAAAACCAAATTTGAATGAGCTCTCATTGTGTAAATCAAACAAGTGTGGACTAGGTGTCCAGGAGGATTTTATTAATGATATATTGGGGCTGTACTTAAATGCTAAACAGCACTAGGACAGCAAGTCCACCAAATAACTGAAGGCAAATTTTAGAGCTTAGCTAAAATGACCTTCAATATTCTAATTTACATTGAAACGAGTTCTCAAGTTCGCAAAGCCTCACAAACCAGACTGGAAACATGAAAGCCTTTGTGCGTTTAAAAGATCAGATGCTAAATCCCATTATATAGATTGTTAAACTCTGCTTATTTTATAAATTTATGGGTTTACCCCACTAGTCTTGATATAAACAAAATTTATCACAAGTTACATATTTTCTCTGCTCATACTCTAAAATCTGTATCTGATTTCTGTTCAAACTTTCATTGATCCCCGTGGAATGTTCGTATACACCCGTTAACACAGATCTGTACTAACACCAGCTGGTTCCTACCACAAGCCTTTCTTGGGTGTGGAGGTAGAAATGGTTATTTTCTCCATTCCCCGCTGTTTGGTACACAAAAGCAATGAATATTCTTAGTTCATCTTTTTTTCCAGTTTTTTTCCAATTTAACCTTTGCATGTACTTTAAAATATAAGAAGGTCTCCTGGTCTGCAATCTTAGTGCTAAAATCCTCTAAATTTCTCTACACAGTGAATTTTCTTCTTCTTTTTTTTTTTTTTTTTCAGATTTTATTTGCAAGAGAGAGCACAGCAGGGAAGGTGGGGGGAGGGGCAGAGGGAGAGGGAGAAGCAGACTCCCCACTGAGCAGGGAGCCCAATGTGGGGCTCGATCCCAGGACCCTGAGATCATGACCTGAGCTGAAGGCAGACACTTATCTGACTGAGCCACCCAGGCGCCCCACAGTGAACTTTTTAAAAGACATATTTGATATGCCACTCTTCCCTTGCTTAAATTCTTTTGGTGGCTCCTTATCATTATCAGAGAGGCAATATAAGCATGGATCCTACTGGCCAAAAGTGGTCCACCTGAGATTATTAGCAAAGAAAAGATTTATCCTAATACTCTGAACAAACGTGCAACAATAACGCCCATCTACTAGTCAGGAGATCTGATCTAAATCCAGAAATCTTGGTTCCCTAAGACAGACGACTTGCCATGATTGGGGGAAGGGGTGGGGAGGAGTTTCAATAATTCGCTCATATCAGAAAGAGAAGAGTGGTGTGCCTAGTTTTCACTCTATTACCGAAAGGAGGATCTGTGGTACGTCGTCACGTAGAGGGAGTGATGAGGCTCTGGGTTCTTTCTTGTTTACTACTCGTGTAATGGGTAGAAGCTAAGGTAAAATGTAGAAATAGAGTTAATTTAATGAAGTCAGGTGACCAGGTCATGGAAGCACCGTGAACAAGTCAAGTACTAGAGTTGGGAAAGTGGCAGAAGAGGAGGGTCCCGAGCTCAGCTTGACCCACGGACACACCAGCAGCTACCTCCACATAACAAACTCTGAAAATGACCTGAAGACTGACAGAACAGACCTTTCACAGTTAATCCTAAGACGGAAGATTTACTGCAGAGGGAAAGAGGGGTGGAGCCTGGTTAGGAACCAAAGCTCTGGTGGGAATAACCACAAACAGAAGAGACATCACGAGCAGGGAGAAGCAAGAGGATCGGACCCCACGCCGGGTACCCATGGCATCAGGGACCTGCACTGGGAAGATGAGCCCACAGAACATCTGGCTTTGAAAACCAGTGAAGCTTAACTTCAGGAGGTTTAAAAATCATCAGGGCTCAACTCAGGGAACCAAAAAATCAGTGGGCTTATTAATGTCAGAAGAGCCAGAGGACAACAGGAAAGAAACTGAGTCCCTGCCCCTAAAGAGCCAGAGTGACCAGCAACCCCACAGCGACATAGCATCATAACAGCGGTTTGAAGAGTGCCTGGGCTGTACACGGAAGAGGTTTATTGACTATCTGAGAAGGTATGATGGAGGGAGGGGCAGAGACCTGCAAGAGATTTCTCCAAGAACATAAGTGCTAGCAGATGCCATTTTTCATCCCCACCCTGCTCAGCCCAGATAGCCAGATGCTTGTAGTAGTCAGCCCTGTCAACTCTCCATCTACCTCGTTAGCACCACAAACCCTGCCCTGGCATTCCCCTGCGGCCCTGTCCCATCTAATCCACCCATTGTGGCAGGCATACCTCCAAAGCAGCTCTTGCCCCAGCCCCCCACCCCCTGTAGGCAACCCTAAAGGGACCAGCACCACTGCAAAGTGACTCCTGCCGAGGGAGGGAGAGACGTCCCTGTACACCAGTACACCCCCAGTTCCAGCAGCCCAGCCTCTTAGCTGGCTGCATAGGGAGGAAGCCCTGCCCTTCTGTGCGCCTGCAGATGTGGCAGAGGGGCTAACTGCAGACACCTAGTCTGACTGCTGGCCTGCCTATAACCCAACCATGGCAGTGGCCTCAGGCCTCTCAACAGCCCTGGGACCAAACCCTGCCCAGTATTCCCACACCAGGCAAAGTGGGTCATTGTAGCTTCCTAGGCTGAAAGCAATCACAGATTAGCCACAACAGCAGGGAAAACGCAGCCCACACAGGGCACCACAGGACCTCTCCTACACAAGACCGTTACAAGACCAGAAGACATAGCTGACCTACCTAACACACAAAAACAAATATAGAGTTAGACGAAATGAGGAGACAGAGGAATATGTCCTAAATGAAAGAACAGGACAAAATTACAGTAGTAAAAGAGTGAAATGAAATGGAGATAAGCAATATGCCTAATAAAGAATTCAAAGTAATATCCTAAAAGAGACTCGCTAACTTGAGAAGCGTGGATGATCTCAGAACTTATAGAAAGAAGTAGAAAATATAAAAAAGAGCCTGTCAGAGCTGCAGAATTCAGTAATGGAAGTAAACAATACACCAGAAGGAATAAATAGATTAGAAGACACTGAACAACAGATCAGTGATCTGAAAGACAAGGTAATGGAGAGCAACCAAGCGGAATAGCAGAAAGAAAAAATTAATAAAAAAATGAGAGTAGTTTAAGGAAATTCAGCAACATCACCAAGTGTAATAACATTTGCATTACTGGAGTCCTGGAAGGAGAAGAGAGAGAAAGCAGGGGGCAGAAAACTTATTAGAAGAAAATAGCTGAAATTTTCCCTAATCTGGGGAAGGAAACAGACATCCAGATCCATGCAGCAGAGAGAGACCCCAACAAGATGAACCCACATTGGTCCACACCAAGACACATAATAATTAAAATGGCAAAAAGTGGTAATAAAGAGGGAATTTAAAAAGCAGCAAGAGAAAAGAAAAGAGTTATATACAAGGGGCATCCCATAAGGCTATCAGCTGATTTTTTAGCAGAAACTCTGCAGGCAACATAAAGTTTTGCAGGAGTGGCTGAAGGGAAGCAAAGAATCTCTACAACCAATAACACTCTACCCAGCAAGATTATCATTTCAGAGTAGAAGGAGAAAGAGTTTCACAGATAAACAAAAATTAAAGTTCATCACCACTAAACCAGCCTTACAAAAACCATTAGAGGAGTCCTTTAAGTGAAAAGGCCACAACTAGAAGAAAATTATGGAAGAAAACAACTTCACAGGTAAAAGCAAATATATAGTACAGGTAGGAAATTAATCACGTATATAGCCAGTATGGAGGTTTGAACACAAAAGTAGTAAAACCAATTGTATCTACAAAAATTAGTCTAGGGATACAAAAAATAAAGATGTAGAATACGACATCTATATATAAAATATGGTGGGGGGGATAAAAATTTAGTGCTTTTAGAATATGTTCGAACTTAAGTGACCATTAACATAGTCTGTTAATACACATAAGATGTTAAATGTCAACGCAATGATAACCACAATTCAAAAACCATTTATAAGAACACAAAAAATAAAGAGAAAGGAATCCAAGCACAACGCTAAAAAAAGTTATCAAACCACAAGGGAAGAGAGCAAAAGACGAAAGGAACAGAGAAGAACTAACAGCCAGAAAACAATGAGGAAAATGGCAGTAAGTACATACCTGTCAATAATTACTTTAAATGTAAATAGACTACATGTTCCAATCAAAAGCCATAGGTTGAGTGAATGATAAAAAGCAAGACCAATCTCTCTGCTGCCTGTAATGCTCACCTAAAGACACATACAGACTGAAAGTGAAGGGGGAGAAGAACACACACCATGCAAACGGAAGCAAAAAAGAAGCAGGGGTAGCAATACTTACATCAGACAAAAGAAGACTTTAAATCAAAGACTGTAGCAAGAGACAAAGGGCACTACATAATGATAATGGGATCACTCCATAAGAGGATGTAACAATTGTTAAGTATCTATGTTCCCAACACAGGAGGACCTAAATATATAAAGCAAATGTTAAGGGAGGGCATAAAGGGAGAAAATGACAGTAATTCAGTAATAGGAGACTGTAACACTCCCTTACATCAATGGATAGATCACCCAGACAGAAAACCCAACAAGGGAAGAGTGGCTTTGAATGACACATTCGACCAGATAGACCCTAAAAGATACAGAGAAAACATTTCCTCCAAAAAGAGCAGAATACATGATTTTTAAAGTGCACACAGAATGCTCTCCAGAACAGATTACATGACAGGCCACAAAACAAGTCTCAATAAATTTAATAAGACTGAACTCATACCAAGCATCTTTTCTGACCACAACTGTATAAAACTAGATCTCAATTACAAGAAAATCTGGAAAGAACAAGAATGCACAGAGACTCAAAAATGTGCTACTAAACAATGAATAGGTCAACTGAAATATTAAAGAGGAAATTAAAAAAATACAAGGAGACAAATGAAAATGAAGACAAATGGTCCAAAATCTTTGGGACACAGAAAAAGCCAGGGTAAGAGGCAAGTTTATAGTAATACAGGTCTATCTCAAGAAAAAGAAAAATCTCAAATAAACAACCTAACTTTACACCCAAAGGAACTAGAAAAAGAAGAACAAACAAAACCCAAGGCTAGAAGGAAGGAAAGATTATAGCAGATATAAATGAAACAGAGACCAAACAAACAAAAAACAATGAAACCAAGAGCTAGTTCTTTGAAAAGATAAAGAAAGCTGATAAACCTTTAGATGTGATCAAGAAAAGGACACAAATAAATAAAATCCGAAATGAAGAGAAGTGACAACGAGCATCACAGAAACTGTACATATTATAAAAGAATAGCATGAAAAACTATATGCCAACAAACTGGACAACCTAGAAGAAACAGAGAAATTCCTAGAAACAGACAATCTTCCAAGACTGAATCAGGAAGAAATAAAAAACTGAACAGACTGATTACTATTAATGAAATTGAATCAGTAATCAAAAAACGGCCAACAAACAAAAGTCCAGGACCAGATAGTTTCACAAAAGCAAAAATTAGCTATTGTGAGTACATCAAAATAAATTTTTGCATAAGGGAAACCAACAAACAAAAAGGCAACCTACTGAATGGGAGAAGATATTTACAAATGATGTGTCTGGTAAGGGGTTAGTCACCAAAAAATACAGTGAATTCATACAACTCAATACCAAAAAACCGAACTGGCAGGGATGTTGAGAAACGGGAACCCTTATGCACTGTGGGTGGGAATGCAAACTGGTGCAGCCGCTCTGGAAAACAGTGTGGAGGTTCCTCAAAAAGTTAAAAATAGAAATACTACATGATGAAGTAATTCCACTACTGGGTATTTACCCAAAGAAAAGGAAAACAGTAGTTCAAAAAGACATTTGCAGTCCTATGTTTATTGCAGCATTATTTACGATAGCCAAGACATGGAAGCAGCCTCAGCGTTCATCTACAGCTAAATGGATGAAGAAGACAGAGTGTGTACACACACACACGCGCGCGCGCACAACATTACTCAGTCATAGAAAGAAGGAGATCTTGCCATTTGCAACAACGTGGATGGACCTAGAGAATATTATGCTAAGTGAGATAAGTTAGGCAGAGAAAGACAAATACCTATGGGTTCCCTTATATGTGGGACCTAAGAAACAAAATGAACAAAGAACAAAAGAATAACCACACTTACATACAGAGAACAAACTGGTAGTTGCCACTGGGGAAGTTGGTGGGGGGTGTGTGTGGGTGAAATAAATAAGGGGACTTCAGAAGTACAAACTTCCAGACCAAAAAAAAAAAAAAATCAGTAAATCATGGAGATGAAAAACAGCAACACAGGGAATCCAGTCGATATTACTGTAGGAACGTATGGTGACTGCACGTACCACGGAGAACACGGAGCAATGCACAGGACTGTGGAATCAACACGCTGAGCACCTGACACTCACGTAACACTGACCGTGAGGGACACTTCAATGAAAAATAAAGCCGTCGAGGACTCCCAGGAAGCAACGAGCACGGACACACTAGTCATCAGACTCCCACCCTGTGCGCTCACCACTGCACTGCTCAGGACGTGACGAGTCACCGGAACTTAAACCACATGTAAATGAAAAGGGCACTGGACTGAAGGAAAAATACGAACTTAAACTACTGGACACATGTGGACAGAGACGAATTCGACACCCACTGCTGAACTACCTTAAGTTTCATGGAATCACAGGGCTCGAAAAATTAGATAGCTACTTGGCGGAAATAAACATCACAATAGCCTAAGAATTTCATTTCAGAAATATGATAAATATTACTCATGCTTTATTTCTGTGTCTGTTTCTGGGGCATACACTTCATGGCGTATCTATATTATCCAGTATCTGTCCCTTTAAGGAAAGACGCCTATTTGCCCAATGACCAATTCGCAGGTTTTTTTTTTTTTTAAGGAATTAAAATCACTGCACTTATTGTCAGGATTTGTTAGTCCAGCTCCACTAAATATAAATTTCATTCTGTTTCATATTTCATAAACCAAACACGTTCTGAATGCTTAATATTTTATATGCACACATTTAGGGCTTTTCCTAAACTTAGCTTACTTTTCTGTTTTAATATACTTATGCCCTCCACACTTAGCAGCGAAATAGGTATCACAAATTAGGCTAGATTAAGTTCTGGATCATTGTCAATTATCGGTGACTCGCTTATTCAACAAACTTACCCAGAACTTCTATCAGTGTGGCACATTTTAAAAAGCACATGAACTGATGGGGAGTAGAAGCCTGCTCCCTCCAAGCGACCGCAGGAGGATCCCTGCAGTCCTGGGACCTTTGGGGTCTATTTTGCTTCTGTGGCTTCTCCCTGCGGGACTCTGAAGGCACCCAGATCTAAGAGCCCAAGTCTCCTTTATGAAACTGGAGAAATCATCACTGAAAATCACTGATGATATAAACTTGAAGCAAGAATTAAAATATTCCTATAAATCATACAAATAAAACAGACCGCGAAATTGCTATGCTTATTAAACACTGAAAAAAAAAACCCCTGGGATAACAAAGTATTCATTAGTTACTGTATTCTGGATTGAAATATAAAATCTAGCTCTAATGCAATAACTGTAATTTACTGAGCACCTATGACATGCCAGGCACTTGGTATTAATTACCTTTAATTCTCGTAACAAGCCTGTAAGATAAGAATTCCCCTTTTTATAATTCTGAAAAGGAAGGCTGGAAAGTTTTAACAACTTACTTAGAATCACAAAGGTGGTACATAGAGAACTCTTTTATTTTAAAAATCTACCTTGGTAATTTTAATAAAAATGCCCTTGCTTTCCTACTTTAATTTCTATCTAAAGAATCATTTTCTATCAATTCTATAGCTGGCATTTAAATGAAACTAAAAATATATTCATCTTATATATGGTCTACTTCTGTCTGAGAGGTCTGAAAGAAAATAAAATAGTATTCTATTCTTAACTCGCCCCCATATTTACTTGTTATTTTAACATGATGTGTACAAATTTATTATATAATAGGTTTGTCTAACTTTAGCAGGAAATTAATTTTAAAAGTAAAAGCATGTTATATTTTATGAGACATGAAATGGGTGAAATCTTTCTCCATTTTTTGTTAAATTAAGATTTTGAATCTGAAGTAGATAGGTATTTTTAAATGACTTTTTTTTTTACTTTATGTAGATCTTATAAATGGCAGAATATAAAAGTTTACTATGAATTTTCATGAGTTCTGGCACTTTCAGAGTTATGGATGTGGTACAACATTTTATTGTGACTGACAGTATAATGCTGCTATAATAAAAATTTCCTGTCAACCTGTTCTGTCCTGAAATGCCTGGGGCACTTCAGTTTAAGTGTCAGATTAAAATATATGATGGTGAGAACAGGCTCCGCGCTGTCCCAGCTTTCCAGCAAGGGAAACGGGGTGGGGCCGCAGGAGTGTGGGGGCCGACGTTTGTTTTCATAATTACGTAAGAATAGACTGTTCACAGGCCTTCATGATGCCATCTATTTTTGTACCACAGTTTTCCTGTGGATGATTTTTACCACGTGCGGTAAGCAGTGTAGAGTCTGACGTAAATTTTCAATGATTTCCAATGGAAATCTTCATTGGGAACAAGGTGTTAGTCGTGGGAGTGGATGTGAGGCTGTTCCCACTGTGACGTCATTTATCGAAAGGACATCCATCTTAGAAAATCATTTCTGTGGGCTCCACGTTGTGGAAATCCCACACCCTTTCTCCCCTCCAACGTCTGTTTGTGCCCGTGTGGAAGTGCATTTACCTCAACGCCACTCACTCCACTGGTGCCTTTCCTGTCCCCCCCGTCAGAACTGAGCTTCCAAAGTTCGACTGTCCTGCTGTTACTGTCTTCCTCTCCTGTGGACACTCTCCCCCTGTCCTCTCTGCTTATACAGGCTCATTCTTAAACCCCAAACTAAACAAAATCCTCCCCCAACACCTCTGCCTCCTCTTTTTTCCCTTCCTCCGTCAACTTTCTAGACTACGGGTCTAGCTCTATTTCTTTCTTTTTTTTTCTTCTTTCAATTTTTAAGTAGGCTCCATGCCCCATGTGAGGCTTGAACTCACAACCCTGAGATCAAGAGTCACACGCTCCTCTGACTGAGCCGGCCAGGCGCCCCTATTCCTGCATTTCTTGATATCCCTGTAACTGGGCTTCTATCTCTAATGCCATATGGCATTCCTGAAGACAGTGACTTCCTGGCTGCCCTGTCCTCTGATCTTTTTTCAGTACTACCCACAGGATATTCTCCCCTTAAAGCCCGCCCTTCTTCCAGTCCTGATGGCATTTGTAGGTCCTTGGTTTTTCTAGCACTGTACTTTTTTCTAACACTCGTGTCTCTCACACTACTCTTGCCCGGAACCATCACTTTCTTCTATCTCCTGACCTGTAAACATCCACGTTCCATGCTGAATGATTTTGACACTGGCTATGCATCAGAAATACCTTAGCACTTAAATATATTATTATTTTGGCTCTATCATAGCCCCATTGATTCAGATTCTCCAAGAGTAGAGACCTGGAAGGTGTATATTTTTTAAGCCTCCCCCTGGTGATTCTGATCTCCGGCTACAGACATAGGTGTTCCTCCAGATCCTGTTACTTTCCCTCATTATGCTCTCTCCTGGAGATTTCATGATGTTTTGGCCTTTTCAATTATCACTCTGCTGAGGTAACTGTTCACTAGTTCTGGATTACAAGGAAAAAAATTATTCCGTGACTAAGTTTGGGAAGGATTAAACAACAGAGAGGTTATTTTCCTGAAAGACTTCTCAAGGCCATACATATGCTTCTTACCTCTAGGACGCTCAAGGCCCTCTTTACTCCACCAGAAAGGGTTGCGTGCATCCAGACTGATCTCCTGCCTCCTCTAATCCACTTCAACCATCACTGCCAGGTTATCAGTATAAGGCACGACTCTACTCTTACATCCACTCCTCAAAAATCTTTAGTTACCTTTGGATTAGGGTCAAGTTTAAATTCTCTAGCTTGTCACTCAAGGCCTGAAAAGGTCTGGGTTGAACCTTTTCAACTTGTTTCTATCTCTCATTATCTGATAAAAATTATACAGACTTTGAAGTCACATATACTTGGGTTTGAATTATGCTTTAGCTTGGGTAAACAATATCCTGAAAGTCTCATGTGCTTATCAATGAAAGAAAGATAATTCTGCTTCCACCTGAAAAGGTTATTTTGAGGATTACCAGTCCTTATTCGCAGCTGCTAAAAACCAGTGGCTCTCAAACTCCAGTACACATTCTTATTAGCGGGGTTACTTGTCAGGGAAGGCGATGCACGAGCTCCCCTTGACCTGGACTTGGTAAGTCTGTGTGGAGCTGGCAGGTCTCTAGAACCGCACTGGCCAGTGGTAGCCCCTAGCTACAGGTGGCTGCCGGGCACTGGAAGCACAGCTTGTCGGACCTGAGCCGTGCTACAAGTGTAAGATAGCTAATTTTAAGACTTAATATCAAAAGAATAATCAAACTATCTCGTTATCGATTATATACTGAAATGATATTTTGGCTATATAAGCCTAAATAAAATGTCATTCATATTAATTTCACCTATTTAACTTTTTAATGTACGTACCAGAAACTTTAAAATGATGTTTGTGCCTACATTGTATCTCTATTGAACAGCATGGCTCTAGATGCTTCCCCAGATGCTACCTGTGGTAGGTATCCTCAGATCACTTTCTAAGAAATGATACATGAAATTCTAAGTTCTCTGAAAGAATTGATGCCTTTACATATTTTTAGATCCCCCATAGTGTTCTGAACATTCTGAGTAATTAACTTTATACTAATTGAATTTAGAGGCACTTAAAATGTTATCAAAATTCGTAAAAAGAATTTCATTAGAAGTTTTGCTTTTTTTTATCCCCAGTTCCTAAGGAATAATTTTTGAATTTACATTTATTAAGTGAAACAAAAGAAATTTGAAACTATAACTTTGATAGGTTCCCAAATCAATAAAAATAATTTTCTAAAAGAACTGGCGTTTTCCCCTATGGTTATTTGACTCCATATAGAAATAGCCTATTTATCTGACTAGGTTCCAAAATTGCTGAATATCATGCTCAAGTTCTTCATTTAAAACTAGCAGTTCCACCCACCCAGGAACATGCCCTAATTTTCATGCCACAGTAATTTAGCCAGATGAGGGGAAAAAAGACTTATCTGGGGCAAGTACGTGTCTATTTAAGGACAAATGGGGTGAGAATGGCCAACTGCTCTGGAAGTAGATTGAAAGAAAACTATAAGAGACGTAATTAGAAATACACGAGCCAATGCTGGGATGCAGAATCATCTTGACTTTACCAACTACTAGAAGAGAAACGGTCGCAAAACTAGAAAGACCTTCCCAAGATCGATCGGTAAGAACAAGTGAAGATGTCCCCACTCACCTCATTGCCACGTTGCTGCCATCGATGACCACTGGTCTCAGATTCTCCCCGTCGTCCGCTACGATCTCTTGCATCGGAGAGTCGGACCGCTGAGACTCCAGGGAAGACGTGTCCCGCGTTACGCTGCTGATCGTACTCACTGTTTGCTCAGCCTCGCTTTTATTTCCAAGCTTGACGAGCTCTCCCAGGATGTCATTGATTAAAGCGTCGGTACCGAGTTTATTGAGCACGAGCTGCACCTGCTCCTCCGAATAGCCTAACTTCAGTGCAAACTCCAGTTTGGTTTGGTATTCTCGCACCACGTCGGGGGGCTTCTTCACGTCCTTGGACGTGGTCTGGGACTCCTCGGGTTTAAAGTCTTGCAAAATATCACTGCGTTTGAGTATGTGAGGCTCTAAGCAGGGAGACCTACACAGTTGTCTGTGAGTCTTGGTTAATAAGCATGGCTCTACTGAAACGCTTCTCAATTGTTCCGACTCATTATCAGAGTGTGTGCTTTCTTCAGAGTCGCCAGAGCTCGTATTCTCTTCAGACACCTCTTTTTCTTCTTTTCCGGAATTGACTTTATCCATTGTTGGCTTCTCTACCATTGACCAAGGTACAGATGTACTTACGTGTGGGTCAGTGCTCCCCACATAAAGGTGGCCTAGGTCGTGCCCCAGATGATCCTTCAAGCCCATGAAGCTGTTACGTGTACTTGACTCCACTTTGCTATTTTTTCTGTACTCCTGAATGCAAAGCACCCCGTATTCCTAGAGAAAAAACATAAAACATTTAGAATTTCATTCCTGTTCCAATAAAGAAAGTGAAAGAGTATCACCAAACTACTGAATATCTGACTCTGCGGTTTCTCTCCATCTTCTCAGCCTTCGTAACACCTTTGCCCCAGACGGTATCATGCCCTGTTCTTCAGATGAAGAAGTTAGGAAGTCGAATGCCATGCAATCCCTCTAAGGCAATAAAGAAAATAACTAGTGGAACTGGATTTTTTTTTTTAACCCAGTTTTGCGTGACTCCCAAACCCATGCTGTTCCCATTCTATCACACTGCTTCTCAGCCTTTCGTGCAAGAGAGCTTTCCACTGTCAGAAAGGCCAATGTTTCCAGAGTGACACCTACAGTATTACCAAAAAGCATGTTCTAGATAAACTGTGCTAGGTCACATACATTTTCTCTAAAAGAATTCATAAACATTTGTAAAGATTATTTTGAAGGAAAAGCCATATGCAAAGAAAGGAAAACGTTAACTTACTATAATTGAAAAATTGACATTAATTTGGATCAAGCTTAACAACAATCTAAAGACATTGCAGATATAATTTAGGTGGAGTTCTAAAGGAGCACAGTTCTACAACAGCCAACAAAGAACTAAATAACCACAGAGTGAATTATACTCCATTTAGGAGATGAATCGTTTTGCCCTAACAATCTTTATTTTGTGGATACAGAGCATAGTAACAGAACACAAATTTTAATGTTACGTTACCCTTACTAAGTGTCAAGGACACTACGATCTATTTCATTCCAGGGGGGAAAAGCTCTTCTATTCTCTGCACATTTATAGAAAGCAGAAAAATGATACAGTCACATAAAATTAACAGCAAATAGCTGAAGTACATCGAATAAATGTTATCTTAATTTCCTGAATTTGATATAAGAAAATATTTCTGTATTAGATCAGATAATTAGTTACCCATTATCTGCATTTGGTTAAAAAGTCATCTTTTCTCCTACTTCACCCCCCCCCCCCCCCCGCCCCGCAGGAATGCTTTTACTGTTTAAAACACTTTTGCTGTTTTGCTAATTTTCCTTATAGTCTATTGGGAATCGTTGTTATTCCTCTAGTAGGAACAGGTTAGCAAAATAAAATTATGTGCCCTCGTGCTTCAGTGTAAGGACTATATTCGCATCAGCAGTTTATTTATTGAGGCAACTGCAGTGTTCTATCCAGGGATAACATCAGTCAGGCAGTGGTAGGGGAATTTGAGACTGTCATAAAACACCTATTTAAATAATCTAAAAAAGAAAATTGCAAAAACATTTTATTCTAAAGCTCTTCAACATCTTATTTACACTAGAAAGGAGGTATTATATAGATGTTAAGAGAAAATGCTAAGTGTTTTTCTAAGAAGTCACACATTTGAATGCCTCCTTGGTGAACTTATTAGAGAGTGGAGTATTTCTACATAATGAAATAAATTATATTAAGTATGGTAAATACTAGAGAACAGAACATGGGATCTTTAGCTTGATAACACCTCATTTAAAATTTCGTCAGTGCAGAACTCCTGCACATTCTACAGGAGTTTCTTCAGGTTTTATCCCTTGAGAAGACAGATAACATTGTTCTCTTCATATAGCATTTATTAGTTTTAAAGAAACATCAAGCTCTCCTGGCTCCGGACTGCACAACTGATAAAAAGAAATACCCCTTAGGAGTATACATCTGCTCCATTACGGAGCTGTATCCATTTCAATTTTTTTTCTATTAATATGGATATGCATGAACCCAATTATTTAGAATTAAAGGAAGGGATTTTGAAAGCAAATCTTTACAGTCCGTGATTTATTAACTACTGTAATATACTGACACCATAATGCAAGTAACAAATCACAACAGAATCCTAATGAAGGGATACAGTTAAAAGAAAAATCTGCACTGTGGCCTTCGCAGAGCTCCCACCAAAAGTATCTTGAACAAGGAAAACCTATTGGAAGCTGGGCTGCCTGGCAACAAGAAGCTGGTTGCTAAGCTGCACTCTTTTAACACGCCATCATGAATGCTAGCACAGTGAAAGAATAATTTGGTATGAACAAAAGCCTATAAAAGAGACTGGGACTTAAGTGCGTCTGGTTTACCCTCCAAGAACAATGCAGCTGCCAAACCAATCTGGAAGCTCCGACATCATTGTTCTGTAAACCCCACAATCTGCTCTGACTGCAGGAAGTGTATTTAATGGGCAACATTTCTGATCTCCCCTGAAAAGTTTGGGTTTTGCATAAGTGCTGTTGTGAGATAATTCTTCAAGATAATGACTCACTGACCAAATCCCTGACTTGAACTAGGAAATATTATTTTAATATTGAGCTCAAGTGTTTTTCTTTTGGACTGTTTCAAACAAGATGAATACTTTATGAAAAACACAGCCACTGGGGAACATGGAAATGAAATGTTACGTTTAAAGAATAAGTGAAATTATTCTTAATTTTCACAGTTTTCAAAGAAACAAAACCAAATACTATAAAGTTTTTAAACTAAAAATCACCCACCCTAAGCAAGTATCGCAATCTTTCTGTATCACTTCAGTCTAATATAAAAAAAGTGTTCATGATACCACGTACATCTGCTCTACTATCTAATTTTATCATATGGCTATAATGATAAAATAGGGAGGAAAAATGATATTATCAACAATCTGCTTTTTATAATATTAAATCAGAGAAAACTCATTTGTATACACGAATGTATTTAGTGAATACCACACACCTTTAACTTGTAATTTACAATTCATCTAATTATAGATACTATGTAAGTAAAAAGTTTACAATAATTGGGCTAACATGATTTTTAATACTGATCTACCCTACCTTTAAAAAAATTAACGTCGAATTTGGTTAGGCACAATATTTTTTTCTTTTAAGATACTCTGGTTGAACTTTTCCCCACACTGACAGGCCTCTCTTCATGTTCCATAGTTCACTGGTTACTTGAGAGACAGTTATCCAATGTCATCTCGTCCTCGACAAGCAGCTAAATAATTATTTTTAGTTCCTGTAGATCAACAGACTACATATGAAATAGTCCAAACACAGGCAAAGGAGTTCAGTCACCAGGCCCAGATCTTCTCCATTACATAATCCGAATCTGAAATAACCTTACTTGTAGTGACCAAATGGGAAACATTTGGTTTTTTTAAAACTTTAATCTGAAGTGCTTCCTTACCCACTTGAAATTAGTAAAAGATTGCCCTGACTTAACAAGACACTTAAATTTTTTTTCACAATATCTTAAAATCACTCAATAAAAAATTAAACGCTAGTCTTAAGATTTAAAAGCGGAAAAAAATATTTTCATAGGCTGCAGTACTTGTTAAAGCACTGTCATGTGTAAAACTTACAAGGAATTATAAGAAATCTTAGGACAAAGAATTATAGAGAATCTTCATTTGTGTTCAGTGCTTAAAAATGATCAATATCCTGTTGAAAAAGATCGCAAAGACCCCAGTAACATCACCAAACTTGTTATTACAGGTAAGTGGAAGATACTTTTCTCCTTTATTTCTAAATCATTTATTAGACTTTGAAGTTTTGCATTTACCCAAATGCAAATGTATTTAAGTCATCTTTAAATTAATCAACTATTAATAAGGATAATTTTCCTCATTTCATGAAGCAGCAGCATAGACAAAATTTCACACATAAAACAGGTGTTTATACTCCCCTAAGTTATCAAACTGAAAAAAATAAGCCTTAACTTTTAAGCTTTTTATCAGGAATCTATTGTAATTGGCCTTTACACACTATGTTCATGAACACAGAAAGCACTGGGCAAAAATATAATGGTCTGAACACAGATTTCTACACTTAGAAAGCTAAAGATTCCCTTCAGATACTGTAAACTGAAATAACTTTTCTTGCTAAAGGCCTAATAAGTTAAAAATCAAATAATATTTGTTGAAGAAGACCCAAATTTTCATGCTAATTTTGTAGATGATGAAGTGTAACTAATTATTTTGTCAAAAAGAAACTTTGTATTAGCTGGAGGCAGGCTTATGATATGGTTATTTACTAGGAATCTGTTGTAGATACACAAATTCCCCCATTCGGTGAGATCTCTGAAAGTTCTTATTAGAGGACTTGGATAATCCTTCACCACAAATCCAGTGGAAAAAAATTTTTTTTTATTTCTAAAGAGCCTCATATTAATTAGGAATATTAGACCACAAAGTTGTTCTATCAATTGGTTTGTTTGCAATGTAAAGTTACAATGCCACAAAGTGGGTTCTGGTTGTTATCCGAATGGTAATACTATGAGAACAATGAAAATAAAATAATGAATATGTAATAAATACCTACTGCTGTACGCTCTGTGTATTTGATTACCATTGTACTTCAGTGAGCGCTGTTGTCTGCATCCCTCCGGCTAACAAAGGAAGGATGTCCCTTTGAACGGATTGGTTAATGCTCTGGGGCAACAGATGTCCTACTGGAGCTGCAGGAGACCAGCAACTGGTGGCCTGCCCATCTTCTGAAAACTTTCAATAGACTCATGCATATGTTCACACAATAGGGCCTGTGGTAGAAATGAAAACCTCTTTTTAACCCTTTATGCTCGCTCTTTCCCTCCCAACTGATAGATGAAAGTCTTTGTCTCCTCCTCCTTTCCCCGTTACGGAACTCCTGAAAGCAATTCTTTCAATGGAATGACACCTTCAGTCTAATATTTGAAACTAATGCAGGGATAAACAGAACAAAAAAAGGTGGGAGAAATCAGAAACTATACGTTACTATCGAAACTGCTGACAAAGCAGGTGAAAGCTTCATCATATTTACCACAAGCGGTCTGAGACACCTACCTGTGTATCAATCCATCTCCCCCAAGCTAGATCTTTAAGACAATGGAAAAATCTATCAAGTCTTACTACCCGTTTACAGTGCCTAAGTCTGACAGTGACACTTGAAGAAACACAAGAATGTGACAAGATAAAACCCAAAGTCCTTGTTTATCAAAGCATCAGAACGTGTTAGAACTCATCCTTAAGTACCGAATGATCACACGCCCTGCCGAACGCCTCCCAAATGTTCATGAGCCTGTAATTATTTACGTGACTCCAGACATAAGTCTACAGAGAGAATTTTCTTGTATTTTGGCATCATGTAATAATTTGTAGCCTTCCATTGGAGGTGTCTCCTTTCCAGAGTTCAAATTAATACTCTCGATATTTAGCAAAGTTTCACTAGCAAGGCATGAAGTAGCACAGGTACTCACGTTAGCAGGAAAATACAAAGACACTGGTTTCTGCAGCAGCTCCAGCAGCAGCTCCTTAGCACAGTTTTAGCTGCAGACTTGCAGGCAGGCGAGAAGAACAATGAATGGCTGAGCAGATGGAACGGCAGTGTCTTTGCTTAACCTATTACTGAGTGGAGTCACAGCCAATCCCGGGCCCGAGAGCTCACAATTAGTTGGCCAGGCAGATGCGAGCCAACCTCAGCACCCTGGGTCAGGTTCACAGGTTTCTAAGATAAGCAAGTTGATGTCATTCTCAGGGTCTGCCCCGGGCAGCATGTGTATTAACAAGGGGTGTGCTCCAACAATGGGCCAGACAAAGCCGACTCGTAGGCAGCTGCTCTTTGGGAGCCCGGTCATTAGGCAGCAGGCTGCCAACAAGAAACACCTGGCCCGGGCAGCCTTCGGCTTTTCCTCCTTGTTTTTCATGCGTGGAACAAAGAAACCAATTATATTTTCAAGTCGTAAAAGTTGCATGTTTCCAAAAAATTGAGGTTATCCTCCCAGTCTATTAGCTTTTGGGTTTTGAGAAATAAAGAACATGAGGTGTGTCAAAGTAGCAATTCGCTACTGCAGTAATTCCTTTTCTTTCATAAATGAGTCAGTAGTGAAATGGGACAGAAGGCTATAGTAAACTATTTCCCTGTAAACACCAGGAAATCCAAAATATTTTTAGATATTGGTTAATGTGTTGCAAGGCAGTAAAATGAAAAAAAAAAAAAAGATAATGAAAGTAAGATTGCAAAAGAGAAAGGTTTAAGAGCTTACAAACAGAATTTTAGAAAGTTCACTAAAAGCATAGGTAGGAAGATAAAACAAGTGAGGTCCAACTGTGCGCCAACTAAAAGCATAGGTAGGAAGATAAAACAAGTGAGGTCCAACTGTGCGCCAAATGTGTCCTCTAAACTGTACCTTTAGACAAAACTATTTAACTCCAACCTAACCCACCAGCACAGCCCACCTTATGTATGTCCAATAGCAAGGTAAAATTTTTATTATGGATTCTAGTTGCTCGTGTTGTTAAGTAAAAGCTTTCATTATGTTCTAATATACAACATATTATACCTGTTAAAAGCATCTGATTTTTCATAAAATTTGTTCAGATGTAATACTCAAATTTCAGCTCAGGGACAAGTTAACCTTATGAAGAAGAAGTAAGGTGATATTTTTTGAAGAATATACAAAAATCGGCCCCCTCGGGAAGGAAGGTTGTTACCCCCGATTTATTTCCGAAGTTCCAGACTGCAGTGTTTATAATGCTAAGGACTACTTGCCTTTGAGGTCCCCTCTCGAGTGGCCTCTGATTAGTACAAAAGTCCAATCAAAATTTAAACACCATCAGGTGTTGTAAGTATCTCCCTGCTCAATGAAAAGGAAAAAGATCTCTACAGCTGTCCTACTACCTACTTTGGTGAAAGAGCGCCCCCCACCCGCCCACAGGAGCACGAGTCCACTTTTCATTCCAGTGCAATTGAGAAGGGCGAAAGCAAGAGCTATTTTTACAACTTTCTGATACAGGGTCAATTACCCAGGGCCGAGGCTTTTCCAAGCACCCCAAAGCATCTCAATCAATCTCTCTTTACACATATACAAATACCGAGGCTACACGACTAGGGTCACTTGTGAATATTTAGGGAACAGAAGTATCTGTTGGGCTCCTGGCTGGCTGCGGCTTAACTGTGCCCACTCCAGTGTAAATGAGAATTTCTCCGTTTACAACACAAGAGGAAGAAAGCTTACACTACATAATTGAAATTTTTCAGTTATCTCACTGAAGAAAACATTCTTATGAGTATTAAAAGCCTAAAAAAAAAAAATACCAGAAATAAAATAAAAATTCGAAGTATGCTTTAGATCACCATTTGTCTCTATTTTTCCTCAGAAGAGCTTAATATTTTATAAAAGTATATCATTCTCAAAATGTTAGAAAATTTCAAAACCTGTGAAAATATTTTTTAACCGAATGTTATTATTATTATTAGGTCTGCATGTCACACTAATTTCTAAAGCAAAACTGGTTTTTTTTCTGCCAAGGGGTGCAGGAATGTTTCTGCATTGGGTAAGCCTATGGTATGATGTCAGAAGCCCATTAAAGATAAAGCATCTCTAATATTACAGTTTATTGCAAATTATAAGGTGAATTTCCCAGAATTCAAATTTTAGGTCTTAGGTAAGCATATGAACACAGAAATGAAGAAAGTAAAAATTTATTTCTTTTAAGTGGTGTGATGGTATTTCTTTTTGAAATTTCATGAGTAAAAGGAGTAAGAAATATAAATCAAGGCCAGTAAGATGGTGAGTAAATGTAACTTCTTTTGGCAAAACTGAGTTTGATTTAGTAAGAGAAAAATAAAAAATATACATCAATGCAAAGTGATTACAACGACTAAAACCTAATAAAACTTAAGCTACTCACTGACAAGAGAGACAGTAAAGTCAATATTTATGCATTCATATTAAAACTTTTTTGTGTATAAAAAGTAAACTCTTTAGTATGAGTAGCAAGTCTTCTCTTCTGCCCTGGGTTTTCTTTCTCCTCTTTATCCCTTGCTACTATAGTTACTACTTTATAGCTTTAATTCGGGAGGAGGAGGAGGAATCTTCTCACTAATTCCTGGCACCGGTGGGTGAATACAAAGGAAAGAAAACTACCCCAGGACTCAGCAGGAAGCCTGATCTCTAGCACTGGATTAAGCTTTTTTTGCAAACAGCAAATAAAGGCAGTGATCTGAAAAAGCTAATCAGATCCTGCTGTGGTATTTAGACTATCTTGGTTGCTAGTATTGGATAATGGTAAGCACATTAAAACATCTGTAGGTGCAAAGCCCGCCCAGCTTTCCTAGTCACAGGCCCTGGTCTGCTTCCCACCCCAGAGCAAACACAAACAGCTACCCTGGGCTGTCTGGGGCGCCGCAATCGAGGGCTGAGCACGGTGTGCCCTGAGGACGGGAGAAAACCAGGCAGGTCATCTGTCAGTGCCAACGCTGTGTCTAATGTCAGGAGCTTCAACCACGTGAGAGGACCTTGCATGCTTGCTCACGTTCGAATGTGAACATGTGGGCTTTGCTGCGGCTGCTGCTGTTGGGAATCCATTCTCTTCATCACTGGTGACCCTTCCTGGTACCTTTCTCTTAATATGGATTTGTTCCCCCATTAAAATATAATTGCTCTCGATCCTAACAATAACACCATGGAAGCAAAATTGTTATATCAAATTTCCCCAACTGTCCCCCAAAGGTTGAAAGGTTAAAATTTCAGCAAAAACTTGTATTGTTTTTGAGAATTAAAGAACACACCCAACGAAAACCCTAATTTATACACACAGTGTGAGAGAACGGAACAAAATCCATCAGGTACTAATATGCGAACAAAAGTGCTCCCGGGCAGGTTTTATTTCTCTTTTATGACAGGTGAGCTTCTCCAAGAGCCCTCAGTTCTTTGCAATGTTCCTGTAGCCCTGGTTCGTCCACACAGGCTGCTGTCAACACACTCAAGGCAGCTGTGGGCTGAGGGAGCTCCTCCTGCGGGTCTCCTGCCCTGGCTTCAGCTTCCCAACCAGAGCGGCCTCCCTGGGTACAACACACCGTCCGGCCTCTGCCTCCTCACTGGAGGATGAGTTACCAGGTGGGGAAGTCTGGGAAGAGGAATTTTGTAAGCAAAGCCCGGCCCCCTTCCTCTGCACTTTTCTCTTTGGGATCTGCCCACACGGCCTTGCTCCCCAGCACTGCCTGAGATTGGGTGGTTAAGCTTTGTAATTTGGAGGGTTCAATGTCATTAAGCTCTTTAAGCTGTCTCTTAAGTCATGTCCTGCAATAGCTCCATCAAAAAAAGGGCTATTTTGATGTCCGTCTGCCTGGCTCCTTTGTCTATTTCTCAGTTGGTTCAGAACTAAGGCAGGAAAAACACCCTGTCAAACAACATTCAACAAAAGTTTTGCTATAAAGAACTATCACGGAAAAAAAGTGATAAAAAGACTTACCTAAATGAACTCTGATCAGACCACTTTTAAAACACATATGAAGGGAAAGGTTAAAAAAAAATAAAGAAAAAAATTCTGTAACAAAGAGGGAAGATAATGCTCCTCAAAAATTCTACAGGTCTGATAATCTTTCAGTGCCACACCACCAAGAGCAAATACACCTCAATTCTCTTTAGGGTTCAGAGACAAATCCTAAATAAATCCACAAAAAGTTATTTCTTCTTCCCAGTGGTTTAAAAAGAAAAACTTTTCTGCAGTCATTTTGTGATGACATAACCCAAAGCATAAGAGTTCAATTATCTCCCAGTATTAACTTCCGATTCAGTATTTTTAACAATTCATAAAACAAGTAAGTCTTTAGAAAGATGATCTTCAATTCTCATTAAACTTGTAAATAATCAAGGAATTTTAGAAAAGCGCAGGGAATATAAAGGACATCCTAAATGCCGATGAAACAGGTTACTAAAGCAGCTCGTGTATAAGGGAGGAAGGGACAGAACATTCATGAGGGAAAAAGGCCATAAGATTTTTAAGAGTATAGAAAGCACATCGTGTGTATTAATAAAATACAGTTATATTACGTATACTGAAACTGGGGAAATGCTGACCAAAAGTGTATAATTTTATATAAAATATAGACAAGACATTCTCTGAAGTCTAACCACTTAATGACACTTTGCCCCTTAGAGTAATGATAATATTCACAACATCCTCATCGAAGCCAACTCAGAGCTTAACGCTTCTGTCCTGATGCCGCGGGTCTCTATGCCCCACGGTCTATGCCATTCTTCGCTTTCTGCCCGGTGTGCGCCCCTTTGTGTACACCCCGCTCTCCCCGGGCTGTGCACCCCAGCCGAGGGCGGGCACGGGGCTTGTTCTCTAGGCATTAAATTATTCTACTTAGCAAACTAATTCAAATACTGACTGGTCAGGAGTGTTGTGAAAAGAGAGGCTGGCAGTCGGGCTATAAAGAGTAACTGTATTAGATTACAAGAAAGCTCTCCCATGAGGTCTGGCTCTTCTTCCTCATGGTCTAGAAGAGTGTGGAAGAGTGTACTGTGAACAGCATCTCAGGAAAGAAAAGCATGGTAGGCAGCAAACAAGACAAAAGCAACTACAGACCAACCAAGCCAATGAAAGTTTGTTAGTTAGGAGTTCCATCTAAATTCTTATTGATAATCAAGATAGAAATACTGCCTTACCTACCCATTCTTTTTAAGATGGCAAGAGGAAATGCTTGAGTTAGTACCTGCGGTGGCCTTCATACCAGTGATTTTAAATTCCTGTGCACGACTGGTTTTAGACAATTGTCCTGGTGTGCAAGAAACGGAAGACCACCGAGAGGCTACCACAATGCATGGTTGTGTCGGACAGTGCTGAGTGAAATCAGCAGAGGTTCATAACAGAATTTCTCTTTATAGAGCTCTATTCATATCAGAGGGCAATGTAATAATTTAGGTATTAAATTTAGATTTCTGAGCATTGAGGATAAGATTCCTTCTAAATACAAATCATCATATACTATAATAAGTTAAACTTAGAACGTGAGTCATCCTGAACAGCTGCCAACAGCACTCGATCGTAAACTCGAACAGGGCAGCAATTCCTGGGTCTTGTTTTCTGATGTGTCTCCAGGACCCTGCAAAGTGCCTGACACACAACAGGCATATATGCGAGAAGTCAATGACGGCAATGCGACACCTGGGGTCAAAATGCCTTTTCCAGGTTTATTTGCTCTTCCCTTCACATAACGTATATTCTACCCAAACAGGAGTATTTACGCCAATGCTGCTCTCCACTCAGTTCCACACTAGAATCATCTGGGGAGATTTAAAATACGCTGATGCCAGAGTCTCATACCTAGAGATGTTTATTTTTAGACTGGCCGGAGGCCAGGTGAGTCGAAGGTGTACCCAAGTTTAAGACGACCAGGGACTTAAAGGCTCTCTCTTCTACAATACCTTTCTCCACAGCCTCACATATTAAAATCCTACCCATTACTACTGAAGATTCAGCTAAGACCCCACTCTGCCAGGAAGCCTTCCCTGAACACGGTTAAATTTGTCTTTGGATTATTTGAGTTTTGCACAGGGCCTGGCACAAGGCCAGGACTTGATAAATGTCTGAGAGATGGATAATTCTGGGAGCAGAGCACACAGAAACACAATAAATATTTATGGAGAAAGTGATGTGTGGTTGGTCCTCATTACTTGCAGAGTCTGTGCAGATTTGCCTACTCGTAAAAATGTATTTGTAGCCTCCAAATTAATACTCGTGGTGCTTCAGAGCCCTTCCGTGGACGTGAGCAGCGAGGCGAAAACGGAGTTGCCTGAGGACACATTCCAGCCGAGGCTGAACCGAGTGAGGCTTGGCCTCACTGAAGCGCTCATACTGTAAGCACGTGACCTAAAAAGGCCTGCCTAGTGCTATGGCTTTTGCATTTTGTGAATCTGCTGTTTAACTGGCCCCCAAGCCTAGCCCTGCAGTGCTGGCCAGAGCGCGAAAGTGCGAGAAGGCGGTGGGGCGCCTTGTGGAGAAAAGATGTGTGTCAGGTAAGCTTCGCTGGGCCTGAGCTCTGGTGCTGCCGCCTGAGTTCGGCGTTAATGAACCCACAGTGTACACCAGATAAGGGGTCCTTAGCCAGCGACGTGCCTCCCACAAGGTTCTGTGTCGACGGGTCTGCGGAAATGTTTTGACCGGGGGCTCCCAGGAACGGACTCGCGCTCTCTCCCGGAGCCGCGGGGCAGCATTTGCAGCAACTTCGCAGCACAGAACTACCCTGCAAAACGAGAGCTGCCTGTCATCTCCCCCTCTCCTCAGAAGTCTCAGAGAGCTTGCTTGCAATTTTCAGTACTGGTGTCACTCAGCAGCTGGGCACCTCCCAGGTACCAGCGATACTCAGGAACGAAGCACGTCCCTCTGTGTCACCAAGCTCACAGCGTAGTGGGGGGAGCGGCGGGGGAGCGACAACACGAGCAACACATACGTGTCGGGTGATGGTGAATGCGGCCAAGAACCTGAGTCAGGCAAGGCTTCTCTGACAAGCGGAGATGCGTGCGGAGACCTACAGGAAGCAAAGGAAATGGGCACCGGAAGAGGGAGGATTAAGTATGAAGCCCTGACAGGAGAGTTTGTGGAACAGCAACGTGGCCAGTCACACGGGTGGCAAGCGAGCAGGGGGAGAGAAGACCGAGGCAGGAAGGCCCCTCAGGAGGAGCCAGGTCATGTGGCGCTCTCGAGGGCGACGCTTCTCAGACCTGACGCGGCCCTCTGACTCCGGGAGTCTGGGGTGGGGTCCTCACACGCTCACAGCTGATGCCACTGCCGCCGGCCCGGGGGCCCTACGTTGTGTAGCAAGATCAGCAAGATCGTAGGTCTCACTAAGTAAGGCCTTGGCTTACATTCCGAGATGGAAAACCTGGGGAGAGCTGGCGCGGCGGGAGTGCTAGGGCCCTATTTCATGCTAACGTCTTGCACGCCTGGGCTTACGCCACACTTCCAGTGGTGTCCCACCGATCTTCTAGTTCTGTGCCTGTACCACATATAAGACCAGAGACTTAGGACATACTGGGGACCCTGCATGTGCAGGTCTTCTTTCATTACATGTCTTCTTGTTTTCATATTTTTATCCTGGCTATTTTTACAAGTACATGCTCCCAGATACATCAGAACTATTTTGACGGCTTTTAACCAAAAAGCTATTGGGAGCTTGATGGAGACCGTGCTACAGTAATACTTGCTTAAAAAGCACTCTGATTTGTTCAACTGTTTCATCAAGAACGATGTGGTACACACACAAATATGACTCAGCCATAAAAAGGGATGAGATCTTGCCATCTGCAACGACGTGGATGGACCCGGAGTGTATGATGTTAAGGGAAATAAGTCAGAGAAAGACAAATACTGTATGATTTCACTCATGCAGAATTTAAAAAACAAAACAAATGAACAAAATAGAAACAGACGCACAAACAGGAAACAAACTGGTGGTTACCAGATGCAGGAGGGTTGGGGGAGGGGATAGAGGGGATTAAGAGGTACAAACTTCCAACTACAAAATGAATAAGCCATGGAGATGTAATGTACAGAAGGGGAAAATGGTCAAGAATATTGTACTAACTTTGTATGCTGACAGATGGTAACTAGACCTTTCGTGGGGATCATTCTGTAATACATAAACATACTGTAGCACTATGATGTACACCTGAAATTCATAGGATATTGTTGTAAATTATAACTTAGTAAAAGAAATTATTGAAATTTTTTCTATCTTTCAATACAGTTCATTAGATATCTTCATGAGAGACATAAATTTCTTACTAAGCTTGTCTTAAAATACTTCGCTTTTGTTCTTGCTGCTGTGAATGAAGGTTTTTCTTCTTCTCTCATTATATCTACTGACTAGTTACTGTTGGTGTCCAAAAAGTTATTATTTTATTCACATAAAGCTTCAGTGAACCAGGTATGTCCGTGAACTCTTGATGTCTCTATCAGTGCTTCATGGAGGCTCCGGGGATTTCCAGGTATAAATAACAACATAAAATCATCAGATGGCCTCTTCCTTGCCAATTTTTATATCTCTTACTCCATACTTTTGTCTAATTACACTGTTTTAATGGCTATTTTGCGTTGTTCCCAATATTGATGGGGACACCTCCAGGGTTTATTATTAAGCATTATATGGATTGCCGGTTAGGCTGTACACAGACATACCACATACATATCTATCACCTTGGGCAAGTTCACCTCCCTGTACCTCGCTTTTCTCAATTATAAAAGAAAAAAAGATAGAATATGGTTGTTTTGAAACTGAATGAGCTAAGAAATATAAAACACTTGGAAGGACATCAGGCACCAAGTAAACACTCAAAAGTGTTACTGTATGTAACTTTATGTTTAGATATATCTGTACATATACACACCACACTATTAGAGCCTTCGAAAAGTCATTTATAGAAATAGTTTTCCTCCTACATGAAAGATGTAGGAAAAAATTAGGAATGTGGACAGCAGTAAGATATTAGATGATCATACTTTTTTCTTTGACTAACACTGTGAATTATATTAATAGACTTTCTAATATAGAAACATGATTACATTTTGAAAGGATTATATATGCCGATATTTCCCCAAGAATTTATATATAATTAATCATAAGACTGGCTTATCATTCTCCCTAATGTATTTGCTCTGCCATATTTGGGCACCCCTATTTTGAGATTAGAAAAGGGATACGGTATTCCATCCAAACCAACTGCTCAGTGTACCAACAGAACTGGGCTAGACTGGGCCATGCTTTCCTATAGAGGTGCCACTATTTCTAGAGATCTGATTTAGTGCTATTCTGAAATATATCCCTGAACCTTTACTCTAAATTCCAGGGAAGGGTTTACTACAGCACGGGGTCCAAAGAAAAGAGGATGAGCAAGAGGAAGATGTCATAATTTATGAATACAAAAACCAACCAAATCATACCCTCTTGCAACAACTGAGTAACCTGCACAAGTTATTTAATTGCTGTGTCGCAGTTTTTTCCACTAGAAAACGGGGATAATACACCACCAACAGCATAGGGTTGTTATAAAGATTAAATGAGTTAAGACACATGGTAACTTAGAACAGTGTTTGGCACACAGTAAGTGCTAAGTATTATCTTAAAGTTTACAGGAAAAGTGCAATTGTACAACAAAAAACCAGGAAACCTGATTTCCATTATTTTATGTTCTCACTGATGTAATTCTAAAAGTTCTCTCTTTAGTAATGACAGAGAGAATATGGAGGCGAAGGCTATGGTGTCCCACTAGCTCATCCTACCACATGTTTACACAACCAAGAACTCAAGCCACTTGGGAGTTCAAATGCCCCATGCTATGGCTTTGTTCATGATCTTGTCACATGAATCCTGTTCAATTAATAATTTAAAGCAATGTTTCTCAGAGGGAAAGGGGGTAACATTTGGTTTGGGAAAGCCAAACATATTGAAGGTGTAAGGATCATGAATACCTCGGCCAGTGAAGAGAATTGAGACGCTGCCGGAAAGCTGAGAAGGAACATGAGCCCCGAAGTGGCTGGGAGCCTGTGATTCAGAAGAAAAACACTGCTCTGATGGTGGGCAGGTGTAAAGGGATGAGGGAGAAGATGCAAATATAATTAGAAAAAAACAAAACAAAACAGTAAGAGACACCTGAAAGGAAGCAAGGACTTTTCTTGTAGAAAATGAGACAACATTTCTTTCAGTTTAACAACTGAGACGGTGGGCCGTCAAAATCATTTTAAAATAAATCGCTCTAGACAAGGAGCAGCATCCCCTCCCACCTCTCTCATAATTTCATTAACATTTTAATTTCTACCATAGAACTCTCTCCTCAAGTAATAAATTGCTACACTTTTCTGAGTTAGTTTTCTCCTAATTTCTAGAAGTTATTAATTACTGAGAAATTAAGGCAAAGATGATTTTTTCCCTTAAATACTTGCTATTTAACAAAATCTTCTATGAAAAAAAGAGATTCTTATGACTGAGGGATTTTATCGAGAGTAGTATCATTAATTATAGAATACCTCAGTTCTTAGGGCATTTATATATATAAATGTTAGCAAGTTGATCACAATTCATTTTAAAACTGTGTACATTTAAGAAGTAATACTGTAGTGTCAGGCAGGAAAACAGCAGCATGTCCCATGATTACCCAACCAAACTGGAGGAGAGGTTAAGCCAGTACACCCTGAACTCATGTGCTCACTCAAGAAACATGTACTTGAGAGGCTGCAATGTCAAAGGACTAATGCTGCGTGAAGATGAGAGCAGAAACACGCAGGCAGGTGCTACGCTTAGGAGTATAAGACTGTATGAGGGAAACCAGATAAATGAACATCTAGAAAGTACAGGGTATACAAAAATTAATGCTACTAACAGCAGCATCAGTCAGGACAAGAGACAAGGACATTGGCTATGCTTTGAGGTCTGGAGAGGTGACACACAAGCTGAGTGGAGATGGAAGGTGACAACAGAGTCCCACCCAGACCATGGTGTATGCATCTGTGCTTGAGGTAAGATAGGCAGCACGGTAAGGCAGGGAAATAAAGGATTTTTACCCAGAGATGTGAGAGAGAATAAAATATGCAGAGCACTGTGTGATTAATACTGCTGTCAAAGAGGCTGGAAAGTTGGGATGTAGCTAGTTCACGGAAATTTCTGAACCTCAGCCATACCAGAATTTCAACTTTGGTACTGTGAAACCACTGAAGGTTTTTTAAAAAAGGGAATGGTAGAGAGCACAGGTAGTAATGTCTCTGACATTGGCCATGGGAATATTTTTCTAGATAATGTATCTTGAGGCAAAGAAAACAAAAGCCAAAATAAACTGCTGGGAGTACCATCAAAATAAAAAGCTTCTGCACAGCAAAGGAAACAATCAACAAAACTAAAAGACAACCTACTGAACACGAGATGGTATTTGCAAATGACATATCTGATAAAGGGCTAGTATCCAAAATCTATAAAGAACTTAGACAACTCAACACCCAAAACCCAAATAATCCAATTAAAAAATGGGCAGAAGACATAAACAGACATTTCTCCAAAGACATCCGGATGGCCAACAGACATATGAAAAGATGCTCAACATCACATCCTCAGGGAAGTGCAAATGAGAACTACAATGAGAGATCACCTCACACCCGTCAGAATGGCTAAAATAAAAACACAAGGAACGACGAGTGTTGGTGAGGATGTGGAGAAAGGAACCCTCTTGCACTGTTGGTGGGAACACAAATGGGTGCAGCCGCTGTGCAACACAGTATGGGGGTTCCTCAAACAAGTTAAAAATAGAACTACCCTACTGCACTACTGCACTACTGCATTTAGCCAAAGAATACAAAAACACAGATTCAAAGGGATACATGCATCCTAATGTTCATTGTAGCATTATTTACAATAGCCAAATTATGACAGCAGCCCAAGTGTCCATCCGTAGATGAACAGATAGAGAAGATGTGGTGTATATACAATGGAATACTGCTCAGCCATAAAAAGGAATGAACTTGGCCATCTGCAACAACACGGATGGAGCTAGAGGGTACGATGCTAGGTGAAGTAAGGCAGTCAGAGAAAGACAAGTACCGGATGATTTCACTCTTACGTGGAATCTAAGAAACAAACAAAGGGAAAAAGGAGAGACAAATCAAGAAACAGACTCTTAACTCTAGAGCACACACTGCTGGTCACCGGGGGGGAGGTGGAGCGGGGGGTGGGTGACCTAGGTGATGGGGAAGAAGGAGCTCACGCGTTCTGATGAGCACCGGGTGACGTATGCAAGTGCTGAATCAGTCTATTGTACACCTAAAACTAATACTACACTGTATGTTAACTACCATGGAATTAAAATTTCAAAAAGGGAATGGCATATTTCTACCCACATTTTAGAAAGGTAATGGGGAACCCCTGAGAGTTTCTGGCAAGGTGAATGATGTGTTTCTAAACTATATTTTAGGATGATAACTGCAGCTGCATTGGTTTGGGGGGGGGGGAGCAAGAAACCAAAAGATGCACTGGGAAGGTATTTAATAGTTCAAACAAAAGGTGACTGGCATCTGAAGTTATAAAGAAAGAAAAAGAAACAAACAGGATATATTATCTAAGATAAAGCAAATGGGTCTAGACAAAAGAGAAAGTAGTAAAATATTTTTAAAAGTATTAAAAAAATCGATGGCATCAAATGACACAAATATATTGCAAAATGAATGAGAAGAGGACACTGGGTAAAGGCGTTTAGTGGCCACGGATGGAGCTCTTTCAGTGAGATGAAGACAGGGATGGAGAGCAGATATTCTCAACCAAGTTTCGGGACCAAACACCCCCTTCTGGGGCTCCTGAAGTCTACAGACCTCATTCCAAAGTAATGCTGCTAAATATGTAAAATAAAAACCTAGACGGCATTACAGAGAAGCCAAATATAGTAAAATACAGTCAAGATATGTAAAAATTGTGAATTTAGTGACATATATGGTTTTTTTTTTAAAGAACACATGAAAAGAACAAGATGAAGGAGCCGCTCTAATAACTACCGTGATTTCGAAGTAGCTAACAGTGAAAATGGTATTTTGGAGTATTTACTTCAACTGTGACATGATAGGGAAACATTTATGATTTCCGTGGGTGATAAAATCATATATGCTGTTACTGATACCGGATTTATTATCTACATTCATAATTGAGGGAAATGCTAAACTTCATGAGAGGACAGGAATATAAAGATGTCAATTTTTCCCCCGCCCGACATCACAAAAGGCCCCAGTTCTACCGGCGGGTCCTCTGGGGAACCACAGATCGCAGGTGACAACTGCCAGCTCTGCAGCAAGCGCGTGGGGAGGAAAGGAGAGCACACATCTTCTTCCAATAAGTTAGGCAGGAAAGGCAGAAGATAAAGATGTTTGGGGGGGGGGGTGTTAGGGAAGGATAAGGTTTTTTTAAAGAAGTGGAAGCCAGGAGAGTGGATTCAGTGGGGCCTGGGAGAAAAAGGTGTGTACATCTGTCTGTGAATGAACTGAGAGGAAGTCTGTTAAAATCCCCCTAACTCTGCAGACCATCCCTCCATGCGACCCAGGGGGCCAGGCCTGCCAGGAGTCAGGACTGAAGGCAGGAAAAGCATCTCTGGCAGGAAACTGAGGGGTCGGGTCAGGGGTGGGGGAAGGCTTCTTTTCTTTGCTTTCCCATCTCCTCTTCTGATCCATCCTCGATCTTCTGTCCCAGCCCTGGAGATACCTACAGGCTTAATGCTGCCATTTGGTAACCCACTCTAAAGATTGCCCTCGTAGCTCCTTCCAACTCCCTCCACCCAAAATCAAAACTCCCAAAGAAAGATCAGTGAGGGTACTGGGATGCTTATATGATTAAAATAATTATTAAACATCTAAGAGTGAAGAATTCTTGATGAAGGGGTAAAGGTGCAATGAGTATCATAAGGACAGCTTTTTAAACCAAATGACTACCTAAAGAAGTTGATGAAAGACTATTAAACATAAGAGTCTTAGCACACTGCTGGGCCCTGGACCTCCTCCTTGTCCCTGCACCTTTCCTCCTCTGCACTGGTGTGTGTATGTGTGTGTGTGTGTGTGTGTGTGTGTGTACACACACGTGCATGTGCAAGAAGAAAAGGGAGTGCAGGGAGGACAGAATCAGTTTACTTTGTTTCTCACTCTTAGGAGAGATTCCTAACACACTTGGCTTGGTAAACAAAAAGATACTTTACTGGAAAGCAAAGCTTTGGAAACTTTGGAACCAGTATTCCTAAGATAAATAATCTTTTTATTTCCAGTACTGATTATTTTTCAGTGATCATACAAAAAGCTGAGTAAGAGGCTATCACACAGTGAAAATTAGTTCAGGATTTTGGTCAAATGTAAATCCGCGTGGAACTGTCCTGTTTACATTAGCTGCTGGTCTACGAGTAAGTATCCAGTCTACCGAAATGCACAAAAACTTCAGCACTCATTTGCTGCCAAGGTGGGAGATAAACACTTACGATCTATCCGTTATTCTGAGCAAAGCTCAGGCCCAAGACTCAGCACCCGGCGGCAGGCTTGCCAAACCGGCATTCTGGCTTCTGGCTGTCGCTCCGGAGCTCCAAAGCGCTTTCTCCACCTGCCATGGCTTCACTCAGGTGCTCTCGCAGCACGGGGTGGTCTCGAGGCTGCCAACCTGGCACCTGCTTCCCAGCCACCCAGGCCAGCACTGAAACTTCCTACCTCAACCCAAGTCACAACAGCGATTTTGTGACATTTTTTCTTATAAGCGGACTCCTAGTGTTTCTTCAAAATCATACTTTAAACATGCTCCCTGTACTCTGAATCCAGTCTGTCTTAGGACAGAAAATCTCTGTGATCTGGGGACAGGGTTTGACTTCAGACATCAGCTGTCTCTTGTTCCCCGCTGACATCCTTTTTCCAAAGGGGAGGGAATGCAGACGTTGGGACCAATAGGTGGCTCCCTCTTTAACGCAATCAGAAGACCTCAGGGAACACGAACAGAGGGAGCTTACCAGGGAAATAAAAAGGCAGTAATTTGAAGCATTTTGTTCTCCTTCAGAAAAAAAGTGTAATTTGTTAATTTTCTCACAGAAATCACTAGACTTGCCACCATTCCCCATATTCCAGAATGTGGAGTAATTTCTATGATTCTGCTTTTCCCCTTGGCCAGTTTATTCATCCCATCCATAAACAGGTCAGGAAGAACAGCTAATTTTTATTTCCAAAGCTTTACAATCTTAAGGGGGATGGCAAGGCGGATTCGGAAGATGCTCTCTGTCACACTATTCAACTGGTAAAAAGCACAGTGAGGACCATGGAGAAACCATAGCCGCTGGCTCAACTCCCACTCCCAGGATGTCCTAGCAAACGCATTGGAGAGGAACACACGGGCCCAGAGGTGTGCAGATCTAGGAGCAGAGAAGCCCCATCCAAGGAACTCAAATATTTCTAAAACAAACTGGGCAATCAGCTTATTTTGAAAGTTAACAGCATCCTATCCTTACACAAAGATGACAGAAAGCCCCGACAATCCAAAGCATTAGATTTACTTCTCTTATTCACTGGCCTTAAATGATGACGATGGCATCAAACTCTGGGGTTTATGCGTATTTAAGCAACAACAAGGATACTAAAAATGACCCTTATTTCAAGTACTCAGAGTAATTCACCATAGGCTGCCTGACTTCAAAGTTGACATACAGGCAGACATTTGCACTAGACCACCATTTTCAAGGCATTTAGTAAAAACCCAAACCTAGAGAACGGAAATATACTCTGGCCATGATACACAGATAGGAGTTAGCAGCAGATAGCCAAAAACAAATTTTAAAAACCAATTATCTATAAATTAAAACTCTCTTCCAAAGAACTGTATGGTTAAAGAAAAATAAAAAATAAAATTATAACCTGGGGGATGTGGCCAAATTGATACTTCAAGAAAAATTAATGGTATGACTGTATTTAATAGAAAACAAGAAATCAAGTAATTTAGGATTTAAATTGGAAAGGTTAAAATGAGCAAGCAAACCAAATAAAGGTGAACAAAGGAATAAAATTTAATGCAGAAATAAATAAACCAGGAAGCAAAAAAGAAAAAGTAGAACTTGTTAATAAAATGGGGAGCTGGTTCTGAATGCATGAATGAATGATGACTATCCCAAAACTGTAAACAAGAGGTGGGGAGTTCTGCAAATACATAACAAGACAAATGTAAAGCTCAATGAAATGGAAAGGATTCTCCTCATAAGTCTTCATGCCAATAAATTAAGAATCCATAATTAAAGCTGACTCAAGAAGAGGTTAGAAGTGTCAATACCATGGAAGAAATAAAAGTCTGTGAAAGACTTATATTCTCTATTCCACTCCTGATAAAGGATGCTACACCTATAGGCTCTATGGGTGTGTTCTAGCAAAACCTCAAAGCACCCAGCTTCACTTAGATGATTTTGGGGCACTGAAAAACAGGGAAAGCATGTCAGTGATTTAAGAGGCTAGCATAATTCTGTTGATGAAACCTAACACATGGCACAAAAACTAATCAAATATATGCCTAATCTTACACTATCCACAAAAGCTCTACAAATAAGAAAGGTAAATTACGTAGTGTATTCAAATTGTAATCATACAAATTAACCAGGTGAATGGTTTGTTTTTTTTTTTAAAGCCTTGTTTTTGTTTTTTTTTTTTAAAGATTTTATTTATTTACTTAATGGAGTGAGAGAGAAAGACAATGAGCAGGGGCCGGGGGTGGGGGAGGAAAGAGAGAAGCAGACTCCCCACTGAGCCCGGTGTGGGGCTTGATCCTGGACCCCAAGATCATGACCTGAGCCAAAGGCAGACACTTAACCAACTGAGCCACCCAGACGCCCCTGAAAAACCTTGTTAATTCAATTCATTACATGTATTGATTAAAGGCTCGTGCACTGGATTGGTTATGGAAGAGGAAAGAGGGACCTGAACAATCAAGAATTCTAGATTTTTGGTTTGAACAGCTGAGAAGAAGGTAGTCACACTTAAAGAAGCGGGGAAGGCTTGGAAAGAAACAGATTTGGAACGATAAAAATTTTTTTAGATTATTTTCATTTCAGATACCAATAGCTCTACAAATGCAACGGTCTCAAGACAGCTGCAGAAAAGAGAGAGAGAACGTTGGTAGTCATTGGCATGATGACGGTATTTTAAAATACAATAATGGATGAATGGATGGAAGACTGCAGAAAAAAGAAGAGATTCCACGACCAAAATATCAGTAACCTAATGATAGAAAGACACCACCTATAGTTGTGAATACCATATTTTCATGTAGCACATATTGCCATACTTGGTTATCTTTTCAAACATGCTAAATTAGAACTTCAGTACAAAATCTATTTAATAAAACCTCATGACATCAGAAGGTGGTTTTCCTGCTAACCACTGAAAACTTCAGGTTTAGTAGTATTGTCATTTTGGGGATCTGTAAGTTATTTGAATCTTTTTTGAGGGGAAGTAGTTTTCAAACAGTGCTCTAAAAAATGCCCAAGAGGCTGAATATGGAGGACACTGGGACCATGATCCTAAGATTTCATTTGAATATAAGGTTGTCTTCCAGGGGCAAAAATTGTTTCATTTATACTTTTACTAACATTTTACAAATATGATGTAACAGTGGACAATAGTGAAAAGAGTCGGTCTTGAGGTATATCCATGAGACAAGGACAGAATTATTAAGCACATTGAAAGCAGTAATATTTCAGCCTTGCTGAAATTTAAGACTTAAACTGACTGCACGTTCAATTAAAAAGGAAGAGAATATGAATTAAACACTGAAAAAATATTTTTGAAGATGTGCCTAAAAGATACTTGGGATTTAAAAATTTAAGGGAATCCTCCCATAAGATAAAAATCTATTTAAGTTTCTCACATTTAACTTTTGTAGTTATTTGTAAGAATATGTATGTGTGTGTGTGTGTGTGTGTGTGTGTATGTAGGGGACAGCTATGTATGAAATCAACAGCCACTGACATTCAAAAAGTGAAATACCAGAGAGGAAGTCCCATTAAAATCAGAAATAAGCCCAAATGCCTACTATTAATCAACACTGTTCTCTAACTTCAACCAAAGCACTAAGACAAAAAAATGCAGAACTGAAATATTGAAAAAAAATTGAATTATTACATCACCATTATACATTCTGAAAATCAACAGACTCAACTGAAAAGGTGTTAGAACTAAGTCCTACAATTTAACAGTATGTAAGAGTTCAGTAAGGTAGTTAGATGGTTAAAAATGAGTAACTTTCTTTTATACCAGCTATGAAATATAGGTATACCAGATTACAAAATATAAGAAGGGGAAATCTCATTCATAATAAATAATGGTAGCTAGCTTCCCTCAAGGACTTATGCTTCAATACACATCACCTGTTAATCTCCACACCATAATATTAGATGATAGTACCACGATTATAGTTACTACTGTCACAATTTTACAGACAAAGAAACTGAGGCTTAGGGGAATTATAAGAAAACTGTCCAAGATTACACAGCCAGTAAGTGTCAGAAAAGGAACTCAAACTTAGTCTGATTCTACAGAATGAGCTTCTTAGCACTATCATGCCCATTCTTGTCTATCAAATTAACAAAGATAGGCTGTGTGGGGAAATGGTGACCAGTGCAAAGAATGGACTGACCCACGCAGTGTCAATAAGAATATAAATTGGTACAACTTTTCTAGAAAGCAATTTTCATGATCATATCTAGGAATTTGCTAAAAATAGAATCAATGTGTAAAATGATCAATATACATGGACACTTATCACACTGCTTGTAACACTATTGTTTGTAACAATAAGAAAGACTGGTCACACTCAAAATATTCAACAATATGAACTTGATTAAACTGCAGTAATTGAGTACGATGAATGCCATTCAGCCAATAAAAGTAAGCATCTAAAAGGATATTTAATGACACAGGAAAACATACTGCATGAAGAGCAATAAACTACATATGCACACAAATTCTTTTAAAGGATGTGTTTATACTGACTAGAAGATTTTAAAAATGAAAACATTGATACCAAAACTATCTCTAGGTGAGAATTATAGATGATTTTCAGTATCATTTTAGATGTTTTCTGGATTCTAAAAATGTGATAAAGTGAATGTGTTAAGTAAACTCAAAATTTAATTTTAAAAGATAAAATGAAGTAATCAAAATATTAGAAATGCAGTTTAGAAAACATTTCCCCTATTTGAAACTGTTTCTTCCTATGCATGATATTGCCAATTTTAACATACTTTTATACTCATGACTTCTATGTTGCTTACGGTACTTTTCTATCTTAGCAACAGCACAAATAATACCTACTTTATCAAAATAGATAATTTACTGCACATTGTAAGCCTTTTAAATCTGTACTAATCATTTAAAATTACAGCAAAATTCCAGAAAGTATCTAATACATAAGATCACCATCCCAGTGAGGCAATTAACAAAAATGACAACTCAAAACAAAAAATGTCTAAGTCGGCAACAAGGAGAGAGCCTCAAATCTACGGGAAACCGGCTCCCTGTAAGTACACAGTAAAAATGAGCTATGAAATAAAAGCCAAGATCTGAAACAGACTAAGTCACAGAATAAGGATAAAAATAAGCCCACATAATTTTGAATAGTAAATGAGTACAGATGACTAAGAACAAAGAACAAAAACTAATTTTAGCTTCACCCTAAAAAACATGAAGTAATAGATTTGAAAGCCCTTTGGAAAAGTCTAAAATATAAACGGACATATTAAAAGCAATAACAGAAAACTTGATCTCATAGACTTTTTATATTTGGTAACCCCAATTACTCAGGACACAATTTAGAGCCTCTGAATAAGTAGACAGAAAAACAAAACAAAGTCTCTGTCCAATCCAATCAGCGGATACTGCTAAATCATTTTATAATAACATCGAGTGCCTCCCGTGTGCCAGGCACTTGTACACTCATTATCTTGATTCGGTAAAAACAACTCTGCAAAAGTACAAAGTGTTTGATGGATGAGAAGTCAAAGAGAAACTGAGGCTTGCCTAAGGTCACAGGCATGAAAGGTCAGAGCAGAGGTGCAAATGCATGTCTACCTGCTGGCAGAGCTCCCACCCGCACTCTCTGTGCGGCGCCATCTCTCCGCTCTCCAACCAGACTATCTGAGCATTGTACAGGCCTTTAACCACTGCCTGGACACTTTTATTTTAGACATAATATTAGCTGTTGTCATTCAGTTTCACAGTGCACAGCAGCGTAGAAGGAAGGAGTGACAGCAGCAGCAAGGAACAGCTAACATCAAGGAGAAAAGACCCAAAGGTCATTGACATAAATCAATACAAATCATTATAATCCTGCTGCCCCCGCCATCTTAAAAAAAAAAAAAAAAGCATAGTAAGTATTGCTATTTAGTTTAAGATAAACCAGAAATTTCGATAAACCTTGGCCAAGTTAATTAACATCTCTAGGCATCAGTTCCATCACCTGGAAGACAGGCAAAACAACAGTTTAAATAATATAGAACTGTTGCAAAACTCTACCAGATAATGTAAGCAAAGCACTTAATACTGTGCCTGACAGAGTTAGTGCCCAATAAACTAGTGAAATTATAAGCTGCATATTATTTGAAGGTAGAAAAATATAAAAATTCACATACAAAACTTTCAGTTTAAAATACTTAACATGGGGCACACCTGGCTGGCTCAGAGGTAGAGCCTATGACTCTTAATCTCAGGGTTGTGAGTTCAAGCCCTATGTTGGGCGTGGAGCCTACTTAAAACAACAACAAAGAAAAACAAGGAAAAAATTAATAGTTGAAATGTTTTGCTCTTGAAAGACTTTAAAAATAAATGTTCTAGAAAAGTCACTTCTATAATATCCTTCCCCTGCTGTGGGGTAGATAAGGTTAATTATATTCTTAGGAGGCAAATGTGTATGGCCCTTCAAGAAATCACATCATATATTCTAGGGCGCTTGGGTGGCTCAGTCGGTGAAGCGTCTGCCTTTGGCTCAGGTCATGATCGCAGGGTCCTGGGACCGAGCCCCGCAAGGAGCCCCACATCAGGCTGCTTCTCCCTCTCCTGCTCCCTCTGCCTGTGCTCTCCCTCAAATAAATAAATAAAATTTTTGAAAAAAAAAAAAAAGAAAAGAAATCACATCATACACTCTAAAGCAAGCTTTTTAGTTTGGCTACCAATTGTGTTATTCGCTCTGAATTAATTATTGTGACCATCTCTTAGCCATCTACAGGCTTTTGTTCATCCTACCCACATCAGCAGATTCATCTTAAGCACTATATGGCCTTTAACAATAAAAACACACTTGTGAAGTGTCTACTATGTGCCAAGTGCTGTACAAGACTTGGGATACAACAATGTAGACCACCAAGCCCCTGCCCTCAGGGAGCCTAAAACAAGATTTTAAAAAAAAATTCTAGGCACAGTAAAGGTACTGTTATCAACATTTTGTATTATCAGTAAATGGTTATGACAAATCTATGCTCTAGGCAGTATCTTTTGTTTTACAGATGGAGAGCAGAGACACAGAAAGCAGAAAATAGAAGAAAATAAAGAAGAAAACAGTTCACCACCACCAGATATTCAAGGCTCAGGGAGGAAATATACTGTATTTTGAAAACACAAGGGAGTAAGCAAATAATTTTGCCTGAAGCTGGGAGACTATGAAACGCTTGTGTTTTTATTTAAAAACCCAAGTAAAAATTCTGTAAAGCATACCTATGGGAATAAAAGATAGAAGAGTATTTATCCAAATATTTACATTAGTTATTTCTGGGGAAGGAGATTGCAGGTGGCTTTCATTTTCTCTTTGCTTTTTCTTCATCAACTTGTACTACTTTAACAATTTAAAGTAGAAAAAAAATTCAGCATTAAAATTAGATATTAATGTTCATCTGTTAAAAATTTAAGAAGTCAACAGTGCATTCACATGTGGGAATGAGATCAGCTCTCTTGCTGTTTGCTAATAGGTGTACCTATCCATACAATTTTTCTGGAAAGCCTTTGGCCATCAAAAACCTTAAAGCTTATTCACTTTGATCATGACTTCTATGAATCCTAAGAACACAGATGCAGAAAACATTTTTTTTTCTAAGTGGGACATTCAACTAATGCATTATGATATTAAAATATTGGGGGGGGGAAACATGTCTAACTGAAATAATGATTAAATAAAGTGACATGTTCTTAGGACGAAAATGTTTTAAAAAATACAGAAAAAATATTTCGAAGATTTGAGAGAGAGAGCAGGAGAGAGCACGCGCACAAGCAGGGGGAGGGGCAGAGGAAGAGAATCCTCAAGCAGACTCCCCATTGAGCACAGAACCCGACCTAGGGCTTGATCCCAGGACCCTGAGATCATGATCTGAACTGAAATCAAGGGCTGGACACTCTACCAACTGAGCCACCCAGGCGTCCTGCCCTGAAATATTTTTAATATCATGAGAAAATCCTTAGTGTATGCTCACTGGGGATAGAAAGGCAGGATACAAAACTCTATAAACAGTATCGTTCTAATTATATAAGAAAAGATCTCTTTTTATGAACAAACTCCCATGAAAGAGGCGGCGATAAGCACTGCACACAATACGTGTATGGCACCTAGAACAATGACAGGCACAATTAAGTGTTACCTACTGTTATCAATCTTAAAAGTACAAGAGTAAACTAAGTGAGATCTAAGTTGAGGCCTCAACAGTGGCATATGAGCCAGGCAAAAGGTAAAGGGGAATAGGGGAAAATGTTCCAGACAAACAGGACAACCTTGGGATTTTCTACTTCTTCCCTATCCACACTTAGGGATTTGATAATTATCTTAAAGGCAGAACACTTTGTATTTTCAGACATCTGCTTGTGGACTAGTTCACGGAGCTAAGAATTACTGTCAGTGTTGTGACACAGAACCATGTACACTATGCTTTATGGGGGATTATCTTCCATTTTCATTTTAATGAAGGAAGTAAAACAATCCTTTGCCAATGTATAGAAAATTAAAGAAAGAAATCCATCATAATGTTGTTAGTTATCTCAGGGTTACGGGGGTTTTAAAAATTGTTCACATTTCTCTACCTTTTCTAAGTTCTTCACAATTAAGTACATTACTACAGTCAGAGATAAGTGTTGGGAAAATCAATAAAAACCGCTACTCATAAAAAACCTTTGAGGTTCCCGCCAAAAAAAAAAAAAAAGGCTCCCTTTGGTGGAACTACATTGCTGTGTAAACATATGCCATACCAGACTAAAACTGTCTTCAGGCTTATCTTCTTATGGACCTAAAACACCTGCTGGAAAGACATGGTCCTTGCCTTCAAACAATTTGGCCAGACAGTGTTGTCCTGTCACTGGAGTACTTTGTAGAGAAAAGGTTAACATACCTCTCTTATTTTCCAGACCCATAATGCTAATTATCATGAATCTCTTAATTTTCAGACGATGTGCATCAACATACGTACACGCAAGGACACATCTTTTAGGGAACAAAGTAAATCACAGGGAAGCAGAACTGCCAATGGGTAAGAGCATGGTTTTTAAAGTCAGACCGCATAGGTTCAAACTCCCTTCTACAACTTTCTAGATGTGCGACTTAAAGGTATTTAAACTCTTGTGTCTGGGTTTTCTGATCTACAGAACAAGGACAATAAAAGCAGTGCATAAGTATGGTGCCTGGCATCTCGGTGCCCAGTATATAATAGCTATCATGTCAGCTATGAAAACCGCAGCAAAGATAGGGAACTGACAACCCCCACATTACAGTTCTGAACGTCATCTTTATGCCATCAAGTACCAAAATTACTACGTGCTAGACAGGGTGTACTTTTCACATGCTATCTCATTTAAATATCTCAAGAATCCCATAAAGTTTTCTTTTTCAAGATCCTGGAGACATAGTCTGGGATGAAATAGAGTACAAAAATCATATTCCAAATTCACCATTTCTCTGAACTGTCACTAGTGAAACAGCAGCAATAATTACAACATGTTTTTTGGTGAATCTTAAAATCCAAGCTTTGTGAAGTCATGAGATTTTCTATGTTGTAGGTCCATGAGGAATATTAGCACTTAAAAACGCAAGTTGTTTTTTTGTTTTGTTTTGTTTTGACAACATTTGGAAGATTTGAGATCAAACCCCAGAATCTCAGTATTTTTAACGTGGTTTTACTTCAGTTTAAATCTGGAAACCCAATTTAATACATTTTTGTGATTCCCTGACCTTCTCACTTAAGATTTCTCTTTCCAATAAAAACTATATCCTGAAACCATGTTTGCCACTTCAATCACTCACTACTCCTATCACCTACTTAATGTTCCAGACAGACTGGCCCACCCACTCCCTGCTTTCCTTGACTCACAGCATTATTAACACTTGGAAATGACTCCTATCCAGCTCTACTAGCTTGCACCTTACCTTTAAGCCCCAGCATGCAGCCTTCCCTACTACGGTACCTGCATTTCTTATTCTTTGCTTGTCCCACTGAGTATATTTCATCCAGCATTACGTTCTATCTGTTCATAACCTCTCTTCTTTTAGAGGTCAGGGGCCTTATGCAGCACCTAGATCAATACTAAATTAATTGTTTGCTGAGGGAATAAAAGCTTACCAGTGTCAAGTGAGCAACAACTGCAGATCAGTTTACAATCCTACGTTCTAACACTAAAAGGATAAAAAAGTCTCCCACTTAATATCTTATATTCGTTTCTTTAAAACTGCTATCAAATCAGCATGAGAGAATTCTTCCAAATGTATCTACAAAAACAATGAAAAGCCCAGAAAGAGTATAAAAAGATATAAAAGGGCATAGAAATGGTATTAAAAGTTATAAAATGATAGCAACACTTTTACATCTGTTACAGTAATTTAAATTAATGTAAAAATCATCATGGTCTGCTAGAATGAAAACAAGGTAACCCAGGAAAATGTTTTAAAAATAGAATTTCCATGAAGCACCTGGCCAATGTAATCCATGTAAACATAGCTGCAGAGAAGCCAGTGATAAAAAATAGGATGTTTTTATTAGTCTTGTAATTAAAACAAATATGTAATAAAAGGAAGTGACTAATAAAAACTCCCATCAGCATACAAACATTCCAAGTTTCTGTTTCCTATTCTTCAATATTTTCCATATAATAAACTAATTGCATAAGATGTTCATTATCAAATGCAATTTAAAAAATACTGGCCTTTTTGTTGTTGTTTTGTTTAAAAGTTCATTTTACTTTGCTTGTAATGTTTGAGTACTTCAGTGATGACCAGATAGATGCTTGAGGTAGAAATTAAACGTACTTTGAAAGTAAAACCCATTCTTAAAGTAAAAATACTCAAACATCTTGAATTATAGATACTCAGTTACCAGATCATTCTGATATTTAAGGGTACCTTCAAATAAAGAGGTTTAGGTAACTTAAAATAAGAACGCCAAATTGGAAGAAAACAAGTGAAGCTATGTTTATAGTCAAAAATTGGAGGACACCCAAATTCAAGAAATTTCTATTAAAATTAACTTACATGTGAGTGATTGAATAAATGGAAGTCATACCTTCTACAACCTAAATATATTAAGACTTAAATATATAGTACGCTGTACTGCTGACTTCTTGTGGTTCTTGGAAAAGCCCAAAAAGTGTTTGAGAGACATACGCACTGCCTTCCGTTTATGATATGCACTAGAAAAACTAAACGAGGAAATGAGTAAAGAATTAATGAACTTTACCAAATTTCTAAATATACTAGCCCCAAGTGTCTCTGTAACTATTCTAAGATGGTTTAAAAAAAAAAAAATCTGAATCGATAAGCGCCTCACCGGCCTGGGGATACTCTGACACAGTCTCGCAACCAATAGGAAAACTTTCCCTAAATCTGGATTCGTATTTCATCTCTTTATCACCAAACACAGAGCACAGACCAGTATTGTTAACGGTTACCCAAATGGCATGACTCCCAGGCAGAGTAATCAGTACTTGGAAGCGAAGGCTGTTTCTGAAGGATTTTAAGGGGTAAAGGGGGAGGCAGTTTAGGGAAGGAAAGCGGGGCTCGCTTCTCCAAGTTCGATCTGGAACAGGTCTGTGTAGGGGGTTGAAAATAGGAAGCAGCAGCCCATGGACCATGAACGCGGGGTGAAAATGCGAGTGCGCCCGAGCCTGCGGGGTGAGGGGCGCGGGAGGGACGAGGACGGGCGAGGGGTTTCCGCAGGGGTCGGCACGGCCGCAGAGACACGGAATATAAGGCTAATGGCTGGGGCTGGCTCCCAGGTGCCAGAGGATGCCTCACCCCGCGAGCGCGCGGCGCCGTGCGTCCGTTTCCGTCCGGAGCGCCCGGGCTCGCCTCCATCTTCGGCGTCCGTGCCCCGGGGCGGGCGGGAGTGGACCGCTGCCCTAGGCCGCGGGGCCCGGGTCGCCGGCCTCACCTAGCTCGAGATCCCGGCGAGGACGGTTCTGCCGGCAGCCACAGCGAGCCTGGCTCTCCACCCGGCCCCACCCGAGCCCCCGGAGCCGCGGGCGCTCGGGGCTCCCCTCGACCTCCGGGGGGGCCCCGACCCGCCCGGGGCCTGGAGTCCGTCCGGAGCGCCCGGCGCTCGGGCGCGGCCTCCCAGCCCCGCCGCCCTCCCCCCCCGCCTCGCGCGGCTCCCTCAGGCCGCCGCCCACCCCACACCGGGCCGCGGCCCAGCCCCCTCCCCCACCGCCCGACAAACCTGGGGGCCGCTACCCGGCATGGCCGACCCTGCGAGGAAGCGGCGAGCCGGCGGCGGGGCCCGCAGCAACAGCGGCCACCCGGGCCCTCCCCGCGCGGCGCCGCGCCCGCCCGAGCGCCCTCCCTCCCCGCGGGCCGCGGCCCCGGCGCCCCCTCCCCCGGCTTGCACAACTCGCGCCCCGGCCGCGCGCGCACGCGGAATGTTGCTCAACCTACTTGCGGTCTCTTATGAGCGGCCATCACAACATGCCCTGGAAGCCGGGGCGGCCCCGGGGCCCTGCGGCGGGCGGCCGCGTCTCGCCTCCGCCCTGGGCCGCCGCGGCCGCCGCTAGGGCGCGGGGCGAGCGGGAGGCTCCCCCATGCCTGCCCGCCCGCCCGGCCGCACGCCGGGGCCTCGGCTCGCCGGCCGCCCGCGCCGCTGTTCCGCGGGCGAGAGCGAACCCGGCTCTCCCGCCTGCCGCCTCGCTCCTCGGCCGCCCGCCCGCAGCCGCAGCCGCAGCCGCTGCGCCGCTTCCTCCTCCCCTTCCCTCTTTTCCTTCTCCTTCGCCTCCTCTGGAGCCGAGGTTGGCAAACCAGCACCTGCTGCTGGAGATCACCGAGAACTGAAACAGGAAACCCCGAGCCAAGGGGAAAACCCGGGAGGCGTGGAGAGGGGTGAGGGGAGCCGCTGGAACCTGTCGGGCTCCACGGAGGCTCCCGCGCCTCCTCCCCTCGCACCCCTTCCCTTCCCCGGCGCGGCCCGGCCCGGGGATCCAGGCCTCCGGTCCCGCTCCCCCAGCCCGGTCCAGGAGAGCGCCTCTCCGCTGGGCAACACCTTGTCCTCCCAGCAATAATGCGGACCATTCCCTGGACAGTCTAGGGAACCGAGAGGCTGCCTGCTTAGGGAGAGTTTCCCGTGGCTGTTTGCTTATTATCAATATTCTGTAATGAGGAAAAACCACACCCGTATTAGCAAGACCAATAAGGGAACTTACACAAATGAAGCTGTTGGGATTTCACCCAGGGGAAGGACTTCTTTCGGCAAGGAAACTGGCCTTATTGGAAATGGCAATATGTCAAAATCGAGGTTAAGCCCAGGATAAATCCAGATCTCTTTCTAGAGGTTGGGAGGAGACAGCACTCTGCACTGAATTGCAAGTGTGAAAAGCCCCGAGAGCAGATAGCCTTTTTTTTTTTTTTTTTCTTCTGTCAATTGGCCAACACCCGGTACAATTTAGGCCAACTTTTCAATGATATTCGAATAATCGTATTCACCTGCCTGTGGAATTATCACCAGGTGCCCCACTGCCAGCCTTGGACAGGATGCATCTGCTTTTGGAGTGAAAGGGAAGGGAATTTATGTGGATTGTGCCCCTAGCATGTGCCACAGACTAGGGAGCCTGCCTTAAATGCTTTATCTCATTTATGTGTCACCACAGCCATGTGAGCTAGGGGTTATAATCCCCTTTATCCCTCAGCAAATGGAGGTTAGAAAAATTTGCTGAAATGACACAGTTTGAATATGAAGAATACAGGTCTGTCTGCATCCAAAGTACAGACTTGTTTCACTGGACCAGAGTTCATGCCTTTGATGACACTTTTCACCCTTAATACAATCATTTCTTGCCTCTCTGATTTGTCTTCAATAGAGCATATATGGTTTAAGCCTGGATCTGTTGAATTTGCTTGGGCTACTTAATGGCAGTGAGATCCCTAATGCTTACTGGGCTAAAGCTTTAGAGTTTCCAGTTCTCGAAAAAAATTAAAAAATTAAAAGTCTGCCTTTATGGCTCAGTTGAGCAGCAGAGATGTCCCCACTTCTTTGGTCAATATTTGTAGCCCTTTGGCTATTGATGACAGGGTCCCAGCTGAGAGAATCCTGCTGGCTGGTACCCCTGGGCAACATCATGCTGCAAGATGAGAGGGGTGCATCTCACTGAGCCTGCTTTCCACTTCAGCAGGCCAGTCTTGGGCCCTACTAAGAGAAATAGCAGACTGGTAGCCTTCCTTGGGGACATGAGAGCTCTCTGGTCCACTTTTCTGGTATCACCTTTAAGACCCTTAGGATGTCTGCTCTCTGAAGCCTGGTCAGTTTCTATTGGCAGGAAGGGAGGGAAATCATCCCCTGTTCACTGAGCCAAACCCTCAGAAATCTCTTGAGCAGTATTAGGGAGTGGCAGGGACCTAAAAAGAGGCTGGCTGGCTAACAATAATTTCAGCATCTGTGGCATGATTTGAGCGACGCCAGGAGTTCCCCTACTCCACAATATATCACCCACACACTCTACGTTATTTTCCTCATTGACTCAACTGAATTCCATTCAGTATCAATTAAGTGTGGTCATAGACGAAGCCACTCTATTAGCTACTTTGGAGCTAAGAGACATGAATAATTATTGTAATTGCCAACATTTTGGGAATGCTTACCATTCTAAGCACTTTGCACGAGCTCTCTCATATAACGTCCACAAAACCCTGTGAGGGATTGAATAACTATCACTGGTTCCATTTCACAGATGAGAAAACTCAGACCAAGTTTACAGTCAGGGAGTAACAGTGCAAGGGTGAGCACACAGTCTCCCTCTGGCATCAGGACCCATTATGGGAATGTGATACTGCAAGTGCCCTTACTTACCTTCCTATGTAGTTGGGGAGACAAAAACATACAAAAGTTTGAAGAACACTAAGGAGACAGGAGAATGGAGGCGTGTTAAATATATGTCATGGGTAATAAATGCAATGACGTTTCAGAGGACAGAAGAGTTGCCTTAAGTTGAAGTGGTGGGGAAGATGCACACAGAAGATGACCCTGGGCTTCAGAAAGAACAAAAAAAAAAAAAAAAAAACAAGGCTGGATAATGAAGAGGAATAGTATTTTGACAAACAGAGAGGGTGGGGAAGGGCATTTCAGTGGAACAGCATAAACAAAGATGGAGTGACAGGGAAATGTGGAAAAGAGGGATTAAGGACAAGTAGGAGCAAATCACACAGAGACCTGCAAAAGGAGAGACAGAGACAGAGACAGAGAGAGAAAGAGGGAGATTGAGGTCAGCATAGACTGTATACAGTGGGGAATTGTGAAGGGTTTTGAACGCAGGGTGACATGGAGAACATCCTATTTTAGGAAAATAAATATTGTGATGGTTACTGGATGGTTTTGCAAGGGGAAGGACTGGAACAGGGAAACATGTCTGACACCCAATATGGCAGAACAGACGTGAGAACTGTTGAAGTAAATAGTGAGGGAGGAGAGGAAGGGACAGTTTAGTGAGACATTAGGACCTGAAAAGCACCGAGTGATTGCATACGCTTGACGAAGATGGACTTAAAGGGGAGAAGTCCAAAATAACTTCTCAAGTGTGAATGTGAAACCTATAGTAATGCTGACTGGAAAAAAAGGGGAAGTTCAGGGGTAGAGGAACTACTTTTTTGAACAAATGTTTAGAACAGTTTGGTTTTAGGCATGTATTTGTGGTAACGGTGGGATATGCATGTGCAAATGTTTTATAGTATTATCTAGAAAAGACAAAGACTTGGGTAAATGAGACTTTTATGTTATTGAGAGAGTATGAAAACTTCAAATGCTCCCTATTATAATAATAACTAAGCATGGTTGTTCATCTTAAGTAAACCAGAATTGAAAGAAAAGCTCTCACAAAAATAAAAAGCTTCTATGGCTCTGAGACAAACAAGCATTAGGGAGATCATCTTTTCTTGACTCCAAGTTATATTTACTTAAAAGGAAAAGAGAATAAATAGGAAAGAAATTTCAAGTTCAGAGAACGTAAGACTGATGAGAGAAAACTTGGAGATCATTTCATCTGGTCCCACTTTTCATTCTGCAGGTAGTGAAAGTGAGGATCAAATTTTTAATGTCTGATGATAAAACTTCAAAATAGGCATTAGGCAAATATGTTTGCCATTACCATGCCATTACCAATTCTGGAGAGACAGCCTATCTGTATTCTAGTTATAAAATCAAGGCTGGACCTCGAACTGAGACTCTGAATTGCACATTATTAAAGAATCTGAGTGGTTGAGGCTCCATAGTAGGCAAAGCCCTGGACTGGCCTGGCCTCACTAGTTAAAAGAGAATGCTTTGGAAAGAACAGATTAGGGGTGGGGGTGGGTGTGGGGGGGGTGATGGGGGGGGTGGAGAGAATGGTTGCAAGAGCAGCACTTCTTTCTAATACATAGCTCCCAGGGAGACTGCTCCACACCTACATTCACATTTGAACCTCAAAAGACAAGAGTTTCAGATGGCAATCACATCCCACCTGGCTGCCTCAGCCTAGACTTTCCAATGGCCAGCCACCTTCTCTAAGACCTCCAGAGACTTCAAAAGTGATGACCCATAAGTCACCCTCAGATTCAAAAGTGGCACCCCCCCCCCAGCAACTGCTTCCATTCTATCCAGAGCTCTCCTAGTGGTGTCCTAGGTGTTTTCTCATTGAAAATGTGTGTGCCCAGTGGATATACTTGAGGATATGAGAGAACTCTTTCTCCTGCCTCCTCCATTTCTACCAAAACACTTACCTTAGTTGAGACAAAGTCAACAGCCCCTTCCATGTGCTTCATCTCCAGATCTTGGGCCAGCACTTGATATCCTTCAGGTGATGAGCTTTGCACCCATAGCCAGATGACTACTACGATTTTTCATGCAGTTTCTTTTATGTCTTCCAGAGAAGTCCTGGTTAATTCCAACCATGCAGGAAATGTAAAGTTTTCTTAATAGCATTACCCTACACAACCATTTCCTAAGCACATGATCTGTGTAAGACAGACACAGAGGAATAAAACACATTCTTGCCCATGTCCTTCATTGACTGCTTAGAATTGCTTTTTAACGCCGAGTTTGCAGGGAAAGGAAACTAGAGGACATGAGATAGGTGCTGTTGGCCAATCCCAGGACTTCTTTCTTTTGATGAGTTACCACAAGATTCCATATTAGCAGCATGACTCTTTTTTTTTTCCCCCTAGCATTTGTGGGAGGCCACCAGAGAGCAGAACAGCCAGGTTTTCAATATGCTGTGTCATACAGTCATGTGCTCGGCTTTCTACCTGAACCAGACAGCGTGGCTGCTCTCGTTTACCACATTGGGTCAACACAGGAGTTCTGAAAACAATAAACACTTAATGTTGAATTTAAAAATGTTCCTAAGGTGTTGCTTGGCTATTTTGACAAGGGCCACATGTTTCATTGCAGCTCACCTTCCTCAGAAGTGTAAAATTTTTGTTTTCATATGGAATTTCAAGTGCACCAAAAACATCCTCATCACCTTTGTGAGCATCTGTTGTTTTAAAGGAAATCAGTATACAGAATTACAAATGTACACCACTGAGCTAGCTGGAGAGGGAATTACGGAATTTTCAAGTTAGACCGCATCCTATGTGAAAAAGCACTCTCAGGAGAATATTAATTGCAGCATTATTTGCAAAGGCAAAAAAAAAAAAAAAAGAATAAATATCTACTAATAGGAAACTACAGAAATTGTGGTATCTTCATACATTAGGTCATTCACCTATTAAAGAGAGTAAAGTGGCTTTATGTGTATGGAATTGTTTTTTAAAAAGTCAGGCAAGTATCAGTGTATCTAGTGTGCTTCTATGTGTGTGGAAAAACAAAGAAGATCTCTGCATGGGCTTAAATGTGCACGGTATTATCTCTGGAAGGACACACAAGACACTGGTAATGCTGATTGTCCTGGGCGGGCAGACTGGACAATTATCAGGAAGGAAGAGTGCAAAAGAGATTTATCTTTTATTCTATAACCATTTATAGCTTTTGAATTTTATTTAATTTATTTAAGGTTTTTTTTGTTTCTTTTTTTTTTTTACATTTTCTTTTTAAGCAATCTCGACCCCAGACGTGATGCTTGAACCCACAACCCTGAGATCAAGAGTTGTACAGTCTACTGACTTGAGCCAGCCTGCACCCCAGCTTTTTGACTTTTAAATTGTGTACTTGAATTAACTATTCAAAAACATATTTTTAAAGTCCACATTTTTCCATGACGTGGGCTACTGTCCACCCCTTTCTATTTGATTTTATAAATAAGCAGATACTATTTTTGGAAATAGTACCCTGGCCACAAGGAAGAGGAAGTTGCGGGAGTCCTGTGAATTGCACGTGTGCGCTCCGGGGCTTCCCAGGCAAGGGAAAGATACCCGTGGTCATGTGGAAGGAGCGATCCCAAAACTGCTAAAGGCTTCCCAGCCAACACTAGCAGGGTTAGTCAGTGTTTTTACAACTTCATTGCCAAAGGCTCCAGACTCATTCTATGAGGATCTCTGATGGGACTGCTTTACCTAAAGGGAGCGTTCGGGGAAGTTCTCATGAGCAGATACAGGAAAAATTCCTGTAAGCTGCTGGCCTCACAGATAGTCATCAGGAGGCCTGGGGCAGATGGTATTCATCAACTAGAATTATATGTATTTGTTTTATTGTGTCTCCCCAGATCAGAATGTAAGCGCTAGGAAGGCAGGAGCTCTGTCTTGCTCGCTGGAGCATCCGCAATTCGGTGCCCAGCATGTAGAAAGCACTATGATTGGCTCCATCCTGGGGACCACAGCAGCCCATGACTCTCCAGCCTGGGGCTGCCTATTTAGTCATTGATCTGTTAGAAGGCAGTACCAACATGGCCAGGGGACCTGGGGTTCAGGCCTCCAGTCTCTGAAATCATGGGCAAAGCAGAATTCAGATCTCAGAAGAACTGGGGAGTTAGAAAAATACTTAGAAGGACAAAAGGCAAGGAACCAACTAGGGAATAGCGGACAAGGTAGGGGGTTGGTTTAGAAAATAATAATAATAATGAAGAAGAGAAGGCAAAAAGAAAAACAACCAATCACAAAAAATTAAAACAAGACAGTTGCCCCAGACTAGCAACTAATAGCACAACAATAAAGGAGAAGACATAGCCCGTAATTAGGGCTGCAGTTTACAGGAAGAAGAGGATTCTCCGCAGAGCACGTTTGCTGCTGAGTCACTGTACCGCTGGAGCCGGGCGATTGGGTTGGGAAAGTCACCTTGATTTAGGGTCTAGGCTGGCTTCAGAGTCTAGGAGAGGGGACAGGTAAGTGAGCCTCCTGGCTAAGGCCAGAGGGATGCAGGGAAAACAGCCAACCTACACGGTTCCAGGTACTCACTTCTAACCTTCAGAGTGAAAGTCAAGGGGGGAAGTTCCACTGCCAGCTATTTCTGTCTGTACGTAGACATTTCAGCATATCTTCAGGCAAAGAGCCTCCAGGAGTCAGAAACGAAGGGTCCAGCCAGGCAGAAAACCTTAAGCACATCTCCACGGGTCCCTTAAATGAGTGCCGCGTGCCTAGGACTGAGGCTAAAGAGAGAAATATAAAGCAACTATCTGATGGCTTTCAATGATTTTGGTAGGTCACAGATCACCATCAGGACTTTGGTGGCGGTGAGCTCTGATCTTAGAGAAACTGTTTGTCTTCTGTGTTTTCCATCCTGTGGTCTGTCCAGAGCATACAGGTTTAAACTTAATAGGCAGAGGCGGAGTCAGGCTAGACTTTGGCATAGAGATCAGCTACGTATGGACTCCCATGTCTCATGGCCCTTCATTTGGGTCAAAACATTTACCTTATTTTGGGGTGCCTGGGTGGCTCGGTTAAGTGTCTGCGTTCAGCTCAGGTCATGATCTCGGGGTCCTGGGATCAAGTCTCACAACGGGCTCCCTGCTCAGAAGGGAGTCTACTTCTCCCTCTCCTTCTGCCCTTCCCTGCTGCTTGTGCAAGCACGCGGGCGCGCGCGCTCTCTCTAATAAATAAGTGAAATCGCAAAAACAACAACAACAGCAACTACATTTACCTTATTTGAAACAACGTCACTATTCCCCTGAAATATTTCTCCAGCTTTTGAGTTTCACACACAGAATTCTGGTTTACTGACAAGGGTTAGGCCTTCTGGGTCATCTTTACAAGCATCTGTTTTAAAAGGTCTTTGGTAGTCCCCACTTTTTAATGGAGAACTTGCTAGAGGAATTCAGGAATGTATTTTATTTTGGATAGCTACACGAAGCAGTTAAATGTTCAGTAAGCTTTGGCAAGGACAACTTGTTTACTAGAAGACACTGTCCTAATAAAATGTATTGTCACCACTTTCTGTGTTTACTTTGCTAAAATATGTGTTTGTAAGAAATTTTAGAGTTCGGTAGGATTGGATCTATACAATAACTTGTATTGTCTTGGTAAGTCAATTCTTTATATACAAAAGCGAGAGCTGGCATCTTCCAAGGCTCTTTATAATACATGTAGCTAGCCGACAGTGAAGTTGAGGGTCAAGTACTTCAGCTTCATGGATCTTGAACAAGGGTTAATGGAAGTGGTTTTCACTGGCTTTAATGTCTAGTACCTTGTAGTATTCTAATGTATTATTTTGAATTATCACAAGAATACATGTTCATGGTAGAAAGTTTTTAGGACATGTAAAAATATAAGGTTTCAAAAATACAAATCATCTCCTATCGTATCATGCAGAGATAATCCTTACAATTAAAAAAATTTATTCTATATCTATATTCCACTACCTTTCTTGATTTAATTAAATCAATATTTATTGAGTTCCAGCACTGGACTTTGAATCATAAAATAAAAGACATGGACCATATCCTAAATAAACAAAAATTTTAAAGGAGAGGTAAGACATACATTTGGAGAAAAAAAATCCAGAGAAAACACTAGATTAAATATAATCAAGTGGTAACCTTGCCTGAGTTAGGGACTCATTCAATGAGTTGCGATCCCCAGGATGCAGATCTCAAAACTAATTCTCTGTTCACCTTAGGGATTTATTCAATGAACAAGTGCTTCTTGGGCACCTGATGTGTTCTGGGCACCACTGGGATGTCCCCCGACTTCCTAAAGCAGACTTGGAGAATTTCTAAGCTGAAGGCCGTTACTGCTTCCTTCGGTCCCTCCTGTACCCTGCCAGCCCCTTGTCTCCTCCCACTCACCCCTGCACATTCTCCACCTGCCACACTGGCCTTCTTGCTGTTCTGGTTATCCCCTCTCTCTGGAACACTCTTCCCCGAATATCCACAAGGCTTGCTCCTTAACATCCTTCGGACTTCTGCTCAAATGTCACTTCATTGGAGAAGCCATCTCTCAACACTCTATCTGGATTATCACACATAACTTCCCTTCATATACATTCTGGTCACTATCTGTCCCCTGACCCTGCCTTTTTTTTTTTTTTCTTTTTTAGCACTTATAATCACCTGGGATAGATACAGATACAGATACAGATATAGACAGATAGACACCAGAGATATCTGTATATATAGATATAGATCTCTATTTCCACACAGGATGCGTACATACATTTGTTTATCTGAAGATGAGAATTCGGGGAAGTTTACTTGAATAACGTAAAAGGAGAACAGACATGACATCACTATTGAGATATACCCTAGGAAACTCAGACAGAAGGTAGATATGTAGATGAGACTTTCTTCAGATGTCCCCAAATGAGCACAAAAATGAGACAAAGCAATGAAAGAAGTCTTAGCCATCCCGAGAATCTGCTGCACATCATAATCAGCCAAAAGCGGACCATCTAACCGAGGTGTAATTTATACCACGGGCTCTGTTTTCCCTTGCTTTCTGTGATACCTGTTTCCCTCCTACCTCTTCCATCTACTCCTACAAAGAATTCCTCTCTGACCCAGTACATGTTGGCCCCACACACACGTCCCGGGTTTTCTCACCCGGCCCCGTGGCACTCAGTACCACCTCAGCCTGATGATCGTCACTCGTCTCTGGAGTGCGCAGTACCTGGCATTGAGCAGGTGCACAATAAAAGCACCTTTGTTTATTCAAAATGAATAAATGGCCTTTTTTGGACTTCTTCTACGTCAGCCATTGTTGTAGGTGCTAGAAAAGTTTCCTGCTCCGATAGAGCTTATATTTAAAGATATACAGTTACACAAATAGATGAAAGCCACGAATAAACAAATGAACAAAATAATTTCCCACACTAGCCAGTGCTCTGAAGAAATCAGAGTGGAGTGCTAGCAGGTCTGCGGTGGCTGAGGGCAGTGATCAGGGAAGCCTCTTTTAAATCGCATTTGAGGGCGCCTGGGTGGCTCAGCGGGGAAGTATCTGCCTTCGCTCAGGTCATGATCCCGGGGACCTGGGATCGAGTCCCACATCAGCCTCCCTGCTCAGCGGGGAGCCTGCTTCTCCCTCTCCCGCTCCTCCTGCTCGTGTTCTTTCTCTCTCTGTGGAATTAAAAAATAAAATCTTTTTCTAAAAAAATAAATAAATAAATCGCATTTGAGCCGAAATGATGCCGAGGAGCCAGCCCATGCAGAGCACGTTCCAGGTAGAGGCCACAGCAAGTGCAGGAGGCCCAAGGCAGTACAAGATGCGTGGGTCAAGGAAGAGAATGAGGAGCCTGCAGAGGGAGTAGAGGCTGGCCCCAGAAGATGGTCCCTTGCTCTCCAGCTTGCCCCAGACCTCGTGTCTTCCCATTATCTCATCCCTGGCCTGCCTCCTACTTACCTTACCTGCCTGGTTCTTGTAGGTACTTGAGTTTGTCACCCTTCCTTCCTGGTAAATGGCCTTGGCAATAATCAGAAGGTTCCATGCTATGGTTTATTCCCAGGCCTTCACATAGAGTCCTCTCTCTGCCAGCAACACCTTTCCCCTAATACTTTGTGAACAAACATTCAGTGCAGCAATTCATTCCATTCTAGAAAGACTTCTTTGATCTTGTCTATCTGGGTTAGATGTCCTCTCTCTATTCTCCCAGAGTCCCATATGATAACCAAGGCACAGAGACTTTGAGTAATTTCCCCCAAATCATGTGCCAGAGCTGGGATTTGAACCCAGGCTCTTAGCCATAGTGCCCTGGGCCCTGCCTCGTAAGGCTGTTGGGAGAACTACATGGGATGATGCATTCAAAGTGTGGAACATAAGGCCTGACCTTTGTCAAATACTCAGTAAATGTCAGCTTTAATTACAGACACAATCTCTGCCCCTGAGAGGCTTGTGGTCAAATTATGGAGCTAAAAGTCTAGTAGATACATGAGTAAGTTGGAGAAAACACTTGGAATACCTAGACGGATCTTGACCGTAGTTTTAACTGCTTCTCTCATTTGCATTCCTTTCTGTAAAGTACCTGCCACTTAATACTCATGAGGGTGATGCTCTTTGAAAAAAAAATATTAAAAGGAGGAGCAGGTCTTGTGGAAAAAATGATAAAATTCAGTTTTAGACATGGTGACCTTGTCTTCTGGTAGGGCTTCTGGAACATCTAATAGAGGTGACCTATAGGCTGGACAAATGGCTGCATAATTCACTGTTACGGGAGCATCACCCCTGATTCTTCCCTTCCCTCATTTCCACCTCTAATTCAGCAATCAGGCCTGGTTGGTTCTCCTTTCAAGATACATCTGTTCCTCTGCTCTCTTTTCTCGTCCACCACCACCCTGATCCAAACCACCACCATCTCCCTGTGCTTTGTATCTCCATCGGTAAAATGGAGCTATGAATACTGTTTCCCTCTTAGGGTTGCTGTGAGCCTTAAATACGATAATTTCTGTGAAGCACTCAAAATGCTGCCTAGCATATAGAAGAAGGAGAGACCAAAACGTAGAGAGAGGACCAAGATTGTGTGGGACCGAGGAATCCACAGAACAAAATTTCTAGAAGAAAAGTAGTTATCAGAGATTAAGAAGATTGGGAACTTCCAAACATGTTATGTCCTGTTCTATTAGGACATGTTTACATTAAAGTGGTAAAATAGAAAGTTGAACAAGTTTGTTCCAGGCAATCAGTTCATCGGAATAGCGTTTACAACTATCTACAGAAAGGTTGAGTCAATTAGGGTCTCCTGGTTAGAAGGAATAAGAATCAGCTAGCATCTTGTTGACTCAGGTCACCTCTGCTGAGTCAAAATTCTCATGTCAGGCCACCTCATAGGCTGCTGACCCGTCTGTGGATTGTGGATTGGCTTCCTTTGGGGTCCGCTGCCCACTGCTGTGCAATCAGTAGAAGCCAGAGAGGGGTGTGAACAGTCACCCATGGCTGGCCAAGGGTTACCCTGTCAGCAAGGGCTCAAGATGAAGCAAGTTCCCTTGGAAGTGGCTCTGGGCCCCGATATGGCGAGAAAACCACAGATGACCCTTACAGTGGAGAGATACAGCTACGTCAAGGAAGAGCAAAAGGTTTGGAGCCTGGTGTCTGAGTCTCAGAAATCCAGTCCCACTTTGAACCAGCTCTGTGCTCTGGGCAATTTAGTGAATTTCTCTCATGCTAACCTTCTCCTTTATTAAGTGGATATGCTTATAATTTCAGAGATGTTTGCTCTGGAAACTCTGTGTGAACTGTAGCCATCTTGGATCACCCAGGTCCCAAGTCACCCTTTTGCTTAGTAGGAGACATGGTTTTATTGATTTATTTTTAAAGATTTTACTTATTTATTTGAGAGAGAGAGATAGAGAGAGCAGGAGCAGGGGAGGGGCAGGGGGAGAGGGAGAGGGAGAAGAAGACTCTTCTCTACTGAGCAGAGAACCCAAGACAGGACTTGATCCCAGGACCCTGGGATCACAACCTGAGCTGAAGGCAGATGCTCAGCTGACTGAGTCAGCCAGGCGCCCAATACATGCACAATCTATTGCCATTCCCTAAGAGGTAGGAAGAAATGGGGTAGAAGAGCTAGTCAAGGCTTCTCTTCAAAGAATCAGACTAACAAACTCTGAGAAGAAAGTCGAGAGAGAATGAGTAAAATGAGGGAAAGCCCAAGGTGACAAGAAAGTTGACCTAGGTTTTCAAAAATCTTCTCAGTGGATGGGAATGACTCCCAGTCAAGCATCCCCAGTGGGCCACTCAGGGTGGAGGGAGAACAGGCTGGAAGCCATAGTATGGGTGTGAGGACTCTAGGACGGGTGAGAGGAAACAGTTAAACACTGATTCACATCACACGACAATACATAGTCATTGCCACCTGGAAGGTACATTCTGGAATTTAGAGTGAGAATGTCCCAAATTGACAGCAAATGTGTTCCCAAGGCTGCCAGCTGCCTTGTGGGGCTTATGTTTCTTCGTTTCCTTCTCTTTTAATCTAGAAGAATGTTGCTGCTGCTTCTCAAACTACAATATATAGCTGGAATAATGTGTTCAATATTTAAAAAAGGAAGTACAGTGAAATAGCCAGGAGTTTGGTCTTATAGGATAGAATTTATTAAAGAATATTTGGTATCTGACATAATTTCTAGTCGGGCTTGAAAGCCAGGCTTGGAGGCTACAGAGCCAGGCACCATGCCCAACATCACACTGCGGAAGGATTCCAGGAAGTATCGACTTCTCTGTTGATGGGTACAGACCCCACAGCTTGTTCCACCATCACCCCAATACGGGCACTAGAAGGGGCCCCTGGAATGGCTGTGCCTCTGGAAAACAGAATGCAACTTCTAGCTCAGCTAGTATTTTTGGCAGAATGAACTCTATGAGGTCTCTCTTTCTTTGGTCCCCAGCTGCTGGTTTGCAATCTGACATGAGCGCATCCAATCAGAGTTTAGACCATGGGCCAGTGCTCTAGCTGCAAGGGAGGCTGGGCAAGCTAGTGCCTGGAATGTCAGGCTTCTGCAGTGAGAGTTGGGCTCTGCCTCTTAAGGTTTCTCAAGCCCAGCAAAGAACTCTGGAGGCTGGGGAGGCACAAACATTAAAAATGTATATGAGGTGTGTCTTCTAAGAATGCTTGATTTTGGTGACCAAACCCTTGATTTAGTTAATACAAGGTATTTTAGCTTACAACTCCCAATCTTCTAGACATCTCCTTTTAGGACCCAGTCCTTGTGGACAACTCCTGAGAAGCCCCTAAGAAAGTGAAAGCAATACTGATTCATTCCTTTTACCTATGTAATTTTTTTTCCCTGTGGGATATCATGTAAACAGCTTTTTACTTCAAAATAGTGAACATTTACTAGCATTACAAATCAAGATGTGTTTTTTTGTTGCCCAAAGATAATTGTTAATATATTGAACAAATGATCACCCATAAACATAATGAATAGGTTGAAGGAAAAGCTTATGCATTGTAAGATATTTCTGTGCATAAGATATGCATCCCCTGGTGATGATAATGATAATAATACTGATAATACTACTACTACTACTAATAATAATAATAATAAACAAGGAAAGGATAGCACAGTAAATATTTGATTTATGCTTAGATTTTTTTTTTTCAATTTCTGCCCAGACCTCTGATGATATATACATGCAGAAGGAAGCTTCACTCTCTCTTTGTCACCAGTGGAGTGTTTGTGTGGTCCAACATCTAGACCATAAATAATAAGCTTGCCTATTAAAGCTATCTAATAGTCATTTCACAATTGATTAGCGACGCCAGTCTGGACGCAGGTGCATGCACAGGTTAACATTTCTATACCCGTGGCCCCTGTGCACCCTCTGTCAACTCTCAGTACGGCTAATTTGGAGGGTAGGCAGTTTATAAGCCAGATGGGAATTAGACTGTCCTCAAAAGCCGGGGAGATTTTTGTCCATATGTTTTTGGTTGTTCCATAGCGAGACCGTATTTTCCCAAGTGATGTTAATGAAGGGCTGAGTGGCCTTTCGTTGGTGCTTACTCAGTCTCTGTGTTTCCTGTGACTCATTATTGTTTTCCAGCTAGATGCTGTGGCCAGCCTCGCTTTCAATGTGTCATTTTCATTCATTTGGAAACTAAAGAGCTGTGCTTTGCACCACGTCCTTAATGTCAGCAAAGCCAGCTCTGCTGGATTAAAATGCAAGATGTATTTGCAGCTAGTGCAAAGTGCTGCGGGCTGCCTCTCGGAGCCAAGCAGCCACACCAAGCGTGTTGGAGGCCCCCTTCAGAAGGGCTCAAGGGCTGGGGGCCTGGGGCTGGTAACATCTCAAGCCCAGCCATGGCAAGAAAGCTGCCTTTATTCTGCGCCTGGGAAGTACTGAATGGGGCATGTACGGGAGGAGTGGACTGGGAGAATTTGCTATAGAAGGGCGAAATGATATTCACCGCTAAGATCCCTACGGGATGGGCACCTTGTAAGAGGCGAATGAGTTGATATGGATAAAGCACTTAGAACAACGCTTAATCTATTTATACATGTTATCTCATTTAATCTTTACAACAACTCTATTCAGATGAGAAAACTAGGTCCAGAGATGTTAAGTATCTTCCCCAAAGTCACACAGCTCCTATAATAGTTGGGAGCCAGAATTCAAACCCGGTTCTGTCTCACATTCAGAACTCTTCACCTTCACCAATTAACTCAAATTCAATACCTAGAATTATATTTTGTTGGTAATAGGTGGGGGGAAAAGTGTTACACTTCACATGGGGAGGGAAAAAAAGTATGAATGAAAGAGAACTGCCCTATTGTGATATTCAGGGAAAGAAAGGGACCCGTGCTAATGAGACGGTTAGTTCCAGAATGGAGTCCCTGGAGCGACGGCCAGAAGCCACTTAAAACTCTGATGAAGGATTCTGTTGACTCTCATGTTCTTCAGTGTATTTACACTTCCCCAAATTACTTCACTACATAAATAAACCCACAGGTGTAGGAAAAGGGAGCGTGAGATAATCAAGAAAGGAAATGAAGAATTTAAAAAGTCAAGACACGCCAACCCCCAGGGGTAGTTATAATAGTCATGGTGCCCCAGTAGATGTCCAATAAATGTTTTACTAAGGAAAGAATGGAGAGATTGGCTCAGAGTGTTTGAGATGTAGAGCACAGGTGACATGCAAAGAGAACTAAGGTCTTTCTCACCATAACTTAAAAAAATGTATGCGTGTATAATTTTAACAGATGTTTTGAAAAAAACCCTGGATCCTTCCAAGAAGAGAGGTGGTTACATAGAGCAGAAGACTGACTGCAGTGAATTCCACGAGGCCTCGGAGGCTGCAGTTAACACAGCCGCAGGCATCCCGTGCTCACCACAACGATTCACCTCCAAGCATACACGCTTGTAAGGGCTGAATCCTCTAGGAAGTCGCGCTGCAAGGAAGTGAGGGATGCTGAAGACCCAAAGCCCTGCTGGTACCCAAGATCCCAGAGTCCCCTAGAGTCTGCCGCTAATAAGAAGACAAGGGTGCCTCGGGGCAGCTGGTTGGTCGTTTTAACTCAGTGGGTACAGAGGATGCCTCTCAAAGACCCTGCCCTCCTAACTTCAGCCAGATTTCATTTTTCGGACTTCAAAAATTAGATAGTTGCATTTCCTTCGGTGTTCCCTTGGCATTTGTGTGCTATGTCATTGTGACGGTCACAGGACTCTGCTGCATAAGCTCGTTCCCTTGTCTGTCCCTTTTCTAGAGCCTTCGACTGCCTCGTGTTCACTAAGAAATCTGTGCTGCCTCGCACAGTGCTTAGCATGGAGCAGGCTCCTGGCAGACAACTGTTGAATGACTGAAGTTAAGCCATAAAGGGAAAGGCAATTTTCAAGAGAGCCTGGGAGGAGGATCTCTAATTGCAGTTGGTACAGTATGAGTCATTCAAAATCCCTTGCATTTGAATAGCATTGAACTGCAAGGAATTGTGACATTTATACCACAACTACGTTCAGCTAAAAACCCACTTGTCGTGCATTTACTGTATGCTGGGCCCAGTGATAAATTAGATATGGTTCCTGCTCTTAAGAAGCTGCCAGTCAAGTGGGGGTGAAGTGAAACTGAAATATGGAACTGTACCCCAATGTGATCGACCAATGGTACACGTGCTTACTATGCATTAGAACCTGTTCCAAGTACTCGTATTTCCTTCCCTTGTTTAACGACCCTATGAGATAGATACTATTATTGCCCCCTTTTACAGATCAGGAAACTGAGACCCAGAAAAGTTAAATAAATTGTCCAAGATCATAGTTGCTTAGTGGTAGGGCCAAGAGTTGAACTCAGATTAATTAGAATTCAGACTCAGCTCGAAACCGTTGCCTAATACCTCACCAGTACACAAGAGGGAGGGATTACCTTGGGAAAGGAGAGAAAAGGGAAGGGAGGAGGGAAGCCAGCGGGTATCAGGAAGGTGGTGTTCCTTAAGGGATGATTTGAATAACAGATGGGAATATGGCAGACCAATAGGTTGGCAAAGGAAGCATAAATGGAAGTGCTTGCAAAAGTCGGAGAATTGATAGACATAGTGTGTTCAGGGAACTGGAGTAGTTTACCATCGGTTAGACATAGTGTGCAAGAAACAGAGGGCACAGAAGAGGTAGACAGGGATCGTATCATGGAAATCAGAACATTCTCAAATCAGAACAGTCTCAAAAGTCTGTAGTCTCTGGCAGAATCCACAACTTTGTTAAACCGCATCTCCCTCAAACCTGCTGCTTCTTGATGTCCACATGTCTGGTAATGTCTGCAGAGTCCCCTAGCCCAGACAGACCACCATGGGAAGCCGAGAAAGCTTGCAATTTTTGCCAGAGAAATTGTGGAGTTGTTGAAGAGCTAAAGATAACTTAGCCTGAGTTGATTCCTACCTTAGCTTGTAAGCTCCATGACTGGTTGTATCTCATTCACAATCTTCAATACATAGCATGATATTTGGCACACAGTGGGTTCTCAATACATCTCAATACATTTTCTTGAATGAATGAATAAAAGATTAGGACTGGGAATTTCCTACTAGAGAAGGCTTGTGCTTAGAGAAAATAGAAGAAAAGCAGAAGAGATGGAGAAGGTAGCTTATAAGCTCAAGAGATAGCAAGTAAGGGCTAGACTGGCCATATTACTTGGGAATGGCTCAACAGAGCTTTTACCGTGAACTGGGCTCAGAGGCCCCAAAGAAATCAGCCATTGGGGCTGTAATTTTGACGTTAAGAAGGAAGCCTACACAACTTCTCTCAGAGTAGCTAAAACTATCTGCGTCCTGTTTTGTTTCTTTTTCTTTTATTTTAATTATTTTTTAAAGATTTAATTTTTTAGACTTTTGTTTTAGATGGCTGGGTGCGGAGAGGGAGAGGGAGAGAGAGAATCTCGAGCAGGCTTCATGCCCAGTGTGGAGCCCAATGCGGCTCTTGATCTCACAGCCCTGAGATTGTGACCTAAGCCGAAATCGAGAGTTGGACACTTCACTGACTCAGCCACCCCGGCGCTACTAAAGATTTACTTTTTTTTGGTAATCTCTCACCCAATGTGGGGCTTGAACTCACTACCCTGAGATCAAAAGTCACATGCCGTATTGACTGAGCCAGCCAGGTGCCTCTCTTTTCCCTTTATTTTAAAGAAATATTACATATGAAACTTTCTGTTAGGGATGGTCATTAATAATCCCCGTGTTGTTTTTTTTTTTTTAATAGGAAATCAAATGGAGACTTTAATATGACTGTTTCTTGCAGGTTTTGTTGATAAACACCTCATTTGATAGTTTGATTTAATTCAACAATCTAACGTAGTACATAGAAGAGCAGAGGGATTGTGTATCATAGGAGATAATTTCTAAATAATACCACTCGCCCAGAGGCTCTTGATGGGAGCTGGGTAGAAGGTAGACAAAGCTGAGATCACCTTCTCTGTCCAGGGCTTGATGCATCAGTGGTCTCTGTGCTGGCTGAGATCCATACATGCTTGAAAGTAAAATCAGCAGAGTCCAGATTGTCATCCTATTATTAATATATAAGCTCATTCAGTACACTCTTGGAGGATCATTTCTCCCTCTACATGGAAAGGAATCAGAGAATCATGAGTACAGCCTCTACGAGACATGAGATAGAGGAGAATTTGTTCTTCCTCCCCATCCAACTGTTCAGAATTTTTTAAAACATTAAAAATTTAATAAACCATCAGAAGCATATTTAATCAACTATGTCGGTTGCAAGACAGATCTCAGGGTTCTATTTATTCTCTAATGCCACACACCCCAAAATCTTATTTTTTCACTCATTAAGATAGAAAACAACTAACAAAATTTTAAACTACTGGTAATAATCCTATGGCGTCAGCTCTTTCTAGCGGAAGTCCATTGCTCTTCCTAGCAGAAGTCCTGGCTGCTCACCAGCACGTTTCCTCACAGCATCACGTAGACTCACATCACTGGGTGCAAATTTTCCTTCTCTCCCAACTCGTACAAAATTGGTTGGTTATGGCTTCTTACCTGGTAGCTCATATATTTGAAAATGTTATCAAAGCGAAAGTAACCCCCTCCCTTTTTAACCTGGCAAAACCATCAGCTGCTATCTTTTTAAATTTCTTTCTTCTCCTTCCCTCCTTTCTCATTGCAACCTCTTCCATATCAGAATTCCTGGAGAATGACCAGGAATCACCAGGGTCATGGAGAAATTCTCACAATGTTGGGCTCAAACTATAGAATATGGTCTTCTCCTTCTTCTCTTTCACCATTAAAAAAAAAAAATTAGTGCTATTGCCCAACTCTGGTAGAGTTTGACATCCGAAAGCAATTATAAAAATTTCCCAAGAATGTACTTTGGATGCACTCTAACATTCCTTAATTCATCTGTTTGTTTGTTCCCTCACTTAACAATTAATATAGGTCAGATATTATGCAAAGGACTAGGGCTTCAAAGGTTGCTTAGTGGGCAGACAAACATTAAAAGCAAATGATTACAGTGATATATAATAAGGTTAGTAAAAAGCATTGTAGGACCTCTACGAATGACATGGTAAGTTCTGCTCTGAGGAGTTAAAAAAATCTTTCTGGAAAAGGAAGCATTTATATTTGAAGACTGAATTAGAGGTCACTTGGTAAACAGTGCAGGAAAGAACTTTCTAGAAAGGGGGGATATAGAGACAGGAAATCATGGTACACTGGGGGAAATGCAAGTATGTTACGATGGTTAAGATGAAAAGTGGGTATAGAGTTGGTGAGAGTAAGAGGCTGGAAAGGGTGTTGGAGCAACGTCAAAAGGATTTTGTCTGCCATGTTTGCCGTGGGGAGTTTGGACTTCATCTTGAAGGCCACAGGCAAACCATTGAAGCATTCTAAGCAGGGGAAAAACACTATAAAAATTTGATTTTTGAAAGATGAATCTGGCTTCAGTGAGGATAGATTAGAAGGAGGTAAGACTGGAAACTTTCCAGTTTCCCTTGGCATAGCTGCCTAAAGACTGGTGTGTGTGTGTGTGTGTGTGTGTGTGTGTGTGTGCATGTGCGTGCGTGTAGGGGGTGGATTTAGAAGTATCTCTCACTCAAGTGCTAGGTAGCGAATGCTGGAAGGCAAATACCAGGATTATGTCTGGGAGAGATGCTGGGGTAGAGCTGGAGTGGAATGTCCAACGGGAACCATCAAGGCTGGGGTCAGGGGCCCAGAAGTGACAAGAGTAAAGAGTACCAGATTAGAATGCAGGGAACAGGAGGTAGCCCGCATAATTCCAGGAATGGAAGCCAGTACTGCAGTGGGACTGTTATGTGGTGGGACTTTTATATTTTCACACATTTCTGTAGCACAGCTACATATTTTCACACATTTCTGTGGGCAGAATGGGTTCGTTGGAAGTAGCCAGAGCCAGGATGAGACAGACCAGAAGCATGGAGACTCGTTGGGACTCAGTTACAGTTGTCCAGGCAAGAAACACTACCGAGCGGCACAGCTGATGAAGAAGAAGATGCATCGTAGAGCTTTACAGTTCTTTTCCTGGGTTTTCTCCAGGATAAATTAACAGCAAAATGTGTCTCCAGATAACAAATCACATTAGTTTATGGTAAGTTGTTATTTTATGTTAAACTTTGGAGTTTAATTTTGGAGTCTATCAAAGACAATAATTTTAGTTTTTGCATAATTAATACCAAGCCTCTATTTCTGGCAACAGACTCAAGGGCCAGTTGTTTATGAATCCGTCCCCTGGTTCATAATAAGACATTATTAATTGCATGAGGGAGGATACTTGTCTTCTTATTATATATGAGAGAGGACAACCTCCCGATCATCTACAGTAATTTCAAATTATGGATGTGGGGCCAGAATGCATACAACCAGAGATTATCGTCTGACTTGTCAGGAGACCACTTGGTCTACCCTCATTTTTGTGAACACAGGTAACCAGAGTTCCCGCGGCTTGGCCCACAGCCACTTTCTGGCTCCACAAGAGAAGGGCAGTGATGAGGTGTTAAACGTTGTAGTAGTAGTGAAGGTATCCACTCTACTCTCTCCCTGGTGGACAGAGTTGTTATCTGGTTCCAGAATCCAGATGTGACAACCTCTCCTGACCTTCACCAGCCAGGTATCCAGTGGTTTCTATGTGTCCTGGAGTGAGGTGGGGAGTGGCCTGAATGGGACCAAATCTTCTCGGTGTGCATGGACTCCGAGCACAGGTGGGGACCTTCTCTTCCCACGTCCTGGTGATGGCTGGTGGTGGTGGGGGTGGGGGGTCTAATATTCCTTTTTTGCATGGAACAGCCTGCCACAGCTTTAGAGCTCATGCATGATGCCCCACACAGTGGTTCTCCTGGGTAACTCAGATTGAATTAGGACCTTCTTGGGAATGAGGTCCAGGCATCCAATCCCTAGACACAACTGTTTTGTCCTCCCCTTCTCCTAGTTCCAGTCATCTCACCTCCCTCCTCTCACCTTCTCTTCCAGATAATAGTGCTCTGTCCCCCCTTCTAAGGGTGGCCACCCTAACCACCCATGTCCTCCCTGCAAGTGTAGCTCTCCTAAATCCTTACATCTTCCTTTCAATATGGCCTAACCTAAACCTGCTGTCCCTCCCTGCTCTGAGGGGGCTGCACTAAATCTCTAGCTTCCACCTTCTTAAGGGTGGGGGTCTTCAGGGAGAACCAGAAGGGAAACAATACAAACTTATTCTCAAGCAGGCATTCAGTTCACAATCTTAAATTTTTCTTTTCTGATTTTTTTTTTAATGAGATGAGAGTGTAACATTGTCCGTGGTGGCATAGGAACTAAATGGCTCTGTGACAAGGAACAGTCACCCTAAACCTCAATGTAGGAGGTGTGTTCAGATGAATTGTAAGACCAGGTTCAGTGTGAGAACAGCATAGACCACACGAAATCTTTGGAACTCGAAACATACAAAGTCATTTCAGATTCATAAAGCTGGAAGAAATAGATCTTCCAGACTTTAATTTTGTGCTTCCAATTCCTTTTGTTGAAAGCTATACAGTAGAAGACTATCAATAAATACATCTTTACAATTTGTTATACAAACCAAGCATAGAGCCTCCTATCTTGATTTATTATGTTTATCTTATGAAATGTATTTATTTTTAGTTAAATATAGGTATTTCTTGAGTGCCCACTTGTGTTAGTTTGATTCCTTCAGGTTGCAAAGAAAAGACACATTCCAGGGACCTTAAGTTTGTTTAAGGAGCCAGCGGCAGCTCTGCAGTAGCCCTTGGCTCCCTTGTCTGTTAACTCCTTGCCCCAGCCTACCCCTCGTCGTGGGGGGTAACTTCCCCCCAGTGAGAGGACTTGGGGCAAGGGACAGGGGGTTGATCATGGTGCTTCCAGGCCAGCTCAGTTTGGCTCAGCTCATGGTGGCCTGTTGCCATTTACCTTGCTAACCAAGCCAGGCTGGTTCTCACTCCATAACAATCGCATAAACCCCGTAGAGAGGGTGACACAGTGAACAGTCCAGTAATAGGAGGAAGGCAGGGCAAATGGAACAGGGATTTAGAAGGTCTTCTAGTTAAAAACAAGATTCCTGTAGAAATAGGAACATTCTCCCATTTCTGTTTAATAAACTCCTATTTTAATACTATTATTTTATTTTATTTTATTTTATTTTATTTTATTTTATTTTATTTTAGAAAGAGAGAAAGAGTGTGCGTGCATGGGAGAAGGGACAGGGCAGAGGGAGAGGGAGAGAGAATCTTTTTTTTTTTTTTTTTAAAGATTTTATTTATTTATTTGACAGAGATAGAGACAGCCAGCGAGAGAGGGAACACAAGCAGGGGAGTGGGAGAGGAAGAAGCAGGCTCATAGCGGAGGAGCCTGATGTGGGGCTCGATCCCAGAACGCCGGGATCACGCCCTGAGCTGAAGGCAGACGCTTAACCGCTGTGCCACCCAGGCGCCCCAGGGAGAGAGAATCTTAAGCGGGCTCCATGCTTAGCACAGAGACTGATGCAGAGCTCCATTTCATGACCCTGAGATCATGACCTGAGCCGAAACCAAGAGCCAGATGCCTATCCAACGGAGCCACCCAGGAGCCCCTAAAGTCCTATTTTAAATGGTGCAATAATGTGCACAAACAGGTTTGAGAACTGCTACCATGTTACGGCAAGGGCCAAGAAGATAGGACTTGTTTTCTTTTACACAATTCATTAGCCTACTTAATTAAAAAATTTTTTCTTTGCTCTGTTTTTCACAATTAAATAACTTTATTTTTATGTAAAATGTAAACTGACCATTTTATATAAAATACAAATTATAGAATATGACATGTATTTGTCAATATGTAAAAATATATTTACTTTCAAATATAATAAAATATGAGAGACTGAATATACAGACAGACAATGAATGGCCCAGACCATCTATAAAAATAGAACTCTGACCCACAACCTGTAGCAACCTGCCCAGAGAAGCAACCGACTTATCTACAAAATCAGCCCAGGAAGCCTGCCTGCTGTTAAGTCAGACTCGGAGGCCAGATCGCTATCTCTAGAAATGATCCGGGAAGCGAAACATTAACTTCTGTAACAATCACTCCAAAATGGGGGGAACTTGATTAATAACTAACAGCTTCCCTCATTTTTGTTCCTTGCTTCCAACCTGGCATGAACCAGAAAAAGCCAAATGTTCACTCCTAACCAATCACATGGGACACCCCCCTCTGCTTAGTCTGCCTACCGTTTCCGCAGGCCAACGGCCTCCGGTCAGGACATACCTGAAGCCTTCCCTTTTTTCCACTAGAAAGCTTTCCCACTCCTCTGCCTGCCTTTGACTCTGCCAAAATGCTCACGACGGTGGCTGTCTCCCTGGCTGGAGCAAGCTCTGAATAAGTAGGCTTTGCTTTTCTACTTTGGTTGGTCTTTGCTTCCCCAGATCTACTATATAAATAATTTGTATAAAATACAAGTAGCTAGCGCACGCTCTCCCTAAAAAATTCAAGCAACATATAAAAACAAAAAAAAAGGGAGGCACCGGACTGACTCTGTTGGTGGACCGTGCAATTCTTGATCTCAGGGCTGTAAGTTCGAGCCCTATGTGGGGTGTAGAGATTACTTAAAAATACAATCTTTAAAAAACAAAAGAGGGGTGCCTGGTTCAGTCAGTTGGTTTCAGTTCTGGTTGTGATCTCGAGATCATGGGATTGAGCCCGCCTGGCTCCACTATCAGTGGGGAGTCTGCTTCTCTCTCTCTGCCCTTCCCTCCCACTCACGAGCATGTGTACACACGCACACACACACACTCTCTCTCAAATAAATAAATAAATCTAAAAAAAAAGGAAGTCAAGTTCATCTAAAATTCTACTACTCTGAGACAGCCATTAACCTTTGGTGATCATTGTTTTTATGTGTTATTTTAGGATTATATATAAAAAATAAAAATTAAAAATATATGTATGATTTTACATGAACAATATCATATCATATATTGCTTTTGTCATGGACCCTTATCATCCCACCCTGTCTAGACTGTAGTATCCCATTTCTCATCACTGACCATTCCAAGTGACCCATGTTAATCCTTAGTGAATATCTATTTATATATTTATCAACATTCATATAATTCTATATAGATACATCCTATGTATCTATGTATCTATAACATACAGGTTTTTTGGGTAATTTTGTTAAGAATGGGAACAAATTCTATTCTGCACATTCTTTTTCTGTTTTTAGTTTTTTGTGTTTCTGGCTTTTCTCCTTCCAAAGTTGCTTACAGGATCCTTCCAGATCATCTTGTACTGCTTTTTCATGGCTGTGTGGTATTCCATGAGCACACCACACCGTATTCAGCCATCCACCCTCACTGGTGGACTTCCACTTAATTTTTAGTTCTTGGTATCCCTTTATATTCGCACTTTTATTTCCAAAGGACAGATTCCTAGAAATGGAATTGATGAGCTGAGGGGTCTACATAATTTAAATTTTGAAAGATATTGTCGGATTGCTTTCCCAAAAAAAAGAGGCTATAACACTTCAAATTTCACCTGCCATATATTTTAGTACTTTTCCCTTCTACCTTCCCAAATGAAAGAGAATTGAGAAATAAGTGAAATGTATACTAAACTCATTACCAGAGACTACCCTTCAGTGATATTTGGTGAAATTTGTATACTTGGCAGGGGATTTTTTCATTTAGGTTAAAATAACTCTCTGGAGAGAAGTAGCCCATGCCATGTGGAAATAAACCTTTTGGTCCAAGCCATCTTCTGGAGCCAGTTTTGACATGATAGGCTGCAGAGATAATTATCACATCTGTTAGAGGCCAGGCACCTGAGCAATCAGTGTGCATCCTGGCAGAACAAACACTAAGGCCTATCATGCTCACCTCATGGGAGAGCAGAATCAGGTGTGGATAAACGGGTTGCTGCTATAGATCCTGGGAGATGAGTGACAGTCCCTTTAACATGGCTTTAAATCACATAGACTCTTTTCTCTGTCATTTTCTTCTGTAAGAAAATTAAAAAGGCTTCAATTCTTGCAAATGAGAGAAATTTTTCCCCCTAGAATCTGGATTGGTCAATGGCATAATATATTAAAACACACAAGGGGTCCTATCACACTGCAGGAGAGAAATCTCTGTCACTTGTAGGAATGCTCCTGGGGACCTCTTGAGCCTGGCAGGAGATGACCGTGAGTCACAAAGCTCGGGGCTGCACAGATCTTTCATTGCTGCCTAAGGAGGGGAATCAGAACTGGCTAGACTTGGCTCATTGCTGCTGAGGCGCATAAGGCAGAGCATGAATGAACAGTTCACTGAGGCGAAGACCAGAGACCAGTGGACGTCAAGCAGGCACACAGGGGTCCCTTTACCCTGAGCCAGCCAGAGGAGAAGAACCATAGCAACACAAACCGAGGCAGTAGAGGAGACAGGAGTTACACGTTGGCATGAGAAGGCCAAGGTTCTACACCCAAAACGAGGTTTTGCAAGGAAAGGAAGTACACGGATAACACTCATGGTTAGGTGCAGAGTGTAGGGGTGGGGGGAGAGGGGTTCTTGCTTAAACACATTCTTCAGGCAATATAAGTAGAAAATTAATTGGTGAAATTTCCCTTAGTTTGGGAGAATCATGGACATGATCTAGGCCCTGATAATTAATCAGGTTGTTTTCAGAAAGTCGGGTCTAATCAAGACGGCATCCTGCTTTCTTTCAGGGACTGAGCTCAGGCGTGTGAGCGTCTCGCCTTAGTCCCTCCTTTGTCGAAGAACGACTCATTTTTTGTCAAGGAAAGAAGCAGATCATACATTCTTTTGGGGCCCTGGGGTTCACAGCAGCCCCAGGCTGCTTACTAAGATTCAGGTCTCCAAGTGATAGATGAGCTAAGTGAGCCAATTGGCTCACATTCAGAGCCAAAGAATAGCTGAATCTCACGTACATACATACACACCTGGATTTATGTGCCCATGAAACACCAAAGCAAACCCCATTCGGGACAGTTCCTGCCAGAGCTCATTACTCCTGGAAACTTAAATACAGAAGTGGAAGACTTACTCACTGGTAGCATTTTTTACATCAAAATTTGAAAACATATTAATTATATTCATTACAGCAAGTTGAGGGAGTTTCCAGTTTGAGGGTTTTGTGGGTCTTTATGTGGCTCCTTCTTAGGACAGTGGTTATGAGGTTTGAAACCCCCTTATTAAAGTAAGCCCAAGGACAGCAGGTCTGGGTTCCTCTCTGAAAGAAAGCCCGTGCCTCCTTTCCCCTCCTGCTCTGTAGTGATTCTTCTGTTCCCATCCATTGATCTGTACGGTGGAGACCACGGATTCTAGAAGGACATCACAGATGGACATCACAACATGGTGTGAGAAACAAATCCCATTCCAAATGTGCAAGTATGTGCAGCTAGAATAGGAAATTCGTGGTCCGGGGAACGAATTGTGGCTGTCGGATCTGCTGAATTGTCTGGGTTAAAGGCTTTAGCTGGGAGTTAGGGCGGGGGGGAAGGGGAGTGGCTGTTAAAACTGGAAGAAATAGGGGAGCCACTGGCAGTGTTAAGTAATCAGAAGAAATATTTCAATTGGTTAAAGAAAAAAAAAGAGCAAATAAATACAGCTATTATAAAAAGGGATAAGAAAATGGAAAGGGAGGGGCGCCTGGGTGGCTCAGCCTTTAAGCATCTGCCTTCAGCTCAGGTCATGATCCCAGGGTCCTGGGATCGAGCCCTATATTGCATTGGGCTCCCTGCTCGGCAGGAAGCCTGCTTCTCCCTCTCACACTCCCCTCACTTGTGTTCCCTCTCTCGCTGTCTCTCTCTGTGAAATAAATAAATAAAATCTTAAAAAGAAAAAAAAGAAAATGGAAAATGACTAGAAAACTAGATAAAATATAGGCTTTTGCATACTGTTCAAAATATTCAAATGTAAAAATTAAACGGTAAGGAAGAGAAGAGATGAGGAATGATTAAGGTAAAAGAAAGCCATGATAAGCAAGAAGATATTTCAAAGACAAATATAATAACATAATATGTTAGAAGGATGCAGTTAAGCCAAGAGATTATAAAATTTAAAAAGTTAAAATCCATGGAGTTAAAAATGAAAGCAAAAATGGATGAGAGATACCAACTCTAGGGCTAACATCTCCACACCTCCACACCTCCAAACTTTGTCCAAGGTGAGGCCCAGACTGCTGAAGGCCACGAGCAAGCCTCCTGCCTGCCCCTGGCCCTGCTGGTTCCCCCCATGTCCCCTTGTCCACTTGGTTAGATGCTTTCTGTGCTGTGGGACAGCTGTGCTCACCTACCCCAGACAGCAGCGGCACGCGGCCCAGCCCGATACACCAACGACTGGACTTGGATGCTGAAAGATGTCAAAGTTTCAGCTGGAGGACAGGCTCCCAAGATACCAAGAAAGTGCATCATGCTTTAAAATGTTCCAGGTTGAAAAAGACCCAACAGATGGTTGTGTTTGGGTTTTTAACTCACCTTAACTGTTAGTGTGTTGTACTCTGAAATTGTCTCACCCAGTTGCTGAACCTAGTAGTGACGCTGAGTGTATTCTAAGCGTGTTCTGTAGCGGGGCTGTGGGCTGAGCTATTACCAGAGAAGACAGTGTTGACACAGTCCTGGGGATTCCAGGTTCCCAGTCTCTGGGGGAGGTCTAACACAGACCTCAGTGCGAAAGGCAGTTAGAATTCACTGTGGGGCGGGAAATAGAGCCTACGATTATGCTCCTTAGCTGGTTTTCTCACTTGCTCAACTCTGGACACGTGTTTCACCCAACAGTATTTAACTCCTAATGCAGTGACCTAAATTTAAATGACTTCCAGTAATAAAGAGATGTTTGCCTGATTCAAATCTCGATAGAATTTAGAGAATTGACTTACAGTTTTCATTGCTTCATGGAAATGTGCCAAATCGTGTCACTTCGTCTGTACATGTTGTTGTACTCAGATGGCTTTACATATGCTGTATGTATAAAAATATTTTCTGGTCTTTTTTTTTTTCTGGAACCATATCTATAGCCAAAATTTTAGTATTATGTGTATTGTTTTAGGAGTTTTTCAAGGGATTATTTAAAGATGCATGTAGGGATTATCCTTCTTTTCCTCAAATTTGCAATACCTTCTGCTTCACCTTCATTCTCAGTTGGTGGTCTTGCTTCCGACTTCATTGGGAAACTGAGGCAAATGGAAGAGAACACAAGCTCCCGCCACCATGTTGACTCCCTTGGGTTCATCTATGCCCATAACCTCTGCTTTCTTTTATGACCCCCAGTGACCCTGCCGTGCTCCCAGCCCCTTCACGAGGGCACGAGAGCCACGGCCCTCTTGCCTACTTAAGGACGTTTCTCTAGCAGTTACCCCTTCTCTTCCTTGGGGCATCCCTTCTTGTCTTTCCACTAGAGTGTTCCCATCCACCTACGAAACCCCACAGCTTCTGCGCCTTCTCCCTGCTGCCCCACAGTCCACTCCAGGTCAGTAGCCAGAGGTCAGCAGCCAGGGGAATCCGGTTAAAACCTGAGTCACCTTTGTTAGGAATCACCTAGCAGATTCCTATCTCACTCAGAGGAAAGGGCAAAACTTGTAAGATGACTAACAAGGCCCAAGATAGTTTCCTCTCAACCCACCTCTTTCCTTTTCCACTGATTTGCTCTGATTCAACGTATTGAGCTCTTTGCTTTTTCTTGATCATGCCAAGAGCGTTCCCAACTTCGGCCATTTACATTTGCTTCCTTCTGCCTGGAATGTTCTGCCCCAGACATCCTGCTCCCTCGCTTCCTTCAGGACTCTGCTCCAATATTACTTTTCAGCGAGTTTTACCTTGAACACCTTATTTAAAATTGCATGCCTTATCCCTACACCCTATCTCCCCACTCGGGGTCCATCACCTTCCGATATGCCGTGTAAGTTATTTATTTACTTCGTTATATTCTGTTTTTCCTCCACCAGCATGTGCTTCATGGAGGCAGGAGTGTATGTATATCCACGGCTCCGTAAAGGGCCTGGCATATAGCAGCCCCTTTGCTGGTGTCTGTCATTTGAATGAATGAAGAAGTAAATCCGCAAGATCAGGGACCTTGTTGGCTCATCCATTGCTCTGCCTCCAGTGACTAGTACAATCTCTAGCTCACAATAATTTTCCAATAATTATTTGCTGAATGAATGGATAAAGGAATTCAGACGGAGACGAAACACTAAGCACTGCATGGCACCATCTCGCGGTCTGGGGCTGCCCGGCCTCGCCACAGACCTCTGTGGGGGCTGTGCCAATTCTCTGCTTTTACCTGCATTTGGCTCATAAATGGTCCTAGAAGAAAACATGATTAATTTATGGTCTTTAGCCTCAGCTGATCCCTCACATACTTCCAAATGACGGGGGGAGCCCGGGAAGGGCAGCGGGGAAAGGTCGGGATTACCATCAAAAGGCCAGCAATTCTGCCCTGGCTTATTTGTCAGACTCAGTTTATTAATTCATCCAAGAAATATTCATAAAATTTCATCTATGTGTAGGCCACTAGATATACAATTCATTCAGTCATGCCTTCATCCAACAAGGCTGAATGTCGTCCCCTGTTCCTGCAGCTCCGAGTTGTTTCTGCTTAGGGGTAAGTGTCCAGAATCAGGGAGAGGAGATGTGGCCTTAGGGAATGGTGAGGAGATGACTTACAATGCCCTCTTGAAAGGAGAAGACAACTGACAGGGGCTCATTCAGCTGGAGACTGGGGTCCACTGGGACCAAAGGAACAAGCAACGCCCCGAACTGTCCTGGGTTTAGCATTCTTCAAGTGAAGATGTCACCAGACTCTCCTTTGATGGGAAGAGCATCAGAGCTGGAATTCACCTGGCAGCTGTCTCTCTTCCTTATCCTTCACTGCCATCTCTTATCTGACCTAAAAAACTGGAAGATTGTTTGATATCATTCTACTACTTTAAGAATGTTCGTCTTTAGCATTTCTTTTGTTTCCGGTAGTGAGATTTATATTTACAGCCGGAAGTCGATTATGAACGAGAATCCAGTAGCTCACACCGAACAAGCCTGCTTTGTACACAGATAGTACAGTAGCCGTTTATTCCATTCATTGTGTGTTTTTGCAGGGCTGGGAGGGAGTCTGTCTTTTCCTTCCTGCAGGCACCATCCCTATCTTTCTCTAAATTCAGCTTTCCTCTGTTTCCTAGAAGCCTATACAAAAAGGTTGGCAAACATCAATCACATGGTGCAGACTCTCTCTTCCCTGGTGTGAATGGAAGTGAGAGGGGGAGACACAGCTTATTCTTTCCCGAAGGCTGAATGTGAAAGGAGGCCAGAGACTGAGGGGAAAGCTAGAGAAGGACATTGAGTTAACGGCAGAATTTTTAAAGAGGATGAAGTGACTTCACCAGCACACGTGGCCTGAGGGGAGTCAGTGGAGAGTGTCACAAAATAAAATTCGATGGAGTAAATCTGAAGATCGAATTGGCTTTGTTAAATGAGTCATGAATTGGGCATCACCCCATCTTGCAAGTAGAGGGGAGGTCTGCTGAGTTACACAAGAGAACGGTTTTAAAGGCAGAGAGAAGGCATTAAAAAAAGGAAGAAAAGAATTTATTGGCAAGGAATGCATTGTTTAGGCCAGGTTGCCCTCCTAAGGGGAGCGGAAGGGTCTATCAGTAAATTTCTTAGTACTCACCAGGAAATTCCATGCTGACTGGTTAAGGTTCTGTTGGGGTGGGGTGGGGGGTTTGAAACTGCAGTTAGGTTAGGTAGTAAGTCTTGGTTTCCTGACTTGGGGCCTTAACCTAAGTGATGTCATTTTGGACATGCAGCTGTTTTTGTTTTTCGTTTTTTTTTTTTTTTTTTTAAACAAGAAGAAGTGATTCCAAATATATAGAAGAGAGAGAGGAAACCATTACATAATGAACAAAGAAATGAATTAATGCGCTGAGGGGGTGGCAGGTGTTGGGGGGATGGCGAGAGTGGTGAAGGATGAGAACAGCCGCTAAAGCCATGGGCCAGGGTCTGAGCAGAGGACAGGCGAGCATTCTGAGCTGCGGGTAAGGCCCTCCCAGGCACTGGAGTAGAAATAGTCCTTGGAAAGGCTTACCCCAGCACCGGGCACTTGGGGCTTGGGGTAGTCATTGTTACCACTACTTCCATGAGTCACACTGGGAGAAACTATCGATTTTTTAAAAAATTCATTCTGACATAATTTCATGTTTACACAATACTGCCTTGCCTTTTTTAGTGATTTTATCGTTCTCTCTCTATGTGCATGTCATAATTTTCCCCCCCGACATGTTTTAGAGTAAGTTGAAGATATAATGATCCTTTACCTCTAAATACTTTGGTGTGTATTTCCTAAAAACAAGAACATTGCTACCACATAACCACAGAGCAATTATCAAAATTAGGAAATCAACACCCATCTAATACTATTATCTAACCTACAGACCTTATTCAAATTTACTTTGGTAAAATTTTAAAAAGTGAATTATTATACCTGTCATCTTTGAAAAGACTAGGAGAGCTTCTTTTTTTAAAAACTAAGATTATATATTCTCAGTAAATCAGTGCAAGGATCATAAAAAAGCATGTTTTTTTTTAAAAGAAAAATAAATGAAGCTTTTGACAACTATATATTCTATTAAGAAAAAAGTAGATTGATTTAAAATTGTTTGCAATGGTTACAGGAAAAGGCTCAGTCTATTCAAATAAGATTGCTAATGGGGTTTTCAGTAATGGCAAAGAAAAAAAAAGATGCCTGGGTGATTGTTTTTACAGTAATTTGCCACAGAACTCAGGATGATTTTAGAAAATACCTATGGAGGTGTAGAAATAGTGACTATCACATTTCTCAGAGCTGCTTGTAAAATGTGGAATTTTTATTTATAGTGTATAAAAATGTCAAGATGTGTCCACATAGGAATACATTGCTGAGACCATTGTCCCACTCAATAGGCAGGATTGCAGGGTCAGGGAGAAGGCAAGAGGGCCTGTCTCTCCAACACTGAGGTTATAAAACTAAAACCAGTGGACAAACAGCAGAAAGGACAGCAGGGAGAGTGGGCAGCCATTTTAACCGAGCCATGACTGAGCACTGCCTCTTCTCAGACAGTTTCTCCTAAATCCTGAGAGAGTCCTGGCTAATGCTGTTCACTTAACTCCATCCCAAGGAAGTGTTTACATACTCTGTTCTTTACTTCTTTTCTTACCCACTTCTTAAATTACAGAGGCCACACATAAAAAATTCTATTAAACTGAGTCTTAGGAAGCTTTCACTTTTGTAGGTCAAAATGGTGGAACAGCAGCCATTTCAGAGTCCAATCTAATAAAAGAGGTGTAACCTAATCAAAGATTCCAACAGAACAAAATGTTAAAAGTTCTCCGTCCTTACTCCTATTACCCTTCTCAGAAGTAACCTCTGAACATCCCTGAAGAACAAGGAGGATAGGGGTGGCTGGGGGGCTCAGTCGGTTAAGCGTCTGCCTTAGGCTCAGGACATGATCCCAGAGTCCTAGGATGGAGCCCTGACCCACGTTGGGCTCCCTGATCAGTGGAGAGCCTGCTTCTCCCTCTCCCTCTGCCCCTCCCTCTGCTTGTGCTTTAAAAAAAAAAAAAAAAAAATAAGGAGGATAAAAAACCTATGGGGGAAACAAGACAGGGAAACTGAAGGAACCCCATAAAAAAGCCGTTTTGTTTTTGTTTTTTTTTTCCTTTCCTCTGGCTTCTGTTCTTGCTAGGGCCTGCATCCCCATCCCACATGCCTTGTCATGCAAATAGCATATATCCTCCTTGTAAGGGATAAAGAGATTTTGATATCTTTGGAGTCTTCAGCACAATAGATAACATCCAAGGAATAAGGTCATCATAAATGTTCTCCGAGACCACCGACTGCAAACACCTTGACACCAAGACCCCTGACTTCAGGGAATGCATGACTTATGAAGGACACCTAAGCCCTGCTCTTGTTCTGACCAGTTCCTAGATGCCTAAGAGGACATGCGCACCAGACCACAATTGCTAATAAAAGCCCCCAACCCCATGCAAAGACAAGACTCATGGTCTTTTCCTTTCCAAGTCTCCCAGACGTTCTGTTCATCTCTCTCTATATATATATATCCTCAATAAACTCTGCTTTCCCTTAAAAAAATAAATAAAATTTTGAAGCACAGACTCCCGTCTTCTTCTAAACATTTACATGATAAATATATATATTTTAATGTGTAAATGGGCTCATTCTATATGCATTGCTTTACAAACTGCACTATGCATGTGAGATTTTTGTACGTCAGAAAATCTGGTCCGCCTCATTTTGGTAATAGTTGCATGAGTATTCCGTATGACTGCTGTGTGGTTGATTTAACCATTCCCTTATTAATTCCCTTATTAATATGTAGTTCCATTTTTAAATGTTTTGGATAGTCCTGAATGAAGATTATAATGCATATTTATTTGTACACATGGACAAAATTTCTGCAAAATAAATTCTCAGAAATATAATAGCTGGACCGGAAGTACATGTATTTAAAACTTCATTAAGTACTATCCAATTCCCTTCTAAAGAGTTTACCAATTTATCTATTAACAGTGCCTATTTTTCTGCATCCTTGCTTATAGTAGGTATTATAAATCTTTTAAATTCTTATTAATCTGATGGAAGAAATAGAATATTACACTAATATTTATTGCCTTGATTACTAGTGAGGTTAGACAACTTTTGATGGGTTTTCATTGGCCATTTATAGTTCTGCCAATTACGTCTTATCTTTGATTTGTACATAGATTGGATATTAATTCTCTATTTGTTTTGTGTTCTATTATTTTCTACCACTTTGTCTTTTCACTTCATTTATGGTCAATTTCATCATTAAGAAGTTTTTAAACTTGGGGTGCCTGGGTGGCTCAGTCGTTAAGCATCTGCCTTGGGCTCAGGGCGTGATCCCAGAGTCCTGGGATTGAGCCCCACATCGGGCTCCTCCACTGGGAGCCGCTTCTTCCTCTCCCACTCCCCCTGCTTGTGTTCCCTCTCTCGCTGGCTGTCTCTCTCTCTGTCATATAAATAAATAAAATCTTAAAAAAAAAAGAAGTTTTTAAGCTTTATTTAGTTAAATCAATCATTCTTTCCCATTTTGAATTCTGGTGTTTTATAACCTATGAGGGCATTTTCAATTTTAAGATTATAAATCTGATTATTTTTGGATTTTTTTATTCTAATTTTTAAATTTGTTTTTTACCTTTAGCTCTCTATTACATTTGCTGTGATTTTTTGTGTATAATTTGAAACAAGGGTCTAGTTTTACTTTATTTTTTCCAAATATAGATATTTATTCTAGTGTTCTTTGTTCAATGAAGATATCCTCTCTTGATTCTGCTGCTACTTGTATGGAATATACTGAAGTTCTATTTATATGTAAGTCTGCTTCTGGACTTTTTATTCTGTTTTATTTATCTATATATAATGTAATTATATATATAATTGTAATTATATATATATAATTATATATATAATGTAATTACGATAGCTATATATAATGTAATTATGATAGCTTCAAAGTATTTCAGAGAATATCTGGGAGAGCCTTATCCTCTTATATATATTTTTTTAATCTTGGCTATTATCGTGTATTTTCTTCATCATATGAAATTTAGCATAAAGTTTAAGATTCATGAAATTCTTGTTTAAGTTTTATCCTTTATCCTGAATTTATGGATTATTTGGGAAACGGGTATTTCTCTCAATTTTGAGTTTTTCCAACCAGAAACTTACAAAGTTTGCATTTATTTTGGTCTTTAAAAAAAAATTCCTTCTTTCTTATTATTTCTTCATCGTTTTGTTTTTCTTGACAGGTTTTCTCATAGCTATTTTGTAGTTTTGATTCTACTGTGAAAGGAATAGTTTTTCATTATGTTTTGAAATTATTAAGGAATTAGAAATGAAATTGGTTTTTTGTGTATTGATCTTATGTCTGACCCTCCTACTAAAATTCCTGTTAGTTCTAATAGGTTTTCAGCTTACTCTCTTTAATTTTCTAGTTATACAATCATTAGCAAATGGGAAGTTTTTCTTTTCTTTTCTAAAATTTATACTTTTTTCTTTCTTTGAAATATTGTCATTATTATTATTTTTAAAGATTTTATTTATTTATTTGAGAGAGAGAGAGTGAGAGCACTAGTGCGGGGAGGGGCAGAGGGAGAAGCAGACTCCTTGCTGAGCAGGGAACCCAAGGGGGCTCCACCCCAGGACTCTGGGATCACGACCTGAGCCGAAGGCAGATGCTTAAGTGACTGAGACATCCAGGTGCCCCTTTTTTGGAATGTCTGACAAGCATTTCCAGGATTATGCTGAATAGAAGTAGTATTCAAAATCCTTGTTTTATGTCTGAATTTAATGGGAATGCTTCTAATGTCTCTCAGTTAAGTATGATTGCTGGGTTGCAGGAACATACTCATTATCAAATAAAGGACGTTTTCTTCCAGTTTTATTCTAGCTTTCTATTTTTTTCAAAAGTCACATTTTAAAAATTGTTACACGATGTACATACACTAACATGCTCAGATCTTAAGGGTTCAGTTCATTGAGTTTCTACAGTTGCATTTACCCATTGAACCACCGGGCAAAATAAGATACAGAATGCTGCTGTGACCTCAGAAAATTCCATCATCACCCCTTCCAGTCAATTCCACTTTTTCCCAGAGGTGTCTGCTTTCTTTGATCCCAGTTGATGCCTAAGACATCATTTAAATGGAAACACATGGGATGTATCCTGTTGTGTCTGGTTTCTTTCACTCAACGTCATGACTGTGAGATTCATGCATGTCGTCGCTTGTGTCAGTAGTTGTTCCTTTTTATTTCTGAGTAATATTCCATTGTATAAATACACCGCAGTTTGCTTTTCTACTTTTTCTGTTAATGGATATTTGGGATTATTTCCAGTATTTGGCTGTTATAAACAAGGTTTCCATAAACATTCTTATCAAAGTATGCATGTGTATGAAAACGTAATTTTGCTTCTCTTTGGTAAATACCTAGGAGTAGAATTACTGGTTCAGAGGTCAATAGGCATCTTCCTTTCTGAGTAACTGCCAGAGAGTCCTCCACAGTAGTTGGACCGTTTTGTATGAGTGTTCTAGTTGTATGAGTGTATGAGTGTTCTAGTTGCTTCCCATCCTCACCAATATTTGGTGTGGCCAGTCTTTGATTAAGCCATTCTAGTGTAGTTGAAATGCCGTCTCATTGTGGTTTTAATTAGAATTTCCTTGAACTATAAATCACTCTTGAAAGACATTGAGGAAGACATAAAAAGATGCAAAAATATTCCATGCTCATGGATCGGAAGAATTAACTTAGTTAAAATGTCCATGCTACCCAGAGCAATCTACACTTTCAATGCTATCCCGATCAAAATACCGAGGACATTTTTCAAAGAACTGGAACAAATAGTCCTTAAATTTGTATGGAAACAGAAAAGGCCCCGAATCTCCAAGGAACTGCTGAAAAGGAAAAACAACGCTGGGGGCATCACAATGCCAGATTTCGAGCTGTACTACAAAGTTGTGATCACAAAGGCAGCACGGTACTGGCACAAAAACAGACACATAGACCAATGGAACAGAATAGAGAACCCAGAAATGGACCCTCAGCTCTTTGGGCAACTAATCTTTGATAAAGCAGGAAAAGACATCTGGTGGAAAAAAGTCTCTTCAATAAATGGTGCTGGGAAAATTGGACAGCTACATGCAAAAGAATGAAACTTGACTAATCTCTCACACCATACAAAAAAATAAACTCCAAATGGATGAAAGACCTCGATGTGAGACAGGAATCCATCAAAATTCTAGAGGAGAACATAGGCAGCAACCTTTACGACATTGGCCAAAGCAACCTTTTTCATGACACATCCCCAAAGGCAAGAGAAACAAAAGATAAAATGAACTTATGGGACTTCATCAAGATAAAAAGCTTTTTTTTTTTTTTTTAAGATTTTCTTTATTTATTTGACAGAGAGAGACAGCCAGTGAGAGAGGGAACACAAGCAGGGGGAGTGGAAGAGGAAGAAGCAGGCTCCTAGCGGAGAAGCCTGATGTGGGGCTCGATCCCAGAACGCCGGGATCATGCCCTGAGCCGAAGGCAGATGCTTAACGACTGCGCCACCCAGGTGCCCCAAGATAAAAAGCTTCTGCACAGCCAAGAAAACAATCAAAAAAACTAAGAGGCAGTCCACGGAATGGGAGAATATATTTGCAAATGACACTACAGATAAAAGACTGGTATCCAAGATCTACAAAGAACTTCTCAAACTCAATACACGAGAAACAAATAAACAAATCAAAAAATGGGCAGAAGATATGAACAGACACTTTTCCAATGAAGACATACAAATGGCTAACAGACACATGAAAAAATGTTCAAAATCATTAGCCATCAGGGAAATTCAAATCAAAACCACACTGAGATACCACCTTACGCCAGTTAGAATGGCAAAAATAGACAAGGCAAGAAACAACAATTGTTGGAGAGGATGTGGAGAAAGGGGATCCCTCCTACATTGTTGGTGGGAATGCAAGTTGGTACAGCCACTCTGGAAAACAGTGTGGAGGTCCCTTAAAAAGTTAAAAATTGAGCTACCCTATGACCCAGCCATTGCACTACTGAGTGTTTACCCCGAAGATACAGACGTAGTGAAGAGAAGGGCCATATGCACCCCGATGTTCATAGCAGCATTGTCCACAATAGCTAAATCATGGAAGGAGCTGAGATGCCCATCAACAGATGACTGGATTAAGAAGATGTGGTCCATATATACAATGGAATATTACTCAGCTATCAGAAAGAACGAATTCTCAACATTTGCTGCAACATGGACGGCACTGGAGGAGATAATGCTAAGTGAAATAAGTCAAGCAGAGAAAGACAATTATCATATGATTTCTCTCATCTATGGAACATAAGAACTAGGATGATCGGTAGGGGAAGAAAGGGATAAAGAAAGGGGGTGTAATCAGAAGGGGGAATGAAGCATGAGGGACTATGGACTATGAGAAACAAAATGAGGGCCTCAGAGGGGAGGGGGGTGGGGGAATGGGATAGACCGGTGATGGGTAGTAAGGAGGGCACGTATTGCATGGTGCACTGGGTGTTATACGTAACTAATGAATCATCGAACTTTACATCGGAAACCAGGGATGTAATGTATGGTGACTAACATAATATAATAAAAAATCATTAAAAAGAAAAAAGAAAAAAAAAAAAAGAAAAGCAGGTTACAGAACTAGAAAAAAAAAAAAAGAATTTCTTTGATGACATTGGGCAATTTTTCATGGGCCTATTGACCATTCATGTATCTTCTTTCCTTAAGTGACTATTTAAATCTTCTGCCCAATTTTTAGTTGGTAATTTTTTATTGTTGAGTTTTGGGGGATATTTTTATATTTTGGATACAAATATAGTCTGTCTATATACTGATACCATGAGTATATTTTTCTCCTTATCTGTGATTTACCTATTTATTTTTTAATGATGTTTTTTAAAAAGTAGAAATTTTAAGCTTTGATGAAATCCAATTTACTAATAGTTTAGTAATGCATTTTTTTTGTCCCTTTTAAGAAATGTTGGCTTACTCCTAAGGTCACAGAAGATATTTTCCTATTTTTTTTTAAAAGAAGTTTTACAGGGGCGCCTGGGTGGCACAGTGGTTAAGCGTCTGCCTTCAGCTCAGGGCGTGATCCCGGCGTTATGGGATCGAGCCCCACATCAGGCTCTTCCGCTATGAGCCTGCTTCTTCCTCTCCCACTCCCCTGCTTGTGTTCCCTCTCTCACTGGCTGTCTCTATCTCTGTCGAATAAATAAATAAAATCCTTAAAAAAAAATAAAATAAAAGAAGTTTTACAGTTCTGGCCTTTATTGGTATGTGTATGATTCATCTCAAATTAATTTTTTATTAAGATTTTTTTTTAAAGCAAACACCTGTTCTCTCCCTCAAAGACTTTGAAATTCTGCACTTTAACTAATGACTTGAGACTTCTTGGTGAATTAGGCCATAGATGGAACAGTTTTGGGAACAAGTGTTCTGTTGGCTAATGCCACAACTTTGCCTTCTGTTGCTCAAGAGTCTCTTGAGTTAAACTCTTTGCTACACTGTCAGGGTACCTGGAGCTCCACACATACTGTGACATAAGAACAGAATGATGACATTATTGACAATAATGGGAAAACAAGAGGGACTACGTTTAAGGATGTTTAAAATAAATTTAAATGTTAGATAAATACCCAAGGCAACATATCCTCCTGGCATGAAATTAAGAAAGCCTAGAGATGTACAACCACCAAGGTCAAATTTAGTAAGAAAACAAGCTTTGAGTATAAGCTGGGCAGTTCACTCACTTTACAAATTAATAAACACATTCTTTGAATCATTGAATTACTATCAACTATATGTCTATATTCTCTTAACAAATGTTGACTACACATCTACTATTGTCTACTATGTGAAAATCTGTAAAAATATTCCCTTCCTTTTTCTCTATTTCTGACTTCAGATTCCCAATCATAAGATGAGATTGACATTTGTGTCCTAGAATTAGGTTGCTTTTGGCAGGGCTCATTAGACATGATCCAGGTTAGAATCCAAGTCAGAGAGCCACCTGGGACAAGGAGTAAAATCCAGGACAGTTCAGGCCAGTATGAGACACTAGTTATCTTATAAACAAGTGACATTTTAAAAAGATGGAGAATTTAGTTTTAAAGCAAGTGCTATATTCAGCATTACTAGTCTCCCTCTCTTCTTCTCTGAGTATCTTTAGGAGATAAGTATTCTCTGTAGAATATTGTTCAGTTTATCAGAACTAAAATTTTGATGTAAATGGAACATTTCTCTTATGATAATATTCACTCTCTCTTTTTTTCTGAACTTTTTAAAGAGCAGTTTTAGGTTCATAGCCAAATTGAGTGGAAAGTACAGAAATTTCCCATAACCCCCCTGACCCTACACATGCACAGCCTTCCCCATTATCGATAACCCCCTCCTGATGGTACATTTGCTATCATTGATGAACCTATATTGACACATCTTTACCACCCAAAGTCCACAGTTTACATTAGGACTCACTCTTGGTGTTGCACATTCTATGAGTTTGGACAAATATATGACATATTATCAAATGTTATAGTATCGTACAGAGTCATTTCACTGCCCTGTAACTCCTCTGTGCTCTGCTTATTCAGGCCTTTCCTCCCTCCCCCCAACCCCTGGCAAGCAGCGATCTTTATACTGTGCCAACAGTTTTGTGTTTTCCAGAATGTCATACAGTTGGAATCATACAATACGTCGCCTTTTCAGATTAGCTTCTTTCACTTAATAATATGCATTTAAGATTACCCCATGTCTTTTCATGAATTGATAGCTCACTTCCTTTTAGCTCTGAGCAATGTTTCCTTGTCCGCATGTACCCCAGTTTGTTTAACCATTTACCTACTGAAAAACATCTTGGTTACCTCCAAATCTTGGCAATTATGAATAAACCCACTATATTCTCTTTAGAAAGCAATAAATGTTTGGGGATTACGTGTATAAACCCCTGGATATCGATCCTTTCTCTCCTTTATTTATAGTCATACCCTTGATGACCTCATCTAGTTCCCCGGCTTAAATAACACTTATGTGTTGACTGTTCCCAAATTTATACCTCATCCCAAACCTCTCTCTCCTGGGCTCCAGACTCGTCTTTTCAAAGGCCTACTTGATATCGCCACTTGGATGTCCAATAGTCCCATCAAGTCAATGTGTTCAAAACTGAACTCCTGATCTTTCCTTCCTCCCCCAGGCTCAAGTCTGCTCTGTTTGTAGCCTTCTCTGTCTCTGTCTCAGTTAATGTTAACCTCATCTTTCCAGTTGCTCAGGCACCAAACACTGGAATTCTTGAACACCCCTCTTTCTCTCATATTCTTTATCTAATCCATCAGGAAATCATGCAGAATATCCAATATGTTGTATATCTCCCTCTGCTGTGCCATCTGACCCCTACCATCTGCTTCAAACCACCCCCATGTCTCACCTGGACTGCTGGTCTCAGCACACAGTCTTCTGCCACTTTTATTATTATGATTTTAGTTTGAAATGATCAGAGTTATAGAAAAGGTACAAGTTCAGTACAAAGAACTCATTTTTCCTGAACCATCTGAGAATAAATTACTGACCTGATGCCTTATCACTCGCGCCCCATACCTTAGTGTGTATCTTCTGCAAACAAGGACATCATCCTAAGTAACAACAATGCAGCCACGAAAATCAGGAAATTAACAATGACATGTCTCCATTACTTAATCCTCAGACCACATTTAAGTATCACCAGTTTGGTCCCAATAACACCTTTTATAGCAGAAGGATCCAGTTTTATACCCTGAATTGCACTTAGTTGTCGTGTCTCTTTAGACAAGTTTAGTTTGGAACATTTCCCCAGGACTTCCTTGACTCTCAAGACGTTGATATTTTTGAAGATCACAGACCAGCTATTTTGTAAAATGTTTCCCAATATGGGTCTGTCTCATGTTTCCTCATAGATTGAAATTATGCAGCTTTGCAGGAATATTACAGAAGTGAGCTGTGTTGTTCTCACTGCATCCTACCAGGTGGGGCGTAACTTCAATTTGTTCTATTACCAAGGAGGCTCAGCTTGATCGCTCAGCATCTGCCAGACTTCTCCACCAGGAAGTTCCCGCTGTGTCCTTTGTAGTTAATGGTATTTTGCACGGGGGTACTTAGAAACTATGTAAATATTCCATTCTTTATCACTCTTAAGATTTATTTTTTTTGTATCAGTATGGACTCCATTCCCAAGTGTATTTAATTTTTAACTTTAAAAAATTTTACATTTTATTTATTCTACTATTTCATCCCTGTTTTACATATTGCCAACACCACTTATTTTAATGCTCAAATTGTCCCTAATTTTGTTAGTGAGAACTCTTTCCAGCTGGCTTCTATATCTTTTTGCCATGTGCCCACCATCTTTTTTTTTTAAACGTTCTCCTGTTTTTTGGCACAAGATGCTCCAGGCTCACCTAATACTTTCCCTCTCTGGCCCTTGGAACTAGGCAGTTTTCCAAAAAATTCTGATTATTTTTTGTGGATTACTCCCCTCCCCCAGACACCCTTCTGTCCTACTCGTGGCTCTAATTCCCCTTACCAGGCTGCCCTGCCTGGAATAGCCTGCTTCCTCTGTTTGGTCTCTGGCATCCGGGGCCAGCTGCCCCCCACCCCAGATACCCTCCTAGCCTGTTCAGGCAGAGGCCTTCGAAAACCACAATCAGATCATATCACTTCTCTGGCTCAAAACTCAAAAATGACTCTGTTTCACTCAGAGTAAAAGCCAGAGTCCATAGAATATGGTACAAACTTCGGTGCAATGCAGATCAGCGCCCCCCCCCATTTCCATGCCCATCCCCCCTGCTCCTTCTTCCTCCTTGCTCACTGCTCTGTGCACATACCAGGTCTTCTCCTGCTGGAGCACTTTTGCTCCTCCTTCTGGGAAGCTTCTTCCTCCAGAAAACCTGTGGCCAGCTGCCCCATTACCTTCAAGTCTTTGCTGAAATCTTACAGTTCCAATGAGACCTACCCTGAACCACCTGCTTATTTTTTTATTTTATTTTTTTTTAAAGATTTTATTTATTTATTTGACAGAGATAGAGACAGGCAGCGAGAGAGGGAACACAAGCAGGGGGAGTGGGAGAGGAAGAAGCAGGCTTCCAGCAGTGGAGCCTGATGTGGGGCTCGATCCCACAACGCCGGGATCACACCCTGAGCCGAAGGGAGACGCTTAACCGCTGCGCCACCCAGGCGCCCCATGAACCACCTGTTTAAAACACTGCAAACTTCCCTATGCTTGGGTCCATGTTGGACACGGATGTCCGTGAAAGGGAATGAAAGGAAGCAAAAGCGGTCTGAGTGGCTCCTGCTGAAGAAAGTGGGAGGAATATAAAGTTTGCACAGGCAGCTCTCAACAAAGGGGCCGGGGCCCCGGGGAGCAAGTGAGAACAGCAGGGAGATGGCACAAACAAGACCCAGAGGTGATCCAGGAGCACTGGAGAACCAGCGTCTAGTGCTCGGGCGTAAGCTGTTCTGTGAACATTGCAGCACCGTGGCTATGCTGGGGGCGGGGGGATGGGGGTGTACCAGCAAGATGGAGCGTTCAGCGGGGAGAGCCCACTAAGGTGAAAGGTGTCAGTGAAAACATACACACCTCTGGGAAACCTTGAGGAAGACACTGACCTTCTCACAGCATATGGAATGACTGACCAAGCTGCTGAAACAAGCCTTTCAAGGGTGATACAGGAAGTTTGGGGGCTTTCAGGTCTCCTAGCGGCCAGTGATAGGTGAGGATGCAAAGTTCTCCCGAAGTCCATCACTCTGGCCTGATCCAGATGAATATCTATTACCTGCTCAGAGAGAGTTTGCCATTCACAGAAATTCATCCGAACCTGCCACATGTGCTCTGGGAATGCAGAGAGTGGGGACTGAGATGGAGAAATCTCCTCGAATGGGTAGGATAGGCAGTGGGCTGGGCAGAGCACACAAGCACAGGGTCAAACGGGATAGTCACAGATCATGCACTGAAACATCCTGTATGTTAAAACAGAGACACCACAGAACAGACTGCAACACTGCCTCTTATTGTTAAAAACAGAGGAATTTCACACTTAAGGTAACCTGCTTTATATTGTGCCTTCAGCCCCTGGGAGTTATTTATCCCTGCTTGCCATCGGATTAGAAAAGGTTAGAGAAGCACTGGAGGAAGGTAAGGACACTGAAGTGTCCTTTCCCTGTCACTGTTGACCTTGGGTAAGTTACCAAACTCACCAGTTTTCTCACTTATAAAGTAAGGAAGTTGACTGGATGATTTTTAGTTGGGCAGCCTCAGGCATTAAGAAATGCCCTCAGACTTCATCTGTCCTTCCTTCTCTCAACAGTTTTTTTTTTTTTCTGAAGGTATGTTCTCTTCTCTCTTCTCTACCAATTGCCTTCTTCTCAGTCCCCTGAATTTGCCATTGTCTTAGAACTTTGACCTTTGCCTGGTGCACTGTGAGGGTCCCACCTCTCTCTACCTTCTGACGGTTCTTAGGTTTTGGTTTCTACCCCTGCGGTCAATTGCTCAGCCTGTCAGTTTCCATGTAATTTCTTATACCTGAAAGGAATCTGATCAGCACAGTTCATCTTTTTGGAATAGTTCACCCAGTGCTTGACTGTTGGCCACTCAATAGAAGAGGGAGCCTAAGATTAGCTACCCATCCTGATACAACCAGTGACAGTCAGCGAGCCATAAGGTTCTATTAGAAAACACGGCTGCTGTTCCTTAGCAGGGCTGTTGGGAAGTCATCTTCCCTTAGAAGTGAATGCAATTGGCAAGAATCATTAAAAAAAAAGTCAGATTTAACCAAAACCTTTTCTAACTCTCATCAGTTCTACAATAGGTAAGACACTGTGTCTCATACCCAGGTTCACTATTATTATCATTTTCACACTTAGGACCTTATTTCCAGTAATGTTAATGTCATTTATAATATTCACCTATGTAAAGAAATTCTAGAAAGTGAGCACAACATAAAGGTTTTAGGTTGTTGAATATTTTAGGCTCAGTAAAGATAAAAGTTAATTTTCTATTCATTTCCTTTCACTCAATTCAACAGATATTTATTGAGTACCAGTTCTGGACTGGGCACTGTTCTAAGTAATGACGATATAGCAGGGAACAGAACAAATAAAATCCCTGCCGATATGGAGCTAACATTCTGGAGAAATTTAAGTAAGTTTTTGTTTACTTTTCTTTTTCTTTTCTTTCTTTTTTTTTTCAGTATAGAGACTCACATTTCCCCTACCTGTGAGTCAGATCTCAACATTTTGCCACACTTGTTTCAGTTTTATTTTTTTAAAGAAAAAACATTGCACATCGAGTCATAACTCTCTATGTAGCCTCCAGTTGATTCCCTTGTCATCCCCCCTTCCCAGAGTGCTATGGACAGAATTGTGTGCTATCAAAAGGCCTATGTTGAAGCCCTACCTCCCAATGTGATTGTGTTTTGAGACAGGGCCTAAAAGGAGGTACTAAAGTCAAATGAGGTCTTTAGAGTGGAGCTCTAACCCAGTCCAGGGCTGGTGTCTTCACAGGAGAGGAAGAGATACCAGAGCTCTCCCCTTGCCATGTGAGGACAGTGAGGAGGTGGCCATCTGCAAACCAGGAAGGAGGTCCTCACCAGCCAGAACATTAATCTTGGACTAAGCTTCCAGAACTGTGAGAAAACAACTGTGAGAACTTTCTGTTGTTTAATCCACCCAGTTACGGCATTTTGCTGTAGCAGTGTGAGCAGAGTAAGACACAGAAGTAAGTATGATTCTGAATTTGGTGTTTATCAACCCTAAGCAGGATTTATATTTTACCACATTTATATAGATCCATGAACAAGAATTATGTAGTTGAGTAGGTTTTTTTTTTGCAGTGTTAAAAATTTATATAAATAGTATCATGCTCTACATACATTGCATATTCTAAAGAAGTGGTCTATTTTCATTATAGCACCTTTGAAAATTTGATGAAAGTTATAGCCAATTATCCCACAGAAAAATGTGCAATATTTTGTATATAATTTAAGACAGTTCATAAACTGTGAAGCTCAATCATAAACTGCCAATTAAGAACTTTCACTCCAGTTATAGTTCACTTGTCAGAATATTCATTTCATAATATCGTGTAAGGTCCATGTAGACACGTAGAAATGGAAAAAATGATGATCCCTGCTTATTGAGACTGGAAAGTAGACTTACATTTTGGAGAGATATTTAATAATAAACATTAGGAATAAAAATAGTTTTCTTTTGAGTCACCAGAAAATTTAATTATCTATATATTCCATTTTTTTTACTTTTCTTTTTTTAAAGATTTTATTTATTTGAGACAGAAACAGAGCAAGCATGAGTGGGGGGAGGGGCAGATAGTCCGCTAAGGAGGGACTCTGACATGGGGCTCAATCCCAGGGCTCCAGGATTATAACCTGAGCCGAAGGCAGACACTTAACCAACTGAGACACCTAGGTGCCTCCATTTTTTTTAAGTTTTCTAAATAATTGCGGTCCAACAGCAGAGAATCCCATGGTAGTCATATTGGCTTAATACAAAGGAGTTAATAAAAAATAGGCTTCATATGACCTGAAAGGAATGGTTTGAACTATTACAAATGAACAGAACAACAACAACAAAATGTTCCTGTAATTTAGTACCTGGATTGCTACTAAATATCAAGTCTTATCTTGTTCCCCTATAAAATGCGAGGACACTCATCTACCTCCCTGGGAGACTGGAAAGCTGGGGATTTTTTTCAAAAACCTGGTGTGAAGTTTCTTGGAAAGGCTGCCTAGCATAAGGATAGAATTATTTTTTGGCATGCTGGCAGGTGCCTCTGTGAAAGACATTCAAGGCCAAATGAACATTTACAGATGAATTACCACCTGCCACGAACACAGAAAGAAATATTGATGTTAAATAGAGCCATTTGAGAACTCAAGTAGGGAGGAGGAGGGTGGAACCAGTGAGATCTGATGAGCCTAGCCAACTTCTGGAAAGGCAAAGTTAACCTGTCCTGCAGACAAAAACGCAGGTCTAGAATCAGGAGGGGGGTACTCTCTGGGAATCACCTTCTTGTTTCTGTTCAAGTCTAGTGTTGCCTATCTTCATCAAGGAGCAATGGGAGCTATGAGGAAGAGGTATTCTGAGATTAACTCGAGCAAATATTTCCCAGGCAGAAAGGAAGAGAAAAAGGCTTAACTATTGTGAAGATGAGAAATAGAAAATAACATAGATAAGAGACAGAGACAGAAGTCTGTGAACAGCAAGCCTCAGTGGAAACAAAAATCATTTTTAGAGAGTCAAAGTAGCAGAGATGTGGAAGGAGAGAAGCTGAGGAAACTGAGTTGCTAATATATGTAAGGAGACAGGCATTCTGTACATTATTCTGATAGATGCTGGCTAGGTGGACAGGGCAGAACTGAGGACCAGCATGCACCTTTGAGTCCATATACATCTATCTCTATCTATCTATCTATCTATCTATCTATCTATCTATCTATCTATTGGAAAGAGATCAATCTCTGGTGGGATATAAGAGCAGAGGTAATATTAAGAAGACTTGGAGGGAGAGAAAGAATGAAGAATAGAATAACCACACCTTGACCGACTGCCCATATGGCCTGTCTTCTCCTGAAAGCTGTGGTAGGTTGAAAACTGACTTCTCAAAAGATATCCATCATATACATAGAGAGAGAGTGAGAGTGAGAGAGCGAGAGCAGGAGTGCGTGTGCACAAGAAAGAGATTATCCTGGATTCACCCTAAATGCAAATAAGTGTGTCTGTGTAAGAGGGAGGCAGGGGGAGATTTGACGCACACACAGAAGAGGAAGAGTGAATGTGGCCGTGGAAGCAGTACGATGTGGCCATGAGCCACAGAATGCCAGCAGCCACCAGAAGCCGGAAGATGCCAGGACCAGATTCTCCCCTAGAGCCCGGACGAAGCATGGCCCCACTAACACCTTGATCTCCACCCACTGAGGCTGACTTTGGACTTCTGCCCTCCAGAACCAGAAAAATTAAATTTCAGATTTTGTAAGCCACCCAGTTTGTGTTAATTTGTCACAGTGGCCATAGGGAACTAACACAGGGACCAAAAAGACAATCAGCAGCACAGAGTCACACAGCAGCAACAGCAGGGATTAAATGAGATGATCTTTGAATGAGGATTTGAGAATCTCGGAATCCTGATAGCCCCCACATTATCCTTTTTGACATCTGAGTAACGTCACCATGTGAGTTTCCGAAAGTAAGGTATATGACAAAAGAATTAAGTATTTATCCTGCCTTTTCAGTACAGATGTAATTTAGAATAGCCAATTGATTAGGAAAAACTTTTAAAAAAATACAGAGAGAAGGAATTATATTAAGGTAAGGATCAAGAGAGATCAGCGATTCTCAAAGTTCGCTGCTCCCTGCAATCATCGAGGGATTTTGAAAACGGTGACACCTTTATCCAACCACTGGAGATTCTGATAACATTGGTCTAGAATGGGTTTTGGGCATCAAAATACTTAGAAGTTCCCAGGTGATTTCTAATGGGCAGCCCAGGTTACAAGCCACTGCTGCCAAAATATCACACCACAGATTTGATTGATATTGATTGACCGATTGATTGATTCCTTCATTCATTCAAGCTAATGGCACAAAGAGAAATGCACCTTACAATGGAAAGATCTGGCTGTCAGTACCTCAACCGAGTGATCAAACTTAGCACCACTGTACTGAGAGCTACCACACATTAGGCACCTTTTGACGTGATATGATACATGATCATATCATGATGGGTGTAAAATAGATAATGTCCTTAACTATGTGAAATGCCACGTCACATGAAAAGTTGTAACTGTGCTAAGTGCTACAAAAGAAAGACCCATGATGACAGGAGAGGGTCTAACAGGGCCAGACATCAGATGAGGAGTCAGGACCACAGTGTCTGGGGTGACACAGGCAAAGATGAACTTCATACAACTCTTCGAGTCCTTTTTTTTTTTTTTTTTTAAGATTTTATTTATTTATCTGACAGAGAACAGAGAGAGAGACAGCCAGTGACAGAGGGAACACAAGCAGGGGGAGTGGGAGAGGAAGAAGCAGGCTCCCAGCAGAGGAGCCTGATGTGGGGCTCGATCCCAGGACCCCAGGATCACGCCCTGAGCCAAAGGCAGACGCTTAATGACTGCGCCACCCAGGCGCCCCAAGTCATTCCCGCTAGCGGTAGCTCTCCAACCTCACTTCTGCCACGTCTTCTGGCTAGTTCAAGGTGGGTCCACAGGAGTGCGGGAAGCGCACATGACAGGCTTTAGGCGAGCATCTCGCAGCCTCCTCCTTTGCTGCTTCCCATCGATGTGACAGAGCCCTAAAGGAGAGCCCCTCGCTCCTGCCAGGTGACCACTTTCCCCCAGAGGGCAGTGTGACCAGAATGTCTTCCACTGACACTGGCCCCACAAGCCAACTCGTGAGTCTTCACTGGGCTGTGTCTTCCCATGGGAAGTGTCCCAGACTGGGAGAGGCACCAGTGTTAGCCTCACACAATCTTGTGTCCGAATTCTTTTCCTGCCACTTAGCAGCTCTTTGACTTTAAGCATTATGTAAGCTCTCTGAGCCTCGATTTTTCTCATCTACAAAATGGGAACATTAATACCTACTTCCCAGTGTAATTGAGAGAACAAAATAAGATAATGAGTACAGAGTGCGTAGGCAAAGATGTGGCCATAGTAGGTATTTGATAGGTACTCCTGCTTTAGGCTCTAACCATTTTCCCATCAAACTGGCGGGAAGAATGACCTGCCAATGTGTTCGTCTGCCTTGTGTCCTCTGAACGTGTAGAAATGCTGCTGCTATACGGTTTTATTTGATTACTTCTCCACGAGGGCCTCTCCAAAGTCTAAAACCCCAATTGCTTGGATGAGAAGGTAATACCAGTGTCTACACACAAGATGCATGCCCGTCCCTGGGTTCTGCCCCCATGCCAGGCTTCAGATGGAATTTCTCCCACATGCAGGAAGGGCCTCATTCCACACCTACTTCTTTCATGAACAATCATTTATCAGGCACTTCCGGTCATCCCTTTAACTACTGGAGGAATTGCAGTGGATACACCCAGTGCAGGTGACATATAGGAAACTCGAATGCAACTAAATATGTAGTATAATTTCAGATAAGTCCTGTGAAAAAAATAACATGTAGCCATTGGATAGACAGTGACGAAGGGCAAGAAGGATTTTCTTTAGCTAGAATGGCCAGGGAAATTTTTTTTGTCAACGAGAAACATTTCAACTGAAGAGACTAATCAGAGAATGGAGTCCCACAAAGACTGGGTGGGGGGGGGGGACTTTCCAGATGGAGGCAACAGCTGGCACAAAGATGGAGGTTACCCTCAGCTGGGGAGGTTTGAGGGATTGAAAGGAGGCCAGTGTGAAGGCAGCTGAGTGGTGAGAGATAAGGTCAGAGAAAGAGGCAGGGGTCAGATCATTCAGGGCCAGGGTGAGGAGCTGGATTTTATTCTATTGGAATGCGAAGCCACCAGGGGACTTTCAGCCGGACAGCAAATGCTCTGATGTTCACCTTAGAAAGATGCCTGTGATTGCTGTGAGGGTAAGGACCAGGGTGGCGGAGGAAGGCGGAGCGAGGCTGACCAGGGAGGGGTTATCATAGCCTCCCGGAGAGGTGATGGCAGCTCGGATTAGGGCAACAGCAACGGACATGGGAGGGACTGGGAGGATGTGTGATATGCTTTAGAGCTGAACGTTACAACACATCAATCAGATATGAGGGTAAGGGAAGGAGGAGAATCAGAATGACTCCACAGTCAGAGAAAGACAAATACCATATGATTTCACTCAGATATGGAATGTAAGAAACAAAACAAATGAACAAAGAAAAAAAAAAAGAGACAAACCGAGAGACAATTTCTTAACATAGGAGAACACACTGGTGGTTACCAGGGAGTAGGTGGGGGGAGGGGAGGGGGGAAACAGTCAAAGAGGATTAAGAGTACACCCATCACCATGATCACTGAATAATGTACAGAAGTGCCAAATCACTATACTGTACACCTGAAATTCGTAGAACACTGTATGTTACCTGTACTGGAATTTAAAAAAAAAGAATGACTTCAGATTGTCGGCATAAGCAAATGGTGACTGGTGGTGCCGTTTAATTACATGGATAATACTTTTGGGGAGAGTGGATTTTGGGGAGAGTGGATTTAGAGAATCATTAGCCCACTAGATTAGAAAATACTGAAGCTCTGGGGAGGAATATAGATAGAGAGGCAAAAGGTCCAAAGACAGATACCCAGGGCACCCAACCTGTGGGGTGCTAAGTGTTACCATCACAGCCTAGCATCTTCCTGACCCCCTGGGCTCCTTACCTAAAGCTACCCTCTTCCCTGCCCCATTCAAAGCAAAAGGCTCTCCTTGCTTTTCCCAGTCAACCCTGATTGTGCCTTTATCTCAATCCCAGCTGCTCTTACAAACTGTCTTCTTCACGTCCTTGCACGTGGACTTGCTTACTTTATCTCCTTGGTTTGCACGAGTCTTGTCACCCCGCCCAAATTGCCGCCTCCTGGAAAGCAGTGAATATGTCTAATAAATCCCTGTATCATCTTCAAAATCTGATAGAGAACCGTTCAGTGCTCAGAAGTCCATGCGGATTGACAGGCGAGGGCTGCTTGGGAAATGCCGCAGGAGACCACATTGGCGCTGCTGTGTCGGGGACCCCCATGGCTCCCGGTACACTCTGTCTGGGGTGGTGCCACCAGGTGGGAATAAATCATTGCCTCCACCCGCAGGGATTCAATAAGCCAGGCAGGTGCGCAAAATAAAGTACAAAGACATGGAATGACTTTCTTGGTAAACAAACACACACAATGCAGTAGGGGGAGGGGAAAAACCTTCAGCCCCCACTCAGGAAGCCTGACCACAGAGCCGTTTGTTGAAGGAAGCAAGCCAATAACGCTAAATAGAGCTGGTCCCTGTTCCATGGCTAGAACATGGACTTTACTGAAAAGGTTGTGGCGGGGCCTTTTCTCTGAGCTTCCCTCTCTTGCTTGAATATTACAAGTCGCCCGCAGCTTCAAGAGCTGCTGGATCCTTGGCTGTGGCCAGAATGCTGGCTCCTCAAAGCCTGAGCTGCATCTGGTCAGCAGCACAAAAGACAAAGAAGCTGGCAGAACGGAGGACAGTGCGGGAGGGAGGAACATGGAAGGGAAGCCGGGGACACAAAAGGAGAACAGTGGCAGCAGATGTCAGGGAGGAAGAATACGAGAATGCTGATAAATGGAAAGGAGCTGAAACCTCCAGCAGCAAAGACACGAGAATAGTGGAAAAGGAGCAGAAAAGTACAACATGGACCATGGATCAGAGAAGAGAATGAATATGAAAGTAGTCAAAAAGAACAGGTGAAGGGTAGATTACGGGGAAATCATACGCTGAAATGGAAAACAATATGAACTCTTTTTAGAATACACTATGAAATACTTTAGGGCCTTTGGATTACTTGGCCAAGAATAATGAATAGAAATGCCTTTAATGGAATTAACATAATACATTATTAATTACCTGTAGTGGTATAGCACGTGGTTGAATTTATTTGGAAAACCAGAAAAATGAAGTAATATATAATTTGTATAATTCATGAAAGTCACAAGGAAGGAACTGTTTTCAGTTAGTATAATTAACATAGACTTACTATCATGTGTGTACATAGGGCAATCAGTGAGTTTTCGTTGATATTTCTGTTGGTAATGAGACAGAATTACGGACCCTGTGGCATACCGAAACCAGAATGAGTAACAAAATGCGGAAAAGAAAGGAGTGGCTTCTTTCTGAGGCCTTTTGCACTGCAGGAATTCCAAGCCCTCTAGCTCTAGATGCAAATCCTAAGACCTAAAATAATTGGGAAGGTCTGACCATGGTCAAAATGGATTTATAAAAGCTAGAATGCTTTACGACTATCACTAACAGCTCAGTCAATTTTTAGAGACAGATGAATACCCATGAATCCATTTTGCTTAGAGTCAGCAATCCAGGACACAGCAGGGTCCCATGGACCATTCACCCATGGTCCACACATGGCCCATCTGGGCTGCTAGAAATGGACAGTCCCTCTGATGTTTCCTGGGTGATTCACATGAAAGAGGGTTAGGGAGAAAATGGGATCATTGACCACAAACCAACTTGTTCTTTTGTTTCATTCAAGTATTACTTTTGGTTATTACTGGCACAAGTGATATTAAGAAATATATCACAAAAAAATACTAGAGCCGAAAGAACTCAATTAAAAAATGAACTAAGGACTTGAATAGATGTTTCTCCAAAGAAGATGTACAGTATATGGCCAACAGGTATCTGAAAAAGTACTCAACGTCACTCATCATCAGGGAAACAAATCAAAATCACTATGGCATATCATCTCACATCTGTCCAGATGGCGATTGTCAAAAACAAAACAAATAAAACAAAACACAAAAGACAACAAATGTTGATGAAGATACGGAGAAATTGGAACTACTACCCACTATTGGTAGGAATACAAAATGGTGCAGATGCCATAGAAAACAGCACGCAAATTCCCCCAAAGACACAAAAAATAGAATTACCATCTGATACAGCAATCCCACTTTTCGATATTTATCTAAAAGAATTGAAATTAGGATCTAGAAGAGATATTGGCACTCCCTTGTTCATTGCAGCACTATTTACAATCTCCAAGATGCAGACACAACCTAAATGCCCACTGGCAGATGAATGGATAAAGAAAATGTGGTATATAAACGCAATGGAATACTATACAACTTTAAAAAAGAAGGAAATTCTGCAATATGTAGCAAAATGGAGAAACCTTGAGAACGTTATGTTAAGTGAAATAAGCCAGTCACAGAAAGACAAATACTACATGATCCCACTTATATGAGGTACTTAAAATAATAAAATGATTATAATCAAAAAGTAGAATGGTGGTTAGTAGGGGCTGAGGGGAGTGGGAAATGGGCATAAAGTTTGAGTTAAGCACGATGACTAAGTCCTAGATATCTGACATAGAACCCTGTACCTATAGTGAGCAATATTGTATAGTACACTTAAAATTTTGCTAAGAAGGTAGATCTCATGTTATCGTGTAAGAACACAATAAAATAAAGTCAAACAAAACAGAACAAAACAAAAAACAGAATTCAAGGGTCAATATGTCACTACAAACTTTTAAACTGATGTTAACTTTTTTTTAATTTACTTTTTATTTTTTTTTAAGATTTTATTTATTTATTCGACAGAGATAGAGACAGCCAGCGAGAGAGGGAACACAAGCAGGGGGAGTGGGAGAGGAAGAAGCAGGCTCATAGTGGAGGAGCCTGATGTGGGGCTCGATCCCATAATGCCGGGATCACGCCCTGAGCCGAAGGCAGACGCTTAACCGCTGTGCCACCCAGGCGCCCCAACTTTTTTTTTTTTTTAAATCAAGAGGTCCAAATATATTTCAGAAATAAAGCAACGTTTATTTAAGGAGTGCAAATTAGCCTTGAGATTGAGATGGTTAGCTACGAAGTATCCACCCATCCTCTGACACCAATGAGCTAAGTGGTCTGTTCTGTGGTCACTTCTAGATTCCTTGGCACACTAATCTATTCTCTGGTCTCAAGGCCCTTGAGAACTCTTCTTAGGTGGTCATGTCAGGTCCAGTATAGACTGTGGGTAAGGTCACCCTAAAATATGGAGAAAACCGGCCACGGCTTTGTACTTGCTTAGGAAGCCCCAAAAATCGCCTGGGGAGGGAGGTGAGAATAGGTCTCGTGAACGATGTGTGATCTCTGGGATGAGCTTGCCCCCTCAGGAGCTCGGGACCACTTTTGGCTCTGAACAATGAAAGACCATAGATCGTGATGACAGCAAATGTGGGGTCCCCAGGTATCGCTCAGCAATGTTGTTCATTACCATGGCCATTTGCTAGGCAGAGATGATTCAGGGAGGGAAGGTTACATATTCCCTTTTCAGAGTTTTGGGAGCAGACATCCATGATAGAGAAAGTAATAGGAGTAGAGTAAATGCCAGCCCCCAACAGAAGGCCCGAGTTGCCTCCTTCCACCTTTTGGTCGGAGACAAGCACGCTAAACCACAGAGAGGGGAAGAGATTTGCTCAAGTTTGCAGCCAGTCAGTGGGAGCCGCACTCCCTTCCATCCAAAGAACAGCATTCCTTATGCACAACCAGACAAATTTCATGCCCTCACAGTACAAAAAGGCGCCAATAAAATAATGCCCCTCAACCCACCCCTTGACCCTTGGCAGGTGGCCACTCCATATAGCACTTTACTTACAACTTATCTTTTCAGACGCGGCCTCTGCTCTGTCTCCCAGCACAGGCAGTGAAGGGGACGCTCCCATAGAGAATGACCAGAGAAGCTTTTCATCAGAGCACAGGGAAGCTGTGTTTGAAATGACTCCACACTTGTCCTCACAGGCGTGACCTTTCCTCCTGGGACACATTTTTCATTGCCATGTCGGCCTCGTAGCCTGAATCAAGACAGTGATTTATTTACGTTTTTCACATTCTCTCTTTCATTACTCGAAGAAGCCTTGGGTCATTTATAGTTTGGACCTTGGCCCTTCTCTTCCTTTATTTATAAAAAAGCATGAACACTCTCCCTGTTTATAGGGAGGCCTGGTTCACTTTCACCCCATTCCCTTTTGTTCCCAAGGTCAGTATTTTTGTCTTCACTCCCCACTAGATTATTTTTACATATCTGATGAAAAGGAAACTCAAGGAAGACCTGTAAGGGCCCTTGTCGCTCCGTGGCTTATTAAATCCCGTGCAGCCTTGTCTTTTTGCCTGCCCACCTCTCATGTGGCCTGAAGTGCCTTCTTCTCTGGGAAGTTCCATTACAGGGAGTGGGTTTTCCTCAGTACAAAGACAAGCCAGTAGCGACCACAGGTGCTGAAAAAGTGGGCTGTCCCCAGCTGTGGGGGGCTGCTTGGCCTCCGCGGCACAGAGTCTGAGCACCGGCCAACATGTCAGAGACAATATTAGGAAGGATTCATGAATCAGATTAGGTGTGGCAAACACTTGAGTACTTTTTATGCGAGGAATATGGAAAGAGAACAGAAGTGAGCCAGTCGAGCAGAGTCCGAGTAGACGATCCTTCAGGCTCCCTCCAGCCTTCCGCTGTATCTACAAGCACATACTCAGAGCTCTAAGACAAGTCTTAGAGCTTGTTTCTTGGAGTTTGTGACCTGGAGTGATTTCTGTTGAGCTTATTTTTTTTTCTAATAGAAGAAGAAAATTAGTTTCTGAAAGGTGAAGTATTTTTTCTGAAAGCAGCTAGTTGTTTCTTAAAAAAACAAAAACCAAAGCAGACCCGCTCTATGGTGACACAACAGGCAGAGCATTCCCGGCATGAAGGTGCTCTAAATTTCCCTCCCAACGGGGATGGAAATTCCTACTTCTCCATCCGCTATTACAATTATGGTTTGGGAGAGGGCCTAATTTTGCCCCCCTATAGAACACCCTGATTCATGAGACACGGGAAGAAAGTGGTGGCGGCGGCGTGGGTTCCTGCTAAGACCTCAGAAGCATTATCCAAGAGGAAGCAGCATAGCAACGAGCAGGAAGGTAGGGAGTTGTTTCCATGGTGTGATTTAAGGGGGTGCCATGGTTACCGTTCCGTATACCGGTGCCAGGCATCGTTCTGTAAGAATAGTCTCATTGCTTTGGACCTTGAAGTCATTTGTAGACTTAAGAATTCTCTGTTTAAAAATACAGTAAATGTACTTAATTCTATCAGTTAATACTTCAGTTCACCATTAGCACTTTGAATTCCTCCTACAAGCTAGGCCCATAATGACTTTTTTTTTTTTTTTTACCTCTTTTAATGTATTAGTTGATAGATACTTGAGAAGAAGGCTCTGTAGGGAATGGCATACAAACTAGGAACCTTGGAGTTGGGCACCAGGATGGTTAGGAAGGTGAGCTTTGGATTCTGATAGAACTGGGTTCTATCATCAACTCTGCCATTTATCAGTACTCTGACCTTGGGAAAGTTAGCCAGTTAGTGTATGTGATTGCAAGTCTCCTTATTTGTAAAATAGGGATAATAATTACACTCCTTAGGGTTTTTTTTTTTTTTTTTTTTTTGAGAATTGGTTAAATAATCCTTGTGAGGCATTTGAGACAGTGCAAGGCGGCACATCTGAAGGATTCCATGAACGGTAATTATTTCTGTTCTAACATCAGTGTCAAAGAAACAGACTTGAAGAGGGAGGGGAAAGGCACCAAAGAAAAGTTACACCCATGATACAGGTCTTCCCAAAGTCAACTTTATCCAGGCAGTCTTATCTCTAGAGGAAAGACCCTGTGTCAGAGCGAAGCCAAGGGATGCGGCCGTGTGGCCACATTGCAGAGGTGTCCTCTCCTCCAGGCAAGCTCTGGGAGGGTGGCAAGTGTGTGTTCACCGGTGCATGGCAGGTGGCTTTTCCACCGGCCTCCCAGTCTCATTCTTCCTCCTCACCCCAACCTTCTTTGAAATCTCTAACCTCTAGATAATTATACATGTTGTTTCTTCTGCCTGGAAAACATTCTGCTCTACTGGCCTGGTTTCTTCTTCCTTGGCCTTCAGGTCTCAGCTTAGACGTAACTTTCCCTGGGAAGCCCCACCAAGGCTGGGTGGGGTGCCCCTCTTGTGGGCTTCCCCGCTGCGCCCTGCCGGAGAACTTACCATGTTCATTATGATCGCTTGCTCATGCTTTCTTCCCCTCTAGGTTGTAAATTCAGTGAGAGCAGGGGCCTTATTTGGGGAGTTCACCTAGAAGTTGGGGTTCTATGGCAAATACCATGATAACTGGTGATTAAGAGCAACTCAATAAGTTCTCATTACATAAGTGAGTGGGTGACTGAATTATATGCTGAGGTCTGTGGGCAGGGAAGTGGCTTCGGATTTATCCAAGCGTTCCTACTTTATGTGTCAAGTTACAATGAATAAGGTCATTCTGCTGATCTTAAAAAATCCCTGTTAGGATAATATCAATATTGTTCTCCTTTTCCTTTGTAGAAATTGTCCACAGATTATTTAAATGTCATAAACTTAAAAATAATGCACGTAGGGACCACCTCTGCTTACCAGATCTACGCTTGGCCAGGATGTTGGTGCTTTACCACATGAAGAAAAACGCGTAACAGATTCAGTTGCTGGCGGACATGTCTTCCAAACCAATTTTTAAAGTGCCGCATTAAATCACTGTGAAAGGAAAACAGATTTGGGTTTCTTCTCAGTGGGAATCTATGCTATTTTGGATACAAAAGCCTCTCAATTACTTTCCCCAACCCTGGGACTTTTCCAATTTAGCACATGACCTCTTCAGAATCGGTGGTTGACACAGGGTAACCACATATTTATCATTCAAAGCTCCAGCCTTTGCCCTGGGCATGGTACCGTTCCTCTTTGCTTCATGTGTTGGACAACTGAAAGAGGAATCACAAACCAACTTCCTCTAGAGCAGAGGGATTGGCAGGACGCACTTACCAATGTGTAGTTTAAGATGCATGCGTGGTAAAAAACCTTAGGCCAGTTGCTGTGCAACAGGCCTTTGGAATGGAAGAAAAACAACATGTGGAGGTATGGGGTTTATCTACCCATTAAAAAATAACTCATTTAAAAAAGATTTCCAACTTAAAAAAAAAAAAAACCTGTGGGGGATATCTGGGTGGCTCAGTCAGTTAAGCGTCCAACTCCTGGTCTTGGCTCAGGTCATGATCTTGGAGTTGTGAGATCGAGCCCCACATCAGCCTCTGCACTTAGCAAGGAGTCTGCTTGAGATTCTCTCTCTCCCTCCCCCTCTGCTCCTCCCCTGTTCGCCCTCTCTCTCTCTCTCTCAAATAAATGAATGATCTCTACCAAAAAAAGAACACTTGGAAGTCGACTACAAACAAGTGTGAGAGCCCCTCACCCAGATTCCCCAACTGCTAATATTTCACTGCATTGGCTCCACTTCTCTTCCTCCCTCTCTCATGTGTCTCTCTGTCAATGGTGTGATTTGGAAAGAAGAGAGGAAAGCCCATGCATCTTATTAAAACCATGGGGGTAGTATCAGCAGGAAGGCTTGGGGAGCAACTGAACAAGAAAGGCTGAAAATTGGAGAACAAAAGTATTTTTGGAGGCAACCTCCGTTTGCTGGGCACTCTGCTAACCGCTTTGTGAACATTCCCTCTTTAAATTCTTAGAGGAATCCACTGTAAGTGGGTATTATTCCCACTTACAGATGAAGAAACTGAGGATCAGAAAGGATAAGCAACTTACCCAAGGTCATAGGGCCAGAACAGGGGCTGTGCCTGAATATGCCATTTTAAAGCCTCTCTCCTTCCATTATTACACACCTTGTCATTGCAAAAACAGTATTCGATTGGGAATAAAAAGGCCCAACTCTGCCCTGAAGGCTGTGTGATCTCAGTCAAGCCATTTCACTTGCTAGGAATTCGGCTTTCTTGACTGTAAAATGAGGGAGGTTATGGTAGAGGAGGCAGTTAGTTAGGATACCTGAATGTCAGCAACAAAGAAGTCATGGGCAGCTATCAGAAAGGTCAGAGGCCTGTCCTGGCAGCCCTCCATAAGGAGCCACATCCAACCGGACAGACCCAAGATGGTGGACGCCATGACAGGAAACCCCTGACCAAATTAGGAGGAAAAAGCCAAAACCCTGCTTCCCCACTCCAATTGATGAATATTCCGCCCCTAGTTAACAACTGCTTTTAAAAGATAGAAACCCAAGCTCTGGGGACACAGCTCACTCTCTCTCTCTCTCTCTCTCTCACCTGCTCTCACCTCTCCAGAGTGTACTTTTCGCTTTAATAAACTTTCCGGCTTGTGTTACTCATCCTCTGTGCTGGGCGTCTGGCCTTGAATTCCTTCTCATGACAATACCAAGAAGCTTCCAACTACTCCGACTCTTCCTATCTGGCTGTGTTGAGGCCCCAGGGCTGAGGGCCTCCCCAGTTCACCCGGTGATAGTTAGAATACCTTAGTCTTAAGATTCCTTTCTGCTCTACACGCTTTGAATAATTTAAGAAATGTAATATTTTTGCTGGCTTACAAACAGAAGTTTTTTGGACATATTATTGTTTACCATTAAGAATAGGAGAAATGGGACTTAGAGCATATTTAATTCAGTGCTAAAAAAGATAGCTATTATTGTTAATATTGTTCTATCAAGCTCAGTTCTCTTTTTCTTTCTTTCTTTCTTTTTTTTTTTTTTAAGATTTTATTTATTTATCTGACAGAGAACAGAGAGAGAGACAGCCAGTGACAGAGGGAACACAAGCAGGGGGAGTGGGAGAGGAAGAAGCAGGCTCCCAGCGGAGGAGCCTGATGTGGGGCTCGATCCCACAACACCGGGATCACGCCCTGAGCCGAAGGCAGACGCTTAATGTCTGAGCCACCCAGGTGCCCCTCAGTTCTCTTTTTCTATAATTTCCCATCCTCTGTATTTGACTGTTCATCATTCTTTTTTTTTTTTTTAAGCAACCTTATTTCCATTTTAGGAATTATCTCTGCCCCAGTAGAGACTGTCTGCTGGGATTGTCATCAGGAGTCCCACTGACTCCTCCCCAAGAACTGGGGAATGACGCAAGCCAGTCCAAACTGCTCCTCTTTGCCTGGAATTTGAATCTTGAACAGAAGGACAATAATGCCAAAAGTAGTTGGACTTCCATCCTGCCCTAGCTAGGCTCCTTGATCAGACTGTTCTTGGTATGTAGTTCCATTGTTGCAGCTCCCGCCTGCCAGCCTTCCACTCTTTCTCTGATATTCACATCCTTCCGGTATATCCCTTTGGCTTACGTCAGCCAGAGATGCAATCTATTGCTTGCAATCAAAGAAGCCCAACCATTACTACCATTGTTCATGATGGTGCGCCTATCTACTGCACAAATACTCGGCAACATCTCTCGTTAAAGGTTTCTTTACTACTTATTCATACAGTTTTAACAAATTATAAGTTATCTCCTGCCTTTTAGTTTTTACCATAACGTGCTATCTGTATTTCTAGGAGGCTGAATCCACGGTAGAGAAATCCAAATACGTTCCCATCTTCCCCTCATTCCTACAATCCAATTCTGTAATGTTTACTAAGGAGTCAATTAATAAAGCATCTAATTTTGACTGAACATAAAAGATTAGTGGCCTTTTGAAAAGGCAAAACGTCTGCCTTTTAAATGGGGAAAAAGTCAGCTCAGTTGTGGAATTGCGTGGGGTGCAAGCAGTTGTGTTCTCTTCCAAGGAAAACCGGGGGAGTAAGGAGCATTTGCATCTGCCAAAAATGTCAATATTCTGCAAGTAAGTCAGATCTCATTCTCTTGCTGGTGTGAAAATGACAAAAGGAAAGCAGGTATCCGAGCTTAAGGTTAAAAGCAGCTCTGGAGGGAGGGTGAACACGTTGTCATTGAAGAGGCGAAGCCCTGTGAAGCCCGTGTGTTAGTGGTACAGTGAGACAGCGTGGCCGTGCAGGGCGCAGCTCGTACTAGACTCCCGACTAGCCAGACGACTCGATGCAGTTGCTCTGCGCTCCTCTCCTTCAAGTTCAGTGTCTGCCACTATGGTTGTGTGCTCTTTTCTTACTGGGGAGATGTCGGTCAGATACTTGCTTGGGAATGCCAGCTGCTTCCTCTGGGAAGTGCAGGCTGAGGCGGAGTTAGGAGTGCATGAGGTTTTTTGGGAGTAGGAAGGGAAGGGAAGCAAGAGTGAGCAGGGAGAGCCTCAGGCCACTGTGCAGATCTGACAGTTTCTGCCAACCCCAGAAGCAGCTCCTGCTTCCCCCGTAAAGCTTGCCAACTAGAGGATTCCTACTATGGGCAGAGGCAGCCAGACCCTAGTATCCTCACCTTGTGGTCGTTGGCAGGGGCCCACCTGGGAAGAGGGTGGCGTCCTTTCTCCATACGTGGAGCCCGAAAGACTGCAGCCTGCACTTACTGAACTCCTCGTGAAGGAATGGAGATCGGAGCAGCCCACTCCTATGGCTGTCACGCTGTCCCTCTGAAGTGTGTTCTAAATCCCTTCATGGCACACTTGCTCAATGCATGGACTCTGGGGCCAGTGTAGGGTTGAATCCCAGTTCCTACAATCCTTGCTCACATGTGACTTTAGAAAACATTTTAAACTTCTCTGGGCCTCATACTCCTCATCTTTAGAGTGGACACAAAATCAGTAATAACCTTAAGGAATTATTGTAAAGCACTTAGAAAAATGCTTGACAAAGTATATCCTGTATGTAAATTATTTAAGTGTAAAATGCTTGCATGGTATATATTTGCTAATATGTGTTTATTCACTGAACGTTCACTACGAGCTTCTCCACGCAGCGTTCAGATGACCTTCTCTGAATTAGCTCAGTTCTCTGTGAAGCTATCTAACTTTAAGGCAAAAGCAGTTTACCTTTCACTGAAAGTACATTTGAGAGACCTAGGGGACACTAATGCCCCGATTACTAAGCAGTGACAGTGCTGGTATGAAGGACTTAGCTTATGTCTTATGGGGAGACTTCATTGCGTCTGGTTTTTGTTTTATTTTGAACGATTATTTTCTTTCATTTTCTCCCTAAGAGATTAGCTTTGGCAGCTAACTGCAGGGAGGCAGGCTTTTGGTTTTCTAGGCCAGGCTTCTGTTGGTGTGTTGAGGTGGGACAGGGAGCATTCTTTCCAAACTATCATACCCATGTGAGTAAACAGGACCACAGGCTACATTTCCAGGAACTATAGAGAAAGAACTTCCTTAACAGAAGTCCCCTAAATGCTGTCAGGAAGATCATTTTATTTATTGAGCAAACACCGATAGAGTGATTAGAGTCTCACGTATTACTATAAATGCATTAAATATCCGTTAACTTAACCCTTACCACTATTCTTTGACCTAAGTGCTATCAATAACCTCATTTTACAGCTATGGCAACTGAGTTCAGTGAGGTTAAACGACTTGCCTGAAGAGAGAGGCTCTCACGAGGAGTGGAGCTGGACTTGGAACACAGGTGGAGTTTGCATGTTCGGGGTTTGTGCTCAGAACCACGAGACATCCTGCCCCCCGAGAAAGCGCTGGTCTTTCAAAAGCATTCTTTCTTCTATCGCCCACTTGTGAAGACTCTTTGGAGCATAAATCTCTGAAAGGAAAGTCCAGATTTACTCTGGGGTGAAGGTCCATCTAGCATGCTTTTGAGGGGAGCCCTCAAACTGTGTGGGTCTGAGTTTACGTTACTTTAGGACCTTAATTTGGAACCTGACACCGGAGCCCTCCCTGGATCCTATCCGCCAGTTGTCTGGCAAAACACTTAGGACAAGTTTCCAAGCCTTAAGCCACATTTGAAGGCAATAAAATTGATCCCTAGTTGACTAGGTTGATGTCTCCTGAAGAGTGGTAGAAAATTTGGAATTTAGGAACATAACTTTGCCTCGAGTTAATTCTACTTGAAATTGTACGATCAAAACAACTTCTTCTCCCCCCCGGCCACCACCTCTATTTTGTGGTGTGTGTTTTTGTGTATGAGCTTCCTGTGTTTCACCTTCCAAACATGGAAGAAACAACCTGGCAAATGGCAATATAGCAGAACAAAAGCATTAGATTTTCATATCGGGCTGTCGTGATTATGGCAGATTTTCAGAAATCAAAACCCAATGCTAAAAAGAAGAGAGAAGGAAGATGTACAGAAATCCCCACAAAGAGAGAAGACTCAGGATCAACTGAAACTCACTCAGTCCTACTGAACAGGGAGTCTGACCATCTGAGTTCTTACCTCAGCACTTCTATAAAGTCATTAGATGACCTCGGGCAGGATCCTGTGCCGCTTCTCTGGGCCTTAGTTTGTTCATCTGCGACTTCTAGGATAATTTTAACCTCAATCATCTGTCGAATTTTGGAACAATCCTTTCTTTTTTTTTCCTTTCTTTTCTTTTAAGTAGCCTTCATGTCCAACGTGGGGCTCGAAATCACAATCCCAAGATCAAGAGTCGCACACGCTCTTCCGACTGAGCCAGCCGGGCACCTCGATACTCTGTAGAATTTTGAGGGAAGAACAATGGCATAGCATTTTGGAAGGGGAAAAAATAAAGCAATATTTATTATACTGATTCCGTTTCTCCCTCTACTCATTACAAAGCTGCATATGTGCTGTGGTCTAATCCGTGTGAGACAAATTCCTCTACGGTGCCATTTACAATGAGAAATAAAGTAGATGGTAATAACCGAGTGAATTTTGTAGAAACAAATTGTTGTAATAATATTGTTTTCAACGACTTTCTTAATTCAGCCCTGGAGATGGGTTTGACAGGTGAAGTCAGGTGGGCTTACCTTGATCTAAGCAGGCTCACTTGATAATCGTTTACAACGGAGAGCTGGCAGCCACAGGGACAATTATTTTTTTTATTCATCTTTCAAGCTCATTATCTTTCTTCCCGTGTCTTCCCACTGTTTTTTGTCACTGTCACCAACAGGGTAGATCCATACATAATCCAGGATTTCTGTCTCTTATTTTAAACAGAAAGAAAACAAAGGCATAAGGAAAAAGAACAGTATTATAAAGTTTAATTTTATAAACGCCATAGCTGAGAGCAAGTAAGGTTTTACTTTAATGGCATCTTAACATTTAATTAATTAAGGAATTCTTTCAGTCGACCAATATCGGGTTGGCTCTTGAGCTTAGGCACCATGGCAGGTGCTGAGGATACAGGAGTGAGGAAAACGACACCTTATAATCCAATGGCAAAGGTAATTTCAGAAGGACACAAACTTGAAGGAAAAGTACAGACAGCTCCAGGAATGTGAGCCTGGCTGGGTCTGCCCTGGCCTGGGGCGAGGGGGTTGGGAAAGTTTTCCCGAGAAATTGACTTTTGAGCTCAAAGATTCACCAAAAAATACACTCTATTCTGCTACTCTGACACCTGTTTCTGTAAGTCAGACTGGCTCACGCATGATCCATAAATTGGAGAATGGTGCCCATATACAGTGAAAGTCACATTCTTTGATGATGTAGATTTTCCCCAGCATTTTATTTTATTTTATTTTATTTTATTTCATTTCATTTTATTTCATTTCATTTTTTCATTCCATTTCATTTCATTTCATTTCATTTTTCCCGAGCATTTTAACCGCAACCAAGTAACGCAGCTGAAGGCAAAACCTGCTCACAGAGCTGCACGCAGCCCCGCGTGTGGGAATACAGCATTGGGCACATTGCGCATCCATCCTGTTACCCCTCCCCCAGCCTGGCCACGTGCTCGATCTTAGAAGTACTTACTGGGTGGCTCATTTGATCTCTGAGCATTTGCCCTTTCTCTCTGTAAATGGGGAAACTCAGTCCTTTACCCCCCCTTACTTATACAACATGAGATTTGGGGAGAGATTCCCATATTTATAATAGCATTTTGTTATTTATTAGGAATAAAAAGTCACTTTAATGGGACTGGTATTTTCTACCAGGATTATTGTTTTTTTGTTATTGTTGTTGCTCAGATTAGAACATTGCATAGATTTTGAGTTGTTTGTCCTGGTTTCATTTTCCTTTAAGATTTTACAAGGGAGTATTTGTAAGTACCTGACAGCAGAAAAACAAACTTACATTTGAAAATTATATGCAACAACTACACATTTTTAAATAAAACTGTTTTTGAAAGAGTGCAACGTAGGTATGTGAAATCTCAGCTTTTTAGTTTAATTTAAGGATATGGCTTTGACTTCACCTTCCTAAATAACGGGGACATACAGAAGTTATTTGATCTATTTAAGGTGACAAACTAATTTCAGGAACCCTTGAATTGTATGTAAACATATACCAGACACATGATGAGGTCAAAGTGTTTTTAAAAAATAAATTGTATTAAAGCATACTTTGCATACAATATGGCCATCTGCTTTCAGTTTAGAGTAGGATGAACTTTGACAAGTGTAGTCACCACCTCAAAAGTTTCCCTTGTGCTTCTTCCCAGCCAGTCCTTCCCACCCTGGTCCCAAGCAACCACTGATCTCTCTTTTTTTTTTTTTTTAAGATTTTATTTATTTATTCGACAGAGATAGAGACAGCCAGCGAGAGAGGGAACACAAGCAGGGGGAGTGGGAGAAGAAGAAGCAGGCTCATAGTGGAGGAGCCTGATGTGGGGCTCGATCCCAGAACTCCGGGATCATGCCCTGAGCCGAAGGCAGACGCTTAACCGCTGTGCCACCCAGGCGCCCCCCACTGATCTCTTTTTTGATCTCTATAGATTGGATTTTTCTTCTCCAGAGCTTCCTGTGTTCCTCCTTCTGTAGAGTTTCCTCAGAGACAGCGTCCTTGGCAGGTGCTAGCTGGTGGGCTGACTACGTCTGCACAGACTTGGCCAGCGAGGCGACATGAACCCAGAGAAATTCTTAAGAAACTGCCAGTTTTCCAAAGCAGGTGTACCTTATTACGTCCCCACCAGCGGCATGTGACGGTTCGAGTTGCTTCGCATCCTCACCAAAGCTGTGTCTAGAGAGTCTTCTTAACTTTAGACATGACAGATTGGTTTATTTCTCCATCACCTTCTGTAGATTTTCTCTTGGTCGGCTTTCAGGGTTGTGTTTTATCAAATCTACACATGCCTGACACCGTTGTGTCTTCTTGATGAATTGACTTCTTTATTATGATGAAATATCAATTTATATCTCACGTAAACTTCTTCTGAAATGTACTCAGATACATATCTTCTAGCGGTTGTTCTAATGCTCACAATATGCATCTTTAATTTATCACCGTGCAAACTCATGAGATATTCTGCCACTTCACATATAACACAAAGATTGGGCAATAGCGCATTTCCATTTTCTCCTTCTACTCTTGGTGTATTGTTGTTCTACCTCTTATATCTAAATACATGATAAGCCCCGATACATTATTGTTATTATTGCTGTTTTAAGTGGTCAATTATCTTTTATGTAAATGTAAAATTGAGAAAAAAATGTATGCGACACTTACCTACATATTTACCATTTCTCGCGTTCTTTATTCCTTCGGGTAGAATCAGATTTTCATCTAGTGTGATTTTCTTTTTGTCAGAAGCACTTACTTTAATATTTCTTGCAGTGCAGGTTTACTGGTGGCACTTCTCACGGTTTTTATTTGATAAATGCTTTATTTTGCCTTCATCTTTGAAAGATTTTGTCACATATAAAGTACTCTGCTGAAGTTTTTGGGTTTTTTTTTTTTTTTCTCTCAAGCACTCAAAAAATGTTCAATTGTTATGGCAGCCAGCCTCCAAGATGGCCGTCAATGCCCCTCACCTCCTGGTGCTCACGTGTGTAGTTCTGACCCCCACGGAATCAGGACCAACCCATATGATCAACAGAATATGACTGAAACTGCATGATGTCTGTCACTTCTCAGAATGGTTATGTAGTCAGCGCATCTTGCCGCTGGGTTTCTTGGAACACTCATTCTGGACACAGCCACTCACCGTGATACGAGGATCTCAAGCAGTCTCACGAAGTGGCCCACTTGGAGAGAAACAAACTTGTCAGCATCAGTCAACTTGTCAGACAGGAGGCTGATACGCCTTGAAAGTGGATTCTCCGTCCCCCGTCCAGAAATCTCATGAGAAGCCCTACCAGAGCTGCCTAAATGAGCCAGTCCCAAACTCCTTACACACAAAAATTGTGAGAGATAATATGTCATTGTGTGGTTTAAAGCCACTAGTTTTGGGGTGATTTGTTAAGTTGCAGTAGATACGAATACAATTTTCTTTTGGCTTGCCTAGTTTTTGATGAGAAGGGTACGGTCATTCTTAATTTTGTTCCATTCTATGTAACATGCCTTTTTTTCTTTAGATAACTGTAGGGTTTTCTCTTTGTTCTTGTTTTTCAGTAATTTGATTATGTTGTGCCTTGGTGTTTTCTGTGTGTGTGTGTGTGTGTGTGTGTGTGTGTGTATCTTGCTGTTTGTTGAAATTCTCAGGTATATGCATTTATAGTTTTGAACAAATTTGGAACACTTTTGGCCATTATTTCTTCAAACACATGTATGTTAGACTGTTAGATATCTTCCCATATGTCACTCAGGGTCCAATTTTTTTCTTCATTCTTTTTTCTTTGTTTCATTTGGGACAAATTTTTGCTACATCATCGAGTTCACCAATCTTTCTTTCTGTGATGTCTAACTTGATATTAATCCTATACAATGGATATTTTATTTTTCATCTCTAGAAGTTCCATCTAGAAATTCTCATATGTTCATCTTTTCCTATAGACCCTTAAGCATATTGAAGATATTTATAATACCTGTTACGGTACTTCTGCCTGTTAATTCCATCATCTCTGTTATTTCCGATTATATTTCCGTTAATTTATTTTCTCTTCATCGTGAGTCACATTTTTTCCCGCTCCTTCTTATGTTTATTCTTATGGTAATTTTTTTGGATGATGAACATGGAGAATTTTATGTTACTGAGTGCTGGGTTTTATTGTTATTTCTTTGAAGAGGGTTGACTTCATTCTAGCACGCAATTAAGTTAGATGCAGATTAGATCAAGGTTTGTTTTTAAACTCCTCAGTGTAAATATCTAGAGTAGCTTCTTTTCTGTGGTTAATTTTGTCCTACTACAAGGCATGATTTCTCTGGGATCTTGCCTAAATGCCCTCTGCATTCACCAGCACTTCTTTACTCTGGCTTTTGGGAACTTGAATGATTCCCAGTCCCGTGTGAGCTCTGAGACTCATCCTGTTTCAAGTGGCCTGGTAATTACTTTTTCCCCGGAAGTTAATTTTTCCTGGACTTGTGGAGTTTTATCCAATGCCTGTGCAGATTGGTATTCAGTCCAGAATTCAAGCAGACTCCTAGGCAGATTTCTGGTGTTGTTTCTCCATGCGTCTCCCTCTTCTCTAGGGCTCTGCCCTATAAATTCTGGCCATTTCAATGTCCCCAAACCCAAACTGTCTCCTCAACTCATGGACGCTTCTAGGTCCTTGCTTGGCATGTCTCCCTTCTCGAAGACACCACTGTGCTACCTGTGGTTCGATATTGAGGCTGCTACTCTTGTTATTTTTTTGGTCCACTTTTCTAGTTGTTTATGGTGGGAGGGTAATTCTAGAGCCCATTACTATCTTAGGACCAGAAGTGGAAGTTCTAACCAAAATGTTCTTATTAAGAAAACCCTAAGAGTGCATCATAATTTCCTTCACAGTACTTGTATCCTCCCATGCCAGCACATACATTTAATCATTTCAATGACTGTATTTGAAAAATTTTTCTGGAAAACCCTACCTATCATGGGTCCCCACAAAGACACCACATTTCTGATATAGAATAAGACCAATCTGATGCAACCCAAACTGGTGAGCACTCTCTCTCTCTGTCTTATGGTCAGTCCTCCCACCATACTCGTGGGCTGTGTGTCTTATTTCCAGAGTTCCCCTCAGAGGACAGGGAGGCCAGACTCTCTGGTTTTTGACACATTTTTTGATTCTAGGGGTGTGGTTTCATGTGCTGCACTGAATTCAGGGTTACGACCTGTCTTCTTAAGATATGGCGCCTTTTGTATTTTACGGGACTTAGATGCTGCCCATTTGACGAAGCCCAGCATAGCAATAATGCTTCTTACTCTAGGGAAAGAGAGCCCTGGCAGTAACCTGGGAGGAGATGCTAGGTTGGATGCAGTCCTTCTGAGAATGAAAATGACTCTTTTCCTAATGATTAATAATAATAAAATCACCACCACCACCACTACTATAATAGTTCACTAGCAGCAGGAATAATAAATAGAAATCATTACGAAGGATGTATGTTGACTGAATGTACGAACCAATAAACCTTACTACTGATATTCAACGGATGCTGGAATATGAATGATGATAAAATGCTGGAGCAAGGATATACCCTTCTTCTGTCTCTAGATGTCTCTTCACTAGCCTGGGAGAGGGTCCATTTTGTTGAACCCACTCCACTGTTTGACAGAATGTACAAATGCTGGGCTTTGTTGAACACCCAAATAGGTGCATTTCCAACTTCTTTAAAGCATTCTCCTCTCACTTCTAGCCGGTAAAAAATTAAAGCATGGTAGGTCCCAGACATAATAAGGGATAATGTAGTTGATGAACCAAGCAATTTCGATTTCTTATTTGTTCATTAGCCTAGGATTTTTTCCCCCTTTCTTTTTGTAGTTTTGCACCATAGAGTTTCAGAGAAATTTCCTGTTTGGGGGAAAAAAAAATCCCAGAAGATTAACTCACTCATAGAGCTAAAAGACGATTTCTCCTTTAAGCATTATTCAAAAGAAACTAATTATCTTTAGAGAGCTAGGAGAGTTTGCAGTGACCTCTCGGGCTGATTTTGTAGAGGCTTCATGGGACGATTTTTGATTGCTAAGCTATACTCATCGAATTTTTAATTTTAATAATTTTCTGTGAAATATTAAAACAAGATTCATTGCAAAATAGCATTACAGCTGTTCGTTGGTTAGCTGCAACTGTGCGTCAGAGCTGAATGTTGCTTTTAACATCCGCTGGCTCTATTTATTTGGTTTTACTCCCCGTAAGTGTATAGTTAAAAAGGAAAAGTTCTATTATTTGAACATATGTCAACACCCTGGTTCATCTCTGTCATCACAAATCGGAAAAATTGTGAACATCACCTAGACAGGAAACACTACATTCTTTAAATCCAAAGTAGACAATTTTAATAATTTTGGTTCTTTCTGATCATCCCTGAGCGGATCTGGGGTGGTCCTCCGATGAACACAGGGTGGATATATTAGAAAAATAGAGGGCACACGGCTCTTGGAAAAATAAGAGGCCTTCTGATTACATGACACGCTTCGTTGGGTGATTATTTAGTTACAAGATTAGAAAAGGACCACACATTTTTATAAACTGGAAATGGGGAGGGCAGAGAATCAAATCTTTAGGTAATAAATTCACTTAGCAATTGGAAAGAAGCCCATATTGGGGCAGTGTATTGTATCCTTAGTTTGTGGTGAGGATTAAATGAATTAATACATGAAAATTGCTTCAAACAATGGCTGGTATGTAGGGAAAGCTCTATGAGGGTCATTTCATGTGGTCACAGGGATTGGAACAATGGCTGGCTGCTTCCAAAGTTCATCATTCATTAGGAAATGGGGAAGTCTGTTGCCAGAGCTGTGACTGTTTGGATCAGAGACCCATGAAGCCTACAATGATTGGCATGATCAAGTCCTGCCATGCTAAAAAATTCCTTCGGTGATTTATTTGTATCTCACGTTGGCTACATTTTTTCCTCTCTTTTTCTCTTGTTGTCATAGTTCTTCAAATAGACATTCAAGATCAATAAAAAAGGAAAAATGACGAGAAGTAATCTGGTAATTAAGGAATGCGAGTAAGATTGTGCATTTTCTCTAAGAATAGATCTAGAATTATATCCTGTAAATTTTCATATATAATGTTTCATTATAATTAATATCCACATTATAACTAATATGATGTTATAATTAATATCTCCAGTTGCAGGTGTTACTTCTTCTTTGGCCCAAGACTTAGGTAGACAAGCGTTCTTTCCCTGCACAGCACGCCCTCCTGCCCTCCTGCCCTCCCTTCCTTCTTTCCAATTTTTCCTTTTAAAATTTCCAACTAATTGGAGATTCTTTATTTTTTTAAATGATTCTTTCTCTCGCTCTCTCAAGATTTTACTTATTTGACAGAGAGAGAGAGAGAGAGAGAGAGCACAAGCAGGGGGCACTACAGAGTGAGAGGGAGAAGCGTACTGCCTGCTAAGCAGGACGCCCAATGCGGGGCTTGATCCTAGGACCCTGAGATCACGACCTGAGCTGAAGCCAGACACATAACCAACTGAGCCATTCAGGTGCCCCTTTTAATGATTGTTTTTAATTTATTTCTGCATTATGGTCAGATAGGGTCTGTACCATATCAATGGTTTAAAATTGTCAAGCCGGGGCGCCTGGGTGGCTCAGTCGTTAAGCGTCAGCCTTCGGCTCAGGGCGTGATCCCGGCGTTGTGGGATTGAGCCCCACATCAGGCTCCTCCGCTATGAGCCTGCATCTTCCTCTCCCACTCCCCCTGCTTGTGTTCCCTCTCTCACTGGCTGTCTCTCTCTGTCAAGTAAATAAATAAAATCTTTAAAAATAAATAAATAAAATAAAATAAAATTGTCGAGCCTTCCGTAGCTGCCCAACATGTGGTGAGATTCCGTGTATGTTCCACACAGGTTGGGAAGGAGCTGTACTCTCTGTAAATGTGGCATTTATGAAGGCATTAAAGTGATTTTATTATTCATTGATTATTTTTATCGACCTAATCTTTTAGGAATGCACTAATTACGTTAATTTCTTCACATCTGCAGTAATCTATTTTTAAACCATGTCTACTATGGTGTGTTACTGGGCACATCAGTTTATGATGGATAACATTCCTTGTGAATTTGCACTTTTTAATAAAAGTGGCTCTGTTCTACTTAATGCCTTTTTCCTTAAGTTCTACTTTGATGTTTGCATTGTAACCCGTGTTTTCTTTTTTCTTTCTTTCTTTTTTTTTTGCAGTGAATATTGACATAACGTATCTTTATGCCGCTGTTTTATCTTGACTTTTCTGAGTGACTTTTGAGTGTATCTCTTTACACACAATGTAGAGTTGGATTTTGTTTTCTGATCCAATTAAAAATCACTTCTTTTAATAGTGAGATTATTTCCTTCACATTTATTTTTATAAGATATGTTTATTACTTCTTTTATTTCATGTTTCTGTCTTCTTGCTGCTTCTGTTCTCTATTTTGATACGGTCAGTGTTTGTGGTTTCCCCTCTTTAATTCTCTTCCAGTAATTTTATGGATTAAAGTCAATATTTAGTTTCACCAATGATTTCTTTTAGATCCTTAGGTACAACTTTCTCAGGTTATTAGTATGAAATAATATCTAATGACTGATACCTATTAAGATGAAGAATTTATCAGGGATAACATTTCTTTCCATTTCACAGGTTTTTCTTGGTATCCTCTGGGAGTTCTTCCTAGATAATTACTGAATTATTAAAGTAATAGTCTTTTACAATTTAGTATTTCTTTCTTTTAAAGATTTATTCATTTCAAAGAGAGAGGGAGAGAGACAGTAGGAGTGGAGGGAGGGGCAGAGGAAGCCAAAGAGGGGAGGGGAGGTGGGCTCGATGGACTTGGAGATCATGACCTGAGAAAAACCAGGAGTTGGATGCTTAACTGACGGAGCCACCCAGACGCCCCTAGAATTGATTAGGAATTACATTTCCATCTTGTTTTATAATTTTATGTTCCAGGTTGTTTAGATTTAGTTATGTGTGTTTTTTTTTAAAGATTTTATTTATTTATTTATTCGACAGAGATAGAGACAGCCAGAGAGAGAGGGAAGACAAGCAGGGGGAGTGGGAGAGGAAGAAGCAGGCTCTCAGCAGAGGAGCCTGATGTGGGGCTCGATCCCATAACGCCAGGATCACGCCCTGAGCCGAAGGCAGATGCCCAACCGCTGTGCCACCCAGGCGCCCCGATTTAGTTATGTGTTTTAATTCCCGTGTCTGGGCCTTTCATGCCACTGTACATGCCCCTGTGACTTCTTTAGTGCACTCTTCTCTGCCACTGGTGTATACCCTCAAACCATTTTCCTTAGTTGAGTACATGAGTTGTGTATTTTCTTAAAAGATTTTATTTATTTATTTGACAGAGAGAGAGAGAGCACGCATAAGCAGGGGGAATGGCAGAGGGAGAAGCAGACTCCCAGCTGAGCAAGGAGCCTGACACGGGGAGATCCCAGGGCCCTGGGATCTTGATCTGAGCTGAAGGCAGACGTTTAACCCACTGAGCCACCCAGGAGCCCCCGTTGTGTATTTTCTGAAGATCTGCATATTTGATAAGATTTTTCCATTATTGCTATATGAAAAAGGCACTTTACTGAATTGTAGAACTCATGAGTCATGGCTGTTTCCTTTAAAAATTGTGGGATTCCCTTTACTTTTGGCATTGAATGTTGCAGAGAAGATATCTGTTTTTTTGTTTTTTGTTTTTATTTTTAATCTTCTCATAGCTAACCTGGAGTTCGAAGTGTTGGATAATGTCATGGCTGGATTGTTCTGCAGCCTCAATAGGGTAGGGAGGGAACGGGGTCACACGTGGGTCGGGAAGGGAGGGAACTGATGTGTGTCACGGAAGTTGTGTTTCCACTCTTTGATGAAATTATTGCAGATAGTTTACATTTGTTTTTTTGTTCAACCTCCAAGTATACGTGATGGGCACAACTCTCTCTGGGATTCTCCCCAGGGCTTTTACCCGCCAAACTGGGAGCGTGACTTGTCATCGCGGATGAACGTCCCTCTACGTACAGTGTCCCAAATTGCTCTAATTTGGGGGTGCATCTTAATATATCAGGAGGAAGTGGTCAGGCAGGTAAAATTCCGGATGAGAGAAAACAGAGCTGGCAGAATCTCATCGGTGGTCCCGCTCCCCAAATACGCTGCGGTTAATTCCCAGAGAAAAAGTGTCCCCATGGGAGTGGTCTTCATCTTTCTCATGGTCGTTTTTGCCCTTTCAGATGGGGTTGAGGGTCCTGCCTCCTTCTGCATTTTAGGAAAGTTACTTCTTCATGTCAGAATGAATCTGGGCTGCTACCGAGAAACCGAGGAATCAGTGAGCTGAGTCGCGGAGAGGTTTTCTCTCGTGCCCTCAGGCTGGCTTTTCTGCCCTGCCCCTGCAACCTCTGGATCTAGGCATCGTCGGGCAGGGCGCTCGCCTTCACCTCTTGCCCTCACCCTTGTCCGTGGGGATTGCTGGAGGGATCTGTCAAGACCTGCTTCGCTTCTTGCGGCAGGACACCACCTCCAGGGTAGGAGAACTGAGTCGGCTTGGGGTGAGATCTTTGGTCCTGCCTCTCCTTGACTTTATAGATCAGATAATCCTCTCTCTTGGCAACATCTCACTTCCAGCACCGAGGACTTGTTTCTAGTGTTTTGCTTTTATGCTTCTGTCTGTTTCTGGGAGGAGGATTTGAAACTAGCTGTTCCAGTGTCACCTTCCCTAGAATTCAAAAGATTACAGAGATTTTTTTTTTTTTTCAAAAAATTTCATTCACTGTTCATCTCCTTCTTAAGAGTCAGAAAGAGTCCTTTGAGAATTCTTCTTTCCTGGTCGCCCTCAGCAAGGTGGCCTTAGCTCATTCAGTTTTCAACTGATTTGTATTAGCTTTCTTTGGACTTTGATCCCCCAAACTTGGGGTGCTCCTTTCTTTTGAAGAGTAAATATTTTACTGGTAAGTGAATGCTGTCAGTGGCAATAATAAATTCACTTGCGCTGAAGAGAATAATCAAGTCAAAAGAATACTGGCTGGCTAATCATCAGAAAATCTGTGGCTGTTAGGGCTGTCACTTAGAATCCAAAATCACTCAGTGCCAAATCGTAAGATATGTCCTCCAAGTAGTCCATGTGGAACAGGTCCACAGTTCCCGGAATCTGTAGACTTCTGTAAATTATCACCTTTCAATCAAACATGATCTGCCCGCATGTAACTATGACTTTTAAAGAAATCTGATGAACTACTGGGGAATATTTTATCTCCTTGCAAACCAATTACTCTTTTACAAATATTGGATTTTGGATCACTCTGGCTTTTTGCAATCACAATGTCACCTCTTTGGCTACCATAAAAATGTCAACTAAGATTTTCTGCAAAGACAAAATCTGATTTTGGTAGGCTCTGTTGATGGTCTGGAACACATGAAGACACCACTGACATATTCAAAAGCGCAATGAGGTATAGAGACAGACTGAACCACACAGCCGACGATTTGAAAGGTTTTTCTCAGAACACCATGAAGCGGAGTTCTATGTAGATCCTGCCAGCACGGAACATATATAGGTCTGTTCTATAAATTGAACACATTGAACACAATGTGTTCAATTTTTAGGGTGACTGCAGGGCTTCCAGAAAAACAAATAAACATCTCAAGTGTGTCTCAGGATCTGTGGTTTCAGGATCCCTCTGGCCTCAAAGAAGCCCAGGGGGCTCTCACCCAGGACCCAGGTGAGCTATTCTTACCTGGGCCACAGAAAGGATGCTCCTTTTTTGAGGCTTGTCATCCACAATGCTCTACCCACAACCTCTCTGGAGCGGTGGGTGTGGACCTGAGGGAAAGGAGAGCACAGGAGTGAGTAGTGTGCTAGCAAGCAGGCTCCGTCCCCTGGGCCACCTGGAGGGTGGCTGACAGACTGCACGGCCATCACGTATTGTGACTGGCTCCACTCCAGACGCCTCCCACTCACTTGCAGACACAATTTATTTTGCAGATTATCTCTGGCAAAATGTTATCTCCCAGACTTCCCTGTGCCCTTGAGGAATGCTAATGGGCATCTTTTTTCCCCCATCTATCAGGTAATGAATACACAAAAAAGCAAACAAGTCTTAAATATAACTGGGAAAATAAATCTACTGCAAATAATGTTATAATACAAAAGCAATGTAAAAGATTTTCGGGTTATCTCTGTGCTGTACGTTATTGTGAGCAGAGAGGATGAGTTGACGACTCTAACAGTGTTGACTTGTGCATTACATCTATAATTCCTCACCCCCTATTCCTCAAATAAATCCCTTACTGAAATGATTTCACGTACCAGCAATCACATCTCGGCTGCTTTCAACATGGCAGCTTAGCTGTTTTTCTGAGTGTTACCTTTTAACTATTTCCACCAAATGAGGTGTAGATTTTGAATGTTATATACTTACATTATCTTTTTCAAGCATTTTTTCCTACAAAAATGTATGCATTCTAATTTTTCTTGTAAGGGATTAGGGTGGCATCCTAATTTAGAACATTTCCATCTCTCTCTGACATTTAGTAAGCTGTTAGAGACAACTGATGAGTGTGGCTTACTGTCTTCAAGTTACATCAGTTATATAGTGAACTGAATGAGAATACATTAAGCTTATTTTTAGAATGTTCCCTCTTATAAACGCATCACGTACGTCAGAGAGACTTAGCAGCCCCAGGAGCGTGGGAAGTGAACTTGTCAGATATCACTCCCTTTGCAGGGTCAGGTCCAATTGAAACTTAGAAAGGGAAGTAGGGGACCACTAAAGAAAATTCCAAGTGATTCAAGTAGCAGTATTTATAAACCTCTGAGTCAGTCATGATTCAGCGCCAAAGCGCAATGCTAAGGACACTGTTTAAAGAGACAGTGGTGTGAGATTAAAGCTCGGACCACCTGTGGTTCATATTTGTGGGTATTTGGCGTTATGAGTAGGCAAAACATTTGGCACAAAACCGTTTCACTCCAGGCTCATTTGTATAATTCTTCACAAACTTGAGAAACGAATTTAAACTCTTCCTCCCAATCCTTTTTTTAAATAATCCAAGCAAAAAAAGAAGGTATCCTGTGAAAGTTCATTTAAAATTAAAAATTGGAAGTCTAATTGGATTTTTAAAACACAGGACTAGTGTTTCTTAAGTATTTCACACCAGATACACCACGATTATGTGTTGGTCCCATAATACCCATTTTACAGATGTGAAACTCAACTTAGATTACAAACTTGCTGAAAGCAACACAGTTAATAAATAATTTTCAATCATGATTTAAACTCAGGTACTTGCTGTCAGACAGACCAAAGCTCCCCACACTGTGCTGTGTCCTATGGTAGAAAGAAGTGAAGCGCCATGTTGAACGAGCCAATCTTGCAAACTGAACTTGGGTTTAAAGTAAACTCCCTAACATTTTAATCACTAAGTGATGGAGATAACATCAGAAATCATTTTTGAAATTTTGGGGGATAAAAGTATAATGTAAATGAAGATGGTACTTGTCTCTCTTTGGATTGATATTGGTAAAATTATAACCTCCAATTTTCATTCTTTTTTCTTTTGAATTTTGAAGACAGATTCAGGGCAACTTTGTCATATTAGAGATGATTGCTCTATGTGTACCTGACAATTTTCCTTCTAGAATGATGTTGGATTATGATGAGTTTCCTGAGCAGAATATGTGGGGGACCAAGTATTCAGGTTTTTGACATAAGTTGTCAATGTGGGGACAGACTCCAACAGGGATTTTAAAAAGGGGCAGGAATCATTAGGTTCAGCAATGCTTAGCAATGCAGCATGTCTTCCAGTCTCCAGGGCAGGACTGTTATGGAGCTCCCATCATTCCAGAGCAAATCTGGCTCCCGGGATGACTGGACCCCTCCCACTGCTGGTCAAGGTACATTTGCAAACAGTGCAAGGCAACCGCAGAAACATTATATCCTTGTGGCCTGGGTAGTCCTTAGAGCTACGGAATGAAACCATGCAGCACGGGGGTTCCCACAGACTCGGATTCACAGAGCAATACATCGTCTATCCATTCATCCATTAATTTATTTGGGGGCTGTAGGGTTGTCAATCTTTTATTTTTCAAATAAGTTGTTAAAAAAAAAAAAAAGCCCAGGGGCGCCTGGGTGGCACAGCGGTTAAGCGTCTGCCTTCGGCTCAGGGCGTGATCCCGGCGTTGTGGGATCGAGCCCCACATCAGGCTCCTCTGCTATGAGCCTGCTTCTTCCTCTCCCACTCCCCCTGCTTGTGTTCCCTCTCTCACTGGCTGTCTCTATCTCTGTCGAATAAATAAATAAAATCTTAAAAAAAAAAAAAAAGCCCTTGTCATCTACCATCATTTCAGAAAAGAAAGACCTCCTTAAAGACAAAACAAGCAAGGACCTAAGATGAGAATAAAGAACCACCTTCTAAACGGAATAGGTTTGCCTTCCCTAAAAACTCACTTTCTGGCACTTATCTCTAATTTTTGCCTCAACCTGTTGGAAACTAAGTCATGGATCAGCACTGGCTAGGGACTGTTGCCAGACAAATCTTGATTTTGAAGCACCTGGAAGCCACACATGAGTCCTAGAACTTTGGCTCACTCACCACTCCTGAAGAAGCCTGGAAAAAGTGCCCTAAAACAGAAGCCCAGAACAGGGTCTTTGACATTTCGTGTGCTCAAAAACTGCATGTTGTTGAAACTGAAGAAAGACGACTGTTTGCCTGGTGCTGGCAGAGGGGATAGGGAGCACTCCAGGGCTCCCTTGAGGATGCCCGCTCTTCACCCACTGCTGGAAGGCATGGGGGGTGGGGCTGCCGTATGAAGGTCAAAGCCCTCCCCTCAGCAACCCGCCGGTCCAGCCCGAAGGCCCAGACTGAGGCCACGCTGCCTTCTCAGTGACTGAACATCCCCTCAGACAGGCTCCTCAGGTGCCCCCACGCCACCCTCTGCCTCAATGGGCCTTGTGATCCTCTTGCTGGGATCTCCTTGGCCCAAGGATGTCAGCGCAGAGTTGGGAGGAGATCACCACCTTTCAAGACAAGCACGTCGGCTGGACTCTTTCTAATTAAACTTAGTATCGACAGACGCCCTCCTCAGATGAGCTGCACCTGTGGATCTACGTCGAAACATAAACAGGCCGACTGCACTGAACACAGGCATCAACAAAAATAGAAATTTTATATTTTGAAAGCAATTATTAAAATAACCCAGTAAAAATCAGTGTTTATGCCTTATTTTTAATTTTTTTTTCTAACGGGGCTTGCTGATACATTTAGCTTTTGAGATACCTGGTCGTGCAGATTTATGACCGTTACATCCTTTTCATAAAGAGTGTCAGTGTTTTGTCATCTCCCTCTCATCCCGATTAGTGCTTTTAATCTTACATGTTGCTTTGCCAATTATAATTGCATTGTTGCTTTTCGTCTTCCCTTTCTCTTCGTTTTTAAAAGAATATCTTTTCCTGATATCTGCTTGCCTCTTCCTTTCTTTACAACATTAAATAAATCGCTTGGTTTTAAGTGTGCTTTGATATAAGATACATCTGCTTTTTAAAGTCCAATCTGACAGTTTTTGTCTTTGAAAGATGAATCCAGCTCGTTCACATTTAATGGAATATCAGATATCTTTGACTTTCTTTCGTCTTACCTCATGCATGCCATTTATGTTACTTTGTTTTTCCTTTCTTCCCCTTAATTTTGGAGGGTTGATCAAGGTACTATTAATTCTCTCCATTTTACCTATTAAATTCAGAGGTTCCAGCACAAGCTCCCACTCATCTAGCTACGACTCTGCCATTTTGCTCATTTCTACTGAACCCCTCCTTTCCCTGCGGTTCATACAAAAACAAGGGGTCAGCTGTATCTGTCTATCAACGTGTTTTATTTTCTGATTGTCCTTTTCCACCTTCATAACACTTTTACTTCCTTACTCTGATCTCTCTATAAAAACTTAAGAAAAGTTCTTCTTCCCTTCTCTACTTGCTCCTTCCTCCCTTCCTAAAGATTGATGAGATAGTTTAGTACTTTTAGACATTTGTAGGTTTTCCCTGTAGGATGTTTCTTCTATTTGTATGACCATTATTTAGCACCGACCTTACAAATTCCCAGGCATCCATCATTTTCCATTCAGACTTAAATGTATATATCTAAGTGGAAAACTGCACACACACACACACACACACACACACACACACACGTACGTACGTAGAGACACGGACTCACATTCATGCTGTTTCTTCGCCATCTTGTGCCCCACTGGAGACTCTGTTTTGATCTGCATTTTGTCGTCTTACAGTCCTTCCCGAAGTATTTCCTTAGATAAATCTCTAAGGGTGACAGAAGCCCTAGATGTTTGCAGAATGGCTCCCAGCCTCCCCTCACCCTGGCAGGTGGCTCTCTCAGCAAGGGGTAGGATCTGGGATTGGGATCCTTCTCCCTTAATTCTATGTGTGCAACTCCTGAGTCTCAATCTCCTGTCTTCTCCCAATTTGTGTTGACCTTTTCCTTTGTACGTAACATAGTTTTCACGTCTGACAGCCTATACATTTTTTTATGCTTAAATTTGGGAATTCTGCCAGGACATGCCCAAGTGTGTTTTTGTTTGCTTGTTTGCTTGTTTTTACTCCCCCCTCCCCCCATCAATTCTGCCTGAAACTCCATGAGCACTTTCAATTTGTGGACTCGAGTCTTTCTTCAAACCAGGAAAATGTCTTCTATTATTTCCTTAATTAATGCATTCCTGCATCTGCTCCCTTTCCATCCTTCAAAACTCCTATTATTCACATGTTAGGTCTCTGCATCTGTCTGCCAAGCCCTTCTAAAAAATTTCTCATAATGATTTCCATCTCTTTGTGTTTTTCCTTTCTGTGTGAAGATATCTTTCGCCTAGATCATACAGGCCCCAATTCGAGCCCCAGCAGAGAATAACAGCTCCTTCACTTCAGCTTTGGAATATGTAAAGTTAAAAAAAAGGGGGGGGGAACCTCTTTGAGGTCAAGTCCTTTTGTCTCATATTGAAATTGAATTTCTTTGAGTGCTATTATTTTTTTTTAATCTCATAAAAAAATTAAAGCTGTCTTCTTTCTTCTCTTGCAGTCCTTGTTTACAGGGAGCTGCCATTTGGAGACTTCTGCATGTTTTTCCTCCTCTGGCTGCTGAGTCCTGTAGGTGCTGCTGCTACTGTCCTTCCCACGCAGGGCTCTGTTCACTCCTGGGCTATTTGCTGAGCAGGCGAGGAGGCTCTTGAGTGATGGCAAAGCCATGTGAACAGTAGTCTGTGCTCCTTTGAACAGGCGACGTAGCGCCTGGCACACAGTCAGTCCTTGATCATGGGGGGTTCAGAGCATATGCTGCTGGTCGGGAGGTTCTCCTGGACAATTCTCCACGCAGCGACCCAGTGATCCAGATCGGTCCCTTCCATCTACTGGATCTTTAATCCTTTGGGACTTTCTCATGATCTTCTGTGGGATCCCTGGGTGAATACAGTAACACATTTTTGAAGGTGACAAGTGCTATTAAAATTGAGCAGGATGAGGAGCTCATGTGAATGTGTTGGGAGTATGTATGGGGGTACAACTGCAGTTTAAATAAAAATAGACATGAGGCTATCTGAGGCAAGAGCATCCTAGGCAGAGGGACTATAGCCAGTGCAAAGGCACTGAGGTAAGAAGTCTGGAGTATTTGGGAAGCAGCAAGCAGCTGGTGTGGCTGGAGGGCAGTGGAGAAAACATGGAGGAGAATATTAAGAGGTCAGGTTAGAGAGGTCATGGAGGGCCTGATCAGCGAAGAGGCTACTGTAATAATTCAGACAAGAGGTAGTGGTGGCTGGCTCTAGGGTGATAGAGTGGGGAGTGGTGGAGTGTAAAGTTGTCAAATTTTAGATACTTTCTGAAGGTAGAGCCAAAGGGATTTCCTGATTGATTTGAGGGACAGTGAAAGATAAAGAAAGGGCTTAAGGATTTTATTTAGTTAAGCAACACTGATGTAGCACTTATCCTATGTGTAGGTACTGTTCTAAGCATCCGACAAATACTAGCTCATGTAGCCCTCATACTACCCTCAAAGGACATTGCTATCTCATTTTTAAGATTAGGAGACTGAAACACAGAGATGTTAAGAAATTTGTCTAAAGTCTCACAGCTATTGTCATACACAGGATTTGAACCTAGGCAAGCTAGCTCTGAAGTCTTTGATGTCAACCATCATTATTCTGCCTTCCGTATGGGGATTCTGTCAGTTGCTGAGAATGTCTATTCCAATTAAATAAGGTTTAATTGGGACTAGGGAACGAGGCACTAGTGGGATAATCACAGGATGGGTATCTGGACTCACGGGCCTCATGAAAGACTTAAGCCAAAATCATACTTACCATCTGACTTCCATAGGTCCTCATTTGGTCTGGGAGAGTACCGTGGCATTTTGGGTTCTCAGGAATGAGTGCCGACTCAGAGCCAGTCCTCCACAATTCCAGAAAAGTTTGGGTATTTTCGCTTCCACAGTGCACAGTCACCCTGGTAAATGACCACATTCCCTATGGGGAAGACTGGGAGGAAGATTTATGGTACTTGTGGCCCTGGGTCCCTCCTCAAAGGACATTTTATTGGGGTTACTCTACATACGGAAAAAAAGAAAAAACTTTGACTTTAAGGAAATTAGACGCTAATGCTGAGATTTTGGCTTTAACAAGTGGAAGGATGGATGCTACTGACTGAGATGGGGAGGATTGTGGGGTGAACCAAATTTGAGGGTGGTAGGAATTCCATTTGGGGCATATTCATTTTGAGCTATTTTTTAGACATGCAGTGGAGTTGCTGAGTAGATGGTTAGATGGATGAGCCAAGATCTCAGGGTTGAGGTGCAGCACGGAAGTATAAATCCAGCAGGTGCCAACACAAAGATGATCCACTTAAAGCCATGAGATGCCAGGGGAGAATAGGGAGAAACAGGAGAGGGTCTAAGAACCAAGCGCTGGGCATGCAGAAGAATATAAACCAGTAAAGGAGGTAGCCAGTGTGTGGCCATGAATGCCAAACGAGGAAAGTATTTCTAAGAAGTCGAACGTGATCCATAGTATCAAGCGTTGCTGGTACATCAAGTGGGATGAGGACTGAGCATTGATTCAGTACTGTGGCGATCATTCATGACCTTGGAAAAGCAGTTTTGGGGAGTGGTGGTGGCAGAAGTATGGTGATGGTCGAGTGTGATGACAGAGCTGGAGAAGGACACAGTGAATAGTCAAATCTTTCAAGAAGTTATGTTGCAAAGGAGAAGAGAAAAATGGGGAGTAGCTGAAGGGGGAAGAAAAGTCCAGAGACGACACTCTAGTAAGGCGATTAAGATAAAACTGTGTTTATACGTGCTGGAAACGGCCCCGCCGCTCCATAAGGAAAATGGATGGGACCCAGAAGTGACGCTCGAATAGGCCAAGGCGGTTTCATTACAAATGCAATCAAACCATAAACTCTAAACCACATTTGAGATTTACTCAAATTCATCACTCTCTTGCTTTTCTGCTGCTTTCATACCTCGTCGGTTATCAGGGCCAAATCTGTGTAAGGGCAGCGTGTCCTCTGGAAGCACCGTGCAGAGGGACCTCCCCTGTGAGTCTGATGCGGACAGCGATGCGGACCCCGTGGGTCCGGGGCTTCACAGGAGGAACGCCTGTGCCACATGCAGGGCTCCGGACAGGAGGAGGGGGCTGGCAGGGGGCACCCTTGAAGTTGAAGACCGAGGGGACCTTTGGTTCCACTTGTCACGGCACACTGGCACCATGGCCCACCCTCATGCACAGTCCTCGCCCCCGATATACATGCGTGTGGGGGGTTGGTCAGGAGAGACCACAGTCTGCCCGCTCCACCGAAGGTGGGGCTGCTTCTCCGGCGTCTTCCGCTGTTTGATACCCTCAACGTGTATCCGTTTTCCAATTTTAGTGTCAGATTATCTATTCATTTACTTCACCTAAGTATTACATTGTTAAAATTGTTTAATGCTCTCCTTATTACACTTAGAAACCAAAACACTGCCAGGTGGCTTTTAGCTTCAGAAAATTGAGGAAAAATAATTATACAAATAATAGATAAAAATGCATGCAGTATATATAAAAATATATATATATAAATAATAATTACAAGGTTTAATTCTTTTTCCTTTCCCAAGCAAATATTTTTTTTTCAGTATTATCTGCAGCATATGACACAAAGGTCGATTCCCAGAGGACAGAAAGGTGACATACTTGGCTTGTGACAGGACAGGCGAAGACAAAGGATATTAGGTTCTGAAAAGTCATCCACCGCTGGCTCGTGTCTGCTGTTATTCTGATTACTCAGTCTCCTCATGCAGCTAATTTCTAATCGAGTATCTTCTAAATTCGAACCATGGTACATTTTGTGCATTTGCAGAACTGGGGTGCCACTGGAGGCAACACCCCTGTGCCCACCCCCAGACAGTTTGCAGAAGTAGGGTCATATCACGCACTGGAATCCGTGTTTGCTGCGTGCTCGCTGTGAACATGTCCTGCCACGACCTGCTGAGAGGCCAGTCTCCTCCTCCCCACCTCCACATTTGGTTGAGGGAGGCTTCCTACCGTCTTCACCTCCTTCTCTGCAGGGCCCAGTGTGTCGGCCACATAGAGGAACCCGAGGGGGATTTGTCAAACGAACGCATACATTAAGCAAATAATAAACCAGGTAAGCTGGTCATTCATTTCTGCTTGAAAGCAGCTTGCCGTTTAGAAGACAGAGGGCAATACAGCTAGTTTTCAGTTTCACTGTACATGAACTCCCTGATTGCTCCACCCACCCCCAACACTTTCATCAGAATTAACTTTTTTATTTGCTTAGTGTTTGGGGGCCTCTTTGTTTTTCTATGACTCATTCTTGAGTCAGGCGGCAAAGAGGTAAGATCCAGTTTAGCGTATCCATCTGTACCACAAAAAGCTTTCAGCAGAGACTAGAATTTTTCTCTCCTCTCCATCAGGCCCCACTTGGTGTGCAATGGACAGCTGCCCCTCACTTCAGACTTGGTGAACACCTGCCTCTCTGCCTGGGAGGTCCCCCCACCCCAGTGCACCTGGCAAAGTCCTGGACAGGGAGGCTGAGAGGGTTCCTATAAGCTGTTGTTAGAGCCATACATTTTGGTTTAAGGGGAGGTTTGATAGGGGGTTTTGATTCCACCTACACCTTTGTATGACACTAGGTACCACTCTCAACTTCTTGGATCTCAGTTACTTCTTTTGCACAAACGTGGGTAAAGCTGATCTTGATGGACTGTTGTGCAGGTTTAGTGAGCTAATATATAAACACAGCACAGGCACAGGCCCTTAATAAGTGCTCAGCGATGACACTGCTATCACCACCACCACCACCATCACCATTGTCACCACCATCGTCACCACCATCACCACCATCATCACCATCACCACCACCACCACCACCATCACCATCACCACCATCATCACCACCATCACCATCATCAACACCATCACCATCGTCAACACCATCATCATCGTGCCCCCACCATCAGTTCACATGTGGTCTACTCTGTGAAGCCTTCTTGGACTGCACACACCCCTGTATCACGGCACACACCCAGCACTCATCACATTACACTGTCTGTTACTTTTTATGTCAGCTCTCTACAGGGCTGAGCCACTTGATGGCACTAACATTGTCTTATTAATCATTAGATCTCTGGTGTCTAGCATCTAACACCACCTAAGATTGGCTTATTAAATGTGCTTTGAAAACATACAGGAATAAAATCAACTTTTGCTGAGGCATAAAGTTGGCATTCACCATGTACATCAAAAAGTAATATGAAAATGATAGATCCAAGTCTGGGGGACTGAATGTAAGTATAATGATAGTAAATATGGAGATTTGGTAGGATTATATTGTTTGTAAGCTCTACATGCAATCTAGTAAATTGGGACTGTTTTAAACATCAATATACAGGGGCGTCTGGGTGGCTCAGTTGGTTAAGCATCTGCCTTCAGCTCAGGTCATGATCCCAGGGTCTTGGGATGGAGCCTTGAGTTGGACTCCCTGCTCAGTGGGGAGTCCGCTTCTCCCTCTCTTGTCCCTCCCCCAATTTGTGCACTTGCTCGTGCTCTCTCAAATAAATAAATAAAATCTCTAAAAAAAGTCAATATACAAAGTAAATTTATGTCATTTATAGCACTAGGGGTATTATTTTATTATTTGAAGCATTTGCAAATATGTTAGCTGTGTTTTTGGGTTTTTTTGACATATTGTTGGATATGTCTTCATTTTTTTTTTTTAAGATGGCTTTTTGATCAAGCACACAATCCCTGATCAAAATATTGTCTGTCTGGGAGACTGCAAGTGCTTTAAACTTATTTTGTTTTATTATAAGGTTTGAGAAGAACAGTCTGCCTGGTTTCCATTATGTTCAGAGTTATCATCCTAATGGTCAGCTCTGCAAAACTTGGGGACAAGGAGATAAATATGAGAGATGCCATTCTGGATCTCTGTCTCCCGTGACCCTCCCTCCCCAGTCACAACAACCTCTTCATTGCCTTCTGAGCCCTGAAAAGCTAAAAGCTACTCCTGGAAGTTGGAGGCAAGGGTGGGTGGAGGGGAGACTGTCTCTCAGCTACTGTCTCAGTAATTGCTGTGGCTTTTGTGGGAGTTATAAAGGTCCTAAAATTTGGAAATATCAAGGTGGTTAGAAGGTTCAACACTCTTTTTCCTGCATTCATTACAGAAATCCAGATTTCTGGGATGCCTGGGCTCCAGTTTGCTTGGATGGCATTTCAAAATTAAACAGAAGTCCTCTTGGGCTTTGGAGGCCCAAGTACAAGAGACTTGGGAGGCCATAGCTAGCAGAAAGAACGTGGACTTTGGGGTTGAATAGACCTGCAGATTTCACCTCACTTCTGCCGCTACTAGTGTATTCATTTCTAACCCTTCTAACCCTTCATTCCTGGGTCTATATCTGGGTTATTCATAATAGCTACTTGAGGAATAAATAAGAGTAATACCCATTAAGCATCTAGCATAGTTCCTGGCCCATTGTCTAATTTTAATATAAAAGAAAGGTTGGTTCAGGGAAGAAAGAACAATGGAAGGGGAAACTATAGATTGAAAGAGACTTAGATGACACACCAATCAACTGCAACATATGGAGCTTAGTTGGGTCCTCATTTGAACTACTGCAAAATATATTGGAAAGTTTAAATGCTGAGTGGATGCTTCATGATATTAAGACACTATTAATTTTTTAGATGTAATAATGATATTACTGTGTTCAAAGAAATGAGTTCCTAGCTTTGAGAAATAGATACTGAAAAGTTTATGAATAATACAAAAAAGTCGCTTATAAACATTTCCTTGATAATAAAGGTGTAAGTTATACACTGCTCTTTTAAAAATTCAAGCCTATATATATAGATGCATATACAATTTGACAAGCAAATAAAATATTATTGTACATGTGAACTGGGATAAATTAAATGCCAGGCAAGATTCAGGCATATTTTCCTGTTGCTATTCTTGTTGGCTTTACTAATCGGGGGACAGCATGGTAACACTGGGCCATGACATTTCACTACAGGAATTTTTTCTGTTTTCTGTGCATCATCAGTGCTTCTTTTCTGACATCATAAAATAAATGCAAGCAGCTCTTGGATATTGTAAGTAATTCACATTTAAAATAAAATGACTACTACTCTTCTTTTATTCCTCTAGATTCTTTTAAGACCATGCTGAGATTGCAAAGTGAGCTGTCAACAAATAACACTTTCTCAAAACTACTCGTCTGGGTCCATGAAATGATGCTCCTTGTCACTCATCATCAGGGAAAGACAAATCAAAACTACAGAGATGTCACCTCACCCCTGTCAGAATGGCTAACATCAAAAACACAAGAAACAACAAATGTCGGCGAGGATGTGGAGAAAAAGGAACCCTCATGCGCTGTGGGCTGGGATGTAAATGGTGCAGCCACTGAGGAAAATAGTGTGGAGGTTCCTCAAAAAGTTAAAAATAGAGCTATCCTACGACCCAGCAATCACACTACTGGGTATTTACCCAAAGGATACAAAAACACCAATTCAAAGGGATACACGCACCCCTATGTTTATAGCAGCATTATTTACAATAGCCAAGATATGGAAGCAGCCCAAGTGTCTATCAACGGATTACTGGATAAAGGAGACATCACACACACACACACACACACACACACACACACACACACACACAGAGGAATATTATTCACTCATAAAAAAGAAGGAAATCTTGCCATTTACGAGACAGATGGAGCTAGAGAATTTTATGCTAAGTGAAATAAGTCAGAGAAAGTCAAATAGCGTATGATTTCACTCATATGTGGAATTTAAGAAACAAAAATGAGCGAAGGAAAGAAGAGAGAGAGAAACAGAGACAAACCAAGAAATAGACTCTTAACTACAGAGAACAGACTGCTGGTGACCGGAGGGAAGGAGGAGGGGGGAGCGGTGAAGCAGGTGATAGGACGAAGGAGGGCACTTGTCGTGATGAGCACTGGGTGACATATGCAAGCATAAAATCACTGTATTATACACTTGAAACCAATAAAACACTGTACATTAACTAATACTGGAATTAAAATAAAAGAGATATGTAAAAAGATGACTTGTCTGTGAAATCCTGATCTTACTGATGCTACATAACCAGAGAGTTACGAGTTTGACAGAAGTCTGAACAGTCTCGAATATAAGATTTTGGATTTGTGTGTGAAATGAGACTCATTACTCTCATTGACCAACTATAAGAGCATGTTATATACTAGGGGGGAAATGTCCAGCAGGAGAGGAGAGGGAAAACATGTGAATTAATCTCACGATGCTGTCTCTCTCAAATATCGTGGATAACAGACATTGGAATGACCCCTGCCAGCCTCCCATCCTCACCGATGACCTCACTTCAAACTTCAATGAGAAAAGGGAGGTTAATACACTCTCTTCTTTCCAGGTCCTGCCCTGGTGCCTGCAAACTTACCCTCTTCAGCATCCGCTTCACCTCCTTTGCTCCAGCTGCAGAACAAGGCGTTCCTTTCATCAATCTTTTTCTACCTTTGCTGTTCACCTGCATTAAAAAGTGTTTTTTAATTGTGGCAAAATACACATAACATAACCTACCATCTTAAACATGTTAAATGGTACAGCTCAGTGGTGTTAAGTACATTCACATTATTGCGCAATCCGTCTCCAGAACCCTTTCATCTTGCAAAACTGAAACTCTATACTCATTAAAGGATAACTCCCCATCTCCCGAAAGAATAGCCAAACTTAACTTACGTGATCTCTTACCTCTTCTTCACCCACTACAACCAAGATACCCTCGTTTCCTCTCCTGTCCTCTGCATCTGCTGGGCGACCCTTTCTCTGTAGCATTTCACTCTGCTCTGCCCTAATAACGCCTTCCTGGCTCTGCTCCTGTGGGCCGAGTGTTCCTGTGGGTTTCCATTGCTCAATGTTGCTACATGTTCCATTGCTAAACATGGTGTACATGTTGTATTTTCTGGGTTCTGTCTGCCCTCGGCTTTGATCTCATTCTACAGGAATCTCCATCTCCTGCAATCTCAGTCACCCACTCCCACGACTTCTATTTGAAGTTTCCCACGCCTGTATAAATCTCCAGCCCAGGCCTCTTGCCTGGGCTTCAAGCTCAGCAAGATTTATTTAATTACTACACTGTGCTAGACACTCTGATGACCCTAAGGTTTCAGAGATGGTCAAGAGAGACCAGGACAAGCCAGGTCGTTGCAAAAGAAACTCTGTGTCCTATAATGCTATCTTACTTTTTACTTCTGATCATATTCTAAAGTCATTTGTTCTTCTCTCGGTTTCCAGGACTCCACAGTAACTTTAAAACTGTATTCACAACTGCTTAGCATCCAGAGTGGGTTCTTGGGCACCCTCCTCTCCCCCAGGGACACTGTCCCCCTTCCATCCAGTCTTGGGGCTTTAGCCACACTGCATGGGGGGGAACTCTATAGCTCTGACTTCTCCTTGGAGCTCCAGACATGAACACCCTTTGGCCAACTTCTCACCTCCTCTTGGATGCAGATTTCACATGGTCCAACAGAAACTCCCATTTTCTCCTCTCAGATCTGCTCCTTCTTCAGTGAACACTGCCACCATCCACCCATTGCACATGCTACACATTCAGCGGTGTTCTTTGATTCCATCTTGTCTCTCGTTCCCCACATTTAACCCACCACCCAGTCCTTTTCACCTCCACACAAAACATATCCCAATTCCATCTGCTTCTTTTCATCTCCACTGGCATCACCCTAGTCCATTTGAATGTCTCCCACAAGGACTACTGTAATTGCTTTCTGACTTCTCTCCACTTTAGTCCTGTCCACCTTCCACAAAGAGCCAGGGATCACCTAAAAATGCACACCTGGACATACCACTTGCCTGCCTAAAATCATGCAGTGACTTATATATGTGATTTCTTATGGCCTTTAAAATAAAATGCAAACACATTGTCCCATGTCTGGGTCACACAGCCTTCGAATTCTAGTTTGATTCACCTAGTCAACCTCATCTCCTACCTCACCTCCTTGCTGCTGTTCTCCAGGCACAGAGGTCTTCTTTCCATTTCTTGAGCTGGCTAAACTTTTCTGTCTCAAGGATTTTGTACCCCCTGTATCCTTTCCTGGAAGGTCCTTCCTCCGATCATGGAGTCATCTTTTCCCTTGTCATTCAGATTGTGCTCAGAGAGGTCTTTTGTAGCCGTGCAATTTAAAACAGCCATTGGATGCTTTCTCTCACATCAGCCTGTTTTCATATTTGCACAGCACTTGACGCTATCTTCCATTTTTCTTGTTTATCTGTTCACTTCTCTGGTTATTGTCTATATGTCTCTGCTAGAATGCTCTGTGAGAGCAGATGTCTTTTCTCTTTGGTTCATTGCTGTATTCTTAGAGCTTAGGACAGTATCTGGCACTTAAAAGATGTTTTAGAAATGTTTGAATAAATGAACAAAATGTCTCTAGGGCCCAAATTTTCTAATTCAATCTCTAAACAACTGCCAGAGTGAACTCTCTCAAATATTTATCTCACAAAGCCACTCCTTCCTTTAAACATTCCAGAGGCTGTACATTGCCAAGAGAATATAATTCAAATTGCTTGGCACAGCCCACAGGACCCTCCGTGATCTGGTCTCCGTGTATCTCTCCTATTTCATTTTTTCACTGGGTCCTCCTAATGACCTACAAGATGCCTAACGACTGGCATGTCCAAGACGACATGCTGTTTCATGTCTCTGGGTCTTTGATCCATGTCTTCCTCATGTTTGGAGCATCCTTTCTCCCCACTACTCTTCCCACTCCAACCCCGTTATTTACTCAGTTTTTAAGATGCAGTTCGAATCAGAAAGCTGTTCTGATGCACCTGTCATCCCAAACTCCAACCTTTTCTCCATGAGTTATACTTGCCTCCATGACAGCTGCTATAACTCTTTACAACTCCTATTTGCTCTCATGTCCCTCTGTCCACTTGAACTGTAAACTCCACGAGGATAGGCAGAGTGCTATATCATACCGTATAGTGGTATATATCATCTTATTCCCAGATGTGACTGGTGGCTGGTGCTCACACAAGTGTTGGCTGACTGACTCACTGAATAGTACAGATCAATTCATTTTGTCATAAAAATGCAAGGAACTTGAGCATGCCCGACATCCTTTGCATCGGGGTTGACAGGTGCTGCTCATTACACTGTGTTTACCATGGCTTGGGCCCTACTGCATAACTCAGATTAATGTGGATGAATGTTTTCAAACGCTTAAGAAAAATGTGCTCTGGGAGAACATAGTCAATTTATCACCTAAAACCAGTTCTTAGATCTTCACAGGGGAAATGAATGGGCCTGACAAGAATCTGAAATACTTAAGGAAAAGTTGATTAAAGAAGACTTCATGAGTGATTAATTATAAGATTTAATATCTGTGGGAGAGGGTTTTACTGACATTTAAATAAATGCCCACAAAACAAGCCTCAATGAAGCATTTGTATAGCAAATAAAGCATCATCGAGGCATTCGTTCTGAATCACAATGATATAAATATAGTATGTGCAACTCTGAAATAAATGTTCATGTTAGTCGTGATCCATTGATCGAAGATTTGCACTTCGAACACTTTTGTTTTTACCATGATAATCGCATGTCCTGCATGCCTCCTTTCCCTAGGCTCCCCGTTCTTCAGTCTACTGCTTTCTGGTTTCCAGTTACTTCTGCTTTCACTGACACCTTTTCATAATGTCTATAGTGACCTTCGGATGAACATACCCAATGGCCCCAGCTTACTTGAGTCTTTGGAGTATGTAATTCATTAATTCAATGAATATGTATTAATCATCCACTCTGTGTTAGCATTTGACACTGCTTTGGTGAAAAAAGAAAAGCAAAAACTAAGCTAAACCAGAAACAACAACAACAACGTAACACCAGACTTGTTTCCTGACTTCAAATATCCTATTATCTGGTGGGAAGATAGACATTAAATAAACATTGAATTACATCGTGATGAGAGCTATCAAAGAGAAGCACACCTTGTTCAGAGAAACACAGAACCCAGTTTAAATTGGGAATCAAGGCAGCCTCCCTGAGGAGGAGACCCGCAGGGGGAGAAATGAGAAGAAAGTTCAAAGGGAGAGAGAAAAATGATGATTTGGAAGGTATGTCTGATTGGACAACGCACGAAGACTGGGGGTCCTGTTTGGCAGGTCACTCCCCCCAGGCAGCAGATGAAGAGACTTGTCACATATCACAGAGTCACCAAACACTCCTGAACCAGAGAGAAAGCGTTTGCGGAGCCATATTTTGTGGAAGATAAGAGAGAGACTAGCTTGCGACACTGTCTTCATTTTGAGCTGGCTCCAAAAAAAAAGAAGAGGGAACCAAATGACGTGAGCACACGGATAAGGGACGTAAAGCTCACTACGTGGATGCTCCCGCAGAAGAATGAGAAAGAAGTTGGCTCCCGGTCAAGTCACCGATTCTGCTACATTCCTCCCAGCATATCAGAGGGCGTGTGGGAAGCCGGTTTTCTCTCTGACGTAGAGCAGACATTCCCTTCATCCTTGATGGTCTATAAACTCAGACCATGCCCTCAGGAATGGGCAAGATGAAATCATTGGCTGAGAAGTATCCCCTGCGTCTGGGATGGCGAACAATCAGCATACAAGAGAAACTGATCGTTTTCGCAGAAATGAAACTTCCTTTGTGTGGTTAGCACATGTGATTCAAACAAGAACTACAGAGCGCGCTCAGCACCCTGTTTGGGCTTTTCTGGATCTGAGGCACTTTCATTCCTTATACAGAAATAGGGAAAAGGTCTTTTTCTTTCTCCCCCCTTAAAGATTTAAAAAAAATTTTTTTAAAGATAGTAGTTCCCTTGTCTACACATGAAAATTACCTGGGGCGCTCCGAAAACTTTAGGTGCCCGGGACCACTGCAGAAGCTCCTTCTTCACTGGGGCTGGGCTGGGTTTACAAATCCATAGTTTCAAAGTCTTTCTGGGTGATTCTGATGTGTTGCCAAGTTTGAGAACCACTTTAGTAACTCACCTCCTGTCTCCATTTTCCTTTTATTTATTTATTTCAGAGAGAGAGAGGGAGACAGAGACAGAGAAAGAGAGACAGAGAGGGAACATGGGGGGAGATGCCCAGGGAAAGGCAGAGAGAGAAAATCTCAAGCAGACTCCCCGCTGAGCCTGGAGGCCCACATGGGGCTCGATCCCAGGACGCTGAGATCATGACCTGAGCTGAAATCAAGTTTAAAATAATCCCTTTTCGGGTGCCTGGGTGGCGCAGACGATTAAACGCCTGCCTTCGGCTCTGGTCATGATCCCAGAGTCCTGGGATGGAGTCCTGCATCGGCCTCCCTGTTTGGCGGGGAGCCTGCTTCTCCCTCTGCCTCTGCTGCTCCCCCTGCTTGTGCTCTCTCTCTCTCTGTCAAATAAATAAATAAAATCTTTAAAAAAAATAATCTTTTTTCTGAAAATTAAATGAACAATGAAAAAAATAATTCTGATGATCATATTTCTTAAAATAAGAAGGGGATGCATCCACTAGAACTTCTGCGACCTTGTCGCGCTGCCCTCACCCGCCTGCGTTGTAGGTGGTGGTGAGCGGCGGGACGTGGCCTTGCCAGGCAGTCTGGCTTTGGCTGAAGGACTCAGCGGGGTTTCCCAGATATTCTCGCTCGCCAGCGCTTCCACATGACGCCACGTGTCTACAACACAGCCCCGGACCTAAGTGTTCTCTCCTTTGGACAGACCACATGTTCCGAGGAGGTTTTTGAAAATAGGAGCCCTGGAACCATCCCCGCCTCCCCCCCGCCCCCCCTCACCATGACTGCTCTGTTCCTCCAGCAGCTGCCAGCAGACACACAACTGTTCCTCTGAAACCCTTGTGGCCAGAAGAGTTTTGGAATTCAGAATGTCTCGGACTTTGGAAAGGTATGTTCTACATTCCATATTTTAGGGGCTCCCCCTTGGTGAGGTTGGAGGAACACCCCGTAATCAAGCATTTTCATTTTTGCATAGGAAACACCTGACAGCTCCCAGGAGGTGGGCTGGAGGAAGACCACAAGGGGCCTCACATCTGTGCAGGTCAAGTTTTGCCACTAAATTACATTGCTAGAAACTTTATGAATAAAACCTTTTTGAGTTCAGAGCTCTTTGGATTGGAGGCTTCGGATAAAGGAATGGAAGACAGGTGAGGGGGGATAGCAGTGTTATTTAAAACTTGGGCACAAGTGAACTTGCCCTGACTTGACTAGTTTTTCTCCTTGCTCGTAGCAGAGACATACTCACATGAAGATACATGGATTTCCACCGTCAGTTGCATTCTGAGTGTTAACACTTTCCATTTGGTCAGAAATGGAAACCCCAGAGAACCTAGATTTTTGGGGGTGGGAGGGGAGCAAAGCTAAAATAGACGAAACAAGGAGACAGTTAGAAGCTGTTACTATTGAACCCTGGTGACTCAAGCTCAGAGCTTGACTAGCTGACTGACACCTCAGGAGGCCACTGTTTGCCTGTGGTGATCCTAGTAACTGTCCCTTCCTCGCCACCAGATATCTTTCCCCCTCGGGTGGTAAGTCAGATCATTTTCACAGTTGTACTGGCCAAATTTCTGCTGTATTGGCCTTCCTCCTATCTGTCAGGACACGAGGCCAGGGGTTCCTGGGGGAAGGCGAGCATGTTGTAGACACTGGATTGTGACACATCGTGCATGTGGTCTCTGTTCTCACAAGGTGGCAAGGCCCGAGAGAAATACGAGTTACATACATTTATTTCCTACTCCGTTGGCTACTCTTTGAGAGATTTTCTTCCCGTGTACTCCCCAGAACATGTGCTATCATTGGTGGGTGATTAAAAAAAAAAAATCCTATCATTACCTTAATAGTTGATAGAATTCCTTCTGGGAATAAATGGTCTTCAATAAAGAAAGCTCCTTGGAGCACTGGAGTATGAAAAAAATTGGTCTATAGTAGGATTCAGAAGTCTGGGCAGAACAAATGGAGGGCAGAATTACTTCGTGTTTAAAAAATAGTTGGTGGTGGTGAGAGGGAGGGAACAGAAAGGAGACAGAATGTCAAGGCAACACGGGAAATAAGCCAAAAGACTTCACAGAACAGGATGACTATTACTCAATTCTAATTGCTTACGGGTCAGCAAGGCAACCCCATTTAGTTCTTAAATTCTCTGAACTTTCTGCAAAACCTGCTACACAAAGTCTTTGTGCGAAAATTTGTTGTTTGTGTATAAAACTAAGGAAAGTAGTTCAAGAACCCAGGTGGCAAAAAAGAAAAAGTTGCAAGGTGCCAAGTGGAGAACAAAAAGTCAGCAGAATTAAGAGGTGGCCACGAGAACACAGGCCCCCGGGAATACACGGAAATCTTGGAGAGGGTATCCAGCTCTCAACATGAAGTGTGTTGGAGACCACAAGCAGTCTTGCCTAGATTTTAAGAGACAGGATGACCCAGGATGTCGTCTAGATTAGGTAGTAAATGCTTGACAAAGGTTACAGAGCACATCACACAGTGAACCATGCTAGACCGGCTTCACAGAATGCTACAGTCACGCGCACGATGGACAGAGTCCTGGAGAGGAGATTAGAAGTTCTCTGTTTGATTTCTCTGTCCCCCCCAACTTCCAGTAGCTTCCCCCCCCCCCCTAGAATCTAGATACAATGAACCCTAGCAGGATAGTCTTTAATACAATTTAACTTTCTCACTTTGGGTTCTTCTTTAAAAATGTATTTATTTTTATTTTTATTTTTCCCACTTTGGGTTTTTTAGCCTACTTCAGATTTGGAGATGTGATACTTTACGTTCCAATAAGTGGGAAACTGAAATTTGAGATTATACCAACATATTTACTTGATATTGATGTGACTACATACAATTTTATATGCAACACATGGACTTCAGTATTGTAGAATCTGGCCTTCTTATAACAAGCTAATCTATAACAAAGATAATCTTTGCTTCTCTGTCCTAACCTATTAAGTGTTGCCAACACAGACCTTTTCACCATGTACTTAAAAAACAGATGATTCTTCCTTTCAGACAATGTGGAAAAATAAAACAAGACAAAAACAACCTAATTCCCACCTGGAAAAAGAAATGTCAATCCAGAATTATCAAATTTTGAAGTTTCAGCAGATAGAACAACAGAAATAGATTATGGACAACTCTTATTTAAGTCTTTTCTCGAAGTAGTACTAGAGGGATTTATACTGTTGACCAAAAGAAGATATAGTTTTCTCATTAAACTTTGCTTTTGTGGGTCTCAAAATTCTGTCACAGATTTTTGACAAAGTTGTTTCCATTAAAAAGTACTAATTTTAAAACCTAATAATTTAAAACTCACACACACCCCCCCCAAATGGTCCACAAAACATTTTCCTTACCTTCTGACGGTTTTATGAGGCACTATCATGAACCACTCTTTTTTTATTAAGCTTAAATGGCCAGTTCTGGGACGTTTTTCACCACTGATTACAACTGTGGTGGCGGTATCAGGGATAATATTCATTTAGCCTTCTGAGCTTTCAGACTTGGTGACCTTGCCAGCTCCAGCTGACTTCTTGTCCACTGCTTTGATGACACCCACAGCAACCATCTGCGTTATGTCACGAATAGCAAAATGACACAGAGGATAGTCAGAGAAGCTCTCAACATGCATGGGCTTGCCAGGAACCATATCAACAATGGCAGCAACCCCAGATTTCAAGAACTCGGGGCCACCTTCCAGCTTCTTCCCAGAATGACAATTAATCTTCTCTTTCAGCTTAACAAACATGTGAGCAACAGGAGCTTATGGGACAATTCAGCAAGGTGCATAGCCAGCACTGATTTGGCCTGGACAGTTCGAGATAATCAGCTGAGCTGTGAAGCCAGCTGCTTCCAATGGTGGGTCATTTTTGCTGTCACCATCGTGCTACTGGTGCCACGACAACTCTTGGACAGACACGTTCTTGACATTAAGGCCCACAATGTCTCCAGGAAGAGCCTCATTCAAAGGGCATTCCAACAGAGTTTGCTTTAGTTGTAATGTTGACTAGAACAGAGGGGGCCATCAGGCGGGGTTTGAGAACACCAGTCTCTACAGGGACAGTACCAATACCATGAATCTGTAGACATCCTGGAGGGGCAGAGAGATGCAAGGGCTTGTCAGTTGGATAAGTTGGTGGCAGGGTGCCATCTAGAACTTCAAGAAGCATGGCTCTATGGAATCCACTTCCATACCACCAACAATGAGTTATTTCACACCCAGTGTGTAAGCCAGAAGGACATGCTCCCAGGTCTGCCCGTTCTTGGAGATGCCTGTTTCAAATTCAGCAACACCAGCAGCAACAATCAAGAAGCGCAGTCGGTGGGAGATGTGCCTGTAATCATGTTTTTGGTAAAGTCTGTGTCCTGGGGCATCCACGATGGCCGCATACTACTTGCTGGTCTGGAATTTCTACAGGGATATATCAACGGTGATACCATGTTCGCATTCAGCTCTCAGTGTATCCAAGATCCAGGCATACTTGAAGGAGCCCTTTACCACCTCAGCAGCCTCCCGCTCAAATTTTTCTGTGGTTCTTTTGTTGATCCCACCACATTTGTAGATCAGGTGGTGGTAGACTTGTCCTAATCCATGTGTCCGGGGACAATGATATTAGTATGAGTCTTTTCCTTTCCCATTTTGGCTTAGATTTAGGGGTCGTTTTCTATCTGTGTTCTGGTGGCAAATCCATTGTGAAAAAGTGGGTTTGAATTCTGCGGTGTTAAATAATCATGTAACTTTGGGAAGACACTCATTACTCTGAGCTGTAGGTTTCTCATCTGTCAAGAGAGAGAAGAAATGAATTATTGGTTCTGTTACCTGTAAAATGGCTCAGATGGTAAACGGGATGCCCTAGGAAGGAGCACAGAGTTTGGAATCAGATATCCACATAGGACGGATCTGTGTTTGCACCTTGCCTCTGCTGTTCACTGGCTGTGTGATATTCTGTTAGCTACTTACATTCCTAAGTCTCAGTTTCTGCATTGTTGCAATAGTCATAACACCACCTATGCCTCAGACGACTTTGAGAGGATTAAATAGTCTACATAGAGATGCTTGATAAATATTAGACCTGTCTCTTTCAGATTTAAATTATATTTCTTTGCTTAATTTCCTTCTCCATAATGCTGCAAGAAAGAAATTTCTGGTTCTGTTTTATAGAGCAGTCCAGCTTCATGCCAACTCACCTCTGTTGAGCAGAAAAATAAATAACATGAAGTAACATTAATTCAAGTTTGTATTTTGTCAGTTATTTGGAATTTAACAGCAATATTCAAATCCACATACTGCTATGGTTACTGACTACAATGTACTCAGTATTAACCACAAAAGCGCTATTTAGGGAATGGTATTCAGAGAGGGGATATATTTTGCCTATAGATTGTTTCATTATTATAGAGTTTCTACATTTAATGTAGAGATAACGCTTTCTCAACATCAATTCTAAATCCCAAATCGGGTTATTTTAATAATCCTGGAAAATACAGTAGCAGTGGAACTCTTGCTCCGTTTTTGTTTGTTTTTTTTTTTTTTTGTTCTTTTTTTAAAGATTTTATTTATTTATTTGACAGAGACAGAGACAGCCAGCAAGAGAGGGAACACAAGCAGGGGGAGTGGGAGAGGAAGAAATAGGCTCATAGCGGAAGAGCCTGACGTGGGCCTCGATCCCATAAACGCTGGGACCACGCCCTGAGCCGAAGGCAGACGCTTAACCGCTGTACCACCCTGGCGCCCCTTGTTTGTTTTTTTTGGGTTTTGTTTGTTTGTTTTTGTTTTGTTTTTGTTTTTGTAGAGCAATTGGAAGCTGTAGCTGTCAACAACTTCACTCCTGCCCCCACCGCTGGGGGCTGCTCCACTTAGACTTACAGTAAAAGGCAGCCCACAAAGAAAGAAGCTATGAAATCCTCAATTCTCCTGTGAAAATGGGAAGTCCTATTCTTTGTCCAGATCATCTTCCAACATTTCTCACTAAATAGCCTGCCATCATCAGGACGTCCTGGGTAGAAAACTCCATCTCACTAAGTACTGATTCTTCAGTCTTGCTGGAGAACATCAAGAGTGAAGGGACAGGTCTTTCTTCCCCCTTTCTGCTCCTATTTCTTGGGTCCTTGGGTCTTCGGATTTAGTGAAGTCTGATGATAACCACAAAGCTATATCACTTCAATGTCCTGAACACTTATTCAACTCTGTGTAATCTGTATTTCTCAGTTTACCCCATTCATGCTGATCTGGGAATCATCAGCTCACACGGTTGTTAAGTTTTCACAGTGTCTGGGTATCTCAGAGGGGCGTGAGAAGAGAGCTGAGGCTAGAACGAAGGTGGTACTGCTATTTAAGGAAAAAAGAAAGGGGCTGACAATGAGGACCAAGAGACCAAGTTCAGGGAGGCAAGAGGAGAAGCCAAAGAGAGTGGTGTTACTAGGCCGGGGGAGCAAAGAAACTCCTGTTTCTCAGGAGGGCTCAGGGGGATTGAAACACATGCACTGGTTGGGACGCCCATCAGCACTGGTGTGTGAGTTTCGTCCCGCAGGCCTCAGCTGTAGGAGGATGACACTCTAACCTTGGGGCAGAGGCACGGAAGAGGAAGATAGGCTGAATGGTCTAAGCATGAGAGTCTGCAAAGACGGTGAAATGGAATAATAAGGAGGAGGGGAAAGAAATTATTGAAGAAGTAGATTCATGTGTTGATTGAATTTTAGATGAGGTGGGGCATGTGGGTGGCTCAGTCCGTTAAGCATCTGACTCTTGATTTTGGCTCAGGTCATGATCTCAGGGTCATGAGATCGAGCCCCGCGGTGGGCTCTGCACTGAACATGCAGCCTGCTTAAGATTCTCTCTCTCCCTCTGCCCCACAATTCCCACCCCTACTCATGCACATGTGCTTTCTCTCTCTCTAAAAAAAAAAAAATTTTTTTTTTAATGAGGTGATACTGTGACATGAAGTGGGTAGCCAGAATCGTGGTAAACACAACTGGGACTCAAAAGTAGCATAGTTGGAACAAATGGTCAAATCCAGCAGAGTGAAAAGTCTAACAGAAATGCATGAGCGTTCCTCTACCTCTCCAAGGAATCGGCAGAGGGCTGAGCAAAACAGAGACAGGACCAGTTCCCCTGGAATGAAGCAGTACACTCTGCGCTCTCTTCTTCTCTCTTTCCCCTAAAGTGACAATAAATCTTTAAATAACATTTTTTCTTTTTTAAGAGTGGATTTAAAACATCAATAAATGAAATCGACATTTTTCTATCTGGACATAGGAACCACATGGAGGTCAACTGGCAGTCATACACGTGAAAAATTACCTTTCAGATTTTGTAGCCGACTCCAAATTCACTGATATAATATTATTAATAATACGGATAACATTTTGACCATTTATTATGTAGTTATAGATGTTTTAAATGTACAGTAGATAGATGAGTCCTGGTTCACAGACTTAGTTAATCTAGAAAAACAATAATTTTTGTAACTCCACTCAACTCTATGCTTAATCCTCCTACTGTCAGGCTAAGAGTAACAAGCTCAGGTAATTTTTGGTTTCAACTTCTTTCTGGGGGCTGAGACAAAGACCTTACAGGGATTTACATGTGCCTTGGCCAGTAAATTGGGGGAGCAGGAGCTTTCGGGGCCTCAGCCGCTGCTCATGTTGGCTTACCCTGAGGCAGCATTTGCCCCGCATCATGGTCCCTTAGGGTGGGGGCCTTGCACGGATGTGTGGCTACATCACTTAAGGACAGGGAAATTTAAGAGGTGATGGACCGCCATGCTGAGACTCTGTAAGAAGCCATTTCCTTTTTGGGGTATTGCTACCTCCCCAGGGGCACTGCCTAGAAAGAAGGGCATTTGGCTCCTGGACCCGTCATTCTCTCAGCTCTCACTGCCTCCTCCCTCAGCCCACAGAATATCCTATTCTAGGCAGGGAGTGGAAGAAATGATGTCCCTTTGACCCCTGCTTCTCCCACACATGTTGTCTTCATGTCATCTCCAAAACTCTAAGTTCCAACCCCCCACCCCCAGATGCAGAGACAGAAAGTGCCCGTTGGTTATTTCTACTTTCTGACCAGCTGCATCCCTTCCCTGATGCAATGAGCTCAGGGTTGCCCATGGGTTTGGAAAAGGGGAAACAGCAGGAGAAAAATGTGCCAAAGTGACCATGTCACCACACCCACGTTAAGTCTTTATTCTTGCAGCAGCAAAATTAAAACAACAACAACTGGGTAAGGTCTTAGATATTTGCATGAAAGCGTCTTCCAAATCTAAGATTTTATAAGTCTGCTGTTAATGAGGCCCGTTGGTTTGTGCTGCCAGAAAAGGACAGGAGAAACCATGGGTAGTGTTTGAGGCAGACAGCAGCAGAGGGTCAGACCCTGCAAGAAGGGGCTCTAGATGCAAGAGTCCTTGACAAGAGTCTTAAGAAATAAGTCACCCAAACTGAAGATTACTCAGATCCCTCAGTGTGGACTCGGCCTCCCCTCTGGAAACCTCTAGCTATGACAGGGAAGCCCAGTCATTCTTCAATTCCAATTTCTCCTTGGGTTGTGGCTTGACAGGATATCTCTCTCAGTCCTTGGTGACCTCAGGTCCTGCCCTGGGGTCAGGACTGTGATGCAACATGGAGGCCTCGGAAATTTGACAGAAGCCCATTATTGATGAACATTTCTTGATGCAGGTTGCTCAGAGCCCCACAATAAGGTTTCACATATAAACCTCCGGGGGCTTACAGCCACACTGTGGGGATGTGGTGTGTGCATCAGCCCAGCACAGTGTGTCCCGAACGCCCTCTGTGCCACTGCTCCCGGAGTCTGGAGAAGGGCTAGAGTGTGAAGCGGAACTCGGCTGCTGAGTCCAAAAGGCATGCACTGGTGACACGTGCATCACAGCTGCCTCCTTGGGGAGCCCCCCCTAAAAACGGTGCACGTTCCATCTGGAGAAGTTCTGACCTGAGTGGCTATGCCCAAGTTCAAGAAAGATGAGTTATTCTGAGACCATGAGAAGCAATGAGAAGAAAGTCTCAACTGCAACAGCATCCACAATTAAGACTAATGATATCTGTCTCCCAGACGTGCGCTTTGAAGGTTAACTGGGACCATACCGATGAGACTGCACAGAGGAAGGAGTGCTGAGTGCCCTTCAGAGGTTTGCCGGTACTGCTCATTATCAGCATATAATCAAGAGGTGTAGCAGGCGCTTGTGCACTTTGGTCTGACTACTAAATCCGCAGGGGGGCCCTTCCCTCCAAACTGCTCAGCCTGGTGTCTAAACCAGATTCTGGAATACAAGGCACCCATTCCTGAATCGCTATTGAAGATGAGTGCCCTACCTTTTGAGATTTTACGTTTTAGAAACTGACTCAATCAGAGAAGTATTTTGATGTTGTGAATACCTACCCATCAGCTCATCTAGTTTTAAATTAATCAAAATATTTAGGCATCTTCACAGAAATTTCTCATATTCATAAAACAAGGCAATGGTTATTTACTTCCTGGTATTATAATATATTTTGGGGAAATCTCTATGTGGCTAACATAAAAGGAATGAATGTTGGTTTCATGGAACTCCATTGTCGGAATAATGAATGCTTTTAAAAAATACACTGATTCAAAGCCTCCCCAGCTCTCTCCCTCAGGCTGCAGAAAGTGTGCCCTAGTGAATCTTAGAGGGGAAGACACTTCCTTTGCCCACTTCCTGTACATTCTTTGGAGCAGGGCTTCTAGCCAGTGTGAGCAGAAAATGACTGAGCTGTTAAAAGGTTAACAGCCAACATGGTGTTCTCAGCATCTCTCAAAGACACTTAGAAAACTAGTCGCAGGGAACTGGGTAGAAGCCAGAGAACTCCCCAGAGAGTGCACTTGGGCTTATTATTTCACATGATTACATATTCAAATAGGCTTGAATTCCCCAGGCACCCAGGGGGATGTCGGGGGATGTCGGGGGGAGGCGGAACAGCAGTGGGCCAGGTAGGGGTAGAGCTGGGGAGGAAGCTGGTCTGGCACTAAGAACATGGTACAGATATTTCCCTGTGGTGAAAAAGCCCCACAATCATGAACATATTTCTAAAAAAGAGCCATGTTTCTAAAAAATGAGATTGAACTTCCAAGTGACATATGATAATCCCTTTGATACATTCAGAATTCTGTCTTACATTAGCAAGGATTTCTTTTTCCTGAATCCTTCAGAAATGGCTTTTCAAGAGTCTCCTACTATAGCCAGAAACATTAATACATACCTACCCTGCCCTCTAGACTAAAAAAGCCCAGGAATTATGAGCAAATGTCTGTGACATTTTGGTTGATTGGAGATGGTGTTGGGGGGAGCTTTTGAGTGTAAGTAGCTACATGTATAACCTTTGGTTGTCTTCGCTCATGTGGTTTGAGAAGATTCAGGGTTGTGTTGGAAAGTGTGGGCAGAGGCAGGGGAGTTTGGAAAACATAGAAAATTGTTTATTAGCCTCGTATGTTTGTGACCTTTCAATGGCAAAACAGAAAAAGAACTTTGCAAAATCCTATGTTTCAAATGACAGAAATAGAATGAACAGAATACGCACATATAGATAATAGAGAATAGAATCTCTTTCAAATACCTTGTAGGGTTGAACATCTTTATCGAGTTCGCTATCTCACTCAGGAATAGATCCTCCCCAGACATGGGGGGATTAGTCACAGGAGCAGGGAACTGAATTAGGAGGAGGTGGGGTAAGATAGGGATAAAACTGAGCAGAAACTTGGAAGCAAGGGATCTGGACTCAGCACAGCGCCATCTAGAAGGCAGGATAACAGACCACAGGCGACGCGCTGTGCGGTCCACAGCATCGGGAGAACCCAGCGTGAGGGTGAGTGGATGAAGTTTGACTATAGACAATTTCAGGCAAGCAGCGTTCAAAGGTCTAACCAGCACTGTCCTATAGAAATATGTAAGTTCACACTTTCTAGTAGCTGTATTTAAAAGAGTAAAAAGAAACAGGTCAAACAAATCCTAATGATATCTTTTACTGAACCCAGTCCATCTGAAACACTACCCTATCAACACGGGGTGCTGGCTATACGTAAGCGCTCAGCAGCTGCGTGTGACCACCCAGAAATAAGCCAGGCTTTTGGCATCAGGGAAGTCTATCAGACCCGAGGAAGACTAGCCTCATAATGACGGATGGAAACGGATATGTTAGCTGACAATTCACAGAAGTTCATACATACGTTAGGAAATTCATTAAAAAATCTCCACCTCCTCCATAATAAAAGCTATAAAAATTAGAATATCTGTGAGATCCTGTTTCTTACCTGTTAAAATCGCCACAGGTTTAAACAGTAGCCGTTGTTTGTAGCTGGGCTCAAACTCAAATGCTGCTACTAATGACGGAAACTGGTAAAACTCTTTCGGAGAACAGCTTTACATTTCATGCCCAGAAGTTTGAATTTTTTTTTTCAACTTCTCAGACTCTACAACAACAAAAAATAATAAAAAAAACTATCACTTACTGAGTGTCCTTCTACCACAGATAATATACCTGGCATTTCATGTACTTTATGTCTTTTAATCCCCAAAACAACCTTATGATGGAGCTACTATTACCCAGTTTGAGCCCTATAAAAATAAGCTGAAGTATGGAAAAATTTACATATCAATATGTTATTATAGGGTTGTTAAAAGAAGCAAAAAATAGAAGCCCTTCTGCCGGTTCTGCCCTCTCCCAACACCTGAGGATAAATCTAAATGTCTCAAAATCAAGGAATGGCTACAGAAGTGAAACTACTCAAAGGAATTGAGATTGTCACCCAGGTCTTCTTGAAGAATATGTAATGGCATAGAAACATACATGTCTTAGTCTATTGCTCAATAAAGCTGCATAACAAACATAACTAAATCTGGGTGCTGAGCAACAATCGCATTTATTTCTCATGCACATGTCTGCAGGGAAGCTGGGGTGGGGCTCTGCTTTTGGCCTCAGAAAAACTGGCTTTGGTTTCAGGCTCACATACGAGGCACTGTATTCATTTTGGAGCCCAAGGCTGAAGGGGCACCTGCTCCCCGGGGGAAGCTCTTCTCATGGCCGACTCCTGGAGCAGAAGAGAGCAAGTGAGCAAGAGTGCATGCTCAGCGCATTTTAAACATCTGCTGGCTTCATGGCTGCTAACTTTTCATTGGCCGAAGTAAGTCATAGGGCCAAGCCTAAAGTCGAGGGGTGGGGAAGTACCCCTTGCCTGCCATGAAAGTGTGGCAAGAATGTGGATACATAATTCTACTACAAGGGAATAAAGAATTGGCACCAATCATTCGATCTACCGCAGTCTCCATCACTTATTCACATCCTTCCCACATATACTCATGCCCATCCCAACATCCCCCAAATCTTGTTCTATGATAGCATCAGGCTAGAAAGATAGCATTGCTGTATTTATGTCAACTCCAGATGTGATTCCTCTCTGTCTGGAGATGTTTGAACCAAAAAGACAAGTTATCTGTTCCCTCCCACACGCAACATATAAAAGTGGAACAGGAACAAGATGACCACAATGAACACCCCCATTCTGACAGGGGAAGAGTACAGCAATTGTGAAATCCTGCTAGGCAAATGCTGCCAGGTTCCCCTGCCTTGGGGGTAGGGAATGTTCTTGGATTAGACCCCTTTACTGGTCCCTGGGAATTGCTCTCCCGACCCATCTGACTTCTCCCCGGGCTCTCGTTTCCACTCGTTGGGAAGTCCTTCTATGCCAACCTTCCCTCCCTGGCCACGTCTGAGGACGGCATTGGAGAACATGCCCAGTTGGGTGGCTGGGCAGCCTTCGCCATCTGCTTGCTGCCTAAGGGAAGTTGGGGGGGGGGGTAGGAATCCAGAGGTATCTGTATATCTCAAGTAGTCACAATCACTTTTAATACAAACTGACAGAATTTCTCTCAATGCAGTGTAGTTTTTCCTCCCGGTAAATCCTAGGCTTTCTGGGCTGTGTCTGTTCACTCTCAGTCCTATTGGCAAACCAGCCATGTTTTGCTTGAACCCATCTCTTATATCTTATCGTACCTTTTAAAATTAGCCGTAAGCCACTTACCCTATCAACACTGTGCCTTGAAACTTGCTTGTTCATCATTCCAACTTTATTGTGTCCATTGTCTGTCTCTCAGTTTACTGCAGGAAACAGTTTTAAAAAAAAGTGTCACTACGACAGAACATGGGTCGACGTTTTTCCAGGCTCCGATAGCAATTTCCTCGTTGCCTTCTCCCCAGTCCCAAAGCCCATGGCACACATTGAGGGGCTTGTTATGGCCAGCACCCCATTTCTACTAATAATGTCTGTCTTATTCAGCTATTGCCACAATAATGCCACGTAACAAACAACCACAAACTCTCAGGGGCATTCAGCAATAAACAGTAGTTTCTTACTCCCGTGGGTTGGCTGGGGCCTGGCCTGGCCTCCAGTGGAGCACCAGCTGCCTTAGCTCCTGGCCTTGAGCGGGGAATCTGTTCTGCTCGTAGTCCTTCTCTGGCTGTGGCTGTAGGAACCCTTCTCATCCTGGGCAACAGCATTTCAAGAGCGTGAGTCCAACCACGACAGCACATTCCAAGCCTCTGCTTGCATCATGAGTAATCACGTCTTTATTCCGTATTTTCCATGCTTTGATAGCTTTGGGTCTTGTTGACCCTGGAGGGACTGCTATTCCAAGGTTAGCTGATTCCTAGAGATAGCAAACAACAGCCTTCAGTGACCTTTCATATGCAAACCAATTCAAAGGCCTTAAGACTTACCACCTCCCTTGGCGAGCTCTTAGGCCAATATCCCCTTGGCCTAATTGTCCCACAGCCAGGGACCAGACAACTAAGGGACAGCCCCAGTAACACAGGCCCATTGAAATTATTCAAATTCGCCAATCCTGCATATCCTTCCTTGCTCATTCCTTCCCGCAGAAACCACAATAGAGCTCTTCCTCACATTTTCCCATCAGGCCTATCACCTCCTGACTGAGCCTGGGGCTTCTATGTGTGGCCAGTGGTACAGTGTGCCCCCTTCTCTTGAGATCTGTGGCTAGAAGAAACTTTCTTTCCAATGATGGTTATTTCCTTAACGGCAGGCCTTGCCATACCTAAATAATAAAACCTATACTGACCACCAATATCCCTTTGATCAATTTAAGTCACTTGGCCAAGTTCAAAGTCAAGGCATGGGTAAGTACTCTCTGTCTCTAGCTTGGCAAGAGCAAATGCATATTTCTATTAGATCCGGGTGAAGGATTGGACACTTTTCACAGAGTGGCGATGGTGTAGATATGTAATTCCATTAGACGGGAGGGAGGAATTGTGACCAATACCATATACATGTTTATATATATATATATATAAACTTAGATAAAAAATTGAGATATCGGGGCGCCTGGGTAGCGCAGTGGTTAAGCATCTGCCTTCGGCTCAGGGCGTGATCCCAGGGTTCTGGGTTCAAGCCCCACATCAGGCTCCTCCACTAAGAGCCTGCTTCTTCCTCTCCCACTCCCCCTGCTAGTGTTCCCTCTCTCTCTGGCTTTCTCTCTCTATCAAATAAATAAATAAAATCTTAAAAAAAAATTGAGATATGCAACATGATTTCAGATATGTAAGACAGAAACTATGCCGAGAAAGAAGTCTTGAAAGAAAAACATTAAAATGTTAATAGGGTATATCTTTGGGTGCTAGGGCTATGGATGATTAAAATTATTCTTTCTTCGTTTTACAAATTGTCTCTCATGAGAATATATTCACTTTAAAATTAAAAATGTACTATATTAACTAGAAGCTTCTAACGGAGTCTTCTATGTATTAAACTAAAATTGCTTGAATACCTTCTGCTTAAGATCATGAACAGCAGGGGCAAAGACTTGCCACTGATCCTACCTGTGAGGACAGAAACACTCCAGAACAGGGTCTGACATGGGTTGTCCTCTTTGTCTTTCCTATCTAAGGTGTAGTGCACAGTCCCCAGCAGTGGCATTACCCGGACCCCTGTTAGAAATACATACTTCCAGGTTTTACCCCAGACCTACTGGATCAGATCTGCAATTCAAGAGGATTCTCCAGGTGGTTTGCAAGTACATGAAACTTTGAGATGCACCAACCTATTCCACACTGTTTATTATAACATCATTTAAAGTCAACATCTTTTTACTTCATGACTCAAAATGGTTGATGGGAATTATTATTATAAAATGAAAAACATGCAGGTAGTGGGATAGAGAGGCTGACAGACTGGCTGGCTCAAAGACCAAGTACTGATAATTTTCACACCATAAACATGAATTATTCCATCTGTAATATTTATTGCTTGCCAGTATGATGTGGGCCCCTGTTCTGGGCAGAATAGCATCTCCTCCCCAAACTGTAACACAGAACTGTAATTCTGAGAGGTGTTAGCAAGCTGTCCCACTGGATTTGTTTCCTATCTCTACTGCAATAAATTACCACAAACTTGGTGCCTTATTGCAACACAAAGTTTCTTCTCTTACAGTTCTGGTGAAAAGTCTGAAATGGGCCTATCTGGGCTAAAACTGAAGTGTTGGCAGGGCTGTGTTCCCCTGGGGTTCCTGGGAGAGACTCTGTTTCCTTTCTGTTTCCAGCTTCTACGGGCTGCCCACATTTCTTTGCCTCCTTCCATCTTCAAGGCTGGCGATGGCCAGTAGTGTTTCTCATACTGCATCACTCTTACAAAATTTTTCTTTGGGGGCACCTGGGTGGCTCAGTCGATTAAGCGTCTGCCTTCGGCTCAGGTCATGATCCCAGGGTTCTGGGATCGATCCCCATGTCGGGCTCCCTGCACAGCAGAGAGCCTGCTTCTCCCTCTCCCTCTGCTGTTCCCCATGCTTGTTCTCCCCTCCCGCCCCCATCAAATAAATAAATAAAATATTTTAAAAAATGTTTTTTTCTTTGAACTTGGGTATAGTTGACATACGATGTTACCGTAATTTCAGGCAAACGACATAGCGATTCAACATCTATGTTAGGCTGTGCTCACCACAGTGTAGCTACCACCTATCACCTTACAAACCTAGTACGATGCCGTTGACTATATTCCCTACGCTGTGCCTTTTATTCCCATGACTTACTCATTCTGTATCTGGAAACCTGTATCCTCCACTCCCCTTCACCCATTTGACCACCCTCATCACCCCTCCTACCCTCTGGGAACCATCAGTTCTCTGTATTTATAGGTCTGGTTCTGCTTTTTGTTTGTTTATTTATTCATTTGTTTTTCAAATTCCACATAGAAGTGAATTCATATGGTATTTGTCTTTCTCAGTCTGATTTATTTCACTTAACATTATATCCTCTAGGTTCAGCCATGTTGTCACAAATAGCATGATTTCATCCTTTTTTATGATCAAGTGACATTCCATTGTGTGTATATAGATAGATAGGTAGATCTGAATCTTCTTTATTCATTCGTCTATCGATGGATACTTATGTTGCTTCTATATCCTGGCTACTGTAAATAATACTGAACATAGAGGTACATATATCATTTCAATTTAATATTTTTGTTTTCTTTGGGTAAATTGCCCAGTAGTGGAATTATTGGATTACATGGTATTTCTGTTTTTAATTTTTTTAAAAAGATTTATTTATTTATTTATTTATTTATTTATTGAGAGAGAGTGTGAGCATGGGGGAGAAGGGGCAGAGGGAAAGGGAGAGAGAGAGTCTCAATGCACTCCCCACTGAGTGTGGAGCCCTATGCAGGGCTCAGTCTCACAACCCTGATATCATGACCTGAACTGAAGTCAAGAGTTGGCCTAACTGACTGAACTGCCCAGGTGTCCCTTTGTTTTTAATTTTTTGACGAACCTGCTTTCCAGGGGCTGTACCGATTTACAGTCCCACCAACAGTGCATGAGGGTTCATGCTGTATCACTCTTAAAAACAACTCTTTTCTGCCTCCCAATTCCACTTTTTTAAAAAAGGACCTTTTTGATTGCATCAGTCCCCCTATGTCATCCAGGATAACCTCGTTATTTTGAGGTCAGTTGATTAGCAACCTTAATTGCGTCTGCTACCTTAATTCCCTTTGCCGTGTAAGTTTCCACGGATGAGGACACGGACATCTTTCGGAGGCCATTATTGTGCCCACCATACCCATGAAATACAGACTTGTTGGTCACATACACCTGCAAGTCATAGTCCTTCCTGAAGCTCTACAATGTCCAGCAGCACAGCAAAGGCCATGAGGGCTCTGGAAGTAGGGAAGCCTTCTGAAGTCGCACTTGTCGCGAGGCTGAGCCAGGGAAATCCAGGGAAATCAGGGAAAATGAAAGAACTGGTTTCTGCCCTAAAGGAGTTGAAGAAAGCTTTTTACTTTTTAATCATCTATTGCAAATTAATCCTGAATTCATTAGTGCTGAGGGAATGCAGGGCAGAAGAGTGAGTGAGAACATCTGTAGAAACCAGAAGGCCTAATTACCAGGCTTCTATTCCATTATGAGGCCACCGCCGAGTCCCGTGGTGGTTGTGGGAGGCTATGCCTATTTCCATTTCTACCAGTGACATATTGTGGCATTATGAATAATTTCAAAAATCTGTCCAGGTCACTTTCTTAATCTCTATAACTCTGTTTCTTATATGTAAAATTGTGTTAACAGTATCCCTTTCATCCGATATCACTGGGGGTTTTAACTAATGTTAAAATGCTCTTTGGCATCTATATGCAGAAAAAGTTATTAAATTTCAGTGCCAAATATTATGATGGTAATGAGGACCAACTTGCCAATATTTCATTATACGTGCAACTTTTTTCATTAATGTACAGCATAAATCTACCTACAGTATTATCCCTGTAGCCAGAACAGCAGTTTATCTCTTAGATACCTTATGTTGAAAACCAAGAAATATGAACTAGAGAAAGCTGCGTCCTGCAAAAAAAAAAAAAAAAAAAAAAAATTCCCAGAAGGCATTTGTTTTATGTGGTGAGCATAATGATTGCCTACAATAAAAAAGCTTGAAAGATCTCACTTGTTCCAAGATCATTCATGCAGCAATTATGCTATTGATGACAATCTGTTTTTATGATAATATATTATATGCTATTCTGAACCCACTCCACAAAGCATAGTATCATGCTTGCAATCTTCCTCAGGACCTCTCCTACTAAGATACCCATTCACTTCCTTGATTGAAAAAAGCTAAGGAATATAGGCATTTTTAAAAAAAGAGATAAAGAACAAATCACTTGGAATCTACAATGAACCAGAACTTGTCATTTTAAAGCAAAGAATTACAAGAGAGAGGAATTGCTGGGTACTCTGACTTATAGACCAGATTATCTTCTTTATCTTAGTACCAATATGTCTGAGTGAGCCTTGGAATTGTGTATACGGCCCAAGGGAGGGGTCCTATTTATTTTACAATTTACCAAGAGCAAAAGAGGTTTCCTAACTCTGACCTCGAGTTTGCCTTTGAGTCACCATAACTTTTCAAGCAAATATTCATATGTCAAGTGGGCATTATTATTTAGGCTCTTAAGGTTCTCGTTGTAGGGTACGTAACACATTCATTTCACTTTAGAAATAGTTATTGCGGTTGTTTTACCTGGGTGAGTATACATTGAAAGAAAGCAGAAATACATATTGAAAGAAGACATGCTTCCTGATCTTAAAGAGATGAAACCTTACTCTTGTTTCACTCAAATTTTGTTACAACTTTAAACTGAAGTTCTATCCACATGGACAGAGTAAAAATGCCCCACTGAAACATGTATTTGATGTTGTCATCTAGAGTCACAGTTTCCAAAATTTGCTAGTTATTATATGAAAGGTGTTTTTAGTCCTCAAGAGCCGGATTTTTTTCCCTTCCTTGTTTTCCCTCTACTTCATTTTGCTTTGAAGATACAATTCGGGCAAGTAATTGAAGACAGGTAAATAAATGTTTGCCTGAAGGAGCTGAGAACAAACAAGTTGAGTCATATCCTGGTCTTCTGTGTGAGCTGAGTAACAAGAATACTTGATTATGTAAAATAAAACTTGAGAACAGGTGTAGAAGTCAAGCTAGAGGAATGTGGATAGAGAAAAGCAAACGAAGCCAAGTGTGAGCTCACACTTCAGATGCACCGACTTATGTAACACGCACAGCACTCGTTCAGGCTAACTGGTATACACACTCAGGGGAGTGGGTCACACACAGTTGGTTCTATATTCTTTAGCAGCCCATGAAACAGGGGGAAAGAATCTCTTGAAGATAAAGTGAAGGCAGTTAGTCAGCTCGAGTCTTGACTATTCCTGACAATGAGGCAAGACAATGACAGTCTCCATCTGTCTGTCTATCCGTCATTCTGGATGGAAGCGGGGGCGGGGGGTGTTGGAGCTGAGTCTGGACAGTTGAGTTCTCTGAGGTTAGGTGTGCCGAAGATAGAACTCAACTGCTCTCTGAATTGGGTTGTTCAAAGAACAGAACTTTAAAATCTACTTATTTCTGTTATTTTCAAAAGGAGGAGAGTAGTGTAAGGAACCATCTGAAAACATCAAATGCTACAACATCATTTTATTTTTAGCTCTTTAAACACGACTCTGGGACTTTAAAACAACGCGTTTTGTTAGAGATGCTACAACCAGTCACGACCCAGCTGGCACTGCAGCAAACGGAAAGTCACCAACAAAGGGAATTCTCAGCGAGAGCAAAAGCTAAGGGAAGGTCCTCACACTTTCACTGAGTCCTCACAATACAATGTAAATTGGACCAGATACCCTTCAAAGTCCATTCCAGGACCTACGTTTAAGTAGGGTAGTAATTTCTCCTCTAAACCTTCTATGCATAAACATGTAATTATTTTTTACCTGTCTATAGAGAAACAGAATTGATCACAGCCCCAATTCCATTGATGGAAGCGGGTGGGGAATTAAACAAATCAAGCAAACAACAAATCAACTAAATTTAAATTCTGAGTAATTACCCCCAAAGACTAAGTTCTAAACCAGAAGAAAATAAGATACTTTAAAGTGGCAAAATTAAATTTGTTTGTTTCTTTCTTTTTTGGGGGGGGAGAGAAAGAAGAGAGAGAGCAGGGGGGAGAGGGGCAGAGGGAGAACAGACTCTTAAGCAGTCTCCATGCCCAGCACAGAGGCCACTGAGGGGCTCGATCTCACGACCTTGAGATCATGACCTGAGCGAAACCAAGAATGGACACTTAACCTACTGAGGCAGCCAGGTGCTGCAGATCTGTTTATTTCTTACAACTGAATGTGAATCTTTAATTATCTCCAAATAAAAAGTTAAACTAAAAAAAATATAAAGAAAAAAACGACAAAGATTCTATATTCAATACCTGTGCCCCATACACACTTTCTAGTACCTAGAAACTGGCAGATAAAAAGCACTTAATTTTCTCGAATAAATGAATAAGACATGAATTTGCAACAAGGGAATGATTCATAAATTGATATTTATTTAAGATTCATAAGTCTTAAAACTTCCAGGAGAGGTAGAAACTTTTCCTCTTCTATTTTCTACAAATGTGTTAAAGTCTCTTCCCCTCTCTGCCATAATATCGGTTCATCCTTCCAGTTTGTGGATGGACCACAGAAGGGTTGTTAGATCAGGAGGTACTTGTGACCACAAATCACTCACAGAAGCCAACTGAAAGATTTCCGTTTTTCCAAAGCAATTTTACGCAATCTTGTCCTTTCTTACTCACTGGGGATCCTAGTTTCATGAATTTCTTCCTGCTTTGACGCACTTGAGATCTAGGTCTTAGTTGGCACAGAACACAGCAGCCATGTGATCCCACTCCAAATGTCAGTATCGTGCCCAGCCTCCTGTTTTATGTAATCTAGCACCTGGTGAGGTTTTGGGAAATGAATCTTTTTGGGAGAATCTGGGTTATACTTTTGACCTGTTTACTGATGGAATTACCTGTGAGGACTCTGTCAGTTTATCCCTCTCTCTAAGTAGGGAAACTGTCTCGGTTGCCAAGGAGACAGTCATCGGCTAGGTTACAGATAGAACCCAGGTCCCTGAGAGCTCATCCTGGTGAACAGGGGTGTTTCCATCCGTACGACCCTGAACCCAGGACAGTCTATTTTGCAAGTCATGAAAGAGATGATTGGATTAATGATCGATTTATGCTTCGGAGGGAATTGGTATAAAACGATATTGGAGAGTCACAGCAACTAGAATGAGGGGCCTGCTGTCAATTTGTCACACAACTGGTGCAGGAGCGCCCTCTAGTGGTCATAGCCTGTGCTACAGAATGAAGCAAAAGGGCCTCTTGGAAATTTCAGACATTAAAGCTAAAAAAAAAAAAAAAAAAAAAAAAAAAAAAAAAAATTGGTCTTGGTTTTTTTTAGTTCGGCCCCAAACTAGCAGCTTCTGATGTTCATAAATACATTTTTAAGGTTTACAAAATAAGCCGGGCTTCATAGGCACCAAGAGGGGACCCAGATTATGGTTGGTAAATAGTGAACCAGATGCAAAACTCTTAAGAGATGCCTGTTTGCCTTTGAAGTTTCTCCTTCAGCACTGCTTTATCCCCTGTGCTGTGACGCCTCCCCCATCACGGGCACGTTAAGAATTCAGTGCATTTGCCCTCATCAAGATCTGCGATCTGGGATCAGGCTCATATTTCTCTGTGGAATTAAGTCAATAGATTCCCTTTCTCAGTGGAAATATATCCTAAGACCTGTTCTTTAAATGTAGAATTAAAGGCCATTAAATTTTAAGCATCAGGGAGAGGTTAACATTGGTTAGGGCAATAAGCCAGTGCAGCTCAGCCCAGCTCAGCTCATGTTTTAGAATCCTTGTCTCTGAGGGCACCTGGGCGGCTCAGTCGGTTGAGCAGACTCTTGGTTTCAGCTCAGGTCATGATCTCAGGATCATGGGAGATTGTCATAGTATTAGGTATGTAGATTGAAGTAGGAACTCTTTTCTACTTTTTATATTTTTCAAAAAATTATTAAAATAATTAGACTTTAAAAGTTGTAAGCAGGGGTACCTGGGTGGCTCAGTCGGTTAAGTGTCTGCCTTCGGCTTCCGTCATGATCCTGGGGTCCTGGCATTGAGGAGCCCTGCGCGGTGGGGAGCCTGCTTCTCCCTCTGCCTCTGCAGCTCCCTCTGCTACTCCCCCTGCTTGTTCATGTGCAAGCTCTGTCAAATAAATAAATTTTTTAAAGATCTTAAAAAAAAGTTACAAGAAAAGATCGGCTTTTAAGAATAAATGCCTAAGAAAAATGTATGTGCTGTACTTAATATTATTTAACTTCAAAGCTTGATAATATAATTAGTTGATTAATATTTTATTACTCATTTAAAGTTTACTTTGGTGCCAAAATCTAGGAAATCGTACATGACTTTGAGGATTTGGTCTTGCCAAGTGGTAAGACTTCTGTAGGCTCTGCTATGAAAGAAATGTTTTCTTTTTATTCTCTCTGATATCTACTTTTTCAAGGTACCCTTATATCAGGAAGAAGGTAGACATGTCTACAGATCAAATTTAAAAATTCCAACAACCTATCAGAGTATCTGGCACATGATAGATACTCAACCAACTCGCTTCCTTTATTTCCATTCTCCTTTCTGAATCTAAGAGCCTGGAATCTACCGTGGTTTATTTCCCTAATTAGATGAATTTTTTTCTTTCTTCCTCCCTCCCACCCCATCTTTCTTCCTATCTCTGTTCTTCTTGTAAGAATCACCATCCTCCTCCACCTTCTCTCTAGCTGGGTATAGTTAGGACTTGCTTAGATAAATTAGTCAGGGCTAATTAACCTTGGGTATTTATTACGGTTAGCAAGCCCTCAACAAATACGTATTTAGATCTAACATGTGCGAGGCACCGTGCTCAGATCTGTTGGAGAAAAAAGCAGTAATAAAAACTGTAAGAGACTACGTGGAAGTAGTAACTGGCTTGTGTTACAAATGATCGCTACAATTCTTTGCGAGATGACACTCCGCTACTCAAGTTAGGCCTCCACTTCCCTGAATGCTCTGTTCTGAACAGAAATTGGTTTTAACTGATTCCATCATAATGTCCCATTATCTTCTTTCTTTATATCTATTTGGCTTAAGAGGGCTAATATAGGATAATGTATTTTTACTTTTTCTCATGCTGTGGACAGAAAGAGGAAAAAAATCAATCCTGACATTTATATTCTCAGCTGTTATGTAACAAATACACTAAAAAACACAACTTGAAAGTCCTTGAACAAAAGATTATCTCATTCCAAATGTCCTCCTTATATGTGTCATTAAAAAAACCAAAACTCACGGTTGTGGGGAAATCACCTTAATTTTAAATATACCTTTCAGAGATATCTTCTTACCTTTCTGCTTCTATTTCTCCCTTTCTCCCTTTCTCCCTTTCTCTCTCTCTCTCTCTCTCTCTCTCTCTCACACACACACACACACACACACACACACACACACACACACTTTTAAGAAATCATTTAATTTCATACCCTTGCATTTGGGACAAGTTTGGTAGCAAGCTTGGGGACAAAGTAGAAAATCGCCCATTTAGCCTAAGAAACTAGGTCGTAGCTTTCCTCTACCAAGAAACAATCATATATAGATGAAAAAATATTGAACTATTACGACAGTAATTTAATGTTATCCACTTAAAAGTCATCTGACAGTTTTAAATATGGAGATTTTAGTTTCTCATCCACATCAACAGATACTAAAATTTCTACAATTCCTTATGGCTATGTAAGTTTTGATGCGCATAATGCCTTTCTAAAGTAAAACTCAGCAGAAAAATCTCCATCATAATCCGGAAGTTTGGAGGAAACAAAATTATTTTTTTTATGACAACTGAACAGCTTCTAAATCATTCAAGTGTTCCTTCACTTTAGCCCTTGGTTCCAGCTCTAGCTTGAATCCACAAGTATTTTCTTGCCTAACTCTAGACACATTGCCTGACACTTTGAAGCTAGAAGCCTGGGACCATCGTGTCCCTCCAGTGACAGTGTTTGTTTCTCAAGGGATTTGCTCAAAGTCCTGTGGCCAAATGGGCTGGAGCAGGGCCTAGAATCCCTGCCTGTGACCCTCAATCCAATCTTCATGCCGAGTTGTTCCTTCAGTCCCAGAGGACTCCAGCCTTCCCCAACTTTTCCTCTGAGATCCATTCAATATCATAAAAGACATATATCTGTTGAAAGGGAATATGCTTCACTATGGAACAGGAATGATGAATCTTACCCTTAGGTTCTTAGGCACAGAAATGTAATTCTCCAACATAGACATAAACAAAACATTAATGTGATAGTGTAGTGTTCAGCATAGTACATACTATGCTCTCTGTAATAAATTGTACTAATAGTAACAGGAAACTTTGAAGCAAGAGCAAAACCATACAAAAGAATGGTGAGTCTTCATTATGAAAACAGTAAGTTATTTACTTAAGATACTAATAATTAAAGCTTTGTATTATTTTCTGTTTACGTAAAATCATTACAGGAGCAGAGCATCAAAATTCTATAATTTGCTCCTGATCCTTACCTGCTCCTAGAAGGCTAATAACCTACTATGTTAGAGAAAAACTTTGTATAAATAAATTCCTTCTTCCATTTTATTTCCATAAGTAGCAATTCAGTAATTTTCCTTGTATCTTATTCAGACAACTGAGAATACACATGTGTATTGAACATTTCTCTTCGTAAAACATAAATAACTTGACTTCCTTTGCTAACTTTTTCAATTCTCCAAAAATTGAGGAAACAGTAAGGGATTGGTTTCCTGAAACTTAATTCTAAGCAACAACAGAGAATTAGTGTGGGACAAGATTTCTGAAGGGAGGGTTAACTGGTTGTATCTACATTCTGTGTTTTGATTGAGGAAATAGTCGCCAAAAGCAGAGAAATCTGATGGTTAGTATTCTTGGACAAAAGCCTGCCAAGGACCAGTAAAACATGTTGTAAAGGCACGTGGCTTGACTTCCAAAGGAGAACGACTGAGGATTTGTTTAACAGTGTTAGCGTACACCTAAAAGCATATCACCCTCTCATTGCCTCAGGCCAGAAATACAGGAAGTTATGGGGGAAGAACTGTAGTCTTCACTTGAAGACAGTTCAAGAGAACAGTCTTCATCGAGGGAAAATTTCAATTTAATCTCATGAGTAAACCTTCAGCTGGAACTCAGAGCCCTCTTTTGGAAAGGTTTCAGTTGCAAGCTGGTTTGATGGAACATGTGGGGAATCCCAGAAATGTCACTCTTATTGGTGTTTCCTTGAAACTGTATCAAATATAATTGTTTCAGTGTTGTCGAATATTAAAAATGGAAGAAAGCTCATTCTATTTAGTTTCATTCCGACTTTACCAAGATATCATACATACTGTTATTTCCACATTTCTGACCATTCTCCAAAGGTCAAATCACAAGCATTAATGAAATGCGTACTATATGCTTTTACTAACTGTGATGGACTTTCTGGTGGAGAGATATAATGCCCCCCTCCCCTTTCCAACATTAAAACCATTGTGTTCTTTCTCACTTCTCTGATCTGGCTCCCTCCATCACTCTTCCCCTCCTTACCGCTCTAAACTCTTATGTCTTTTAAAACCTCTGCTTGAGGAGTGCCTGGGTGGCTCAATTGGTTAACCTGTGGACTCTCGATTCCAGCTCAGGTCATGGTCTTAGGGTCATGGGGTAGAGCCCCACATTGGGCTCCATGTTCCTTGTGGAGTCTATTTGAGGATTCTTTCTCTCCCTCTCCCTTTGCCCCTTCCCGTTTGCACTCTCTCTCTCTCTAAAATAAATAATAAATCTTAAAAAAAAAAAATAAAACCTCGACTTGAATTTCATCTTCTCTGACATGTCTACCCAAATTCAGCCAAACTCACTTAACCCCCATCCATGTTTCCAGTCGTATATGCCTATGTTGCGCATTATGACATTTTTAATGCTGTATTATACTTATTTGTCTCTATGCTCTACCTCCGTTAGGTTGTTATATCGTGTCTAAATTGTCTCTGCAACCATCTCCAACCATAAGGTCTCATGAAAAATTTGATGACTGTATGTCTTTGAGGAGCTAACTGTCAAGAAGGGAACATACTTAAGACAACCAAAAAATCATAGGAGGCAATAATTAATATGTTAATTCACTGAACACATTTTTATTAATTGCCTCTTTTGGCCTGGGGCTAGAAGTGAATGAAACAGACCTGGTACCTGCCTTCATAGAATTTAAAATTTGGGCTTAGAGATAGCTATTAAGTCATAAATTGTACAAATGATTTGTGAGTAGTGCAACAATAAAGAAGTGCAAGGTGCCAGGAGAACAAAGAATGGGCATTGGGAACACCACGTTCAAAGGCCCTGAGGTGATACAAGCTTGGTGCTTTGGAGAAACTCATGGGAGACTGATGTCCTTGAGGTAGGAATGGAAGGAAGAGGAGCTGGGCAGAAGCTGGGTCACGTAGGGGTCTTTAAGTCATGCTAAAATGTCTAGAATTTATTTTAAAATCAATAGAAAATTACTCAAGAGCATCACGTAAAATTGCAACGTGATCAAAAAATTTTTTAAAGAAAAGATTATTCCAGCTGCAAGATGAATACTGCATGTGGAGAGATAAGTTAGCTAGGTGAACGGTGATGGTAACTTAAGCCAGTGTGACGTCAGTTGTAATGGAGACAAGTGGATGGCTCTGACGGATGTTCAGGAGCAAGATTTCACAACACTGAGAGATCAACTGGGTTTACATGTATGTGATTGTGTGTGTGTGTGTGTTGTGGGGGTGGCTATATCGTGTTGGCTAAGTGGTGAGAGCATGAGAAAGAAGAAAATGTCAAAGATGACTCCCAGGTTTCTTAGCTGAGTAACTCTGTGAATGACAGCATGTTTTTAAATGCCTATGTGGAAAAATGTAAGAAATGGAGGGCTGCCAGCCCCAACCTCCCCCAACAATCTTTTCAGTTTGAAATTCCACTGAGTCTTTATAGTCAGTGCCTCCAATAAAAAGGTGAAAGACCCTGGTGATGGTGGTGATAGCTAACTTTTTAAAACATGTTCAGTAGGGACTGTTGGGACACCAGCTTCTAGCAAGGAATGAGCCTTGAGTGCATGGGACCTGTGAGGGAGGGGCTCTTGGCGCAGGTGTTGAGAAGGGGCATGTAGACCTGGGAAAGAAAGAAGGCCTGAGGGGCGGGCCTTTCTGACTGACAAATGTAATAATTTTGCGGAAGAGTGGGGTGGCCCTAAAAAGGATGTATCATACTGTCTCCAGAGAAATGGACTCAGCCAATGTGCAATTGCAATTCAAATCTATTCTCCTTTGGTCTCTGCTGAGCTCTTCACTATCATAATGACAATCTTTCCAAACTTAAAGAATCTGTTTGAGCTTCACCGTCCCTGTTATCTGATTTCCTGCAACTTCTTCTGTAATATCCAGCTCATATGCCCATAATGTATCTTCTGTGACTCAGCACCTCTCACTAATTAATGTAATACATTTAAAAAACGGTTTCAAAAAGTTTTAGCTTTCTGCCACCCCCGCCCTCCATTTCCCTCCATCCCACACGTTGAACTAAATATACAGCAGCTCCTCTGAATAAAACTGGTGACTCCCTTTCTAAAATGCACAAGATGGCAGTAGAGGAGCTGCAAGAGGGGAATGCGAACAAAAACAGTCAACTCCCAGCTCCCTACCGTTACCTGAATTAAAGGCAGAGAGAATATAAAAGAGAAAAAGCAGCACAGTTAGCTAAATGCTGCTTCATCAATTCCGTCTGCTTGGTATTCATATCACACAGAGAAAAGGTTTTCCAAGTTCACTTGTCTCTTGTTTAATGAAGTAAATGCATCTCTGTTTTCTTTTTAAGCCATAAAATTAATTCCCATTAAATAAACCCAATTTTTCCCTCACTGAATTTCATTATTAAATTGGGGATATAGTCCTTCAGAAAAAAAAAAAAAAACTGTTCATGAATATTATTAAATCATAGGAATGCAGCAAATCTTTTGAAAGAGCTCATTTAGAGGAAAATAATAATAATCTGCCAAAAACACAGACAATAGTATAAAAATACTTACAAATATTTCCAAAATATCGATAACATTGTGCTATATTCCAAATAAGTAAAAAAAAAAATTAACAAAGAAAATACGGTGCAAGGCCAGGTTCTTTGGAGAAATGATCAAACTTTCATGGCTATTCACTCCTTAAATCTTTAGTAGTTTGGTTCAATTTTTCCACTACTTTGAACTGCCTTATCCCTTTTTAAACTGTATATTAAATGTAATTCATTAAAAAAATTTTTTTTCAGTATATGAACTTGGGCTCTTTCCAGGTATTAGCTCATGCTGGCTCTTCAATGTCCAAAGAAATGTTGTATTTATTTACGCAATGGCACATGTTTCTTACTGAGTGATGACATTTTTGCTAACATTTGCATGTGGTACAGTACACAGAAAGCTTTTTTTTTTTCACATACATTATCAAGTTTAATCTTTACAGCAATGTTCCGTAGGGATTATTAATATCCCCAGTTTACAGATGAGAACAAAGGACGTCACGGAGGCTAAGTAACTTGTCCAAGGTCACCTACATTTTAAGGGACAGAACTTCGACATGAACCTAAGTTTTTTCATCCTAAATAACAGGATCTTTCCACTATTAACTCACTGAATCTCAAACAACTAGCATATTCAAAAAATTATGTTCATTTACCAAACCAAACCAAAACAGAGGCACATAGAGATAAAAAAGCAATGGCCCACTGTAGGTGGCCCACTGAAGACAGATAGAGACCAAATTGTGGAGGGCTTTATGAAGCAAGGAAGAGGAACTTTATCTTAAGGCCAATGGGAAGCCACTGAAGGGTTTTAAGGCAAGACATGACACGATTTGCATTTTATAAAGGGCAACTCCAGTGACAGTGCAAGGAGAGACTTAGAGGCAGCAAGAGTGGCCTTGGGGAGGTTGGTGAGGCAGCTATGCCAGCAGTTCCAGAGAAAGAGGTGGTTTTGGGTCGTGGCCATGGGCATCATGAAAAATGGGCAGATTTGAGAGACATTCAGGAGTTAGAAAGAATGGCCTTGATGATCAACTATAAACTGGGGATAATGGAAAGGAGAGTGTCAAGGATAAATTTTAGGATAAGCACCTGGGTGGTTGGAGGTGGTATTTACTGAAACAGAAAATACTGGAAGAACATCTGATTTTTCCTAACATGTTATTTCACTACCATCTAATTAATAAAAATTCTTGTTAAGAGAATTTCTTTTATAGTTTTAAAATGCAGATGAGAAAGGCTTATTCTTTGTCAGACAAAAAAATTCTTTGTCTGAAATAGTCTTCCTCTTGTCTATCCCCATTCTATAAATCAACCCTAATCTGTCTCCTCCAAGAAATCCTGTTCAGTTTTCCCAGCTGGAAATCTGTCCTTTGTTCTCCCGTGGCATCGTGTCTATATCTCTGGCTTAGCTATTGTCACACTCTGCCTTTACTTTGGTGTTTATATCTATTGCCTTAACCAGACTACAATTCTCTTGCATGACATTGGAATAAATATAGACTGAATAAATACTTGAATTAATAGATTTAAAGTCCCATTTTCCTTCCATTTTACAGCAAGTAAGACAGTCTGCTGACTTAGAAAGGGGAAATTCCACATTATAAACAAGAAACTTAAGCCAGAAAGGAGGGTGTTAGGAGACACTTGGAGCTCTAATCTAAAAGAATTTAAGTCCTAGCACCAGATACTTTATAGACCAGTGAAAAGACTTCACATGTGATCTCAGAACTATGAGGGACAATCTTTCAGAAATCATAGAGCATGCCAGTAGCCCCAAAAGAATATAAATGGGAGAAGGCTACAATTTTAATGAGGAAAGGATGTTAGGCTCCAGAAACAAGACATCACTAATTTTTATTTAAATCACAGAAACAATAAATTAATTGATTATCTCATTTATTTATTTTATAAAAATCTATTGACTACTGAGGATATAAAGATGAAAAAGAAGGAAGACACAATCCTCAGAGGAGAACCAGAGGCTTGAAAAAATAACTGTAACATGATGTGACCTGTATTCTAACAGAGGTATACGCACCCTGCTATAGAAAACAAATGAGAGAGAAACTAATTCTGTCTGAGCATGTGGTCAGGGATAGCCGTAGACAGGAAGTGACATTTGAGTTGTTCTTCAAATAATGAATAGGAATTCCCCAGTAGTCAAATAAGAAGGAGCATCACAGGTATGCAGAAATACATAATCAAATTATGAAAGAATTGCAAAGCCTGTCTGAGTAGGTGGAACAGAGAATCTGTGGGAGAAAATGACCTGGGGTAAACCCAGAAAGGTGGGCTAGAACTGAGATAGAGAGGGCCTGGCCTAGGAGCCACAGCAAGAGATTGCAGCTTGAGTGTATAGAAAATTTTAGAGCTCATTTAAAAAACACATGGTTGGGGCGCCTGGGTGGCACAGCGGTTAAGCGTCTGCCTTCGGCTCAGGGCGTGATCTCGGCATTATGGGATCGAGCCCCACATCAGGCTCCTCCGCTATGAGCCTGCTTCTTCCTCTCCCACTCCCCCTGCTTGTGTTCCCTCTCTCGCTGGCTGTCTCTATCTCTGTCGAATAAATAAATAAAATCTTTAAAAAAAAAACAACACATGGTTTACATGCAGTGATGAGTAAGAATAGTGATGTGGGTGAGAACCCATAGTGTCTGGCACGAGGGATGCTCAATAAGTACTGAGTAAATGTAGGTTCATAAAGGTGTTTTTCAATAACCAGACTTAATAATATTGATGATATAAAATATATGAAAAACAATAATTTGTCTTTATACCAGAAGTGAACAACTGGAAACTATAATGGAGACCATGTCCTTCACAATAGCAACAAAATACAAGCTTATAAGAAAGGAATGAGAACCTAGAATAGTAAACAAAATATTAAGAAGTGATATAAAAGATGACTTAAATATTTGGAAAAACATGTGTTGTCACTGGATGAAAATATCTGATATTTAAAAGATACCAAATTCTTACAATTTATTTTGTATTTTAATGTTATTTCAAGGAAAATCACAATGACATTTTTTCCATGCAGAAAAAGTAAAGAGATTAAACTTCTTCTGGAGGAGTATTGAGATAATAATATACAGTCAAATTTGTACACAAAAACAGCAACAAAAATCACTAATGAGGAAGTCTTCTCTTTCTTGATATCAAAAGATATTACAAAGCTACAATAATAGAAAATGTGGTACCAGAACAAAACTGGACACAGAGATCACTGGAATGTCATAAAGAAGACATAAATAAACTTTAATACATAAATAAGAAGTCATGGAAAATTAAAATGAAGTTGAAAATACAAGTGAAATGAAAGTAAATTGCAAGTGAAAATGGTTTCTTTAAATCATTCTGGCAAACTTTGTAGCCACAATAGAAGATTATTTACCCAAGTATGTAAACAACAGAAGAATTCATAAAATAGACATCTTAAATGTGATTATTGGTTTTAAAATAATTCTATTGTTATTATTGAAGAAATACTTGAATTAAGAATTATGGAACTAGTTGATCATTTTACAGAACGTACAATTTGTGATGGTTCTTGGTAGCTACCCATCTTAGCAAACACTATCTTAATTTATTGAAATTCAATTATGTAAATACTTATATGCAATGTGCCAATTGTAAAAGTATGCATCCTTTTGGGTAAATATTATTAATTCAGAACAAGTCAGATTCTTGACTTTATGAATATACCTTGTTCTGCTCTATTTGGAACAAACGAGATCCACACTGGACTTCATGAAGATATTGCAATACAAGGGAAGAGAACGTCAGATTGTATAAAAAGGAAGATCCAACTTTATGCTGTCTACAGGGAACCATATTTTAAATGGTATAAGATAAGGATAGTATAAAAGTAAAAGGATTGAAAAAGATAAACCATGAAAATACTAATATAAAGAAACTGGACTGGCTGTATTAACATCACACAAAATAGACTTCAGAAAAAGGAATATAACCAGAGATAATGAAGATAGACAATAGAGAAAATCAATAAAACTGATATACCTGTGCCTAGTCTGGTCAAGAATAAAGGAGGAATGTCACAAATTATCAATGTAAGAAACAAAAGAGATGCTATCACTATAGATCCTACAGACATTAATACAATAAGAAGAAAATAATTTGAGTAAAATTTTGACAATAAATTTGACAACTTAGGTAAATTGGACAATTCCTTGAAAGACACAAATTACCAAAATACACTCAAGAAGAAGTTAAAAAAACCTTAGCAGCTTTTATATATATTTTTAAAATTGAATTTATACTTAAAAATCTTCCCACAAACAAATATCCTGCCAATATAGGTTCACTGGTCAATTTTGCCACATATTTAAGGAATGAAAAGTACAAATGCTATGTGAATTCTTCCAGATAAAAAATAGATAGAAGTAGTTCATAACTCATTTTTATGAGGCCAGGATAGAGGGATACCATGTTTATGGACTGGAAGCCTCAACATTGTGAAAATATGAATTCTTCCCAAATCACCCTATAGATATAATTTAATCCCAATAAAAATTATAGCCAGCTCAGCTGCTTTTTGGGCATAGAAACTGAGAAATTCATACCAAGAATGATATGGAAATGCAGAGGACCCAGAGTTTGTTTGTTTATTTTAGAGAGAGAGCATGTGTGCAAGTGGGACAGAGGGAGAGAGAGAGAGAGAATCTCAAACAGGCTCTATGCCCAGTGCAGAGCCTGATGCAGGGCTCAGTCTCACAACCCTGAGATCACGAGCCCAAATCAAGATTCGGCACTTAACCAATTGAGCCACTCAGGCACCACAAGGACCCAGAATATTTAAAACAATTTTAACAAGGGGAACAAAGTTGGAGGGCTTCCAACTTACTAAAGCTACAGTAATCAAGACAGTGTGGATTAGTCTAAGGAGACACATACAGGTCAATGGAATAGAATAGTGAGTTAAGAAATACACTCACACATATGGTCAGTTGGTTTTTCTATGAAAGTGCTATAGTAATTCCATGGGGGAAAGCATAGCCATATTGCTGGAACAACTGTTTATCTTCATTAAAAAAATGAACCTTTACTCATCTGATTCTATTCACATAAGTTAACTCAAAATGAATCACAGAGGTACTATAAAAATTAAAACTGTAGATCTTAGAGTGAGCAGGCATTCACAATATTGGGGTAGACAGATTTCTTAGAAAGGACACAATCCAAATAAACTATCAAAGGGAACAATGGGAAACTGGACTTTATAATAATGAAAAACTTGTGTCACTGGAATGACATCTTTAAGAAAATGAACAAGTAAGTCACAGACTAGGAGAAAATATTGGCAATATATCTGATAAAGGACGTGTACACAGAATGTGTAAAGGAGTCTTATATTCTTAATAAGAAAAAGGAAAAATCAGTAAAATCGGTAAAAATAGGCAAAAGATTTGAACAGAGGTTTCATAAAGTAATGTATATAAATGGTCATTAGGCCCATGAAGAGGGAGTCAGCATTGTTCGTCATCAGGGAGATGGGAATTAAACACAATCTGCTGTCCCCACACAAACTAGAATACAAAGACGAGAAGACTAACCACAGTAAATGTGAGTGCACAGGCGGGATCACAGGAACTTTCATACTTTGCTGGTGGGAATGCAAAAAGGTACAACCATTTGGAAAACGGTTTGGCAGTTTCTTCCAAAGTTAAATGTATGCTTATTATATGACTCATCATTTCCATTTCAGGAATTTATCCAATAGTAGTAAAAACAGATGTCAACAGAAAGACTTGTACACAAACTTTCCTGACAGCTCCTTTCATAATAACCCCAAACTACAGCAACCGCAATGTGGTCAAATGGAGACATTTTGACGTATCTGCACAACGTGGTACTGCCCAGCACCAACATGGATGACTCTCAGAAGCCAGACACAGAACAGTGTATAATTCCACGTAATCAGTAACAACAGGAAGCAGAGAAAAGTTCTTCCTGCGGGTGGGGGTGAGGGAGATTTTGCAGCAAAGAGATGTGAGAGTGGTTTTTGGGTGATACAAATATTTGATTTTCATTGGGCACATTGAGGTATGTGTTTTTCAAAATGCATCAAATTAGGCCCTCCAGTTTGGTGCATTTTACTGCATGAAAACTGTTACCTTGATAAAGTTTATTTAGGTAAATGCACCTATACAAGTGGGGAACATCTTTGGCACAACTTTGAGAGACAAAAGGTTATTCTGACTTTATATATAAAACCATATAAATAAATAAGAAAAACATTAGGACTCAAGAGATAAATGGTAAAAGGTCATGTAGGAGAAAGGAATTCACAGAAGATGGAAAACAAATGAGTAAAAAGGTTATAAAAATATTTAAGTTGTTTAGTAATCAAATAAATGCAAATTAAAATGATTAAAAATATTTTTGCCTTTCAAATAGCAAAAGATTGAAAAATATTATAGTAGTGCTAGAAAGAGTTTGGTGTTGGTTCACTGCTGGCAGGAGTGTGAATCAGTGTTAAAGTTTAAGTGTTTAAGTGTTAAAGGTTCATATATACTATGAACCTTAAGATTTCCACACTTTGCTACATTAATTCAAATTTCAGGACTCTGTGCAAAGGAAACTCTCAAACATGCTATAGGTAAAGCTTTAAGTAAAATAAGTTGCCTTTAGACATACAGATGGCCAACAGACACATGAAAAAATGCTCAGTATCACACGGCATCAGGAAATACAAATCAAAACCATAATGAGATACCACCTCACACCAGTCAGAATGGCTAAAATTAGCAAGTCAGGAAACAACAGATGTTGGCAAGGATGTAGAGAAAGGGGAACCCTCTTACACTGTTGGTGGGAATGCAAGCTGGTACAGCCATTCTGGAAAGCAGTATGGTTCCTCAGGAAGTTAAAAATAGAGCTACCCTATGACCCAGCAATTGCCAACTAGGTATTTACCCAAAGGATACAAACATAGCGATCTGAAGGGGCACCTGCGCCCCAATGTTTATAGCAACAATGTCCACAATAGTCAAACTATGGAAAAAGCCCAGATGTCCATTGACAGAGGAATGGATAAAGAAGATGTGGTACACACACACACACACATACACACACACACACACAGGAATATTACTCAGCCATCAAAAAATGAAATCTCACCATTTGCAACAACATGGATAGATCTAGAGGGTAATATGCTAAGTGAAATAAGTCAGAGAAAGACAATTACCATATGATCACTCATATATGGAATTTAAGAAACAAAACAGAGGATCATAGGGGAAGGGAGAGAAAAATAAAATAAGATGAAATCAGAGAGGGAGACAAACCATAAGAGACTTAACTATAGTGAACAAACTGAGGGTTGATGGAAGGTGGGGGGTGGGGAAATGGAGTAACTGGGTGATGGCCAGTAAGGAGGGCAATTGAAATAATGAGCACTGGGCTTTGTATGCAAGGGATGAATCACTAAATTCTCCCTCTGAAACTAACAATATGCTGTATGTTAATTAATTGCATTTAAATTAAAAATAATTAAATAAAAATAAGTTGACTTCAGCCTTATTTGTATTTTATCAAAGACCTAAAAGTAGCCTAAATGTTGAATAACACAGGAATGGTGAATTAGTGATTTTCAACTTTTGAGAAAATCTAATGGAAGTCTTTTTTTTTAAAGATTTTATTTATTTATTTGACAGAGATAGAGACAGCCAGCGAGAGAGGGAACACAAGCAGGGGGAGTGGGAGAGGAAGAAACAGGCTCATAGTGGAGGAGCCCGATGTGGGGCTCGATCCCATAACGCCGGATCACGCCCTGAGCTGAAGGCAGGTGCTTTAACCGCTGTGCCACCCAGGCGCCCCTAATGGAAGTCTTTTTAATCAAACAAAATCTCACTTAGAACTTCAGTAATAAAGACCCATAATAGCAGATCTGTTCTGGGGATGGCAAGACCTGCCTCTTTCTGGCTCTGCAGTGGATATCATTGGAGGGGCAACCTAGGAAAAACATAAGACTTTGAGAGCACAGTTTGAAAACCACTCCATTCAACAAGCTACTATAATTTATACAATGGCCTATCATCATATTTGCAAAGAATATTTGGAAGTATGAGAAAATGATAAAAATTTAAATAAAAGACAGATCAAATATAATTTTATGATGTCAGTTATGTGAAATACACCTGGAAAAAAGATGGAAAAGAAATAATAAATAGATAAGAATAGGAATGTTTTCATATAAAATAAAACCACTATGATATCTGGGTAGTGAGATTATGTCTCATTTTAGTTTCATCTTAAGCTTTTTGAATTTCTCAAGCTTTTAATAAAAAGGGTGTTTCATGATGAGAAAAACGTGTGTGTGTTTATGTCTGTGAGTTTAAAATTTGTCTTGCCAAACAGACCTCATTTTGCTCTTTTCATATGTTGCGGGGTTGGTGGAAATTCTCTTGTCCTATAGATCTTATTTCAGCTCAGTGACGGACAAAATTTCTCATGGTATTTACTATGAAAAACACTGGCTGGGTGAGGTATAGCTCAGTAGAGTTGCCGCTGGCAGAGGGGTTCACTCAGTTATAAACATCCTTACAGGCATGAGAACTCATGACTCCCCCAGCCTCTGCCAAGCCCTGGGGACGTAAAACCAACAGCTCAGGAAAGAACATTCATGAATGCAAATCACCCTAATTCCACTGCAGGTGTGCCAGGGACACTGAGAAGTGACTGGCCTCAGGGTGATGTCACAGAACAGGGGATTTTACGTCCCTTTTATGATGGGGAAGCACTATCCGAAGGGCTTTGCTTCATTGTGTTGGTCACAAGTCAAGATTGCAAGCCACAAAGGCTGTTATGCAGGAAAAGGATTTAATTTAAAAAGATAACATATGGTTGTCAGCCCAGAGAATGAGACTTGAGACTGAGTTTCTAGCAAGAATAGCTAAAACCCTACTGCGGAACCGGGTCCAGCGAGAAGGAGAGCGATCACCATGGCTGACCCTGCCGCATCAACATTCCACCTTGCCACCACTCAGCCCCAGCAACTCCTTGTCTCTGCAAACAACGTCATGAAGAAAATGATGGCTGTGCAAGACCTCCTTCTTCAAGGTACCTTTGGAACTGCAGTCCTGGGTGGGTGAGTACATGTATTTGGTGGAGCCCAGATCGCATGCTGGAGCCCTCGCTGTAAGGAGGGTGCAGAGTTCTGGGTTTTACTTTGAGTAGACGGGACTCATAAGACTGGGCACCCTCATATGTAGCTGGGTGTTCAAAATATGCTGGACAACCGGAAAGCCTGACAATTATCTACCACACCTATGTTAGATCACTGAACCCTTACGACAGCCCTATGAGGTATTGTATTTTCTCCATTTTTTTAAGATGATGAAAACTAAAGATTTAAGAGGTCAGAAAATGTGCCCAAGTCTCTTAAGCTAGGAAGTGGTAAGGCAAGGAACTGAAATCTGGCCCCTAAACTCATGTACTTTCCACTACATGCTGTGACTGACAGAGGAGGGGACAGCTGGCAAAATCCTGAAAGAATGGTTTTCAGGATTGTTCTGTGGCTGGAACGAGCGTTCACCTTGAACAGGAGGAGATGAGCCTGGAAAGAGAGAGAGGGTCTGAACCATGAAAAGAGGAGAAGCTGGTACAAATGACTGGGCTCAGCAGATGTAGGGCCCAACTGGGTTTTATTTCAGAAAAGAATCCTTTGTAATGATTCTTAATCAATGCCTCTCCCTTCCCCTGATTTTTTTATCCACCAAGGTCTCAACTCCTTCTCAGTTGTCCTGGCCATAAAGTGTTTGAAAATTTATTTTAAAGATTCTATATCTATCTATCTATCTATCTATCTATCATCTATCTATCTATCTATCTGAGGGGGGAAAGGGCAGAAGAAGAGGGAGAGAGAGAATCCAGAGCAGACTCTGGACTGAGCACAGAGACCCACTCAAGACTCAATCCCACAACCCTGAGATCTGAGATCACGACAACCCGAGCTGAAATCAAGAGCCAGATGCATAAGTGACTGAGCCACCCAGGCACCCCTTGAAATTTTATTTTAAAAGTCATTAGTTCTTTTTTTTATAACAATTTTTTATTATATTATGTTAGTCACCATACAGTACATCCCTAGTTTTTGATGTAAAGTTCCATGATTCATTACTTGCGTATAACACCCAGTGCACCATGCAATACGTGCCCCCCTTAATACCATCACCGTCCCCTCCCATAGTTCTTAACCTGTCGAAAGCTATGGGATTTTCTTCCCACACAACATTCTGCACGTGTATCTTCAAGGTGTCCTCAGACCCTCGTCTGGAACCCATCTACAGACTGGTCATGGGTTCAGAGATGGGAATTTCATTGAGAAAATGACCTAATGAGAGCACCTTATGAAGAAATAATTGACAATAGCTCGTGGCACAAGTTTAGGAGAGGATTAAAATGGAAGAAGAGAAGATCATCAGAATGCTGCTGTAAGCCTCCAAGAAGAAATGATGAAGACTTAGTTATGTAAAAATCGTTATTCTGTGACATCTTAGAGGACGTCTCTGCAGGCAGCCTACTTAAGCTCAGCTGTGCGATCGCAGGGCAAGTGGGGCTCACCTGACCTGAAGCAGTTCACGTTGGGACCTCGGCAGCTCGTTAATGTAGGCTAGTCTACACTGACAAGCCGACTGATGCCTCGACTCCCGAAGGCCCCTTAGGCTGATTGAATCGATGTACAGTGTTTCCTCAGGAAACTGCAGGCCCACTGTGCTCTTCCCTGGTTGAGCCGTAAGCAGAATAATTCAACAAGCTGACACCTCAGGTGTCATGTTTAAAAACCACGTAGCTAAAGTAAAAAAGGCATTTAGGGGAAGGGTGATAGGACAGGAAAATGCTGGAGGATCATTTCATGTACGTAGGAGGAAGGAGCAGAGCACGGTGGTGCTTGAGGTGCGTCCACAGAAGGCAGCATCAAGGTTTTCAAATCTTTGGAAGGCCAGCATGTGAAAGAACAGTTACGTTAGCTCTCTCATACTTCAGACATGGAAAAGAGGGTCACTGGGAAGAAGTCAGATTTGGGCTCAGCTTAAAGAAGTGTGTCATAGTTTGAGCTGTCTAAAGAGGGATGGCCTGCCTCACCCTGAGGGACATTCAGACAGGAGCTGGGCAGCCATCTGCCAGAAGCTCTCTAGAAGGGAATTCCACTTGGAAGCCCAGGGGCCGGGCCTGGGGGCAGGTGGGGGATGAGGAAGATGGAGGAGGGATGACCCTGTGGGGCTCTAAGTTATCTCACCTTCTGAGAGCATGTGTTACCCCATAATTAGATAGCAGCCTGTCTAACTATTTAAATAACTGAAATAAAATGATTGAGAAACAAAGTCACGGCCAAAGGACTCTTAAGGCCACAGCAACTCATGATAGATTGGAGAGAAGGGCGAGGAGGCAGTCGCCCCCCAGGAGACGTGGTGGAGGCTCCATCTTCTCTCCTTTGCCATCTGAGTTTTCTTTCTCTGAGGCTACTGGGCCACAGCGAGTTTGCACAGAAGAAATGTGCAGTTTTTTGTTTTGTTTTGTTTTGTTTTGTTTTTAGGGGGCGAGGGGCAGAGGGAGAGACAGAATTCTAATCTTAAGGGGCAGACTCCACTCTCAGCGCAGGGCTGGATGCGGGGCTCGATCCCACGACCCTGAGATCATGACCTGAGCTGAAATCAAGTCAGACGCTTAGCCGACTGAGCCACCCAGGTGCCCCTGAAATATGTGTTTTTAATGGCTGAAAAGCAGAAAGCCACGAAAGCACACAGTGTTTGATAAGAAACTGGAAGAGAAAGAAAGGGGGAAGAAGGGATAGAAATTCTTTTCCAGGAAGAGCGAGTAGTTGCGAAGACAACAATCATCACAAAGTCGCTAATATTATTTTCCTAATTATTGAACATGTGTTATGTGTCAGACGCTGTGCCACGAGTTTCGCAAACGTGTTCCAGGTAACCCTCACAGAACCCCTAGGAGCCGGCATCGATGTCATCCCTCATTTCACAGGGAAGACACTGGAGCCTTTGGAGAGGTTCAGCAGCTAGCTAGTCAGTAGTGCTGCGGCCGCTTGACAGGCCCCTTAAATAACTCAGCCAAAGATCTTTAGTCCCCCAGGTGCATCCACAAGAGCTTAAACCCAAAGCTGGTGTAATTGAGAGCTACTTTATTATTTTAATATTAATTAGATTCTGAAGCTCGAATAGCGTTCTCTCTCTCTTTCTCTGTGTTACTCTCTCCTGCACTCTGTCCCTCTCGGGTAAGGCAGTGTTGTAGCTGCGTAGCCAGATGGATGCAGCCTGGATTGACAGGGGTTCTCTCTGCTTATAAAGAACAGTTTTATGTTCATCTACCCATCTGCTTGGTATCCATGCAACCATGTAAGAGACCAGCTTTTGCATATTTATATTTTTCTTCTTCCTGCCATGCGGAGATGGGGAATTACATGGTCACTTAGAAGTCTGACTGTCCATTTAGAAACATCTCATAATACCCGGTAGAATAAAATTACAGGCGAAGAACGCGTTTTTCTTTTTTTCAGAGATTATGTTTGTGCTGTAGTTAATCATATGGGTACAATTCATACTGACTATGACTCCTCCTTATTGCAGCTTACCTCAGCTTGCAAATCAGTCCTCCAAATAATATGGCTCAGCAAAATCCTAGTTGGTTCACAAATTCACTGTTCATGCCCACCCCTTCATTTGTCTGTTCTTAGTGACCCTGTTGCCTTCGATTTAGTCTTGCATTGATAAGCCATGAAAATAGGAAACATCTGTTCATAGCGAGTACTCTTGGAGTTTTAATAGACAAAGACTACTCTGAAAATTAAGATATAATACACATTGATATAATAGCACAGAGACTGTAAAACATGTTTCTTTTCAGTACCCTATTGTTGACACATTTTACTAAGAATGTCATTTCCACAGCCATCTGAGTTTGGGGACAACATTAAAGAATGTGGGTGTCTCTCCACAAATCTTTGATCTCTTAGCCCCATTGATAGATGTGTAAAATCCTTTTGACCACACAGGCAGCACTGTCAAGGGTGCTCACTGCTAACCTTCACGCATGCCCATCATGGTGCATGTGGCCCTATAGTGAATTATTTACCCTAGATTTACCTGGACCCAAATAAGAGCCATGGGAGGCTGGAGACTAGTGTGATATCCTTCTAGGCAGCAACCTGATCATAGACATCAGATCCTGCCACACTTCTTGCTTTGTATTCTTCCTTTGGCTCCTATTTTCAAGTGGAAGAAATTATTAGCTTCTATAACCTGACACGAGATCTAATTAATTTACAGTTTCAAGAAATATTAGTACTAGAAGAGACATTACCTTATCCTATTACAGTGAAGTTTTTCAAACCACAGGTTGTGGCCCATTCGTGGGTAGTAAAATCAATCTAATGAATCGAGACTGATTAAATATGGTCACCCATTCTCTGATCCTGCTATCAGTAAGTAAAGGGGTCTGTGTCTCCTCCTTTTGAATCAGGGTCATCTTAGTAACTTGTTTAATCAATAGAAGACATCACAAGTATCATTCTGGGACTTCAGAGACTAGGTCATAAATGATCTAGCAGCTTCCACTCAGGGTTCCTGGAATGCACATTCTTAGGACACTCTTTCTGGTAACCCGGATGCCACGCTGTGTGAGAAGACAGCCCACGTGGAGAAGGCAAGTGAAGCTGCTTAGTTGACAACCAGAACTCAGTTTCTAGCTGACAGCTGGTGTCAACCGCCAGCCATAGGAGCGAGTCCTTTTAGATATCCAACACAGCTGAGCCGTCAGAAGTCTGGAGGCCCAGCGTACACCTGACTGCAACTGCATAAAAAATGCAAGGGAGAGACACCCAGGGGAGCCCACGCAGCCCATAGAACCCCTTGAATTAATAATAATAGCATGTTGTTTATAAGCCCAAAGTTTTGGTGTGTTTTGTTATGCAGCAAAAGGTAAACAAGAGCACAGGTCAAGATAGTTTTTAATGAGACAGAATAAAATAGAATAGAAAATAATGGAAAGATATAAAGGATAAGTGTTGCTTTATAAAATTTTTTTTGATGTATCTGTGTGTCAGAGAAAAGAAGAGATATAGATAGATAGAAATAGAAGGACTGTGTTATGATGTAAAATGTTTTTCTATGTTTTAGGAAACAGGTTTATAGGATATTGCCCATGTGTTAGAATTTACTCATTTAGGGTGCACAATTCAATATCTGGCTGGTATATTTACCAAGCTGTGCAACCATCACCATAATCAATTTTAGAACATTTCCGTGCCCTTCAAAACCATCCTTAACCTTAGCAGTGACTTCTCATTCTTGTCCCTGCCCAGTTGCAGGCAACTACTGATCTACTTTCTGTCTCCATAGGTTCACCATACCATTCTGAACATTTCATATAAATGGGAGCATGCAATACAGATCCTCCTTGACCTATGAAGGGGTTATGTCACAATAAGCCCATTGTAAGTTCAAAATGTAGTAAGTCAAAAGTGCATTTAATACACCTAACTTACCAACCATCATAACTTAGCCTAGCTACCTTAAATGTGCTCAGAACACTTACATTAGCTGACAGTTGGGCAAAATCATTTAACACAAAGCCTGTTTTACAATAAAGTGTTAAATATCTCATGTAGTTTACTGACAGTTTACTGACAGTACTGACAGCAAGAAAGAGAATGGTCAAATGGGCACAGAATGGTCCTATCAGGGGTGCCTGGGTGGCTCAGTCATTAAGTGTCTGCCTTCGGCTCAGGGTGTGATCCCAGGGTCCTAGGATCGAGCCCTGCATCGGTCTCCCTGCTATGCTGGGAGCCTGCTTCTTCCTCTCCCACTCCCCCTGCTGTGTTCCCTCTCTCACTGGCTGTCTCTCTCTCTGTCAAATAAATAAATAAAATCTTAAAAAAAAAAAAAAGAATGGTCCTATCAGTTGTTTGCACTCATGATGGCGTGGCTGACTTGAGGCTGTGGCAAGCAACATGGGAGTGTATTGTACCACATATTGCTAGCCTGCGAAGGAATCAAAATTCAAAGTACAGTTTCTACTGAATGTGCATCACTTCTGTACCATCATAAAATTGAAAAATCGTAAGTCGAACCTTCATATCGGGGACCATCTGTATGTGGTCTTTTGTGACTGGCTTCTTTAAATTAGGATGTGTTTAAGGTTCATTCATGCTATAGTATGTATCAATATTTCATTTCCTTTTATTGCCAAATAATATTCCATTGATGAATAGATATCACATTGATTTATCTATCCAGCTGGTGATGTGACATTTGGGTTGTTTCCACCTTTCAGCTATTATAAAGAATGTTGCTATGAACGCCCAGGTACAAGTTTTTCTGTGGACATATGTTTTCACTTACCTTGGGCACAGTACCTCTACGTTTAACATTTTGAGAACTGTCAGAGTATTTTCCAAAGAGGCTGTACGATTTTACATTCTCAATACTATATTAGGGTTCTAATTTTGCCCTATTTTTGCCAGCATATTTTATTGGCTTGTCTTTTCGGTTATAGGCATTCTAATTCATATGATGCAGTATCTCATTACAGTTTTGATCTGCTTTTCCATAATGGAGAATGGTTTTGAGTATCTTTTCATGTGATTATTGATCATTTCTATTTCCTTTTTAGAAAAATGTGTATTCAGATTCTTCGCACATTCAAAAAATTAGGCTATTTGATTTTCGTTATATTTGTTTTCTCTTCATTCTGGAAATAAGTACCTTACCAGATAAATGATTTGCAAATATTTTTTCCTCATTCTGTGGGTTGTCATTTTACTTTTTTGAAGGGTTTTTTGTTTGGTTTGGTTTTGGTTTTTTGCAGCACAAAAATTTTCATTTTATTTAAAAGTCTAGTAATTTATTTATTTTGTTGCTGTGCTGTTGGTGCTGAATTTAAGAAGGCTTTGCCCAACTCAAGGTAATGACTATTTACTACTATGTTTTATGATTTAAGTTCTTTTGCTTACATCCATGATCAATTTTGAGTTAATTTTAGCGTATGGTGTGAGGAAGGAGACTGACTTTATTTTTTCACATATAGGATACCTTGCTATCTCAAGATTTGTTGAACAGATGCTTCTTTCCCCTATTGAATTGTCTTGGCACTTTGTGGAAAATCAATTGATCTGGTCCATTCTACTAGATTAGAAGTCAGAAAAAGTCTTGTATACACTAATGCATTTTTATTTCTTTAATGGGAATCTTATGATTATCTGGTCCATTCCTCAATGAAGCCTTCCTATGTGTTTAGATGTCTTTGCCATGTGCTCCTGTAGCACTATACTCTTACTTTAATGCTTATTGAATTGCAATTTTTTGTTTATTGTCTGCTTTCTTAAATAGTTGTAAAGCTCCAAGGGGAGGCATTTTGTCTACTTTGCTTGCCTGGTCCAGTGCTTGACATAGCATGACTGCTCAGTAAATATTTGCAATATTGTTGAATTAAAGGTGAGTGAGACCCAAGAAATATGAAAATGTGAATTGAACTTTTCAGGCTCATATACCAAGTTAGAGTTAGAATCAAAACTATAATCTAGTCAAGAGAGATCTACTCCACTCTATCATGTTATTGGCCCTAATCCTGTGCAATGTAGGCATCAATATACAAGAAGTTTTAGACTAAAGGTCTTGTTGGAATGCCAATTAAAAAATATGCTGACTTCTTTGGGAATGAGCCACCTCCAGAACAGAAGTTTATAAACAATGATATGCCCACAATTTGAAAACCTAGATGAAATGGACAAATTCCTTGAAAGACATTGTCTACAAAAACATACAAGAAGAAATAGACTAATCTGAATAGGCCTATACTATTGACTGAATGTTTGTGCCCTCTCCCCATCCCAAATTTATTCATTGAAATCCTAACCCCCAATGTAATTGTATTAGGAGGTGGACCTTTGGGAGGATTATGTCTTGAGGGAAGAGCCCTCATGAATAGAATTAGTGCTCTTATAAAGAGACCCCAGAGAGCTCCCTTACCCCTTCTGCCTTGTAAAGTTACAGTGAAAAGATGGCTGTCAATGAGCCAGGAAATTGGTCCTTGCCAGATACTGATTCTTCTGGCACCTGGATCTTGGACTTACCAGCCTCCCAAACTGTAATAAATAAATTTCTGTTGTTTATAAGCCACCCAGTTTATCGTATTTTTGTTATAACAGCTGAATTGACTAAGATAGCATACATATATATGTATATATATATATATATATATATATATGATGACATATATATATATATATATATGAAATTAAATCAATAATAACTTTACCAAACAGAAAACACCATACCCAGATGTGTTCACTAATAAATTCTAACAAATGTTTAAGGAAAAAATCATATCAATTCTCTAAAATTTCTTCCAGGAAATAGAAAGAAGAAACCCTTCCTAACTCATTCTGTGAGGCTGTCATTACCTTAATACCCAAACCAGAAAAAAATACTACAAGTAAACTACAGAGCAATATCTCTCGTAAACATAGATGTAAAAGTTCTCAATAAAATATAGCAAATCAAATCCTACAGCATATAAAAAGTATTGTACACCACAACCAAGTGGTATTTATTCCAGCTATGCTAGGAATCAAACACATTAAAGAATCAATGAATGTAATTCATAACACCATCAGGCTAAAGAAGAAAAATCACATGATTATATTGATAGATGCAGAAAAACCATTTGACAAAATCTGACATCAGTTCATGATTAAAAACTCTCAGAAAACTAAGAATAGAGAGGAAGTTCCTCAACTTGATTAAAAACATCTACAAAAAACCTACAGCTAACAATACTTAATGATGAGAGATTAGAAGCTTTTGTGTTAAGATAAAAAATGAGGCAAGTATGTCCTCTCTCATCTCTCTTGTTCAACACTGTATTGGAAATCCTAGGTAATGCAACAAACAAACAAACAAACAACAAGAATTCTGACTGGGAGGGAAGAAATAAAACTATCTTTTCACAGAGAACATGATTGCCCATGTAGAAAATCTGAAAAACCAACAACACAAAAACTTCCTAGAATTAGTAAATGATTTATAATAAAGTTACAGGATACAAAATTAAAATATCAAAGTTAATCACTGTCTTAAATACCAGCAATCAACAAGTAGAATTTGAAATTTACAAGCACATTATTATTTCCATTAGCAGCCAAACAAATGAAACATTTAGTGATAAACCTAACAAAATATCTAAAGATCCATATAAAGAAAACCATGAAACTCTGATAAAAGAACTCAAAGGAGTAAATAACTAGAGAGTTATTTCATGTTCATGGATAGAAAGATTCAATATTGGTAAGATGTCAGATCTCCCAACTTAATCTACAGATTCAATGCATACTTAATCAAACCCCCAGAAAGTTATTTTATAGATATCAACAAACTGATTCTAAAGTTTGTGAGGAGAGGCAAAAGACCCAGAATGGCCAACACAATATTGAAGGGGAAGAACAAAGTTGAAGACCAACACCACTCAACTTCAAGATTTACTCTAAAGCTATGGTAATCAATACAGTGTGGTGTTGGTGAAAGAATAGACAAATAGATCAATGATACAGAATGGAGCCCAGAAAGAAATCCACATAAATATCTTTGACAAAGAAGCAAGGGCAATACAATGGGGCAAAGGTAGTCTTTTCAACAAATGGTACTGGAAAAACTGGACATTCACATATAAAAAAAAAATGAATCTACACACAAACTGTACACCTCTCATTAAAAGTAGCTCAAAATGGAACATAGACCTTAATGTAAAATACAAAACTATAAAATTCCTAGAAGATAACACAGTAGAAAATCTAGGTGACTTTAGATATGGTGATAACTTTTTAGATACAACACTAAAGGCACCATCCATGAAAGAAATAAGCAATAAGCTAAACTAAAATTGTCATAAAGATACTCCCTGGACTTGAGAAAAGAATGAAGGACCTCAGTGAGACCCTCAACAAAGATATAGAAAACATAAAAAAAATCAGAGATGAGGAACTTAATCAGTGAACTTAAAAATACACTAAAGGGAATAAATAGTAGACTAAAGGGAGCAGAAAAATAGATCAGTGACCTGGAGGATAGAATAATGGAAAGCAATCAAGCTGAACAGGAGAGAGAAAAAAGAATAATAAAAAATGAAAATAGATTAAGGCAACTCAGTGACACCATTTACATTATAGGGATCCCAGAAGGAAGAGAGAGAAAGCAGGACAGAAAATTTATTTGAAGATTAATAGCTGAAAACTTCCCTAATCTGGGAGAAGTAACAGAATTCAGATCCAGGAGGCACAGAGATCCCCCAACAAAATCAACCCAAGGTGGTCCACACCAAGACACATAGTAATCAAAATGGCAGAAAGTAGTGATAAAGAGAGAATTTTAAAAGCAGAAAGAGAAAAGGAAACAGTTACAAACAAGGGAGACCACATAAGGCTACCAGCTGATTTTTTCAGCAGAAACTTTGCAGGCCAGTAGGGAGTGGTATGGTTTATTCAAAGGCTGAAACCTGCAACCAAGGGTACTCTATCCAGCAAGGCTATTACTCAGAACAGAAGGAGAGATAAAGAGTTTCCTAGACAAACAAAAGTTAAATTCATCACCACTAAACCAACCTTACAAGAAATGGCAAAGGGGACACTGAGTGGAAAGGAAAGACCATAAACAGGAGCAAGAAAAGTAGGAAGTACAAAAGTAGTAAAATTAAGAAGTCAAGGGATTCACAAAATAAAAGGATGTAAAGGATGACACCATATACCTAAAACAAGGAGAGGAGTAAAGAATGGGTTCAAACGTTAGGCCACAAAACAAATCTCAACAAATTCATAAGACTAAAGTCATACCATGAATCTTCTCCAACCACAACACTATGAAACCAGAAACCAACCACAACAATAAATTTGGAAAAGAACACAAATACATGGAGGTTAAATAACATGCTTCTGAACAATGATTTGGTTAATCAAGAAATCAAAAAGGAAATAAAAAAATACATGGAGACAAATGAAAATAAAAACACTACAGTCCAATCTTGGAGATTTGGCAAAAGCGGTTCTAAGAAGGAAGTTTATAGCAATATCTTACCTCAAGAAGCAAAAACGAACAAACAAACAAAAACAAACCTCAAGTAAACTACTTAACCTTACATCTAAAAGGGCTAGAAAAGGATGAACAAATAAAACCCAAACTGGAAGAAGAAGGGAAGGAAATAAATATTAGAGTGGAAATAAATGAAATAGAATAAAAAGAAACAATAGAACAGATCAATGAAACCAGGAGCTGTTTCTTTGAAAAGATCAATAATTTGATAACTCTTTAGCCAGACTCATCAAAAAAAAAAAAAAAGAGAGAGAGAGAGAGAGAGAGAGAGGACTCAAATAAACAAAATCAGAAACGAAAGAGGAGAAATAAACAACACCACAGAAATACAAACAATTATAAGAGAATATTATGAAAAATTATATGTCAACCATTGGAAAACCTAGAAGAAATGGATAAATTCCTAGGAACATATAACCTTCCAAAACTGAATCAGGAAGAAATAGAAAATTTGAACAGACCAATTACCAGCAATGAAATTGAATCAGTAATCAAAAAACTCCCAAGAAACAATAGTCCAGGACCAGACAGCTTCACAGATGAATGCTACCAAACATTTAAAGAAAAGTTAATACCTATTCTTCTCAAACTATTCCAAAAAATAGAAGAGAATGGAAAGCTTCCAAATTCATTCTATAAGGCCAGCATCTCTGATATCAAAACCAGAGAAAGACACCACAAAAAAAAAAAAAAAAAAAAAAAAAGAAAGAAAAAAGAAAAAAGAAAACTATAGGCTAATATCTCTGATAAACATAGATGCAAAAATCCTCAACAAAACATTAACAAACCAAATCCAACAACACACTAAAAAAGTCGTTCACCACAGTCAAGTGGGATTTATTCCAGGAATGCAAGGATGGTTCAATATTTACATATCAATCAATGTGATACATCACAACAACAAAAGAAAGGATGAAAACCATACAATCATTTCAGTAGATGCAGAACAAGCATTTGAAAAAGTACAACACCTATTCCTAAAAAAAATCCTCAATAAAGTAGGTTTAGAGGGAACATACCTCAATATAATAAACGCCATATACAAGAAACTCACAGCTAACATACTCAGTGGTGAAAAATTAAGAGCTTTTCTTCTGACATCAGGAACAAGACAAGGATGTCCACTCTCACCACTTTTATTCAACCTAGTACCAGAAGTCCGAGCCACAAAAATCACACAAGAAAAGGAAATAGAAGGCATCCGAATTGGTAAGGAAGAAGTAAAACTTTCACTATTTACAGAAGACATGATGCAAATATAGAAAACCCTAAAAACTCCATCAAAAAACTACTAGAACTGATAAATAAATTCAGTAACAAAATCAATATACAAAAATCCATTGCATTTCTATACACTAAAAATGAATGAACAGAAATAGAAATTAACAAAACTGTCCCATTTACAATTGCATGAAAAATAATAAAATACCAATGTGTAAATTTAACTAAGAAGGTAAAAGACCTGTATTCTGAAAACTGTAGAACACTGATGAAAGAAATTAAACATGATGCAAAGAAATGGAAAGATATTCTATGCTCGTGGATTCAGAGCATATTGTTAAAATGGCCATACTACACAAAGCAATCTACAGATTCAACACAATCCCTATCAAAATACCAACAGCATTTTTCATAGAACTAGAACAAATAATCCTAAAATTTGTATGGAACCACAAAAGACCCTGAATAGCCAAAGAAATCTTGAAAAAGCATAACAAAACTGTAGGTATCATAATCCCAGAATTCAAGATATACTACACAGCTGTATCAATCAAAACAGTATAGTATTGGCACAAAAATAAAAACTTAGGTCAAAAGAACAGAATAGAGAGCCCAAGAAATAAACACATGATTATTTGGTCAACTAATATATGACAAAGGAGGCAAGAATATGCAACGTGAAAAAGATAGTCTTTTCAACAAATGGTTTTAGGAAAACTGGTTGGCTACATGCAGAAGATTGATACTGGACCACTTTCTTACACTATACACAAAAAGACAATCTCAAAATGGATTAAGGACCTAAATATGAGAGCTGAAACCATGAAAATCCTAGGAGAACAGGCAGTACTGTCTCTGACACTGACCATAGCAGCATTTTTCTAGATATGTCTCTTCAGGCAAGGGAAACAAAAGCAAAAATAAACTATTGGGACTACATCAAAATAAAAAGCTGATGCACAGCAAAGGAAGCAATCAAAGAAACTAAAGACAACCTACTGAATGGGAGAAGATACTTGCAAATGACATATTTGATGAAGGATTAGTATCCAAATTACATAAAGAACTTACACAACACCAAAAGAAAACCCCACAAATAATTCAATTAAAAAATGGGCAGAAGATATGAACAGACATTTCTTCAAAGAAGACATACAGATGGCTAACAGATATATGACGAGGTGCTCAACATCACAATCATCAAGGAAATGCAAATGAAAACCACAATGAGATACCACCTCACATCTGTCAGAATGGCTAAAATCAAAAACACAAGAAACAACAAGTGTTGCTGAGGATGTGGAGAAAAAGGAACACTTGTGCACTGTTGGTGAGAATTCAGATTGGTGTAGGGAAGACAGTATGGAGGTTCCTCAACAAATAAAAAAAAAAATGATATGATCCAGCAATTCCACTACAGGGTATTTACCCAAAGAATGTGAAAATACTAATTCGAAAAGAAACATACATCCCTGTGTTTATTGGAGCATTATTTACAATAGTCAAATTATGGAAACAACCCAAGTGTCCACTGATAGATGAATGGATAAAGAAGATGTGGTGTACACACACACACACACACACACACACACACACACACACACACTGGAATATTACTCAGCCATAAAAAGAATGAAATCTTCTCATTTGCAGCAACATGGATAGATCTAGAAGGTGTAATGCTAAGTGAAATAAGTCAGAGAAAGAAAAATACCATATGACTTCACTCATATGTGGAATTTAAGAAACAAAACAAACAAAGAAAAAAGAGATGAAAAACAGACTCTTAACTTACAGAGAACAAACTGATGGCTACCGGAGGGAGGTAGGTGGGGGGATGGATAAAATAGGTGATAGGGATTAAAGAGCACACTTACCATGATGAGCACTGAGTGATGTATGGAAGTGTTGAATCACGATATTGTACACTGTAAACTAATACAGCACTATATGCAAATTATATTGCAGTTGAAATAAAAAACAGAAAAACGAGATGTCACTACATCTCTAGTAGAATGGTCAAATTCAAAACACTAATAACACAAAATGGCAGTGAGGATGTGGAGCAATAAGACTTCTCATTCATTGTTAGTGAACCTCTCATTCGTTGTTAGTGGGGATGCAAAATGATAGAGGCAATTTGGAAGACAGTTTTTCAGTTTCTTACAAAACTTAACATACTCTTGCCAAATGGTCCAGCAACTACATTCTTTGATATTTATCCAAAGGGTTTGAAAACTTATGTCCACACAAAAACCTACATACAGATGTTTGTAGCAGCTTTATTTGTAATTGCCAAAACTTGAAAGCAACCAAGATGTCCTTCAATAGGTGAATGGGTTAATGAACTGTGGTCCAACCAGACAATGGAATATTATTCAGAGCTAAAAGGAAATGAGCTATCAATTCATGAAAAGATATGGAGGAACCATAAATGCATATTACTACATGAAAGAAGCCAGTCTGAAAAGGTTATGTACGATGTAATTTCAACTATACGGCATTCTGGAAAAGACAAAACTATAGAGACAGTGAAAGTATCAGTAGTTGTCAGAGGTTAGGGAGAGGCAGGGATGAACAGGCAAAGCACAGGGGATGGTTTTGGCAGTGAAACTATCCTGTATATTACAATGGTGGATAAACGTCTTTACACATCTGTGAAAACCATAGAATGTATAACACGGAGAGTGAACCCTAGTATAACTATAGACTTTGGGTGATAATGATGTGTCGGTGTAGGTTTATTGATTGTAACAAACATGCCGCCCTGACGCAGGATGTTGATGTGAAGGAGGCTGTGTGTATGTGGGACTAGCTGCCATAGAGGACATTTCCGCCGCCTCCACTGGGTTTTGCTCTGAACCTAAAACTGCTCTAAAAATAAATTATATTTTAGGGGCGCCTGGGTGGCACAGAGGTTAAGCGTCTGCCTTTGGCTCAGGGCGTGATCCTGGTGTTATGGGATTGAGCCCCACGTCAGGCTCTTCTGCTATGAGCCTGCTTCTTCCTCTCCCACTCCCCCTGCTTGTGTTCCCTCTCTGGCTGGCTGTCTCTGTCTCTGTCGAATAAATAAATAAAATAAAATCTTAAAAAAAAATTATATTTTAAAACAACAACAGTCCAACACCCAATTAAAAAAAGAAATGAAGGTGCTCTTTTGCTTAGACTTTAGCGGGAAAGATGAGGTAAGGTTGTCAGTCAGTACACATAAACTGTAAACACACTGAGAATTCTTGCTGCTTAAACCCACTCATCACTGACTTTATCTGTTCATACGAGACTACTGACAAAATGTTAAGGGTTATCTGCATGATTAGTTTATATTTTCCTTGTTCAGGAAAAGGCAAGAGAAAAAATAACTCTGACTGAGTTGCAACATGAAAGCAATTTACCACCTCATCACCCTTAAACAAAAGGTTCAAATCAAAATGTGTTCAATCTTGACATATACCATATGCCTGAAAATGCTCACTGAATAGAAACCTAGATGTGAGAATAATTATGCATATGAATGGCAACCAATAAATATTTCAGTGAAATTTTTTATTCTGCACAGTTGGGTGTTGGATAATTCAGGTGCTTGGGAGGGAGGGCTCAACTCCTTTTGAGATGAGTACATCAGGGTCAAAAACAATGAAATGATTTAGCCAGAAACACAACAATGACTAAAACTCAAGCTATTTTGATTTCCAGTCTCAGTTACATTTTTTAAAGCCATCATTCCAGGCACATTATTGGTCTAGTGCCTAACTAGCGGTAGGCATGCAATAAACACTTCCTGGAGAAATGCTGGTTGAATTGGAAGAGTGTGAATTCATCAATGTATCTCTAGAACTGTCCAGGCGACAGATGCATAGATCAGGTGATAAATCAGAACATACTGGAGTCCGCTCACCATCATTTGGTGAAAATAGATTTTTTAAGGTTGTTTATCTCCTTTCCTAAGTCTATAGTAACCTCACTTTTAGGCCAGCAGACACTGAGGTCAGCCTGCCACCCAGCCCCTGTTCTCTCTCTCATTATGTCTCACCTGAATTACTTCAATATCATTCTAAATTAGCGCTCGTCTTTTAGTCTTATCCCATTTTATTCCATCCTGCATGTGCCTCTGAAGCTGTTTTTAGAAAACACAAATCTTGTCCTATCACTTCCTATGCCTAGAGTCTACTGCCCACAGGCTGAAGTCCAAGATCCTTAGCATGGGGTACAGGGAACCTTACAATTTAACCATGGCTTACTTTTTCAACCTCTTCTTCCTCTCCTCTCCATGTTTCCAAATGCTCTATAATTTCCAGTTGATCTATTGCTCAGGCCCAAAACCCAAGAGCATCACAACTCCTTGGTTTCTGTTATATTTCATGTATAACACAGCAGCAAATCCTGATGACTCTACCTTGACAATACATAGAAATCACCAGAGACTTTCTCACTGTTAAGCTAATAACACCTTGTGAATGTATACTCCACTGAGAAACCCCTCCAGTTCTACCTGTTCATGCTGTCTGCTGGAGAAGAAAGTTTGGATGTTTTCCCCCCCAGAACAAGATAAAACAAAACACAAAAACAAAATATAAGCAAAGTTACGCCATGTCTAGCCACATACATGGATACCACCCTGGTCCAATTCACCATAATTATCTCTTGTATAATTTACTGGAAAATTTGTAACTGGTTTCCCAGTTATCTATGCATCATGGAGTGGGATGGTGGTTCTCTTACAACCTATCCCCCACTCTAGTCCTCCAATGACTTCCAATTCACTTAGAACAAAATCCAGAGTCCTTACAATGGCCCTGGAGCTCCTACTACTCTCTCTCTAGTTCACTCTACTTCAGGCACATGCTGTACGTTTCCTCTTGCATCAGGACCTTTGCACATGCCATCTCCTCTTCCTGAGCATGCTTCCCCAGATAGTCACATGACTAACTCCTTTATTTCCTTCTTGTTTCACCTTGAATGTTGCCTTGTGAATCAGGCCTTACCTATACAGCTTAAACAAAATAATATCTCCTTACCCATGAACAGTGTTACCCTGCTTCACTTTTTTCCCTCCTGTATTCATTAATATCAGATGTGCTGATTTATATATTGCCGGGTTTCACATCAAGATATACACTTTCTGAGAGAGGGCAGTGCCTTTGTCTGCTCTGTGCATTTCTCTGTTTTTAATTCTAGAATAGTGCCTGGCACAGAGTAGGGGCTCAGCAAAATATCTCTTATATGAACTGAAGTGACTGAGAGTATGGGACAGTTTGGCTTCTTTCCCAATGTTAAAGAGTGGGTTAAGTTCAAGTTCTTGTGGGTCACTATCTGGTCAGTCCTTTGCTCTAAGTCATAGGATGTCTGCACTGGGATCCCAGGTGTTTGTATTTCTAATACCAATACTCTCTGTATGACATTTGTAGAAGGCTGTATTTTCTTTACAGTGATTTCATTTTTATGATTTTACTCGGCCTTCATAGCACAATATGGAAGGTATCATCGTTGTTATCTGCATTTCTTATTAAATTAGGAAACCTGATACTTTACCAAGAAGTGAAGTCCCAACATTTTAAAGATAATAATAATCCTACAAAGCTTATGGATTTGACCAAGACCTTAATTTAGTCTGGAAGAAAGGGAAGACTTAGGAAGATAATATGAAGACTTTGATACTTTAAGGACAGTCGATGGAAGGACAAACTTAACTGCAACAAATAGAGTGGAATAGATGTTTGTAACAACTCAATCCGTCCAAACCTGCAGCAGGCCACCTAAGGAGTGACATCACTAGCAATGGTTCAGCAGAGACTGGACCATTGGCCTCCAGGCAAACTTGTCGCAGAGGAGGTGCCAGAGAGGAAACTCCAGGTATTCTTTCAACCCACTCATCTATGAATCTAAAATATACATCCCATTTCTTGCTCCAAAGAACATTTTAAATCCTTCAGTGATAACAAAACAAAACAAACAAAAAAAACCCAAGAGCTATCCTAAATAAGGGTGAAATGAGTCATGGTCTTGTATGCAAGACCTCCCTTCCATGGCTCAGGCAGACTGTGAGAAGAAATTCTGGTATAAGCTACAAGAAAAGAGCTTTAGGGCTTAACAATGAGACCAAAGAAAGAACATCAGTTTGGGCAATACCAAGCCACAGCAGCAGAACAAATACCACAGATTTCCTTTCACGCTTCATGCAAAATCCCAGGTCTGTGCTTAACCTCTCACCAGCTGGCCAGGGTGAGGGGGCAGCATCCGAGCCAGGAGAATCTGTTGTTGACAACGTAGGAAACGGAGGCAGGAGGTCAGATGCTATTAGGAGATGGTGTTTCACATCCTGGGGATGGAGCTGTTGTTGGCAAGCGGTTTTGACAGAAATAGTTATTTATTTCCTGGCTGACCTGCAGCCAAGTGTGTGGGCCAGAAATTCTCAACAGATGAACAAGGGTCCCACCCTAAGGCTCTCTCCCACAGGCTTGCTCACTCAAACACTGTCTCTCGCCTGCAAGGTTTAAGATAAATAAAATACCAGAGTGTTGCTGACATCCAAGTCATTTGATTTAAGTGATACTTGAAACCAACATCTGGGGTAAGGGAGAGGGGTTGAAACAGGACACTTAACAAAAGGGCACAGGAAGAGATAAGCTTTTCATTTTGTTGAATTTCCATGGCAGGTTTAAATAAAAAACAACCCCATATGCAGTATTATGTTAATTATATAAAAGAAGACCACAAAAGCCACTGCCATGAATATATGAAGGGAAAATTGACCTTCTTCCAGGGTCTTCTATGAAGGAACTTCGGAGTCACTAAATTCCTATGGGTATTAGCTAAGGAACAATCCTGAACAAGAAACTTGAGAAACTTAAGTGTTGGTTTGAAGAACACCCTGTTGTCTCTTTATTGTTACATAACTCGAATTTTTCTTTTCTTCTCTTTTCCAAAGCTCTCTCGGCCTCCTGTCCGATTACGCTGCATTCTTGTTTAGGGGCTTCTGTGGGGTCCTACTTGCCTCTTGGACCAATCTCCGAGTCCTGTGTGGCATGGAAAGCCCATCACAGCCCAGACTGAGTCTGCGCCCACCGTCTGCTCCACAGCAAAGCCCACTGGCTCCTGAGCCTGCCAGCAGCTCTGCCTTGGCCCATTTTCGCTGCGCCTGGAATGCTCTCCTTCACCTCCAGCCAGCGAGCTCCTTCTCATTTTCAGCCCTGGGGGTGTTGGTGGTGGTGGGGCTGTGACTTTCTAAGGTCTTGCCCAAATCCCTGGATGGAATTACTTTTCTCTGTGCACCAAGGGATTTTTCATACTCACCATGTTAGGCTTTTATGGCCTTGATGCACATATTTATGGCTCACGTTGAATTATTAATTAAAACGAATACCATCTTGTTCCTCCTGACAGTCTCCTGATGATGATGCAGGTCAGGGCACTGGTTCTGGGTGGAGCCAGGCTGCCTGTCCCTTTCTACAAGCCAAGCCACCTCCTAGTGTGTAAACCAGGCCTGTTACCTCGACTTCACAGAAACCATCTGGCATAAGGTCGGGCCCTGTGTACTCAGCATATTTTAGCTATTATGGTTATCTTTATATGCCCAGAGCCTGGCAAGTTCCTGGTACTTAATAATCATAACAGTGAAGAAAAGCAGAATATGGCACCCCAAAATATGCCTCTTTGGCATTAGGATTGTTTTGAGAAACAGCAGACATGGGAAAACGCCTGAAAACAGAAAAGTTCCCTTTTGTAAGGGAAATCTACATTCATAAATCAAGTCTCCATTTGTAAGCGGGTCTCCCTCTCTTCACCAGGAAGAAACGGTGACTCTAAATCACAACAGAATCTTATCAGTGGAAAAGGCACCAACTTGACTCCAGATACCAAACCTCAGCCTTGGTTCCTGTGCTTTGGCTTGTAACTTCCCCATAACTGGCCTCGCCACACCCTTCTTTCTCCTGTGTTTGGCTGCAGACGGTAGTTAAGCTAGTGGTTTAGAGCATACAAACCGCACACACGTTAACAAACTGCATGTTTTTCTGTTGTTAATCTGGCTTTCATTACAGGGGTCTCAGCCAAGGACTCAGAAGGCTAGAGGTAAAATGATTTTTCTTCCTCTATGACAGCAAACCCTAAACATGTGTTATGTATTAGCCTTAAGTACCTTTCATGCAACGTCTCATTAGTTCACACATTCAAGGCCAAGACTTGGGTGAGGCTAGCAGGCACGTGGGGTACAAAATTTAAGAAAGTGCTCACTTGCAGGGTTGGCAAGTGCCCTCTGTTGACCTTGAATTTGTGCAGCCCTGAGAATGAGTGCCTCCTTCCACTATTGAACAGCTTTCTTGAGACAAAGTTCGCACACTATACAATTCACCCATTTCAAGTGCACAGTTCAGGGGCTCTTATTATATTCACATGGTTGTGAAACCATCAGCCAACTTTAGAACATTCTCATCAACCCCCCGCAAAAACCCATGCCCATTATCAGTCACTCCTCATGGCCCCCCCAGACTCCCAAGGTCTGGGCCACCATTACTCTACCTTCCATCTCTGTAGATTTGCCTATTCCAAACATCTTATATAAACAGAATCACACAATATGTGGTCTTCTGTGACTGGCGTCTTTCACTCACCATCGTGTTTTCCAGGTTCATCTATGTAACATCTATTGCTACTTTATTCTTTTTATTACTGCGTGACATTCCACTGTATGGAAGACCACATTTTATTTAACTATTCATCAGTCAATGTACATTGGGATTGTTTCCATTTCTTTTGACTACTATGAATCATTCTGTTATGAACACCTATGTAGACATATGTTTTCATTTCTCTTGGGTATATACCTGGGGCTGGAATTGCTGGGTGAAATGGTAACTCTGTGTTTAACATTTTGAGAAACTGCTAGACTATTTTCCAAAGGGGCTGCACCATTTTACCTTCCCACCAGCAATTTTCCAAATTCTTTGTATCCTCATCGCACTTGTTAGTCTCCATCTGTTTTTATTATAGTCACCCGGGTAGGTATGAAGTGGTATCTCCTTGTGGTTTTGACTTGCATTTCCCTAATGCAAATGATGTTGAGCATCTCTTCATGTGATTATTGGCCATTCGTCTATCTTCTTTGAAGAAATGTCTACTTAGATCTTTTGCCCATTTTTTAAAGTATTTGGCTTTCTTGAGGTATAAATGACAAAGTTGTAAGATTTAAACTGTAAATCATGGTTGTACATATGCACACAATGTACATATTTGTGTAGACATATTGTGCAAGGATTCACCTCATCTAGTTAATGAACACATCCATCACCTCACGTATTTATCTTTTTCCCTCCCGTTTCTTTTAATTGGGTTATTTGTCTTATTATTGAGTTGTGAGAGATACTTATATAGTCTGGATACAAGTCCTATCAGACATGATTTGCAAATATTTTCTCCCGTTCTGTAGGTATCTTTTTCTTTTTTTTATAGTGCCCTTTGAGCACAAAGTTTTTAAATTCTAATTGAGTCCAGTTAATTTTTTCTTGTGTTACTTGTGCTTTTGGTCTTCTATTGAAGAAGGCCTTGCCTCACCCACGGTCATGAAGATGCACTCTTATTTTCTTCTAAGAATTTTATAGCTTTAGCTCTTGCATTTAGGTGTGTGACCCACTGGAGTTAATTCCTATGTGACCTCCTAAAATTTTGCATTCCAGATGACTCACTCATTTTACCCCAGGACTGCCCTGCTTTCAACAATTCCCTGAAGTCAATAATAATATTATCTCCACTTATAGATACTTAAATTAAGACTTGGGTAGTGAAATAGCTTGTCCCATGTCACACAGTGAGTGACAGAGATACAATTTGTACCCAGCTCAGTGTTGGAACTCCTACTCAAATCGCTGTACTGAGTTTTTTGGTTTATACTGATGGGCTCTTGAGTGAATATATAACTGACAAAAAGCTTAATTCCAATTTATGATATATTATCCATTCGCCTGTTAAACAACAAAAATTCAACTGAGTGCCTTTGAAGATCTAATTGGCTTTGTTAAACAATTCATGAATTGGGCGGAATCCCATCTAGCAAATAGAAAGGAGCTCCACTGAGCTGCAGAAAAGGAATGGTTATTAAAGGTAGAGAGGAAATGGGAAAAAAGGAAATTATTAGAGAGGGATGCAGTGTTCTAGGCAAGGTCACCCTTCTAATGGGAATGGAAGGAGTCTGTCAAAAAATTTCCTAGTGCTCATCAGGAAATTCTAGGATGGCTGGCTAATGGTTACATTCCTGGCATGGGGGAGGCAGGGTAAAACTGCATGTAGGTTGGGTGTTAAGTCTTGTTTTGCTCATGTGGGGCTCTTAACATAAGTGACTCCATTGGAGGCCTATGGCTTTCATTTTTAACACACCTATGGAACTGTGGAAAAACATCGTTAGCTGCTTTTTCCTCAGCAATAAAAATAGCTTGAATTACAGGGGCACCTGGGTGGCTCAGTTGTTAAGTGTCTGCCTTCTGCTCAGGTCATGATCCCAGCATTCTGGGATCGAGCCCCGCACTGGGCTCCCTGCTCAGCGGGAAGCCTGCTTCTCCCTCTCCCAGTCCCCCTGCTTGTGTTCCCTTTCTCGCTGCCTCTCTCTCTGTCAAATAAATAAATAAAATCTTTTAAAAAAATAGCTTGAATTACAGACATAGAGTAGATGAGACCTCCATGTTGCCCAGCCTTTATTTGGGGTAGAGGATTTGCCCTGTCAGTGCTACAGGAGAGGGGAGAGAGGGCAGTTGAAGATCATGAGAGTTACAGTTTAACAAATCCTACGGAGGGCATCTATTGTGTGGATTCAGTAATGTTTGATTATATCTTTATCTTGTCAAGATACTGGGGTATCATGTTTCAAGAAAAATGTATGAAAATAAATCCATACTTAGACATAGCCTAGTGAAGTGTTATAAACATCCCTATATAGAGACACCAAACTCTTAACAATAAAACAAAAAACAGATTCTCCACAAAGAACAACAAAATCACGTTTACTAGAGGAGAAAAAAAAGGACTTCCAGGTGTGAAGGAAACAGAAAAACCTGGCACACCACAGATACTTAGTAAATATTTGTGGAGTTTTTTTTTGGGGGGGGGTTAGTTTTTATTTTTATTTATCTCATTTTTTGTTAAATAAATGTATGTTCTCTTGTATGCAAGTTCTCAGAAAGTATGCAACTCAGTTACCTTTCCTAAAGAACTTGCTTTACCTAGAACAGCGAAAAATTGTTGAATGGATGTCCTGCTGAGAACTCTGTTCGTCTTTTTCTGTTGTTTGTCTGTTCCTAGATCTAAGGACTTCTTCCCTTCTTTGGGGGAGTGCATCCTCTAGAACACTAGTTCTCAACCTTTAGGTTTCAAGACTCTTACACTCCTGAAAATTACTAAGGACCCTCCCAAAGAGCTTTTGTTTAAGTGAGTGACATCTATTTTTTTTAACACAGTACAAGGCTTGGCTTTTTATTCACCAATAAACTGAAAGTCCATTTCTAGATGTTTCTTTCTTTTGCATGCTTCATTTGTTTTATTAGCAAGCAAAACCCTGTAAGGGGCAGCTTCACATAGTCTTCAGACTCAGATCCATCGTCATCTTGACTAATCTGGAAGTAACGAAGTTTGTAAGTCTCCTTGTCAGATGCAGCCACACAAAGCCAATCACGAAGATTATCCTTCTTAAGGTATTTCTTGGTAGGATATTTCAAATATGTTTTAGAGAACTGTTTCTCAGAAACAACTGTGATTTTATTCTTGAAGCGTTCAATATGAACAACATTCCCCAGATTTCCAGCTTTTCCATTGACTTTAACCTTCTTTAGAAACTGTTCAAAATTTCCAGAATCAAAAATGCCATCTTCTAATGGATGGGTAAGGTCCAAATTATACTTCCAAATTGACTTCTTAGGCTTCTTGTCTTTTGGCGCCATCTTGAAAGACAGCTTGGTGATCAGAGAAAGCTACAGTCACATATGGACATTATTAATTTTTATGTGTTAGAAGTTAAAACTGAGAAACTTAAAAATATTCATTCATGCATGCATGCATGCATTCAAAATAAGGATAATGAACATATTAAATGTTCAAATATCCAAAAATTAGTGAGGCAAGTGTCATTGTTTTACATTTTGGCAAATCTCTTTAATGTCTGGTTGAATAAAAGACAGTTGGATTCTCGTATCCGCTTCCGTGTTCAGTCTGCTGTAACATCGAATACCATGTAGCTTCAGGAAACCCTGCTCTTCACTTGTGAGGGAATAAGAGCAAAACACAGGTGACATCTCAGTAAGGTCATGAAAATAGTCTGCCCTAGTGGACCCCCTGATAAGTTCTTTGAAATCCCCAGGTGTCTCTGAATCACACCTTGAGAACCACTGCTCTGGTAACTTCCTGAAAAAAGGCAAAAGTAAAATTTTGAAGACTTGCAAATCTACCAAGTTGTTTTCCTACTTGCACTTAAATGTAAACTTCTAGGTTGTTGCTTTTTGCCTCAAGAGTCATTGGCATGCTGTTTAGTGATATTTGATTCCAATTCTTTCTACATGGCCCATTTTTTGTCACTTGATGCTTTTAGGATTCTCTCCTTGTTTCTAGTTTTCATTGCACTTGTTCTTTCACTCTTCAAAGTTATATCTTTTCTTTCTGTGAAATTTTCTTGCATTAATAATTCCGTCATTTCTTCTCTTCCATTTCCTCGGTTTTCCTTCCGGAACTTTCATTATTCAATATGTGATCTCTTGGTCAGATCCTTACATTTTCTCTATTTTCCATCTCTTGTTGTTTTACTCTCTGTGAGATTTCCTCAAGATTATATTCTAATTATATTTCCTCAAGATTATATTCTAATTCTTCTGTTTTCATTTTAGTTATTGTGTTCTTTTAATTTCCAGGAGTAATATTACTCTCAATTAAATTTTTTCTTCCTGTTGTCTACCTTATACCCTTCTCTAAGTTCCTTTGTTAAAAATACTATTTTTAGAGCCTTTCCTCAAATGGCCAGTAATCCTTGACTGTCTGCTTTCAGAGTGGGACATTAAATAACTGGACAGCAGGGCGTGTTGAGTGGTGGGTCTCCCTGAGGCTGATGAGCAGGGACTGAGCTGCTCATCAGCTGTATCTGTCGGTATCTGCAGACCTTTTCTTCTGGCTGGTTGGGAGGAATCCTCCTATTTCCCCCTTGGAGGGTACAAACTTGTGCTCCAGCGTCTTGAGAGAGGAGCAGAGAATGAAACACCCCCCTCAATCTTGGTTTTCACCTCCACCTTCAACCACGTCTGCCTTTGTGGACCAGATCCTCCCTCTTTCGAGTTCTCCCCAGAGTCAATAACCTGCCTTCTGCTGGAGTTGGGGAGGGGAATTCATGTGCCTACATGAACTGGGGGCCAGTGATCTGGGAGACCTAGCGTTGTCTGCTCCAGACTTGTCATCATTCTTCCTGTTTCCAGTCCCATTTCTCCTCTCCCAGGGTCCTTCAGCTTTTTGGATTACTCTCTTCAAGCCCTTGGGTTTCAGTTTCTGTTTTGTAGTCAGCTACCATCCATTCTATGACTACAGTCTTCCAAAATGTGGTTCACATGCCTGAGATCTCATCTCTCTTTGTGTATTTGAGGGTGTAAACTTTAAAAGAACTCCTTTTTCAGAAAGGAACAGATAAATGTGTGATCCATCTACTCTATTTACCTGGCAGTCAGCTGCAAGTCTATTCATGCTTCAAAAACAATATAAAGGGGCGCCTGGGTGGCACAGCGGTTAGGCGTCTGCCTTCGGCTCAGGGTGTGATCCCGGCGTTGTGGGATCGAGCCCCACATCAGGCTCCTCCGCTGTGAGCCTGCTTCTTCCTCTCCCACTCCCCCTGCTTGTGTTCCCTCTCTCACTGGCTCTCTCTATCTCTGTCGAATAAATAAATAAAATCTTAAAAAATATATATAAAAAAATCTGTTCATGAATTGTATAGGTTTTCCCACGGACCTTTGTCCTTATAGTTGAAGTCAGAATCCTTATTTTTTGTGTCTTAGATCTCCAGCACTGATACTGGCCATAATCTATTTGCAAAATTTTGAATTACTACATAACAAATATCGAAGTCATTAGTTATGTCTTTCAACGAGTATAAAAGTGTTAATAATTTTGTCTCTTATTTTATGGAATTTATATTTCCAACAGTAAGATATAAGATGGATTTTCTGGAAAGTTTAATAATCTCTGAGGACACAGAAGAAGAGATTCAAGGTATAAGTCATATGCTGGGAGTCACATGGATGGTTAAGACATTAAATATTGCCTTAGAATGTTTGTGGAAAAGCAGAGAGGCATGTTACTTCATAGAAAACAAACAAACAAACAAACAAACAAACAAAAAACAGAAGAAAGGAAAGGTTAAATGACTTAGCAAAAAATCATACTTTTGTGTTTATGGAGCTTGGATTTAAAACCTTTGTTTTCAAATATCTAGATTAGTGCCTTTTCTTCTTGACCCAGATAAACATTCTGCTTACACACCTATTTAAGGAGCCCCAGTGGGCAGGTTCTAGCAGGTTTTGACAGAATTTATCTCATATACCTGGCTAAAATACAAAAATTCCATGCTTTTAACCGAGAATTGCTTACTTTTCTTAAATGGCTACTGTAAGTCATCCCTAGAGAAGTCATTTTTCATCATAGGCACACAGTTCTAGTGTAAAAGAGATTACCATTTTCATGAATATTTTTTTTCCTGAACGGACCAATTAGTACATAAATGCATATAGCTATTAAATCTATCTTTATAGGAATGAATAGAACACTCTATATCTCAGAAGGTCAGAGTGGAATATAACTTGAGCAAATCCTCTTGAGACAAGGTCTGTGCAGAATATATTATTTATGGTTTTCCCCCCTTTGCTAATACGCTGCCTTTTAAGGAGCTCAGAATTTGAGGATGATAGGTACTATAAAAATGCAGGGTTGCTATCAGTCCTAGAAAAAAATAAATATGAATCCTTTTCTGATTGCCCTACCATGGATTTATCCGATGTTGTGCCTTTTGGTGTCTGGATTACCTTGATTCTGAGAACATTTCCTACTGATTTCATATCTTTTATCTGTCTTATAAAATTTAGTTAAAATTTATTTTACTTAATTTTCTTCCTACAATTTCTTGTGTTTTCTCTCAACCTACATTTCATATTTAGAAAATAACACTCATTTCATACGCTTTCCTCCTGCTTTCCAAGTTGCTCCAAAATCCCCCTTCCGCCAAGAATCCTTCTTTATCTACCATCTCACTGTGGAACTTATCCTCTCCCTGCATGGAAAGTTAAGTTTTTCTTTAGTTATTTATTTTTTTAGTGTATGACTAATAAATCTTCCCTAGAGCAGTACTGTCCTCATTGTTTTTGTCATTTTTCATAATAAAATCTTAGAAGGCATCACATACAGCCATTTAAATCTGTTTTTAAGGCTTCTATTGGATCCGAACAAATGGTTTTCGGGTTTAGCCTATATTCTAGTTCTGCTCCAGAGCTAGGGTCATTGAGTTTCCACCTGCATGCTCAGTCTTCCTTGTCTTGTGGACTCAACACTAAGTCACCAGGCACCAGTTGGACTTTGCTCTTTTGGTACTCATGGTGGTGTTCCTCCGTCATTCCCAAGTCCCAATTCCTCTTCCATGTGTCTGAATCCTGGTAACTGGGTTTCTCTTTGTCCTTAAAATCCACTCTGTCTCAAGTGCTCTAAGACATATTACTGACATTCTCCCCTGATCCTTATCTATCTAGTATCCCAGTGTCCTCCCAGACTGAGACCCTGCCATTTTTTTTTTTTTTGCCAGGTCACCTCCTAGGAACCGAGCTTGTTCTTAAACATCAGCTGGGTGGCTGGGCCCACCCTGGCTCTCCATCTGGATGAATGCTGCATCACTCATTCCAGGCTTTGATTCCTACGTTACACCTACATCTCAGAACACTCTATATCTCAGAAGGTTAGAGTGGAATATAACTTGAGCAAATCCTCTTGAGACCAGGTCTGTGCTCCATTATTCTATAGAGAATATTTCTTTCTCTAGATTAAGTTCTTTTTAACTGCTCTATCTCTAGAATCCTGCATATGGCTCACAAAAGGAAAGCGAGGGAGAAAGGAAGGAAATGAACGTTCATTGCACACCTTTTTTTGACGCAGAAGGTGCTAGACACTGTCACATACCATTAATGAACTCTTTTGTTCCCACAAGAATTTTGTGAAATAGCTATTGCTTCCATCTCACAGTTTAAAAAAAAAAAAGGATAAAAGGGGGGGGGGGAGACCAAAATGAGCAACTTGACTCAGCAGGAACAGGTTGACCCAGGAATCAAATCCAGGTCTTGTGCTTCTGAATCTCTGTGAGGTTCTCAGCAGACCAGGCTGTGACCTGCCAGCCTGGCCAATTTAGGTTTTATATGCTGCACATCCCTGCTTCTCTGTTCTACATTATTTGATGTTTTCTATGAAGGAAAATGAAGACAATGTAGAAAATATGATTATAGGTGATGAAATGGAAAGTCAGTCTCATTATTTTATGGCCATAACTCACGTTGAAAGTTTTGGTGATGATGACAGGGAACACATTCATTCAATAGGGAGGACAAGACATCGCTTAACTGCTAATGATTAGAAAGTAGGAAGACATCTTTTAGGGTTGCTCAGCACGAATATGCAAGAGAGTGTTTTAATTGTGGTGTGGGTTTCTAAATTATTTCCCTTGGACCATTAAGAAAGATATAAATCATTAAACATGATTAATGGAATCCACACAATTTGCAAAGAAGAGCAACAATTCTGTTGACTGACATTTATTTTAAATAAAAGGAAGTGTCTGTAATCACAAAACCTGAATTAAAATGCCATCAGCAGCATTAATAAACATCAGCCCTGTTCTTCCTTTTCACTAATGCTAGTGTTTATTTATTCATTAACTTATGAAGATCTTAGGGAAATTAATTGGAGGGTATCCAAATGAGAGACTATGGAAAGTCTCATGGAATGTCCTCCAGCGAAGGCAACACCCTTTTGACCTGTGTTGAATAAAACAATAAGACAGACTCTCTTGCTTTCTCTTCTCTGGTGTCTGCTGTGGGTCTTGCCAATCCTGAGTCTTTCCTGAGTGGACGATGGATGAGATGGAGTCAGGGGATTTTTTTCACATTACATCTAAATCACTCACAATTTAACCAAGTTTTAATCAGAAACCTAGTTAATTTAGTGGGGAAAAATGAAAAAAATATTTTTTTGATGTACCTATTGTGTGTAATGGGGAGGGGCATGTTTAGATGAAAACCATTATTGGTAGGTAAAGTTTTTGTCTGTTTTTATATGAAACAGACATACCTGGGATTGCTGGAAAGGTCAAAGAACTCCTGAAAGGTGGGTATTATAAATGTGATGACTTTTGCAATCCAGTCCTTGGTGGAGTGGACACCTAAATATTTTTTGAATGAATGAAACCACACGGGTCAGAGGACAGTCTTAATAATTGCATTAACTTTGTAATTAGGTTTATGTTCATGCCAGTTTGTCTCTGGGGTAGCTTCAGAATCTAACTTGAATCCAAGGTGACCTCAGGATAGCTTCTGGCCTGATGCTGGGTGTGTCCTGGTCCCTTCCAGATCATTTGACCAAAGGGTTGGATAGGGCTCTCTTGGAATAACTTCTGTCTGCTTTCAATTCCAGGGATAACCTTGAACAAGGGGAGGGGAAATGGAAGTATGAAGGGTGAGTTATACAGATCTTTTCACAGGGTATTCTGGTAAATGTTGGAATTTCTTCATAGGACAGAAGTGGACTAGGGAAAACTAGGAACAATGCACCCAGGGACAATGTAAAAACAAGTTCTTTCTTGGCAAAAATAAAAGAGATAATTTATATAAAAGCAGCTAACAAAGAGCCTGGAACATAGAGCAGACATTTAATAAATATTAGTTCCTTTCCTTTCCCTTCTTGACAAAGTATGCCTAGAACATCTTTTTGGTGGTAGTGTGTGTGTGTGTGTGTGTGTGTGTGTGTTTGGAGGAGGATACTAGGTAACGAGAGAATGAAATAATTGTAATCCCAAAATAGCATATGTGATAGGAGAATATACTGAGTATATATTTGGTGCTGTCCTCACAATCCCTTCTAACCTCACTTTGGGGATTAACTAGGCAAGACATACATGCCTCCTGGGGCACCTGGGTGGCACAGTGGTTAAGCGTCTGCCTTCGGCTCAGGGCGTGATCCTGGCGTTATGGGATCGAGCCCCGCATCAGGCTCCTCTGCTATGAGCCTGCTTCTTCCTCTCCCACTCCCCCTGCTTGTGTTCCCTCTCTCACTGGCTCTCTCTATCTCTGTCGAATAAATAAATAAAATCTTAAAAAAAAAAAAAAAGACATACATGCCTCCTTCCTAGAAAACCTCATAAGGGAAGATACGATTCAGCCTTTGAGTGTCACAGTAGACATCTGAAGACCCTGGCAGAGATAATGGCTTTGGGAAAAAAGGCAGGAGAGAGTTGAATTGTAAGAGTCTGGATCTTCTAAACATCAAGAGTAGGATGTTGACCTAAATATCCCAAATATCCAGCAGTGTTGCAGAATTGATAAGTCAGGACAAGTAAGTAAAGATTCCCCAACCTGGGGGACTGAGGAGCACATTATACAAAAGGCAAGAGAAAGAGATGCTGGTGGGCGTCTCTCACCAAAGGACAGCTTCAGGAGCCGAGCAGAGGCGCGTGATGGATGATAAGCGCCTCCTGCATGTTCAGAGATCTGAAAACAGACCTGGAAATTGGCATGTGACCTAAATCCCATGTCACCAAGGCATGGAAGCAGCACAGCACCCCAATTCTCCCAGGCCCATGGGCCGTGAAGAAGATACAAATACCAGGGAGCACAGAGAGCTGGTTGAGCTGAGCGAGTCCCACAGTTGGGAGGAGGGTGTGCTAGGAACTGATATCCAAGCGTGTCATGTCGGACTGCCCTTCCTCAGCACATGCTTCCCAAGGCCGATGAGCACGACTAACCTTCAAACCCAGCGCTCCCAGACCTCACTACAGACAATCCATGATGCTGTATTATCTTCCAGCATTTCAAATTAACCTCAAGGAAAAGAGGGCTGAGGGAAAGAATCCTTAGCTCACAAGGTTTACCACCAGGTGGAATGGGGCCATGAAATAGAAACTCTATTTACTTATTAAAAAAATAAAGAACATGTTTCTTGCACATTTGAGTGTGCACAGTTTAAAAAATATATACAAATATGTGCAAATGCATAAGAGCTGGATGTCCTGGGGGGCATATTTGAGAATGGAGGAGAAAATCAGAATTTTGTTTCTTCTTCACCATTGAAGAAAAGTTAAGGGGGCCAAATGTCAGACTGTAGGGGATGGTGGGCACTGGGCCACTGTGGAGGGCTCCTGCCCCATCTAAACACAAAGACATTTGAAAAGCACTAATTAGGCTAAACTATACATGAGGCCATTGTTAAAATAAGAGAATGTTTCTTACCATCTCAGAGGCTCTGTCCTGCCTAACATATTTCAGATAGCTCTGTTCACCATTTCTCATAAAGACAAAATAGGCCCCTAGTGCTATAAAATTCCTCTCCTGAATCTGCCTTCTCATATTTGACCTGAAACTATTTTTCTTATCCTTTTGTATTAGAAACAGTTTCCCCTATGGTTTCACAGCTTGCTTTTTTTTTTTATTAGTTGCAACTGCTTCTGTTTCAGGTAGGAAGCCCACCTTGGGTGGGGCTTCAGAGCAGAACGGGTCCAAACAGGAGACCTCAGGGCGGCAAGAATATTTCACTTGATAAAAGTGAAACATGACCTAACCACACACTAAGATAAAGGAAAACCACAAGGGAAGATTAACATCTCTCAAAGGCCATGGGATTTCAGCTAGTTAAATATTTTCCTTCCAATGCATTGATTTCTTCATTTTCATGCTACTACGAATTTCTTTCTTGTCCTTTATGTAACAATTTGAGCAAAAATAAAACACTCTCAACCTGTCAGATGATTTCTCCAGAGGTGGTATGTTTTGGTGCAAACAGCCCTGGGGTAAGAGAGGGATCAAGGTCTGGCGCTCAGTGTCACCCCTTATGAGATTTGGGGGCAAATTCCCCTGTGCATTCCAAAATACCATAGACTGGGTGGCTTGAACAACAGAAATGAATTTTCTCCCAGTTTGGAAGGCTGAAGTCTGAGGTCTGGGCGCCAGTGTGGCTGGCTTCTGATGAGAGCTTTCTTTGGGTTGGGAGAGGCACCCGCTTGCTGTGTGCTCACAATGGCAGAGAGGGAGGAAGGTCTCTCTTCCTCTTCTCATAAGGCCACCAATCCTATCAGATTAGGACTCCACCCTTATGACCTCATTTAACCATAATTACCTCCTAAAAACCCCACATTCAAATACAGTCACACTGGGGATTAAAGCTTCAACATAGGAAATTGAGGGGGGGAGGGTATATAATTCAGTCCACAGGGCCTTGTATCTTAATTTCTTCATCTAAAATAAGCTCAAAGGGTAAAAGAGCAAGTGAGACAATTAACGTATATGAAAGTTCTTTGTAAATTATAAAAACCTATGCAAATGGAAGATATTAATTAATAAAAACAATAATATGGAAGAAAAACACTGTCAACAGAAAGGCCAATATATTTTTGACTTCTGAGTCAGGACATGTGAAAAATCCCTTAACCGTGTACCTTGGTCTAGGCAAATTGGAACAGCAATGTCCTAAAATAGACAACCTCAATGAATGTGTAATCATTTTAACTGATAATGAAATATTTGTTCTCGTCTAAGCAATTAGTTTCAGGATACCTAATAATTACATTCTGCATCCCTTCTAAATTGCCTTCCACATGTGAATATCAAATTACTATCCTAATAACATTTAAATATCACTAATAACCCCAATCAACACATCTGAAAACCTTCCGCAGTGGCCTATGCTTACATTAAGTGTCTGATTTCTGTAAATAATACCAAAAATTAAAAGCTTTGCCATTTTAATCTCCTTAGATATTATTTATTATTTTTGAATACTGGTAATACAACCGGTGCTGTGTAAAATAAGGAAAATACTACACCAGCATGGAGACTTATAATTCAATCAGAAGAGCAAACAGTTCAAGTAGGTTTGAAGAATCATTGTTAGATTTTGTAGCTTTCCTTCTTCAGGGTATTAGCTATTTTTAGAGCCTCTTTGCCATGGTGCCCTCAGCAACTGTGACTGGTGATCACAAAGGGCATTGCTACTTCTGAAGAGCTATACTCAGATCCACTGACTTCCTGTTTCTGTGTTAGTCAGTATGGTAATAGGGGACAGACATTCTTCTCAAAGAAATGGTCTGCCCCCTCCCCTGGAACCCAAGGGAACAATTCCTCCCCAGGCATGGGACATTCTGATCTCTCATTCTATAGAGACAACTGGCCATATTTATAATAATAATAATAATAATAATAATAATAATAACAACAACAACAATGAACAATAAAAAACAGTAGTTTTTAAGCTGAAGTTGGTGACTAGCTTTATGGGATCTGTAAACTCCATGTAAGTTAGCCTTCAACAGTCTTTTAAAAGGTCTGTGACTAAAAAGGAATGTGATGAGGGTTCTCTTGCTGCAGAGAAAGAAGACACTGGTTTTAAAGATCTCTTATAGGACCTGAGAAGATACATACACACCAAAACACAAGGCAAAGCTTCTGACACCTCAGAAGTCAGTGATGTCACCAACATGAGTGAGGAAGAAGAAGAGGAAGGCACAGGGAATAACAATACTTAAAATCACTGGTCCATGGTGACTCAGCCAAGCCTTGAGAGGTAGGTTTGCTGGCATCTCTATGATTAGAAGCTGATGAACGTGTTGAGGGAGGCTGTGTGAGAGAGGAGAGAGGGGAGGAAGATCCTTTGGGAGCATATACCTCAGAGAGGAAGTAGGAAGGTTTGGGGCAATGAAAGTGGCCTGAGAAGAGAACAGGGAGGGTAGGGGGAAATGGGAGAAAATCACATCATGGAAGCAAAGGTGTGAGAAGAAGATGGCGGTCAACACCGTGCAATATTGAGAGAGTCCAAGTCACAGTCCAAGAAGAGGCCATCACATCTGAGATTAGTACTTTGTTCAAGACTTCAAAGAAAGCAGTTTTAATAGAGTGGTGGGCTGGAAGGTCCATGTAGGGGAACTGGGGAGGGACCCCTGCTGAGTGTTGGCCCCACACCAGAGAAGTGTAGTGGCAACTGCCTGCTTGAGAAGGTCAAAGGGAAAGAGCAGAAGAGAGGAAAGTGTTGCCTCTGAGAGAAAGAGAGGGAAGGAGAGAGAGGTTTGTGGAGAGAGAGAAGAGAACGAAAGAAATAAAGTTGAGGAGAGAGTGAGAGAGTAGGAAAAGAATAAAAATGTTGAAAAATTCTTCAATGGGGATAAAGGTCCATAATATCATGATAAATTACATTTATCTTCATGGGAAATTTGTTCTTTGATAGAGAGTAGGTTTAACATCAGAAACATAAAGGAATGCAAAGAATCAGAATAGCCACTAAACATCCCATAGCAAAGAGAGTCAGTAACTCCCAAGTACTGGTGAGGATTAGCTAAGTTTAAGAGAATATAGATTTGCAGGGTCTCAAATGGCCCCCATCTGGATCTCTTCCGGGGACGACTCAGCAGCCAGGGAGCCGGAGCAAAGCAGGCAGAGGGCGTGCCCTGGGTGGGGTGGGGGCACTGGCAGAAGGTCAAGGAGCATGAACTCTGTTGGGTCCCCTCCGAGCAGAAAGGAATGTGCAGCCAGAACGAGCAGTGATTATTTTCATGTGGACTGGTCCTGTGTCTTGAGCTTGACTGTGAACTGGACACGGTGCAGCACAGAGATGAAGAGCACAGGTTTTGGGGTGAAGACTGAGCTGGCTGAGAATCGCAGCTCTGAGAGAGACTCAAAAGTTGTAAGGCAGCAACCCTGACCCCAGGAGGTGGGATTTCTGGATACCCATGACCAAGAACTAATGATCGAAACACTTTTGCTTCTTGTCTGCTGCCGCTGAACAAATCAGTCTGACACCATTTAAAATAAAATAAATACAATAGTAATAAGTCTTCTATTAATATCCCTGAGAAGCGTATGTTATAAAACTAAGGAAGCATCTTTAATGTTACTGATACTGTTGAAAGTCTAAATAAATATAGATACATATTGGCTATAAATAATGAAGCATTCAACTTCAATTAACAGGAATTTAAAAAATTTTTAAGTGTTTTGATGAGTGCCAAGCAGACTTGCCGTGTCTTTCAAATATTAATTACCTAATGTATTATGGAGGAAAAAATGCAACCTCCTTCCAAACTCATGTTGCAGTCTGGATGACTCTAAAATACATATTTTTAGTTGGAAAATATACAGTTTCTCCTTGCTCAAGGAACTGTACTCATAATTTGTGTTTTGCTGTTTTTTTGCCCTAAAGCTAAAAATTAATAGGGAAAAAAATTGAGAGCAAAGAGGTTAATATCTAGTTTATTGAGGGAATGACTTATTCCTTTCAAGGGAATAATTTACATCAAAGGCCACTAATCTCAACATTAAATATTAAAGAAATGAAACAGTCAACTAAAAACAAAAGCAAGTCTTTAAGCAGGTATCTTTTCAAATACCTGTGATAAATCTGAAAGAGAAAAAAGGACCCATCAATACCTTATTTCACAAAGGATGAAATAATTATTTTTTCTTACTTTCAAAAAGTTCTTCATTTTTAAAATGCTTTACTTTTTTCTTTTAAAAAATAATATTATTGTCGTACGTTTACATATAATAAAATGCATTTCAAGCATATAGTTTGATCAGTTTGGGCAAATATATGTACTTGCGTAATCACTACCACAATCTTGATAAAGAATATTTCCATCCCACCAAAATGTCCCTGGTCTATTTGCAGCTAATTCCCTCCCTACTCCCTGCCCAGAGCAAGCCCTATTCTACTTTCTGATGGACTATTGATTTTGCCTGCTGGAGAATTTCACATAAAGTGAATCATACAGGGTGTATTTTTTTTCTTATTTCTCTAAGTATAATATTATTGCATTTATCAGTAATTCATTTCTTTTTTTTATTATTGCGAAGTAGTAGTCCATTGTATGCTTATTTCAAAATTTGTTAACCCATTCACCTGTTTGGAGGACATTTGAGCATTTCCAGTTTGGGGCTCTTATGAATAAAGCTGCAATGAACATTTGAGTCCCAATCATTCAGTGGACACATGTTTTCTTTTTTCGTGGGTAAATAATTGTCTGGATGTGTGGCAAGTGTATGTTTGACTATGTATAAGGGCCAAGCAGTTTTCCAAATTAACTGTACCATTATTACATTCCAACCAGCAATGTAGAAATTTCTAGTTACTCTACATTTTTGCTAATGTCACTAATGATGTCTTATTTGTGCTTTGAGGTCTTGTCTTTTTCTTTTTTCTTTCTTTCTTTCTCTTTCTTTCTTTCTTTCTTTCTTTCACTTTGAGTTCAAAGAAGTACTTTGAGACCTGTTTTGAGGAAGGAATTCTTCAGAGAGGATTTGTGCTTTCTTCTTCTAGCTGAATCAGAAATGAAAATCAAATATCTCTGCATTGGAAATCTCTAGATGCTCCAGTTTTTGTTCTTCTGAGGTCTAGCTGTTCATACTTCTCTGATTTTCTAAGATCTGATAGGAGTTCTTCTCTGAGGACCAACATCCCTGTTCCAGTTCCACTCCCAATTACCAGAAGCAATGAGTGGGTTTTTATTTCTTACAACTAAGCAAATCTAAGGAAATCTCCTGAATTGTAAGCAGTTGTAGATACAGTAAGAGAATCTAAAAAAGAAAAGAAATCTAGAATTTCTTCCTTAATCTGTTACATGATCTTGGGGCCTCCACTTTCATCTTTTTTTTTTTTTTTTAAGATTTGTTTGTTAGTTTACTTATTTATTTGAGAGGGAGAGAGAGAAAGAGAGTGATCGAGCAAGTGTGTGGGGATAGGCAGACGGTGAGGGAGAGAGAGACTCCCAAGCAGCCTCCCCACTGAGAGAGGAACCCGATGGGGGGCTGGATCTTATGATCCATGAGACCCATGAGATCATAGCCTGAGCCAAAACCAAAGCAGGACACTTAACCAACTGAGCCACCTAGGTGCCCCTTCGCTTCTGCCTGTTTGTTAGAAACAAGCCCACCTTCCAGCGCCCACATGATGATATTGTGGAGTTACTTTGTTGCAAATCCAACAAACCCTGGGACACGCCCCACAGCTTGGTGTTATGCTCCCAGCGGCTGATTCAGGAGCCAATCTGTCGCTAAGCCAAGGAAAGAGGGAAAATGGGTGTGGGAGTTCCACATCAAATTCCACACACAGAATTAGTTCTGGAAATGCAGCAATATCTACCTTGCAATGCCGATTTCTGGTTATATGAAATTCTGTGAAATGTCTTCCTCTGTTAAGCAAATAGAATACTGTACTATAGAAATATGGCTTTTGGGGGCACCTGGGTGGCTCTATCTCTCCCTCTAAAATAAATAAATAAATAAGTAAGTCTTTAAAAAAAAAAAGAAATATGGCTTTTGCATACCAGTGCAAGTGTTTGAACACTTGGTGATCTTTTCAGCTATCGATTCTTGGCTGTGTCTCAGGTTCACAAGGTAAAAACAGGTACAGCATTTTCCAATTTCAAGTGCTTATTTATTTACCTGGTAATGTAGTGCCCTTTGGGTTAGTTGGCTTATTGATTAATCACTGCCTTAAGCAACTAATTTTTTTTTCCCTAGTTCAAAGGCTTTTCAACATTTGAAAGGTTGTGTCTGCACAGTAACTTATCAGAGGTCAGTGGTTTACAAGTACATTTTGTACTTGCAGGTTCTTCGGCCCCAAGTTTAGCATGACAGTCACCAGCAAGCATTCCCTGTTGTGGCACTGAGCAGGGAACACAAGGCAGTATAAGCTTTAGCATGCACACCTGCACATTTGCAATGCATTGGTGTGCACAGAAGGAAGATGAATCAGAAAGAAAGAAAACAGAAGTATAGGCAATATTTTCCTTCATTACTGTGTTCTGAACATCTACGTACAATCATACTGTGTACGACTTATTTAGAGAGAACTGGGGATTTTTTTTAATAGACTATTTTTTAGAGCAGGTGTAGGTTCACAGCAAAATCAAGCAGAAGGTAGAGATTTCTTATATCCCCCTGCCCCCACACATGCCCGGCCTCTCCTACTGTGGGCATCCAGGCATCAGGGAGGTACATTTGTTACAACCCATGAAGCTACACTGACACATCATTATCACCCAGAGTCTACTGTTTTCGTTAAGGCTCGCTCTCGGTGTTGTACGTTCCATGCATTTGGACAAACGTATAGTAAAATATATCTATTATTATGATATCCTATAGAGTATTTTTACTGTCCTAAAAAATCCTTTGTGCTCCATCTAGTCATCACTCACTCGTCCCTAACCCCTGGCAACCACCAATCCCCTTTACTGCCTGCATGGTTTTGCCTTTTCCAGAATATCACATAGTTGGAATCACACAGTATGTAGTCTTTTCAGATTGGTTTCCTTTGCTTTGTAATATGCATTTTATGTCCCTCTATGTCTTTCATGGCTCATTTCTTTTTAGTGCTGAATGATATTCCATTGTCTGGGTGTACCACAGCTTAACGGGGGGATTTTTTTAAAAAGTTACTCTTTAGGAGTGTTTAGGAGGTAATCACGTACTGAAAAAGCCACTTAAAGTGAAAACAGGAAATGAAAAACCTAAGATAGTTGTGGGATTGGAAAAGAGATTGCATAACTGCATTGTAATACACAGTAGGCAAGCACTAAATGTTTGTTGAACTGAACAGAAAGAGGGTTGTTTCCTGGAATACAACTTATGAGCAGGGAGTAAAAGCAATGTGGGCCGCAATTAACCGTATTAGTTGTCACGTCCTCTATCAGAAGATGATTGCCTTCAAGTGATTTCTAGCATCCTCACAACTCAGTCTTAACAAATGGGCCAGTCAATGTCCCAATGTACTTGGAAGAGGTCAGAGAGAAGTTGTTTCTCTATGCCTGGTCTCTAAATAAATACAGGTATCCCCTGCTTTTTGCAAGTTCAAGGTACAGCACATCGCTTTTACCAAAGACCTGCATTTAGTGCCTGTTTGCACTGACCGAAGGAAATCCAAAGAGGGTTTTCACTTTTAACAACAACAGAAAAAAAAGGGCAAAAAATGAAAATAGCGTTCAGCATTTGTCTTGCAGTGCGCTGTCACAGAGACAGCCTGTAGCCCGAGCAGTGAGAGTAGCCCCGCCAAGCTCCTTTCCCGGGAACGCTTCTCAGCAGCTCAGTACCAAGTCTCCATGGCTTGAACTGTGAGCGGTTGTGATTTATCTTGATTTATTTTGTGCATCTGTGAGCCCGATATGTCCTAAGATATCAGAAAAACCTAAAAGAGGTTATTGTTTGAGTCTGGGAACGCTCAAAAATGTTTCCATATAAATGAATGGTAATTGTGTCATTGCTTTACATAATTTCATCTAACAAAAGCTTTCATGGGAACGCTCTCCTTGGATAACAGGGGAAACCTGTACTTATTTTTTTAAAGCAGTTAATGAAAAATCCAGATTCTAAGAGGCACTCTTACGTCAAAAGTCTCTCCACAAAATTTCAATTATTTTCTACTCAAGAGAATCCTAAGCAATAATCTGATATATCAGTATCTATTTCTCAGCCCTATGCTGGTGAAATTTTCCTTCTTGAATTGTTTCGAAAGTCCAAATAGTGTCTGACATGGGGTAGATAAAGAGAGGTTCTTTCAAGGTGAAGCTCTGAGGACTGAGTAGGCTACCAGGTCTGGGCTCCACTTCCTTTGAGAAGAGCCTCTATGAGAAGACTGGCAGTGGGGACAGCCAAACAGAAGTTTTCATTTTTTATCTGGGGCCTAGGGATTGGCCTTGTTTCTGGTTTCAAAAAAAAATATCACAAAGTAGTAAGCATGCTCAATTTTCCATGACAGCAAGCAACTTCCCTCCTCCCACTGTGTAACTTTTTGTAAATTTTTTTCTTGAGATTGCAGTAGTCCAGACATCTCATTTTTATTTATTGATAATGGCTTCATTAATTCAAGCAATACTCACTGAGAACCTACTATGCGCTCAGATATTCTTCCAGCCACTAAGGATGCAACAGTGAACTAGAAAGAATAGAGCTGTTCTTTCATGGACTTTATCTTCCAGAGGGAGAAATGAACTATGAGCAAGGAGACAAATTGGATAGTTTTAAGGGTGGTAAGAGTCATGAAGGAGATACAACAGGTTAATAAACTAAAGAGTCACGGGGTGTGGGGATTGTTTGTCATGAGGTGGTCAGGTACAGCCCTGGACAACGAAAAAATCAAATTTTCTTTAAATAATTGAATTAAATTGTTAGGGAGACACAGGTACCACTGTGGACATAGACCCTCACTCCCCATTCTGGCTGTCAGGGATTCTCCAGCTCTCTTACCCTCGAGTGAATCTTGCCAGCCAACAAGCCCACCACCGTACACAGTGGCCTCATTGCTTCATTTTAAAATAAGAGTAGAGCGTCAAGAGTCTAGGGATACTTAGGAAATATGGAAACATAAAAGAAAGACCTCTCTCTACACTCCAAGAAGAAAAACAAAACCAGAAACAAATAACCCCAGAGGAAGTCGGCCTAAGCGGTAAAGACTTCAAACAAACAAATGGGGGATCTGTGTTGAGCTCAGTGAAGGGGCATTTTTGCAGCCGGCTGAGAAAACAACTGGTGCGTACAGGAGCAGAAATACGGAGGACTCTGCAAGGTATGTCCTTGGATCGGAGAGATGATGACGGAACAGGTAACAGGACCGGAACTTTGAGAAACTCTGGGAAATGATCAGGGCATGGAATGCAAGGGGAAAAAGGTAAGGCTCTCAGACACTCCAGTGAACAACAACCAACCAACCAACAAATTACATACGACAGTTATAATCCAAAACTGCAGTAAACTAAATGTGGCATGACTTTTAGCAATCGGTAGGTATAAAGCAGGAGAATTCATTGGAACTAAATTTTAGGATTATTCTCTGAGTGGCAGAGGGGTTACAACATTACAATCTTGGAGAAAGAAGAATACTCACGGCACACCCAGCATCTCTGCATCTAACATTACGTGATTATGATCACGCAAACGCCATTCACTAGCGTTGACCTTGGCAATCCACTTGTAAAGAAAGCATGAAAACTGTAACCAGTAACCATCATAACTGCTATCAGCGTTGGCAACAAAAGGAAAGCTAGAGCTGACAGATGTCAGAGGGTAAATGGGGAATGGAAGGTGAAGGGAGGATGGAATCCACTGATATCACCAGCTCCCATGTGAGGGACCCCAGAGAATCCTCCATCTGAATAAGATGTGGAGGGTTAAGTCCGAAATCACAGATGCCGAGTGAGAACAGTGATATGATGGTGTTGGGAGGCAGAGGGCAGAGGAGGTGGGAGGGGGTACGGATGCACTCCGATACATCTATCGCAGCAGGAAGTTACAGATAATCATTAAAGATGATGCATCGTGAAACATCACTTTAAGCATACGAGTTAGAGATTTCTAGACAACCAGCAGAGGAATCATTTAAAAGAAGTGCCCTCTAGAAAACGACATCACAGATGTGGATGGGTTGACCAAATAACTGGTCTTTTCCATTGTAATAAGCTTGTGGTGTTAAATAACTTATGCGTATAAAATTTGTATCCTGAGGAAATTTCCATGCCATCTTTGTTTCTAGCCCATAAGGAGGGCCATAGATGCCTCCATCATCTGATGACGTGAGGATACGAACCTTCCTGCATGATGATATAAACTCCTTTAATAATTTAGTTTTGGGAGGCAGGAGAGAAAGCCCCTGTGTATTGAGGAGGAGGGGAAAATCCCACCTTAAGTTCTGCAGACTACCCTTTTCAGAATACGTGTTGGTGTAGTAAATATATATATCACATAAAATTGGCCACTGTAATCATTTTAAGTGTAAAGTTCAGTCACATTCGTTACATTCATTACATACCACGATCATCACCACGATTTCCAAAATTTTGCATGTCCCTCAACAGAAACTCTGTACCCATGAAGGAATAACTCGCCACCACCCTCCTCCCAGCCCCTGGTACCTGCTATTCTCTCTCTGTCTCTAGGAATTTGCCCATTCTATGGACCCCATCTAACAGGAAACATACCCATATTTGTCCTTCTGTGTCTGGCTTATTTCAGTAATCTTCAAACTACCTTTTGATAATTTTCTGAAACCGTCTGAAGCCAGCAGCAGGATGTGAAAGTCAGGGGAAATGTGAATTAGAAGTATTCTACTCCATATAAAATCTTGGTGGCACCAGAAAACAAAAATCTTCCATCCATTAGGCATTTTCCAAAATCCAGCACTGGCGACTGTGCCCACACTGTCTGGGTCACTGCAGCAGAGCAGCACAGTTGGCTCGAGCGGGGAACAAGGTCCTGTGAGAGCTTAGGCCCCGAGCCCACAGATGCAGGGCCGCCCACACCAGAGCAGCGCGGGCAGCCAACTTCAACGCTCAGCCGGCTCGCCTGCTACTTCTCTCAGCAGCTGAGAAGGCCACGGTCGCTCTGTGCACAGTTTAGTAAGACGGACCACCCAAACCTTACTTGACCACACACGGGTGAGGGGCACATTGGTTCCTGAGGGACACTTTGTTATTGCCAGTGGAATTCCCGCTCTTTCTCTGTTCCCTGATACTGTTTTGTTCATGTTCCGCATTTCTTTCTGGAACTTCTCACATCTTCCAGTGCGTTTGTTTGCAGGGAATGGAGACGTGTACAGTGATGTGAGTTACAACATACCTAAGGAGATTAAACCATCTCTTGTTATGTGTATTGATTTTCTATTGCCAACTAAAATTAGTTTCAAGGGTATGGCAATTTGTAAGAAAACTCCAGACATGACTGCTCACCGGTGGATTATTTCCCATGCTTTCTTGGATCGCTGTCACTCTTGACAGATACCCTACAAGCAGTTAAGCAAGGAGATGCTAAACTGTCAGCATTTCATTAAAAACAAACCTCTGGATATAACAGGGTGACTACTCACCGTACCCGAAAGCACAGAGAACGCCGTATGGTTGCAAGAATGTCCCCAGGGAGCTCCAGAGCGAAGCCTCTTCATGGATCGATTCACCTTTCCGGCGTCAGCGAAAGCTCGTCAGAGAGAATCTTAAGTTTCTCCGAGGTGACCACTCCTAGGAGGGAAGCGTGGCTCTAACGTCACTGTCAAAATGAACTGGTGGGTGGGACCCCTGATTTCACAAGATACCCAACACGAGGGATTTATGAATGCATGTGTGTAAGAGGGTGTGTGTGTGTGTGTGTGTGTGTGTGTATGCGTGCATGTGTGTTAGGGTAATGGAAGGAGAGCTTTTAAGAGAGCTGCTTTATTCTGAAAACTGGTGGCGTGTCACCTACCAGGAGACCCTATAAAGAATTATGCTGTTGGGCTGTTTTGAAGAGGATACCCATTAAAGGGAAATGCAGTGCAGAGACAGGGATGGAGATACGAAGGGCCTAAAAAGCATGACAGGAGAAGCAAGCAATAGGGTTTCAAAAAAGAGGGTGGATTTGCACCAGACATGAGGCTGTACTGGTCTGTTGGCTTTCGGGAAAGCCGGGGGAAGGAGGGCAGAACACACTAGAAACGGCTTGGCTGATGTATGGGACACGGGATAGAGGTTGCGAGCGGGCTCTACAAGAACGCCCGTGTTAAGCAGAATTCATCAGTTATGTGTGTCTGAAGGGTTATGAAAAGGATCGGGCTCGTGACAGCTAGAGATTGCTGATTTACGGCTTGACGGAAAAGGTAAATAAGGAAGGGCTGCTCTTGTCATGTGTTCACACGCCCTCACAAAGCATGCTTTCCCACTCTGTGTTTAAGGTAATTTATTCCTGGGGCGCCTGGGTGGCTCAGTGGGTGAAGCGTCTGCCTTCAGCTCAGGTCATGATCCCAGGGTCCTGGCTCCCTGCTCAGCGGGGAGTCTGCTTCTCCCTCTCCGTCTGCCCCTCTCCTGCTCCCTGCTTGTGCTCTCTCTCTCTCAAATAAATAAAATCTTAAAAAAGTAAAATAAAAAACAGTTAATTGATTGCTCTGTGCAAGTAAGAGGGAAGCAGAGCAGTAAACCTGACCCGTGCGTGGGGCGAGTCTCAGAGGGCAGGTGCCATCCTGAGGGGCAGGGGAAACCTGGGACAGAGCTCCCTCGGCCTTACAGGATCTGAAACAGAGCTTTGGGGATCATTTGGCTTTTTTTCCTGTTTTCCGTCCTCACAGTTTGTGATGAGGCTCAACCACCTTCTTCCAGGCACCTGCTGTCTTGGTGGGTTTGGGGGGAAGGACCACGTAATACTGCTGTCAGGCTGGCCTGGCCCACTCCTGATCAGGGCAAAATTCCTGGGGTCCTGCCGTGGCTCTGCTCTTCTCTTACACGTCACAACCAACCTGTCAGGACATACGTCAGCTCTACCTTCAGGTACATCCAGAATCCAGAATCCAGCCACTTTTCACCCTCTTCATGGCGAACACACGGATCCTCCCTCCTGCTAACCCGTCTTCTGCTTTGGCCCCACAGTGTCACTCAGCACCTCTGCTCAGAGCCCTCCAGGGGCCCCCACCCCACTCACAGTGAAAGCCAAGTCCCTGATATGGCCTGCAGGGAAAAGCCCATGCAACTCAACGTCCCGACACTCCGGCCTCAGCTCCACTCACCCCTGCACCGTCCTACTCCAGCCACACTTGCCCTTCTGTACTTACTTGGACACGCCGCCTTTGCTCTCGCCTCTGTGCCTTCGCTCACTCTGTCCCCACTGTCTGGAGCCGTCGCTCCCCAAAGATCCACATGGCTCACTTCACCCCCTTTGTGTCTTTGCTCTCGGGCCCCCTTCTGAGAGGCCTTTTCCAGCCATCCCACTTAGAACCTCCTCCAGCCCCCAGCCTGTGAGTCGCCATCTGCTCTCTACTTTCTTATCTATTGTACTGACAGCCTATAGCCCCTTGATAGAAGGCAAGCTCACTGGGAGCAGGGAGTTTATGTGCTGCTAGATGCCTAGTGTCTAGAACTGCATCTGGCATAGGGCAAGTCTCAGTGCATATTTGCTCAGTGAATAAATGAACGAATGCCTCTTATTTTCTATACCTGCAACCAGGACCTGGGTTTGCTGTAATAAGTGTGTTCCTGATTCAGACTCTCTGTCTGAGATCCTCATCTCAGCAGCGTGCCCTGCCCCTGGCCCTGGATGACTCAGGCTTGTTTTCTCTTGTCATTGTCCTTCTGCCCCATCCAGCACTGCAGCCTCTTGGGAAGTGGGGGCAACCCTCTCCTTTCTACCAGTGCTCTCTGCGGCCGCCTGCCCGTCTGCCTGTCACCCTCACTTGAGAGCATCTGTGTCCAGGGCTCCTCCCGACCTCGTCGACTGTTCCTGCTCTCCACAATTCCGTGATGCCTGTAGGAAGTACAGCCTGTCCTCTGTCACCGTGCTCTGCCGGAACTGTCCTCCAGCACTGGGGGTCCGTCATCACCCGTCTAAGTAATATGTGCAATTTGGAGTACAACATATGGTCCCATTTTCTTTTCACACTCACATTAAGTGATTGAGCCCCATCTTGTCCATGGTAGAAGACGTTGCTCTCTCCTCTGGGATGCCCTGTCCCATGATAACAAGAATCTCAGGGTCTTACTCAATCCAGAGATTTACACCAAGGAAAAAAAACCCCCAGAAATCTATTTAGTCCATTGGGGATTCCTGGGTTGTTGTCACTGCCACATGGTGTCACTGTTGAAATGCAGGAAGCCTGAGAGTTGACGATGGCAGGCGAGCTGAGGGCACCTGGTGCCCAGGCAGGGACGTGCTGCCACCGAGGCTGGGAAACCCAGGAGCCTGGGCGGATCCTGTTAACCAGTGAACGGAGATTCACCTGCCACACAAAATCGTCCCGTTCTTTTGGTTCTGGGAGTGTGTGATTTAGTCAGTGTCTCCTTCCCCTTTTGAAATTCTACTTCAAGTCACGCCTTTAGAGCCAAATGAAAGTTTTCTGGTCTGCTTCTTCTTATCCCAGACGCAGGAAAGCGGGGAGCACCCAGAAGACCCTCTGAGATGCCGTGGAGCACGCAATCGTCCTGACTGGCAGGTAACTCCCATGCCTCCAGTAAAGGTGAGGGTGTACTTGGAGATGGATGCCTCCCCTCTGATGTGTGATCAAAGCTCTGGGCCCAGGGATTGCAGGGTGCAATTCTTTTTCTCTCTTCGGAGTTTAAATGACCCCTGTAAACATGAGACTATGGACTATGAGAAACAAACTGAGGGCCTCAGAGGGGAGGGGGTGGGGGAATGGGATAGCCCGGTGATGGGTAGTAAGGAGGGCACGTATTGCACGGTGCACTGGGTGTTATACGCAACTAATGAATCATCGAACTTTACATCGGAAACCGGGGATGTACTGTATGGTGACTAACATAATATAATAAAAAATCATTAAAAAAATAAAAATAAAAATAAAAATAAAAATAAAAATAAATGACCCCTGTAATTGACAGGCATTGTAGTCACAAAATGAACTTGTGAATTGGAGAAAATAAAAGGCCACTACCCTGGAAAATAGTGAGAACTTCTCCCAGTTGGTGTTTCCTTCATCTCACAGTTGATAACTTTGTAGGGTTCTGACTCTCACCCTACAGCAGTTTCCTTCTGACTCAGAAAAAGCCCCCAGGCTCTTGCTATCCGTCTGAGGTCATTAAAATGCTTGAGTGAGCTTCCAAGTTCCTCTCTGTTTAAGAGAAGCTGACGTAGGAGGGATGTCTGGGACAGGCATCAAAATGCCATAGGAATGATCTCAAAACAGGAACACTTCGTTTTCCAATGACTTCATATGAGCATATTCAGGGATTCCACGTCCTCTTGTATTTTAGCACTTTTTCCGGATTTGTCTTAAGGATTTCTATATAGGAATTACTTGTTACATATTTGTGTTTTTGATGTCTCACAGCACATGCCAGAGGCGGGGTGGGGGGCTATCTCCAAATGGGGAAAACTAAACCAAATTTCTTAACCCTTTAAGCTGGAATACTTACCATGTAAAGATTTCTGTTTTGTTTTATTTTCTGAAATGCAAGTAGGAAAATAAATGACAGAGAGCTTGAGGTTTTTAATCCTAGAGCTTCTGTCTACACTAGGAGTTCCTTCTGCCCAATGATCTCAATTTCACTGACAATGTAAAGGCATTTAGAACTTCACCTGACATGCAAGGGCATCACCAATGTTACAGCAATGACTCTAACTGCCTCCCTACCTAGTGACGTGAATCTCATTCCTGTTCTTGACTCTACCGATGCATACACGTTGGTCTATCTCTATTTGAGGATAATGGTGTAGAACCAAAACATTTTTCATTTACTAAATGGATTTTACTTGAAATATGTACTCATTAATCTTCCCAATAATACATAGGTCATACCATTAATTACTGAATGTCAGGGGATGTCTTCCTTTGGAGACAGTAGGCACATCAAGTGTTTATTTTTCATTTCTGAGGAGTTATTCTTCAATCTCTTCAATAAGCCGCTGTGAACTTTCCTTCCTGATGATGCTAGAAAGTAAAACAGAAATTGATGGATTTAGTGTTAGGAATTAGACGCTGGAGTCCAGAGTTTCTTCAATCTACCTTTTACAGTACGTTCAAAGGAAAACTGATGGCATGAAGTGGCTCGCTAATACACACGAGGACCATCAGTGTTCCAGTTTCTGGTTAAAATTCAAAGAACTAAAATATTTCAAAAGGCAATGTAGTCTATTCCAAAGTAATAAAAATAAATTCTCCTCTAAAGAATAAGAACGTTAAGTATGTGTGATGCTTCCTGGAACTCTGGATGTGAGTCTATAAGATTCAAGCATCACAAACTCAAACGTCTCCAGGGCCAGGCCAGGGATGTTAATTTTGGCTTGTGAGGACCAAGATGGTCTGCAGAGCACTCAGATTATCGAGAAGGGGCAGCTCTTGCTAGTTGCTTCCATGTGGAAATGGGGACCTGGCCTTGTCAGAGCCTTCATCTCTTCAAGGGAAGCTCTCAGTCCAGATTTGTAAGAGAAAGTTCTGGACCCTTGACCCAGACTTTCATGGGCTGTTTTATTTCATCTTAGATATTATCTCTACATCTCAAACAGCTACCACAAGAGGAATAATTTTGTCTGACATTTGGCCACATGAGTCAATAATCCAAATTTCCCTAAGAGTTGCCAAAGGAAAGGGACTAGCACATTATTCAATGATTTTATATATATTTATATATATAGTAAATATAAAACCTATATGTATATATAACAAGACAAAGTCTTTTAAAAACAATCTACCACAAGCTATGAATGAACACAATCACTTAACTAAATAATATTGTTTAAAAACGAAACCTTTTTATTAGCTAACTAATCACTAATCCTTGATTAATATATTTTAGGGATTATATAATTTGAGGCAAAATCCAATGACTCACATGCACTTTCTTGGCTAAATGAACATTGCTATTAGTCATTAACTTTGGTTTCCCTGTGAGAGTTCTGGAGACCTTGAACTCACCATAGACATAGATGACACACGGCTAAGTCTCAGCCCCTAGTTTGGTATTTTGAACTCAAAATCTCTTTAGTTGCAAAAGATCTCTTTTGGACTTACTTCTCTTTTGCCTTTGATCCCTGTGTAGAGGATAGACCTGTTTACAAAATATCCTCATTGATGTGAAGGCTCTCCTAAACTCAGTTAAATGCATTTGCTTGTATTTCTTGGTGAACCTTATCTACATGCTCCAAATTCCTAATGCATATGAGCTTGAGTGAGTTAACCTCTTCATGCCCGAGTACTAATATGACGGTGCTGGTCTCACATATTTCCAAGGCTCCTTCACCATTCCAGCCAATGCACCGTGTTCTCTGATGTTCAAGGCTATCCTCTGATCAGGGTATAATCCGTTTCTATGGTTTGACGATGCTAGACAATTTGGAGCTGTCTCCCTAACCCACTGTGGTTTACTCCTCTTCCTCCTCCTCCCAGTGAATAGCTCCTCTATCCCTGTGTGTTAGTACCTACCAGCCTGTGTGGGATGAGTGCGTGTTTAGTCCTAGAACTCCTCAAAACTGGGACAGCACGTTTATATTGCCAGTGTGTCGTGTAGTTTCGACATGTAATAGGCATGCAATGAAGGACCAAATTCTCACATTAGTGTTCCTGATTTTATCAAACATTTTTTTCTCTGAATACTTTTAAAACAGCATTCAAAAAAAAAAAAAAAAGACACTTCTTAATTTTGAAAAAGTGGGTTTCTTCAAAGTATCTAAGATCCAACTCATTATGAAAAAAATGGGTTGTACTGATAACTTGGTTCCTACGTGGGTTCTGTACTATACATACATTCATGCATACCTCAGCCATGGTTTTGGATCTTGATGACACTGATTAGGACAATACTGAAGCCCAAATCCACTGACCTAAGCAACTTGGTCAGACTTTGTGTTTGGGTTTGAGGGACTAAACTGCACATCCAAACCAATGCTGCCTTACACACATTTCATGTTCAGTACGGTGTGACTTGTAGTTTGAGAACAGTTACGTAAGTACAGAATAGGCTTCGGATATGACACATGGTGGTTACTCTTTAAAAAATTTAAGATGACCCAATTTTGAGCACAGTTGAGAGGTTTTTGGACATATGATGTATGCTTATGTTTGCCTTAGGGATATTAACTAAGAAAAGATAACCATCTTTAGTTTAAATATCATTGAAATTACATTTAAAGATGCCTCAGCCAATTCATCCCATGTAGAAAAATCTCCTAAAAGGAACACCGTATTGTAGCTCTTATGTCATTTAGCTTTATGTACATAACAAATACATATAAAAATGCATATTCAAGATCCCAAGAGTGAACCTCAACTTACATAACATAACTTTAGGCTGTTAAAAAAAGGGGGGGGTCATTTAACAATGGTTTCCTTTGTGATCATAATGCAGAACCAATTAGATTGTAAGTCTCTTCCCACCAAATTCTAGACCCAGAACCTAAAACTCTGAATTTCTCTTGACTGGTTCTTCTGACCTGAAGTCCTGTAATTATCACATTAAACGGAATTAGAAAGGTCTGGATTCACAATTCAAATCTTCTGGATTTGTGTCTTTATCAGGAAGTAGATCATTTTAATTTACTGGTCAGAAGAGAGTTAAGAAACAGAGGTAGAAACACTATCTTACTGTTTTGGAGGCAACCGCATGGGCAGCAAGGGAAGCTTTGACTGTAGTCAGCACTAGTCATTATCTCGGTCACTGGTCCTCTATACAGGGGGTAGTCTTTTATGAGCCAGTATGGAAAGGACTGGTTGTCTGATGATATTTAACCACTGGGATTGCTGAGAATTTGTCAGCATGCATATCCTCAGGAATCAACCCTCAACTCCTAGCCACCCTGATCACTGCTTCTCAACCAATGGGGAAGATTCTTCCCAGGCAGTTTTTTGGCATCTATGGGTCAGACTTTTGTAAGAAGGAGATATCTTCTGGAGATGAGGGGTTTTCCTGGGGCTGTCACTGCAGGAGACCAAAGCAGGGAAAAAAGTAAAAGCAGTCTGGCAGTCACCACTTCCTTTTGAATTCTCACAAAGAATATGGGCTCCTTCTGAGATCTAATGTCCAATAGTCCCTGGAGGAGTCGCCTTATTTCTAGGATCAGGATGAGAAGACGGGACTTGGCTTCCTCCTCTGGGGTGTTCAGAGACTAGTCCATAAAAACAGCTTGGCCAGATGAAAGATTGTTCTTCGGAGGACTCAGAGAGAAGTGGTTAATAACTTGCCCCTACAAAAAGTAGAAATCTATAAATTTTTCCATTTAAATAAATAGGTCTCCTGTACTCTACGATAAATTGTATTTAGGTAATTCAATTTAATTAAAATTAAACATATTCAAAAGCTATTCTTTCTCTCAAAGGCCTCATGTAAAGATGAGATCACATACCCATAGAGGTTTTTATTTAAGCATATTCTCAAAGTGGCTCTTAGTAACATCCTGAACTTTTACCCTAGTGTCCCGTTAATGGGTGGTGTTAGGGATTCTGGCCTTCAAGGACATGATTCTGGCCTTGGCCGTGCCCATTATTGATTCTGTAGTGAGTCAGGTTCAATTTTGATTTAGGATGAAGCCATTTCCTTTGATGAGGTGAATGAACTCTTCCTGGATCACCGCAGATATTCATTATCTGGCAGAAGTTAGTCACAGAAGTTAAATTGGATTCTTAGAAAAAACAGGTCTAAAAAGAGGAACATGACTGCCCAAACTCATGGGAAGAAAGGGAATGTGATAGTGAATGTCTCCTTTTAACATCGGAAAAAAAATCCTCTCATCCTTAGGTTATCACATCTCTCTTCATCTGCCTGAAATCTTACTTCCCATTCTCTCCTGCTCCCCTGGTCTCGTCTCGTCTGGTCTCGTCTGGTTTCGTCTGGTCTCGTCTGGTCTCCTCTCCTCTCCAAGCTCTGCCTGGACTCCACCCACATGCTTAAACTAGCTTTGCTTCTTTCAGACCCAACCTTGGCTATTTGTCCCACAAACTGGTAAGGAGCTCAGGTCTTCCCCTCATCTAGAGCAGAGTTCAAAGAGAAGAGTTCTCTTTGATTACGGGCTCTGGTTTTGAAATCAGACAGAAGTGGGTTCAAATTTCAACTCTGACTCTTACTAACCTTGTGATATTCCACGTGTTTTAAAAATTACTCCAGGCTTCAGTTTTACAATCTGTAAAATGGGGTTAATAACACATGTCTCAAAGAGTCATAAAGAGAAAAGAGATGAAGCATGTTAAGTGTTTATACAGACTGACAGGTAAGTCCCCAGTCACATATTGATTTGAATAACATCCTGGCCTTTTCTCCCGATGTTCCACTTCGTTCATGAAGTGTTTTCTATTACTCTACTGATGTCACCTTAACCACCCTCTATGCAGCTATAGGAATTACCCTCAGAACCCTTTGATGCTAACACCACACAGGCGGCTACGGTACCATGGAAAGGGCCCGGGCTTCCGAGGCTGCTGCTCTGGGTGGACTCCTGGCTCTGCTATGGGCTCTGCTGTGTCCCAGCTACACTCTCAGTGAGCTTCTAACCTTCCTCGCCCTACAGAGAGCATACACAGGTCCTCACTGGATCGTTGATTAAGGTAATTTTTTATTGAAGGCTTAATCTTGCCAGGTCCTGTCCTAAATTCGTTATGTGCACTAATCTCATCAAAACCACCGTCTGAGATAGATAGCTACTGTTATTCTCTGTGTTGTGTGGACAGGGAAACTGAGGCTCAGAGAGATGCCGGCACTTGCAGGAGGTGGAGGTGGGATGTGGGCTGTAGGGACCAAGGCAGGCCATCCCAAAGTGTGCCATTTTGGCATGTTGGTTATTTTAAATAAAAGTTACTTAAGAGACAGCCAGTGCAAGAACACTCAGACCCTCCTCTGTCCCCTTGAAGGCAGGAAATAAACCTCCCATGTAAAAGGTACCTTCTCTGTACCAGGAGGTGAAGAGACATCCTTTTAACCAGAGATGGGAAATTTGGAGCTGTATAAACAACCAACCCTTCTTGTTTTTAATTTACTACCACAGCCCAAATTCTGTTTAGAATTCCTTACTGATTCAAACTCCCAAAGTTAAGGGTTTTTCTTTTCTTTTTTTTTTTTTAATCCTGTCAAGTCCTCACAGATTTATTATTCCTTTGTCTCAAAAGTATAAAAACTGCCTGCCTTGGTCACTTCTTTAGGTCTCAGTGTCATAATTGGGCCTCTGGTGCATGTAATAAAGCTTTGGGGTTTTTCTCCTCTTCATCTGTCTCATGTAAATTTGATTCTTAGTCCAGCTGGAAGACCTTGAGGGTAGAGAAGAATTTTTTCCTTTCAGAGGCCAAGTGTGCCACTCACGGAAGGGCCTTCTATTTGCTCAAATGTGACAGCAGAGGAAGGCTGGGCCATTGCTATCCGCTCAGCAATGTGGAGGTGATTCACGTGTGTAGTTCACGTGTGTAGAGCATATGGTGAGTTTCTGGTTTGCTCTCTTTCCCCAGTACCTAGCAGAGCATTGCATTCTAACAGGCATTTAATAAATTTCCTGTTGACTTACATGTGTAGCCGTAGCATTCCCTTCTCCTGAGGGCTTTCTTGAAGCTTCTCACAGTAGCCCTGGTTTAGTTGTCAACAATAAGAATGACACAGGAATAACAATAACATAATAGTTAAGAGTTTCTGAGACTTACTTTGTACCCGGAAGTCGATGTGGATTATCCGATTTACCCTTCCCTGCAATCCTAGAAATTACATGCTATCATCAACCTGTGTTACAGGGGAGGAAACAGCCTTGGAGCAATTATGTGATCTGCCTAATGTCATGGAGCTAGGTAGGGTGGAGGTCAGAAGACCGGATTTGAAACTAGGTGTCTGCTTCTGGAAACCTCTTGACTCCTTAAAAATTGGCATTAGATCACCTGACCGCCTTCTCATTTCTTGTTTTATAACTTTTTGCTATCAGACTTCTTTCTGTAAATTGTTTTATTGTGGTAAAATGTGCATGACATAAAACTTAGCATTTTAACCATTTTTAAGTGTATGGTTCCGTGGCATCAAGTACAATCACATTTTGTACAATCATCACCACCGTTTGTCTCCAGAACTCCTTCATCTTTCCAGACTGAGACCCTGCACCCATTAAACAATAACTCCTCATTGCCATCTTCCTCCCCCTTGGTCTGAAAATACATTTTCTTCCAAGGTGTGCATGTGACCATTTCAGTTTTTGAGGACTAGTTTGAGAATTTCTGTGATGGAAGTCTTGGCAAATTCTGTACCCTGATGACTGTCTCACTCAGCTTGGTCCTAGAGCCTCGTGACCTTGTTTTCTATCTGATATCAGCAGGCCCGGGGGCAGAAAGGTCTTTGGTGACAGATGGCTTCTCCTGTTTGAATCAGTCCTTTTACAGATTTTCTCATTTCAGGCCTTGTTCAATTTTCTTTTACTGCTGCCACGTCCCCATGACGTGGGTCCAGAAGTCTGAGTCACTTGCTTTGCTTACGTCAAAGAGAGTTACAATGACAAAGGGAAACTGCTATGATTATTATTTGCCATAAGAGTGTGCTGACTTGCTGGGTGAGGGGGCATTCTCGTATTCTGGGTGTAAAATTTTCAGCATCAGCCATAGCTCAGTCACAGACAGAGTTGAAACAATCTGGCTAGAAGCAGGAGAAATAATCCATCTGTATATATAATGAGGGGGAAGTGACAGACTCTGTTCCTATTGTCCTTTCTCAGACATGCCTCTTCAGGTTGTGGATGGCATGACATTTGTCATCTTGACAAGGCCAGTTTATGAAACAGTGACAGGGGCAGAGCCAGAAGATCACAGCGGTTTAATGCTGTGCTCCAGCCAACGTCCTTGTGAGAGCCACTTAAAGTCACCACGTCTTTAAAATAGAGCCAATGTCCCCAGCAGCGATGGTGCCTTTGTAAAATGAGATTATTTTGCATAATGTCTATGTGGATACAGATATAATTATAGATAATGTTATTTTTTGTCTTCAGTTTCCAGATTGATACAGACTATCTTTTTGATTCCTCCTTTCTCAGTGCATATATCCCCTGAAATTCACTTTTTCTCCATTTTCCCAATCTTCTTGCCTTTATGTCTGCTCTCACATATGATATAAATCTTATGCCCTTTGTATCTAGTTTTACTGAGCAAGATTCTTTTGTTTTTTTCAATGTTTTTAAACAATTCTATCATTCCATGAAGGCCTCCTTGACAAACCTAAAAGGAAATTGATAATTTTTTTCACTTAGCTCTCTTACAATTTACCTTTATAGGACCCAGACTTACGTCATTTAAAACACTTTTTATTGAATGATCATAGGCTGAAAAATGCACATAACTATGCAGCTCACTAAATCTCATCTGAACATACCCACAGAATGAGAGCAAAGATAAAGAAACAAAATATTATAGTGACCTCTAGGAGCACAGATGAGTTTTGTTAATTTTCAAATTTTATATAGATGGAATCAAACCATTTACATTCTTTTGCTTAAAATATTTTTATCCCTGCAATTTGAAGTTGGGACCCAAACAATATTAAAATTTGTTGTTATGCCATTTATGTCTTTTACATGTATCCTGTCTATCTCTTATTTTTCTTTGAATTTTTTAAAAAAGACACTAAGATGCTAATCCTCTAGAGTTTTCCATAGTCTGATTTTGCTAATTGTATCCCTTAATGTATTTTTTTTTTGTTGTTGTTGTTGTTGTTTTTTTTAGATATGTGCCTGTCAATTTCCTGCAAATTGATGGTCTGATATAGAGGCTTCATCAGACTCAGGAGGCATATAAAGTCTGGCCTCACTATCCGTGGTGTCATCAGTCACTGGAAAATCATTGCCTGGCTCCTGGATGAGGATACGGAAGCATGGGGCACCTGGGTGGCACAGCGGTTGAGCGTCTGCCTTCGGCTCAGGGCGTGATCCCGGTGTTATGGGATCGAGCCCCACATCAGGCTCCTCCGCTGGGAGCCTGCTTCTTCCTCTCCCACTCCCCCTGCTTGTGTTCCCTCTCTCGCTGGCTGTCTCTATCTCTGTCGAATAAATAAATAAAATCTTTAAAAAAAAAAAAAAAAGGATACGGAAGCATGCAGAGGTTAAGTCATTTGGCGAAGTGCTCAAGGCAGACCTGAGGTCTCCAGGAATCTCCTCCAGTGTACTCTACACTACAGACCAGCACTGAAAACTTACTGTGATTTCTGAGTGTAATTCAAATATATTTTTAGTTACTAGTGACTCAAGTATCTGACTCTTGCTTTTGTGTTTCATCTGGAAATAATGGGCCATGTTCTTTATATTGCTTCTATAGTGCACAACATTATTTACAATGGTAGTGGTTTTGTGTGTGTTGGGGAGGAAGAAGTTTGCTCTGCCCTTCAAGATTCTTCTAGCTGGAGTAAGAATTAAAGTGATATGAGACAGATTAAACAGTAGAAAATCAAACAAAACTTTAATAACATGTATACCTCCTGTATACATAGATTTTTCTGGGAGAGATCCAGGTTTGGTCCCTGAAATGGCTGAAGCTATCTCCTTAAATATCATCTCCAGCTAAAAGATGTTGGGAGTAGGGAATCAGTTATGGGTCATTACAAGGAAAGGCACAGTAAACAAGAGTAAGGTTGTTATGCAGATTTAAGTCCCTGCCTTCTCTACTGATAATAGTTTCTAGAGATTTAGAGTCATCTCCCTTTTCCTAGTACTGAGAGAGACACCCTTACAAATGGAGACTTTTGTTACACATGTAAATGTCTCTTACCAAAAGGTAACTTCTACAGGGTTTTCAGAGCTTTTCCTGTGTCTGCTATTTATTAAAAATAACCAGCTTAGACTAATCAATATGCCAAAGATGGCTATCTTGGGATGGCAAAATTTGCTCTCCTACATGTGAAAATGGAGTGGAAAGACCTACTTTTTATGACATTCTTATTTTAGAAGAATGGTGTCAATTAAATTCAGTTAAATAGGTATTTAATAAGCACATAATGTGTACTTAGCAAAATGAAAATATAAATAAAAACAAGGATAAGAGAACATCTCCACCATTAAAGAGCTCCCTATCTTTTTCACAGAATCTTATGTCCAAGAGGAATTACTCACATATGTATGGTCAGTGGAAAAAAGAACTAGTTTCTGAGTCTGAGGACAGGGATTAATGCTTCGCCTGTGGTGTTTTCTGGCCCTGTGACTGGGCGGGCAGTTTAATGACTATGGGTTTTAGTTTGCTCATCTATAAAAAGTGGGTCTATCCCACAGAGTGGCTATGAGTTTAGATGAAATAGTGATTGTAAAGAATATTATAGTAATCATACTTTTATATCATCACTGCTTGGATATTATAAGAATGCGAGAACCCATTGTTTCAAAAGCAGGTGCTTCATTTTTTGAAAATCTATAATTATGGTAATATTTTCCTTTGAATGAACACAAATCTCCCTGTAACTTCCACCTGTTGATTCCGGTCAGTCTCTTCCAGTAAAAGTATAAATCTCTCTTTCTGCACAGTGTAAATGTAAATCTTTCTCATGTTAGTCCTTCTGATATGTGAAGACCACTATCATCACATTTCTCTTGTCCAGGAAAACCATCCCCAACTCATTCAAACATTCTCCCCGTGTCGGGGTTCTAAACTAATGATTTTTAACATTGAATATATATTAGAATCACCTGGGAATTCTTAACAAATATGCATTTTGAAAAAGCTCTCCAGCTGATTTTTAAATTCGTAATTATCTTAGTATCTTAAGTTATTTCTAAAACTTTTCACACTTGCCAGTACCCGCTTTGGAATATGACTCACTAATCCAAATAAACACCACAGATATTTGTGGGCCAGTTGAAGTAGTTAGGGTTTGCTAGCTGTTGTAGCAAACAGATCAAAAGATGGTGAAGGACTAAACACAATGGAAGCTGATGTCTTGCTAACAGGAGTTTAAAGAGGACTTTCCTGATTGGTGGGCGGCTCTCTTCCAAGCATTGATTTAGGATGCTAGACTTATTACCTCCCACAGTTCTGCTTTTTTTAAAACATGATCTTAGGGGGTCATTATGCTCACTACATCAAGTTGGGGGGGAAAAAAGAGCATGAAGCATATGGGCGTTATTATGGACTAGCCCAGAATAGTGTCCATCACTTTGGTTCATAAAACCACATGTCCACACCTAATTGCAAAGAAGTGTACCTAGGAACAAGACAGATTGAGTTTGGGAGCCAGCTAGACAATCAGCACGGCTATTGTATATGATATGTTATGACTACTTCTGACATTAGGCATACCAGCTGTCAATGAGGTCACAAGGACATAAACTGTCGGGATGACAGAAAATACCTTAAAGTTAAAAGACAAGTATAGAGTGGAAGATGTTTATAACATCTCTGGATGTTCGGAGAGCTCTGTCATGCTGTTGACTCACTGAAGAAATGGTCAGCTAAATGTTTTTAGCTGTTTTCAGAAGACATGCCAAGTCAGGTTACCGCCCATTAGATAATCATTCACTTGTTTTTTAAAAACCTATTCATAGGACTTTGTATTGATATCATGTTAGTTGAGGCCCATCAAGCTACTATGCAATACATCACAAAGCCTTGTGGCAGTCATATAATCAGGAAGAAAGTCTCCTTTCTCTTTAGCAGAGAGAGACACATGTTCAGAGGAAAGGTACAACCCGTGTCATCTAATTAAATTTATATTATATAAAGCTGATTTCTACTTAGTGCTTATATTTTTTCTAGGCACTCTGCTAAATATTTCACCTGCATTTAGTTTTTAAATATTCACAACCACAGTCTTAATAGATATCATTACCTTCCTTTCAAAGATGAGACTAAATAATTTGCCCAAAGTCATAAGAACAGTGACTGTTGGAATTAGCATTCAAATGTAGGTATATCTTACTTCAAAGATGAATTTTTAATTATTTTTCTGTGTCATCTCCTATATAAGCAATACTTCTTATAAAATGCCAAACAGGGAGAGAGAAAATGTGGTGAATATCATCAGGGAAGATGTTATTGGAAGTAAGATTTGTTATGACCCTAAACAAAGGATAGGATTTAGCTAAAATGATAAAGGGCTAGAGTTTATTTGCATATCATATTTTTTTTCTAGGGAGAAAATACCATTCTATAAGCAACCATATTTTGAACTTTGGCGGACAGGATGTTAAAAATGAAGATTTAGCTATGGGGAAGTTAGGTCTTATACCCAGGTGACGCAGTGCCTTGACTCTTCAAGACACATGGATTGCCAGTGTTTGTTTCTGTATGGCTGCATATATTCATTGCTCTACTTGAGGAGATTTAAATATCCACACTGAACACAGGAATTATTCATGTAGGAAGCCACTAAAAAAAAGTACTCAGTTGGATGGTGTCGCTGGCCAACTTGCTCATTTCTAGTGCTATGTCTCCGCCTGGTGGGAGATAATGGAATTACAGTAAATTCACAGGAGCCACTTGGGTAGGATAATGCTCATATCCACTGTAACAGTCAGCTAATTTTAGGAAACAAGGAAAAAACAAACAAACAAACAAACAACCCATAGCTTCAGTTTCCTGAAGCTATCTTTTCCTTATTGCAGTAAATTACTTAAGATATATAGATTTTTTTCTGCATAGAGAGCTATACTGTTTTTCTGCATGCACTATTAGGGACATTGATTGGAAAGCATCAATACTATTCCATTTAAGGGCTGCTGCACTTCTCAAAAAGTATTGCTTTCTTTGATGGTATGTATTTAATGGAAAGCTAAACTTCATCTAAAGTGATATTAACATCAATTCAAGGGGAGAGAATTGTGGTGGGAGGAATGGTCAGTAGTAAATTTCAAAACTTTTCCAGGGATTCATACCATTCACATGCATGACTAATATAACAGAAAATTATAACAGTATTGATATGGTTTCACAAATATTGGTTGCAGTTTAGTATATCTCAGTCTTTGTAACTTTTACGAATCACTTCCTTCTACTCCCTGGTAAAAGCATAAATTAACATAATATCAGCCTCTTGGTTTGGAAACAGAGATGAGAACTTGTGTATCTCAGAATCACCCATGGCATCTTGGGGTATAAATGCCAGAGTCAGAAACAGCATGCAAAGTTTTTTACCACATTAGTTATGTATGGTAACGCTGAAACCAGACTGAGACCTGTTTTACAAGGGCACCTACCCTGTGTGTGAGAGAGGGAAGCTAAGAATCAAGTCGCAACAGCTTTTAAAAATTAATTGGTTCATTGGATGGCTATGGGAAATGGACTAACAATTGGCAAATACCCTAAGAGTCCTAAATTTGGTTAGGTCCTTTAAATACATAACCTGCTTATGAAAAGCAGGTGCTACTTTCCCAGTTTACAGAGGGAGAGAAAGATATTTAAATGACTTGGCTAGGGTCACATTGCTCTTACGATATAGCAATATCATAGGTATTGTTGGCAGGACTAGCCCCCAATCCTCGTCTTTCCTACAGCTTCATTTATGACCACATCCTTCATTTTAGTGATGCAGCCCTACTGCGACCAGCACTTTAAATGGAGTAAGGCCAGTTAAGGACGTGATTCAGAGACAAGTCAATTAAAATGCTTAATAAAAATCAAAATGTGTGAACACCTTATACTGGTATGTAATTTCTTCTGTGTGTAATACCCATCAGTTTACAAAAGGTGTTCTAGACATGATTTCATTAGCTCCTCAGCAATCCCAAGAGGAATGCTGTGCTAACAGTGGTCTTCTCTTTTTACAGGTCGAGAGACTGAGGCTTGGAGAGATTTTCACCCAAGACCATTGAGCAACTTTTAATGTGTGATTTCTGGATGCCCGAAAGGAGAGAGTAATTGTCACATGTCGTTCCTCTCCAATTTCCATCCTTCAAACCTCGTCATGGGCTGTCAGTGCCGGGCACAAGACAGGGTGATCGTGCAGATGGCATCACAGTGGATTTTACCCCCGGCATCTTCGTCACCCTTTGGTTCAGTCTCTCAGGTTTAACACAGAAAGGTGCACTACGTGTTAACTCAGTACTTGCAAGTTTCAAAGTGATAAAAAAAAAAAAAAAGGACAAGGTACAAATGCCAAGCTAAACGAGAAAATAATGATTTTAAGCTGCTGTAAGTGAACTGGTTCAAATGACCATCAGCTATATGTTTGAGCTCTCATTCTACTGTAACATACATGTATTCAGTAAACATCGGTCAAATTGGTTCCTGACTCCCCTGGACTAAGCGGAGGGGCATGATGGGATGGGCATGGGGGTGGGGGAGTGGGGGGGACAAATTTGCCACTTGCTCTCTGTAAGACCCTTCACTGTTCATTTCTGCATCTTCAAAGTGGAGCTGGTATTGTCTATTTCGTGGGGCTTTCGTGAGGACTAAATGATCCTAGCACACGGGGAGGACTGTGTGAAAGGCAGTGTACATAGCGGGAACTCAATTACCATGGATATTTATAAAACATTTTCTGAATTGTCTGAGAGAATTATGTTTTAAAGGGGAGAATAAAAAAAACTCCATTAAAAATACTAGTGGCAGAGATATTTAAACTTATTCCTATTGTAGCAATATATGGGCATAATCTAATGGCACATTTTAGTTCTCAAAGAAAATATGACGTTTAATTGCTTCTATCATAATGGAAAGAAAATTAAGTTAGGAGTTAAAAGGAGTCCTGGTTCTATTATTTAGCATCTCTGTGACATTGAAAAAGCCACTTCGCTTCTTAGAAATTCAGTGTCCTCATCAATGAGATGAGATTATCTACCCTCGTTACCTTCTATATATGTTGTTACAAAGACAGATGGATTTCTGAAAGTGAAAGTGATTTTTTTTCTGTACTATATTATTATACAAACCTACCCACATCTAGCATTGCTTCCTGGCTACCAAGGTGAGGAATTGGGGTCTCCTTTGCCAATCTTTGAGCCTCAAATCCAGGAGAACAGTGACTCTAGTAGGTACTTTACGTCAAGAGAAAAGTGACAAATTATTTTGAATACACTGCTTCTGTTGTATTGTCTTTGGAAGCCTTGGGTTGGCATTCATTCCCATCAAGCACGCTCTACTGAAAGCTGCTTTTTTCAGGTGTGGGGTGCTGGAAGGGCCTTCGTCACTTGACACCAGTGACCTTCTTGGACCGATGCTGATACCATCATCCTCAGAGAGAGCTTGTGTTCCCAGGATGTCCTGAGCAATTTTTCAGTCCCAGGAGAGGCCGTCTAGATTGAATTAGCTTTGGTTCTTCCATCACTAATTAGATGGCACAGCAGGCCAGCCTCGGGGCATAAAAGCATTGATTCAGTTCCAGTAATAAGCTTAATGAAGTACCTTCACCCTGATTCCGGGTGCCAGTTCTCTAAAAATCGCCCTGAAATGTAAAGCTTCGGAACTACTGGAGCTACCCAGTCAATGTAGAGACACAACAGGAAACAAGAACAAGTGACATCGATATTTTACAGGACACACTTGCATTCTCGTCAACCCTAGGTTTGAAAAGGGTCTTGAGAGCCATGAATGTATCCCTCAGATGCCACGGTGGATTATGCTCGAACCGTCCTAAGGAGTCAGGACCTCTTCTAAATTTCTAAATGCTGAAGGTGCCACAACTGCTTTGGAACACGGTCAACTTTCGAACAACCTCTGCCATCCTCATTAGTATGAAATATGACTCCCACTCATAAATGAGTGCCACCCACTTGCCAAATACAGTCTTGATCCAAGAAACTGCCATGTGAGGTTGACAACCAGATATGTAGAAATGAAAGAAAATTAATGGGGTAATATAAAACTCTCAATATAAACTCATATTTTATACACTGCAGCACATTTTCACCCCCATTTTCTCATAAGAGAGAATCTGCTGTGAAGTTCACGGGTCTGGAACAATTGGCTGAAAGAAGACAGTTAAAGAGGAGCCCAGTCAAGACAGATAAGGGACAGAGTCACAGCATCTTAAAATTGAGAGGAATCCCAAATTTTTATCAAGGCCGGCCTCTCATCCACAAAAGAATGATCTCTGTCTGCCTGCCTGACAGTCGGCGGCGCCCGCTCCAGCGTTCCTAATGCGGGGACGTGTCGAGGTGATGAGGCAGGGCTGTCCATCATTGAGTCGCTCCATCTGCTAGGATGTACTTCGTTATATTTAGCCAAAATCTGCCTCCTGTAACTCCTTCCACTTCTGCATTTGCCTTTGATGACAAGAAAGCACAAGTCTGTTCTTTATTCATAGGAAAGTTACTCAAAACTTAAGGACAAAATAGGTCCCCACCCTGCAAATCTTCTCTGTGCCAAATGGTCCAGTTCTTTGAGCAATGATCACGGGCTGGCTCTGAGGTTCCTAAGACCTCCGGGTGCGGACTCTTCTCTGGAAAGACATGAGTTCTGTGTCCCAGCAGCTTCTGCCTCCCCCGGGAGCTTGTTGTAAATGCCGACTCTCAGACCCCATGCCAGACCTCCTCACAAGATGGTCTGTATAAGCGTTAAAGTTTGAGAAGCACTGGCCTAGTCCGCTGGACTATGTCTTACAATATAGCAACTAGAATTACGTAAATCCCTCAAGTGTGGTCTGAGGACCACAAAATATAGTGAGATTATTTACCTTGCTCTGTATGTTATATTTGTATTAAATCTCCTATCATTGTTTTATTTTTATTTTTTCCAGCAAATGCCTCACACAGTGAGTACCCCCTAAGGTGATGATGAAGACGACGATCCAGGCCTTTCTCACATAAACTATGGCTAATCATATTCGCTTCTCCTCGCAATGGTGTAATTGATATTTTGCACCTATATCTAAGAATATCCACGTATCATTATTAAATTTTACCCTGTTGGCTATAGCCAATTTTTCTACTCTGTTCAGATAATTTTGAAGCTTTATTTCATCAACCATCACATTACTTATTTCTCCCAGCTATATCCTTTTAAAAATAGATGAGCATGTCTCTCTTTATTTAAGACACTGATAAAAATAGTGAATAAAACAAGGCTAAGGGCAGAATGCAGTAATATATTTCTAGAAACTTCCTTCATAGAAACACATTAAGTTCTACAAATGTTGGCTGGGAACCTATCAGTGTTGGAAACTACCCTGTGTTAGGTACCTGAAATACACGGAGAATGCGGCAACCTTCCTGTCCTTGAGAGGCCCACTGTCTAATGTGAATTCCAAATTTGGAGATCATGCAAGGACATCTCCTGCCAGCACTACCGCCCTTTCATTAAGCTAATTATGGTAACAGAGTCCATGTCTGTGTGCCCCGAGGCAGGTCTGCTTTGCCACCTAATTAGTGATGAAAGAACCAAAGCTAATTCAATCTAGTCTGTCACTCTCTAGACTGAGGAATTATCCCAGACATCGTGAGAACACACACTCTCTCTTGATATTATAAGAAAGGACAGCCAACACCACAAGATTTTTATTTCTCCTGAGGAGTTCATCGAATCAAAGAGCAAATGTGACCTTCTAAAAAATATATATACCTTGGAAGGAGATAGAAGAAACTCATCATATACAACATATACAGCAATATCTCAGACACAGGACGACACAGGAGAGTAGGAAGAAAGACCCTGACTTCTGACCAATTTTGTCTTAGCAGGCTGATACCTTAGAAGTGATTAACCATCAATTGAATAAGAAAAACTCAAGACCTCCAGCAAATTCAGACGAACATTTAAAAGTAAACACACACACACACACACACACACACACACACACACACACACACAAACAGCTCTGTGTAAGGAAGATCTGAATAAAAAAATTTAAAACTGGCCAATGTCTTGACATTGTGAGCCCATACTAGTCTAATTAAATTTTCAATTTCTTTGGAATTGTAAATTCTTTGTCCCATGAACCCTAACAACCTGCTGGGCTTCCCAATTCACTGGCACCTTCCCACCTGGCCCCTGGGCCCTAGCATTCTTCATTTAACAATCATTGACAAATGTTTACTGGATGCCTTTTATGAAACAGGCCTTCATGATGTGCTGAAAATAAAGCAGCACATCAATAAATAAATGAGGTTATTTTAGTTATTGACAAATGCTGCAAAGAAAATAAAACATGGTAAGTTGTGAGCGACACAGGCAATGTGTTCTTTCATGTTTGAAAAATGTTCTCCAATTCCGAGACAAGAATGTTCCTGGCCAAAGGAATGTTCCTACCCAAATCTCCCTGACACTGAGTCCGTGGCCCCTATTGCTAGATTTCCCTCCCCCCATCTAAGTTCTTCTTATCCCCTTGGGTCTCAGCTGGTTGGGTCCGCTTTATCTCATTTTCAATGGACACCCTAGATCTTGTTGTTGGTTTGGACATTCTACGTATAATACTTGCAAATTCTCTCTTACCCAGGCCTTGTGAGTTGAATTCCTGGCTAGGGTTTCCTTTAGGACCCCTTTCTCCAGGTCCTCCCCTCTACAGAAACAGACTCTGGCTCACTCCTCTGATTAGAACAGGTGCTTTTACTCTGTGTCCTCATAGTGCCCTGACCTTCCCTTTCTCATAGAACTTTTATGCAGGTTGTCCTTGACATGCCCATTGTCTGCACCAGACGGTCCGCTCTTTGAAGATGGGGCTAACTCTCCAGTTGACACATGCTGGGCCCTCAGACATTTGAGATGAGTAGATAAGGGGTGATTAAGTGGTTTTATATTCAGATTTTTAACTTCACCTCATTTGGCTGAGTCACACTGCCACGTATTTTAAAATATCTATTAAAAACCAGTTATTTTTTTCTGATGACATTAACTACCAAGGGTTGTTTCATGTGGCTATATTTTCACTTTGTTAGAAGTACATTACATTTTTCAATTCAAATTGAATTCCATCCTACCTAAAATGGCTTTGGGCAACCAGTCTTACTGGACAATAAAAAACTCAGTGGGGCTTTGTGGCACAATATTTATATGTTTCTAATTCACCTCTGGTATATATCTTGCTCAGTTTTAAATCACACATGGCAATCCATCTCTGATTTTTCACTTTAGAAAAACCAAAGCATTATATATATATATATATATATATATATATATATATATATATATATTCATTTCTGTGCATTTGTTCTCTAAGAAATCTCTTGAGATTTTTTTTTCAATCCTCCTCCTTGGACATAAGAAGAAATCATAACTTTTTAGGAAAACAAGACCGTGAAAACAAGCAATTTTAAGCTTGGCTTAAAATTCAGAAACAGGGACATTCTTACATACATAAGTAATAGCATAAGTATTGTGATTTTGGAAAGGAAAGAGAGTCTTCATGCTTCTCCCCAAATTCTCTTGTAGTCAATGAGTCTTCCGAAATCCCACATTTTTAAGATTTTCTTGGTAAAATGCAAATTCTCTTAGGAAGGACATGAAGCCTTGCTAACACTGAAATTTAAGTGGCTAATATCTGATTTTTTTTTTTCCTTTGGAAAAGTGAATAGCTTATAAACTCCCAAGCTCTGAGGGGAGAAGGAAGGGAAGAGGAAAGAACCACAGAGATGAGGATACATCAAAAAATGGTCTCAGGACCCCTACATTAAATTTTGACAGCTCTGCAATTCTCCAGGGGTTGATCTTGCCATTTGGGCAGGGGCCTGAGGCCAAGCTTGGAAGAAGGTGTTTCTCTCCCCCATCCTTCACTGTTAGTTTTCAGATTCAATATTGCTAAATCCTTTAATAAGCTTCTGATGACATACCATGTAACGTGAGGAAATAAAAACCTCACCTATTTTGGAATTCAGAGTGAAATATCCTCCATTTATTGATTTTGAGTATGCAATTGATTCTGGCCAGTCATTCATTAGTAATGGGCAAAATGATTTAAAATATTCAATAACTGGGTTATGCCCACCCATGTATTTACATATGTTTTCATAAGAATCACCAAGGGTAATTTTACATTTATCTATTCGAGCTCTGGCTGACATCGAGTTTAGCAATAAATTACTCACAGGCTCTTTTTACTTTAAAGCCAGATTAGGATTCCAAATTGTATGTGTTTGTCAAATACTGAATAATTCAGATGGCTTTTCATCGTTCTCGCTGCAATGCTGCGGGTAGGAAATAGGACTCAGAAGGGAAGGCGTCCCAGGGCCCAGCAGAGAAAAGAGCAGGACGAGGATTAACCACCACAGGCGGTTAGCAAGGGAGTAAATGATGAGTGAGAGAGCTGATGATGCTAATTTGGATGGAAAAGTCTTCTCGTCTGATGGTGGAGGAAGGCCAGGCATGAATAAAAGCAGCCAACATTATTAGGTGCCATGTGCTGGGAATTGTGCAGACGGTTGGAGGATGGTTATCTGAGTGGTCAGCAGCCATATGACTTGAGAGCTCAAACTTGAAACCACAGCATTCTCCCGAGAGGGCTGCAGATACAGGCAAGATGGAAGAATATGTGTAACAGAGGAGGATCTGGGGGTATGAGTTGTTGGGATTGGAGGTACACACTCTTGGCTCCATCTTCTCTGTGAGGCGTTCTCAATACCTTCAATCACAATCAACTTCTCTTCTGGGACCCCACAGCACTTTACGTGGAACTCTGTTGTAACACTTCCACAGGCGGATTTGTTCTTCATTATACACTGAGTTGTTTCAAAAACTATTTTGGAAACAACTTTCCTGAGATATAATGAGGTCTAACTGACACACAATAAACTCCTCATATTTAAAATGCATAATTTGTTAAGTCTGACATATGTATATGCCCATGAAACCATTATCACAATCAAGACAGTGAACATATCCATCACCTTCAAAAGTTTATTGGTGCCCTTTTAAAATCCCTCCCTCTATCCCTTTTATCAGTCAGGGTTCTCCAGAGAAACGAACCAATAGGATATATGTTATAACAAACTGGCTTATGCAGTTGTGGAGATCGAGATGTCCCAAGATCTGTAGTCGGCAAGCTGGAGACCCAGGAGATTTGATGGCGTACTTCCAGCCTGAGTCCAAATGCCTGAGAACCAGGAGAGCCAGTGGTGTAAATTCTGGTCCAAAGGGTGGCAGCCCCCAGCCCCTGAAAAGCTGATTTTTTGGTCTGAGTCCAAAGGCAGGAGAAGACGGAAGTCCCAGCTCAAATGTTCAGGTAGGAGGAGCTCCCTCTTACTGAGCCTTTTTATTCTACTGAGGTCTTCAATTTGATTGGATGGGACCCACCCACATTAGGGAGGGCAATCTGCTTCACTCAATCTACCTGTTCAAATATTAATCTTATTCAGAAGCTTCCTCACAGACACACCCCGAGTAAAGCATGGCCAATGTCCAGGCACCCTGTGGCCCAGTCAAGTTGAGGGATAAAATCAATCACACCTCTCCTTGCCCTTGTGTCCAAGCAACAACTGATGTGCTTTCAGATACACCATACATTACTTTGCACTCCTTAGAGTTTTATATCAACAAATTCACACAGTATGTACTGTACTCTTTTTTGCCTGACTTTATCCATTTTTTTTCAATATAATTATTTCCCCCACACTGTTGCATGAACCAATGGTTCATTCCTGTTTATTGTTGCATGGTTTTCAACTGCATGGATGTACCACAGTTTGTTTATCTGTTCATCTGTTGATGAACCTACGGCGTATCTGCAGTTTTTCAGTCATACAAATAAAGCTGCTCTGAGCATCGATCTGTGTGAGCATATACTTTCACTTCTCTTGAGTAAACACTTAGAAGTGGAATGGATGGATCATATGGTAGGTGTATCTTCAACGTTCTCAAAAATGGCCATACTCTTTTCTAAAGTGGGTGTACCATTTGCACTCCTACTGGCGGTATATGAAAGTTTCAGTTCTTTCAGAACCTTGCTAACACTTGGTATGGGCAGTCTTCAATTTTGTCCCTTCCAATAGGTGTGTGCTGGTATCTTGCTTGTTTCAATTTGCATTTTCCTAATGGCTAATGATATTGAGCATCTTTTCATGTGCTTGTCATCTACATATCATCTTTGGTGAAAGCATCTCTTCAAATATTTTGGCCATCTTTACTGGACTGTTAATTTTCTTTCCGATTTTTGAGAGTTCTTTACCTATTCTGCCAAGTATTTTATCAGATATATATATAACTTGCAACTGTCTTTCTCACAGCTTGTGGTTTGCTCATCTCTTTGTAGTGTCTTTTTCAGAGGACAGGTTTTAGAGTTGATGAAGTTCAATTTAATGGTTTGTTCTTTTATGAATTATGATTTAGTTGTTGTTTTAAAGAAATATTTGCCTAACCCAAAATAAAATTCTTTTCATGTTTTCTTCCATAGATTTATAGTTTTAGTTTCCATAATCTGTTTTGAGTTAATATTTGTTCATGGTACAAGTTATAATCAAAGTTCTTTTTCATTTCTTTTCTTCCTTTTTTTTTTTTTTTTTGCATAAGAAAATCTCATTCTTCCACTACCATTTGTTGAAAAGACTATTCTTGGGGTGTCTGGGTGGCTCAGTCAGTTAAGTGTCTGACTCTTAATTTCAGCTCAGGTCATGATCTCAGGGTTGTGAGACTGAGCCTTGTGTCAGGCTCCACACTCAGTGTAGTCTGCTTGAGGTTCTCTCCCTCTACCCCTCCCCACTGCGTGCTCACTCTCTCACAAAAAATAATTAAAATCTTTAAAAAAGAAAAAAAGAAAAGACTATTCTTTCTTCATGGAATTACCTTTGCACCTTTGTTGAAAATAAGCTGTCCATGTTTATTTCTGGATTTTCTACTCTGTTACATTGGCCTATTTTTCTACCTGCGTGCCAATATGATTGTTTGGATTACTGTTCCTTTAAGTAAATGTTAGTGTTAATCCTGAGACTTTAGTTTTCATTTTCAAAGATTTTGGCCAATTAAGATCCTTTGCATTTCAATATAAATTTTTGAGTAAGTCCGTTATTTTTAAAAAAAAAAAACAAAACCACTTTTGGAATTTGGGTTAGTATTACATTGAACATAGATCAATTTGGGGAGAATGGCATTTGACAATTGTGTTTTCCTACCTGTGACTCTAATACATCTCTTCTTGTATTTGGGATTTCCCTAATTTCTCTCAGCAATGTCTTGTATTTCTCAGTATGTAGCTCCACATTTTTTGTTAGATTTATTCCTCAGAATTTCATATTTTTAATATTATAAATAATACATTAGAAGTATCAGTTCTTAATCATTTGCTGTTACTATAGAGATCCAACTGATTTTTGTACATTGACCTTGTATCTTGAGACCTTACTACTCCCAATCATAAGTTCTAGGAGCCTCTTTGTAGATCACATTGGATTTTCTCCATAGATTATCATGTAGTCTATGAATAAGGACACTTTTACTTCTTTCTTCGTAATTTGGAGGCCCTTCCTTCCTCCCCACAGATCCTCCAGCACACTGTTGAACAGAAGTGGTGAGAGCACTGTTTTCTAATTCCTCAGGTGTTCTTGCCTGAGCCATGGGTGGTTCCTTCACAAACATGTGCTCATCAGTATTCATGGCGTCCTCACGGGGGATCCTCTCTAGAGACCAAGGGCTCCCCTGTGTGCAACTCTCATCCTCTGTACTTTGTTTTGACAACTCTAGTGCTGGTCTTCACAGGCTCTCAAGTCTGTCTCCTGACCGCCAGGATTCTGCTGGACTTGGATCGGTCCTTCCTCCCTGCACTGCCATTATAAACTCTCTCCAGGTGGTAGGCTTGGGCACTTTTAGAGCTCACTCCATTTGTTTCCTGTCTCTCTGGGATTACTGTCCTTCGGTGCCTGATGTACAGTGTTTTACAATCTCTAGTTTCACGTATTTTGTCTTTTCAAAAATTGTTTCAAGGGAGAGGGTAAATGTGGTCTTCTTCCTCAAGAAGTTACATATATATTGCTAAGTCAGATAGTAACTGCAACGTTTAGAGTGAATAATAACAGTTGCCAGCTCCTACATCCCTAGTACTTGTCCCCTAGAATCAATCACTTTAAAGATTTCGAGCTGTTTCTTCTGGAACTTAACTCCATATTTCTACTTGCATGTTTATATTGGTTTTTTTGATTTTTCATTTTTAGGTTTTGGCTCTTTATTCCCCATCTTGCCGATAACATTCCCACACATGCATACTTCTCTTCCCCACTCCCACCTTCTAATTTAGGTATCTCATAATTTTTGGTGACATAGAAAATGGGTTTTATATTAATATAGCCCCAGAAATACTGTTTACAGTTAAGCCACAGAGTGTAACAAAATTAAAATTTTCTTTTTAAATAATATTTCTTTTTCTTGGAGTTTAAAAACAAACCTGCTCCAGCACCAGATCATCTAGAAAGTTTTATAAGAGTGTATACTACTGGACTCTGACTTGAATCTAAATTGGAATCTCAAGGCTGGAACCTTAGAGGAAGTATTTTTAAAACACTCAGTGGGTCACTCTGACTCAGCTGATCTTCTGCGGTTTGGGGATAACTGCCTTCGGGCTCTCATCTTATTGAAGCAGAGTGCACGGTTGTTGTAACTCTGATAACATCTTCATCATTATTGAACTGTCAGATTGCACTGAAGTTTTGCTGTCCCAGATTTCTCTCTGACACTACACATCGGTCATAATATGACTCTATGATCTCATCTGTCAACGGGAACCAAGGCAGTGGCCTGCGCTTTGCTAACAATGACTGGATTATAATTGGACCTGAACTCGTGGACCCTGGGCATGGTATTCACATTTCTGGGTTCAGTGAACCGAATTAAGAGTTAACAGCCTCTTTTGAGAAGTCAAATACATGGGATTGACTCAATTGCTTCTGTGCACCTATATTTTAGTGGTATTGGTTTGCAAAATTTCCTATTTTGGTTGGAGGTAGCCTTGAACACAGTGTGCTGTGCAAATTGTCATCAGCACCACCTGTCTCTCCATTAGCTTCTGTGGTCTAATTAGATTTCTACCGTATCAGGAAATATTCAAAGTGTGCAAATGGTGAGGCTTCACCCTGTTCAGCCATCCAGTGGGAACCAGAGTATAACAAAGTGAATTAACTCTCTGCCCTTGAAAGTCTAGAAACTGTTTTTAAGCAGTAAATATTACATTAGACATATCCTCCAGAGACAACAACTTTAGGTCCTTCCTGGAAGATGTTTCAACCCTTCTCAATAATCATCACAATGCCAATGCCAGATGCATTATGAACAAAGCACATGCACATGTTGGGAACTTTTGAACAGTACAGTTTGGCTTAATGACGAGGCAGACTCCCAATAAGTAAGTGACACAGCCTCTGAACAGCCACGCCGCATTGTTCACCTTCATCTTACAGTTTTGAAATTCAACGTCCTTGCCTCATTGTTTGTCACAGACATGAAGTAATTCTAACAATTTCAAAGCCCAAGACTTTCATATGGTCCCTTCCTTGAGGGAGTATTCCACACTTCATTAGTGAAAACTGGTTTGAAAATTTTGGTTTGTAGAAATACTATAAAATCTAACATACTCCATCAACCACACTTTTCCAGAACATTTGGAAACTGAACTTGATAACATCAACCTCTGCCTTGTGGAAAGCTGTTTTCAGAGAGCACATTAGGTGTTTCAGAAAATGATACAACTGTGAGTTCTTCTGAACAAAGCAAGCAAGCCATTAAATTATAATCTATCCATTCATTCATTCATTCATTCAAGAAATATTTAATGAATCCCTTCTACATGCCAAGCACTGGGGTACTAGGAAGTATTATGAATTAAAAATAACAGTAACAGGGAAGAGGGTGATAGGAGGCTAGCAGAGACCTGAGTGAAGTGAGAAAATAAGTCATGGGAATATGCAGGGAACATGTTTCAGATAGAGGGAAGAGGAGGTGCAAATGTCCTGAGGCAGAAGCCTGTTGGAATGTTTCAGAAATAGCAAAGAGGACAGAAGAATAAAAGAAGTAGGAGATGAGATCTGAAGGTCAGAAGGGGGCCAGGTCTTGCTAGAGTGTGAAATGTAATTTGAATGTAATTTTAAATGTGAATGGAGACTATTGGCAGGTCTTAGGCAAGAGAGTGATGTGGCCTGACTTAGGTTTTTAGAGGATCCCCGTGAATGTTGTGTGGAGTATCGATGTGGTGGACGTGCAGGGAATCACAGGGGAAGAGGAGAGGCAGGGATCTGTAGTTCTTGGGACCCTTATGCCCACGTTAGAAACAGACCAATAAAGGAGAAGCAGCAGATCTTCCAAGACAGGTTATATATTACTGATTTATTGCTATAGCTGTGATAACTTCAGGCAAGCCCTGCATTGCTTTAATTCAGTTGCGTTACTTAAGTACTAAAATAAAATGTACCATGTTTTAAAAACTAGGTGCCCCTGCCTTCCTCCAAGAAAGAGGACGGTAATAAAATAGATGAGATCCTCCTTTTTTACTGCACTCTGGGCATAAATCGTTACCTGCCCAGAGTTTACAGGAAAGTGTTGTTTGTGAGGCCGAGTTGTTAAGTGTCAGTTGTGAACATTTGCCAAGAGTTGATTTTATAAGAGATCTTCAAGGAAAAAAATTTGGAAGAAAGAAAATTATTCTGAGGGGTTTTTCCCCAAAAAACACAAAAATTAAGATAACAATTTTTCTAATATCAAATTGTGTGAAAACATAAACCTCTGTTTCATAATGCAGATTCTAGGATTTAATCTCCAGAAGCCTGATTACAAATTTGAAATAAGGTCCAAGAAGCTTTATCTTTTTCCTTTAATTTTTAAAAAAGATTTTATTTATTTATTTGAGAGACAGAGAGGGAGAGAAAGAGTGCATGAGTGGGGGGAGGGGCAGAGGGAGATAATCTTTAAGCAGACTCCCCACTGAGTGGGGAGCCCAATGCAGGGCTTGATCTCAGGACCCTGCAATCATGACCTGAGCTGAAACCAAGAGTCCACTGGATGCTTAAAAAACTAAGCCACCCAGGTGCCCCAAGAATCTTTATTTTTAACCTGATCTATAGGAATGAATGGTCTGGTCATATTTTAGATAATCATTTATGAATGGTTTTTCTCAAAAGTAAGCTTCCACTAAAAGTTTGATAATGCGTGTTTAATTAAGATCGTGAAGTTCAGATGCTTATATTCTCGGTATCATAGAATCAACTCAGGCTCTGCACTCTTTTGGAAATTGCTCTTTTCTTCTTGTATCATTTGGCTATGGAGGACAGCCATTTCCCACAATATGACCTTATTTCTGCTCCTTCCTCTCATCTCTAGCCATAGGGGATTGGTCCTGAAGAGCTGTCCTAAGTCAGGCTAATCAGAGTTGTTCTTTAGGACCAGAGATTCAAGCATCCTGGTTGAAGTCATTAGACAGAAAATGTGAGAATGTTTTAGAGTACATGGGAGAGAGCGAATCTTCAGTAATAGATAAAAAATAAGAATTAAGCCCACACTGAATATGAAAATAGTCCCAATAGTATTTGTGCTCTCATTCCAAAAATTCCTCAGATTCAGTTATATTTCTACACTCTCGGTATCTGTGTTAGCAATTGCTGTGTAACAATGTTGTTTAATGGTTTAAAGCAACAATAATCATGTATTACATCTGGTGGTATCTATAGGTCAGGAATTCAGACATAGCAGCAGGAATAGCTTGTCTCTTCTCCATGACGCCTGGTGCCTAAGCTTGAAGATTCAAAGGCTGGGGGCTGGAATTGTCTAAATCTCATTCACTCATGTGTCTAGTGGTTGGTGCTAGTTGGTGGGTGAGACCTTAGTTATCTTGGACAACTGGTTGGAACACCTTCACGTGACCTCTCCGTGTGATGTGTGCTTTCTCAACACATATTGATGTAGGGTGACTGGCCATAATGTTTTACCTGGAACTGAGGAGTTTCCCAGGAAATGGGAGAGTCAGTGCTAAAACTTGGGAAGCCCTCAGTGAACCAGGAGGAGTTATTCACCCTATGTGATGTCTAGGTTCCAATGGCCATTCCTGAGAGATAGATAAATACTATGTCAGATGGAAACTGTATCTTTTTTTTTAACCTAGTCTTAGATGTCAAGTAGTATTCTGCCATGCTCATCAGAAGCTCCAGCTCAGATTCAAGGGAATAAAATATATAATCCCCACGCTTGATGGGAAGAGTGTCAATCACATTGTAAGATGCATATATGGGAGTGGCTAAATATATCAGTGTGTACACTAGTCTTCTAAAAATCCCATTTTTCCTTAAGTTAGTTCAAACTGGGCTTCTGTCACCTGCAAGCAAAATAATTTCTTAAAAACTCTCCATATCACCAATAATATTTTAACAATCAACTGAAAGTTTGGGCTGAGTTATAAATATTAAGGAGCCTAACCTATTCCTGAACAACTAGTCACTCTATAAGCTAAGAGAAGTGGGCTGAGGGAACACTTGCCAACGAGGCAAAATTTTCTCCCAGATAGAGTCCAGATCTGCCTCAAAACATGAACAATTTACATTATCAGGGCCCTAAAGTTTCACACTTAAGCTGAGAAACATTATAAGCAGGCATTACTAATTTCCTAAAGTAGTTTTTAAAAAACAAAAGAAAAAAAAACTCAAGAGAACCCCCCACTACCAATAGAACTTCATAGAAGCCCTGGTGAACTTTTCAAGTTACAATAATTGCAAAATTTGCCTTTAGGTAATGACTGACTTAGTATGGAGTACAGTTAATTATCTGTCAGTTGCAGAGGAGGCTGGGCAGTAGAGCAGAGAGAAGTCGATTTAGAGAATGAGGAGAACTTTGGGGTCATTAAAGACTTGAAAGCATCCCATCTCTGTCCCATCTCAGTATTTCAGCATGCCACCGCCGACAGCACCACGGGGCCATCCTGGGCAAGTTACCCAGCTTGCCAGAACTTCTACTTGACCGTAGCTGGATACGTGTTTTTACAGAAAACTGGTGGAAGAAAGACTTTCAGCCTCTCTTATTTGTGTTGTGGGTTTCTGCCGCTATCCCTCCGTGTTTTTGGGAAAGGAAACCATGAAACTCAATTTAATTACACTTTCAGAAAAGAAAGAGCTTAAGGGGAGATGACAAAAAAACAAAAAGCTATAAGGATTATAAGATATAAAAATATATTAAGATACATGTTAAAATGAAAAAAAACTAAAAAAAGAAGTAAAATTTAAAATGACCAATATTACAGGAATACTAAGGAAAAGATCTAAAGGATGACTTTAGTCAGAGTTGAAACTATGAAATAAAAAGATTATAGGCAATTAAAGTAATAAAACATAAAAATAGGGTATGGCATAAAAATGAAAATTAGGGGGTGCCTGGGTGGCTCAGTCAGTTAAGCATCTGGCTTTGGCTTGGGTCATGACCCCAGGTTCTGGGATGGAGCCCCACATAGGGATCCCTGCTCAACGGGAAGTCTGCTCCTCCCTCACTCTCTGCCCCTCCCCTGCTCATGCTCTCTCTCTCAAATAAATAAATAAAATCTTAAGAAAAATAAAATAAAAATTAGGATAAAGTTGAGAGGTAAGAAGTTATAGGGGGAATGAAATCAGAATAAATTAGGAAGATTTCCTAAAACAATATAAATGTGCTATGTACTCTCAGAATAAAGAGTAAAATCATGGTTGCAAACAGCTGTGGATATAAGTCCTAAGGCAGGACCTCAAATCACTGGCCATTCACCCAACTAGTTTCCATGTCTCATTCATCTTTATACCCCTGCCTCTGGCACAGCATAGATAGAGGGCCTAATATTTGTAGAGGAAGTAAACAAATGTTTACTGAGTTCCTGTTATGTGCAATACACCTTTTGAGATATGCTTACATAAGTTAGTTTACTTAATTCTCAAAATAATCCCATGAGTTACTTTTGCTCTCAATGTATCATGGAATAGCTGAGGCCAAGAGAGGTTGAGCTGCTATCCAAGATCACAAAAACAGTAAGTGTCCATTTTCCATGAGACCACAACCCTGTGGCCAAACCATCTGACTACCTCTTGAATACCGTGTACACACACACACACACACACGTGTGCACATCGTGGCAGGTTTTACAAGTGGGCATATGGCTATCCCCTGTCTCATGGGGTCCTCTTTTTTACTGCACAAAGAGCATCAAATCCTAGTCACTTCTCAGAAACATGCGGCTCTAGCTGGCTACTTTCATGAGAAAACTGTAGCTGACGGCTCCTCCGATGCTGGTAGAAAGGGCAAAGCATTTCAGCATTGGTGTTGACACAACACACTTTGCACACGAAAGCCCTTTGTGCCACATCAGAGGCTGCACAGATACTATCGTTCTTGTGTCAGTGAGATATGGAAAGAAAACTGGATTTAGCTGAACCAGAACCCAGAGTGGAGTACATTTCTTCACAGTAGAATGGATATGACCGGTCCTGCTCTTCTTTTTTTGCCAAGTGGCTGTGAGGACCACATGAGATCACAGTTGGGAGGACAGCATGCAAGGGAGAAGGGTGTTGGCTCTGGAGTCAGAAGGACCTGGACTTGGCTTTGCTATTTGTTAGCCTTGTGACCATGGCAATTCACTGAAAGTTCCTCAGCCAGGGAGGATTCCCATTTCCAAACAGAGACCACACAGTATTGTGTCTTTCAGTGGTTTCTTGTGAGGATCAAAGATTAATGGATATAGAGCCCCTCATTAGCATTTGGTCCGCAGAAGAACACAAATGAACAGTATTTGGAGGATGTTCTGGGGAAGGTGGAAGAGGGAGTGTTTGTTTGAGGCATCTGCTTTCTTCCCCTCCCTCTGTGTGCACACAGGGCACCAGGTAGCGTCAGGGAAGCTGTGGGGGACAGGTGGGACGGGCTAAGGAGAACATTATAACAAGACAGGAGTTATGTTTCCTGTTTCATGCATCAATCGCTTGTTAAACAGTCAGTGAGTTCCGTGGAGGAACTGATGATGGCTCATATGGAGCTTGGCCCCAAATAGGACCTCATGAGTACTCTGGTGCATAATTAGTGAGGTGGCTGTGCATTAGCGGCCATGCTCTTGAGGGACACTCAAGGCATGGGCTAGGACTCTGCCACCTCTTGAGCAGTATATGTTAGGAAAACCAGAGCCCCGGCCATTGAAAGCAGGGAACTGGGCCGGATATTTTTGTGACCTCCCCTTCATCTCTGAAATTAACATGGCCCAGACAGGACACGAGGTGGCTCAAATTTCTCCTTTCCTCTGCATTTCCCCACCAGCTCCGGGGCAGCACCCTAGCAGAGAAAAGTGTGTCATCCTTACTTCAACTTAATTTCACAGTTGAGCTAGTGGGCCTTGAGTTCCCAGGTGTAGCCACTGCAACCCTGTCTTCAGGGCAAGAACGCTCTGCTCAATGCAGCAGAACACACAGTCCCCTTGCTAATAGGACATTATGTCTGTCGGTCAGGCCTTCGACAGGAGTTGGAGAGCAGTCAGCTCAAGGTTAAAGTCTCTGGCAAGGACGGTACACTGGGATTCTATTCAGCTGCCTGCAGAAGATTCTCGTATGTTTACTACTTTTACCTTATTAGCAGTAGCTTTGGAAGATAAAACATACTGTCTGTCGAGGAAAAGATACTATTTTTCTTGTTCACCAAGGCAAAACAGTATGCATCTAGTTAATCCAAGAAACACATGAAGCTATTTAGATATTTGGAAGGTAGGAAAAGAATATCCTTTGAAAATAAAGTTAACAATATTCATGCACAACGGATAGGATTATCCATCTCAAGGAGAAATCCTCTGTAAAGGTATAAAGAGTCTGGAGTTATAATTTAGTAAGTAGAATCCTAAAAAATAACATTTTATCTTATTTAGAGAAACACAGAGAAGACAAGCACATACATATGCAAACGCAGTTGATCAACAGCTCTATTCTCAGCCAGCCAACCAAATCCGGTTTCGCCAAACCTACTGATAAATGGCAACTTACGAGATCTTTGGCCACAAACTGGCTTTATCTTACTAATCACCTGGGTCGCATGCCATAATATTTGAAATCTCAACAAAACTAAAGGAAAAAAAGAGAGAGAGAATAAATCATAGTTGTGATTCATAGGAGTTGAGATTGGATACGTCGGAAGATGCATAGACTCAAATGCTGGTGACAGATCATTACTGTCCCCCAATCCTATTAATCTGGAGCTGGAGAGCAGTGAGCAAGGTGATAAAGAACAGAGCAACACTGGAATGTTCCTGATAGAGGATACTGTATGGAGAAAACAGAACTGCAATTTATTAAGAAAATAGCAGTGTTTATTTTTGGTGGAGTGTCTGGCAGTCTATGGAGTTTACAGACACATTCCCCCATAGAGAAGTTTGAGCACCAGTTAGAACAGAGTTTAGCAAAGAATGAAACCCATCCCTTGAACAAAAGTAGCAAAATGTTTCACCCTGAAACTTTTCCACAAGTCTCATGTAACAGAAGGTACTGTGCTCTCTAGAAGAAATGGGACAAACTAAAAATTTCAGATACTTTGTCCTGAGTCACGAGAAACTCTTATATGTCAATGGAAACCTGTATTTCACATTTTTAATATATCTACATGTATTAAATGTAGTATTACCAAATTTGAGGTTGTCCACTAAGATCTGTCATATTCCGGATTTTTCTCAAGAAATAGAAAATTTAAGGGGCGCCTGGGTGGCTCAGTTGCTTAAGCATCTACCTTCGGCTCAGATCATGATCCCAGGGTCCTGGGATTGAGTCCCACATTGGGCTCCCTGAACAGTGGGGAGCCTGCTTCTCCCTCTTGCTCTGCTGCTCCCCCTCTTTGTGCTCTCTGGATCTCTCTCTGTTAAGTAAATAAATAAAATCTTTAAAAAACTAGAAAATTTAAGAAATAATATTTACTTCATAAATTTTAGAATGGTTTCTTCTAGGTCTTGCTTGAGACTGACACACACACAAACTTGCAGTGATTTCTCCATTAGGAGCTTATCTATTCATTCTCCCTTACATGAGTATCTATTCGTGGCACATATTAGCCGGCGTATAGACCTTATAGCAAAATTGTGAAGACAAGATTTATTTAATTTTTAGATCAAACACAACTGATGGACTAAGCAAATAGCACATAAATCCCAGGGACAAATGATTAAAACACGGTGATTTATTCCTTTTTCTATAACTTGCTTAAGCAGCAAATAGGAGGTTTGCATATTCCCAGGTAAATTCGGATCTAGTTGAGCAGTCTGTATGGGTATCAATAATCAATCTTCACTTGATTGTTTATTTGAAAAACTGCCAATAGTGTCTCTTTTGGTTTTGCTTTGCCAGTGTGGAAACAGCCCGTAATTACTTAACACACACCATCGTCCTCTCCTGTGAGGGTTTATCCAGGGATAATGAGTTCCTGACACACGACCCTACTGTGTTCATTGCAGATGTCACTAGTCCATCAAAGTGGGCTTTCCTTTGGAAACTAGATGCGACCTCAGAATCTTCCTTAACACAGCACTCTAATCTGCTGCTGTTAATTGATTGGCATTTGTACATAAGATGAATCTTATTTGCCCTCTCTGGCCAAGTACAAAGTATTCTTGCAATTTTATTTAAGCTAAGATTCATTGAATATTTAATTATTTATGATATAATTGTGAGCAGATGGCAGCCTACAAGTTACCCACTTACTCTGTGTGAGAGGAAGTAATATCTTGCTTGCAAATTGCTCCTCATGGGATTATTATGATCAATGCCCATACACTTTCCATTTTTCAGTTTTATGAATGACCTCCTTGCAGAATGCTGATATAGTGCTATATGTGTTATGGAATGTCAAATCCATTACAACAAGTCACAGAGATCTGTGAACAGACACTAATTTGTTGACATTTTAGTGGCTTTTAAAAAATTGGCTTAAATTTAACAGCAAAGTCCCTAGAACGAAATGCTGTGTGTGTGTGTGTGTGTGTGTGTGTGTGTTTTCTCCTGTTGAGAGAATAAAATCTGAGTTTTGCATCAGAAATAAACTCCAGGAGGTCCAAAATTCTGAAGAGCTTTCCCAGAGACCTTTTGAAAAATAACAGACGGCTCAGGTGTACATATTTAATTATGTCCGCTTTATTTTTCTCCCAAACTTTAAAATACTTGGAAAAGTGATGGGTTAAAGGCCAAATTTAGGTAGAATGTGGGGTTTAAGTCCTACTCAGTTTCTTGATTAGTGAAATTAATGTGGTAAGGTTTGTTTTAAGCCCAGGTGACTTGTGTCTATTCATTGTCCCTGCTGGTGTAAGTAAAGTAATAAAACGAACTAGACACGGTAGCGTGTAGAAATCAGTAATGGGGAAGAGGCACGGGTCTCTTTTATGAAATGGAGATGATACCGCTAACAGCCATAATTGCAGCTGATCCTATTAAAACAGCACGATAAGGTGCTGATCATGTTCAATTTTCCCCTCACTTTCAATATTTGATAATTTTAAAATGTAGGGTTTTATTCTGTAGTGATGACTACTTCAACACAATTACTCTGGTTCCGATGGCTGAACAGATGTGCTCTAGAAATACAGGCAGTAGAGAATCAAAACCACCAACCTCTGAGCTGCCGATTAATACGGTCAATATTTATAATAGAATATAGATTTGGACCCAAATTCTAGGATCACTACAATCTTATTGAATTTTTATTTAACTCTGGACAAAGCTTTGTGTTGGCACGAGGCAGTATGCCATGTTCCTTCCTTTTAGGAGAATTTTAACTTGCCAGGGTTATGTCTGTTCTTGTGGATTAATCATCCCAATTTCTTATGTCTCTGGGAAAAGTCACACTAAGCAAATGCCAAAGACTTTAAAGAGCACCATTTAATTCAGTAACTAGTCTAAAAATATATTTCAGAATATATATTACCTTCCAAAAACCTTTCTGGAGCCTGCAGGGAAAAAAAAATTCAAGAAGCCATGTTTAATTATTTTCATCTTTGGACAACCTCTAAACATTATCCCCTAATTCTCTACTCTGGAGAGTCTCCATCTTTCTTATGCCCCCCAATTTAAATGCACTTAGTCCTTCCCCGTTAGCATTAGGGCGGTGCTGCATGTGTTAGCCCGTGGTTGTACGCAGCTGACTTGTGTGCATGTCAACACTGCCTTCCCACCTTCTCTCTCTCGTTGCAGACCCTGGCTCCAGCCTCAGCAGCAGCAGTGGCTGCATTTGAGTGGATGGTGTATCCAGAACACTCTTCAAGTGATGGCGAAGGGGGAAATAACACATCGAGAATAAAGCCAGATTTCTTGCCATCAAGAAAGTACTACCACCTTGAAATGATAAAATGTAAATGGAGTCTACGTACTACCTGCCAAACGACAGATGTATGTACACAGTAGAAACTGAAAACCTAAATGAGTGTATACGGATAAGTACGGAGATGAGCTGCAATCTCTGTTTTAGATGCCAGAACAAAGTTTTATGGTATTCCATGGAGACACACACACACACACACACACAAACACCCCTACCTGATGATGTCTCTCTCTTTTCTCCCTTTACAAAAATTACGAGGCTTAAGCAGCCAGCAGTCTTAGCGAGAGCTCTCCCTATAATTCTTTCATCCATTTTACATGATGTACAACAGTAAGTTTATCTGTGTGCTAAGTATTTTTGCAATTAAAACTCCATCACACTTGTCAGAATAAATGAACGAAGTTCATTCTCCCTCATGTAAGATGCTTTGTTTTTAATGTTGCATTTTGCTCTTGTACTCTCACTAAAACATAACTTTGCAATCGAAGGGAAGGCCACCCAGCTTCGTTTGTCCGCCCAGAATCCACATTCAGTGAGTTGGTTGCATGATAATACACTTAGTAAAATTAAATGAAAAACAATGTATGTGATACTTGATCCGTGGTCCCAGATGCGATGGGTGCTGTCTTCCACATTCTTTATTTCTGGTGGTGGTCTCCTAATTTTAAGTATAAGCTGGAGGCAGGAGGTGGGAAGCGTAGGCACCAAGCAAAGAAAGGCCCCAGAAATGGGAAGGGATAACTATAGAAAATAATGCAAAACAACCAAGGTTTCCAGCTTCCTGGTGGTTAATTTGTTGGGAAATTGTGTCAGGCAAGACAGGCTTGATGAGCATGGCAAAGCTACTCTTGGCTCCACTCATCTGAACCAGTAAACCCTGCAAATGCAGGAATAAAAACACTCATGTCAAACTCTAGTGACCCCTGGCATGGATTACGTCTCTTCTCTTAATTAGATTTGTATTTTCAAAGACTATTCTCTGAAAAACTGTTTGTGTTTTAGCAGTGAAATCTAATTTGAGCAATGTTGTTGTCACAAACCCATGCTGCTCTTTCTCTTTGCCTCTTTGGTGAATATTGGGATGGAAAAGCAGTATCAAGAGGCATTTGAAAAAACATGACTGTTGAGGAAAAAAAAAATCAAAGTAGAGGCCTGAGTTCTAATCTCTTTACTGCCATCAACTGCCTAGAGATCTTGGGTGAATCTTCTCTTCAGTCGTTTTTTTGTTGTTATTGTTTTGTTTTGTTTTGTTTTTAATCATGCCATCTCTCACTTTCTCAAGAAGTTTTCTACTTTGGTTCTCTTTTCTCTCATACATAATCAATCTTTCCATCTCCACAGTGCCATTCCCACGTGTTCTGGTATTTCCCATCTTAATTTAAAAAAATAAAAGGAAACCTAACTGTGTTCTCATATCCCTCGACTTAACATCCGGACAGCTCAAATTTCTAGAAAAAGTTGTCTGTACAACTCATTTCCCTTTCTCTTTTCTGCTCTAGCTTCTGTCTGTACCAGTGTCACCAAAACGGACTTGACAGACATCACAGCAGCCTTCCTGTTGCCAAATGCGAGGTGCTTTTCTAGACTCATACACCACTTCACCTTGAAGTATTTTCCCATCTCAGCTATTCTAACATCACACGTTTCCTGGTGTCCTCAGATCCTGCGCTCCGCCTTGTCCGTTTTCTTTATCGCTGCTCCCGGCCACCTGAACTCTCCCTGGATAACCCCATCCCATTGCACGGCTGTGTGAACATTATGGATGCTGGCTCCTGCTCTCCAAATGCTCTTTCATCATTCCGTGCAATGTGAACAGAATCTTCTTATGAGGAGCCAAACTGCAAGTCACTGCCCAACTCCAGCCCATCAACAGTGTAGTGAAGGCACTGAACTCCAGACCCTGGAGACAGTGACTCCCGGGAGTGACGTCTGCGGGTGCTGCATGCAGACCGTGCAGATTCTCATCCCATCTCTGCTACTGATGTAATTTCCCAGTTTTTTAGTCTCTTCTCTTGTAACTTGGGGTGAGAACGCTAGTACCTCCTTCAGGGCGCTGTGGTACCTACCTCCGGGGCTTAGACAACTATTTGGCCTGTCCTAAAGGCTATTTGCAAGGGAGTGAGGAGAGTCTGAGACTGACCTTCCTCACCAGTGAACAAGTTAGTCTGCTACTGTTTCATGGATGCTGTCAAAAGACACAAGATTCCTGCATCACAGACAAGGAACTTTAATACTCGCAGCAGAGCAAAGACCATGAGGGTCATGTTCATATCACCACCCCCACCCTCAAGCCCAATGTGGCTGATGTCAAGGGACCCAGGCAATGTTATTCAGTAGTTACCATCACAGCTGAAACTGCTCCCCCCCCAGGCTTAGGGAATATGCCTCTTTTACAACGGGCTGTAAGCATACCTGTTCCTTGCTCCAAGGGAGACATTATCTTTACTATATTGGGAAGTATACAATCTGCCCTTTGCCTAGGAGGGACACGGTAGCTCTGTGTTCCAAGGGTGCCTGCTATACACACATCCTTGGAAAGATGGTCTGGAATAAAAGGGCAGTGACTTATAGGATGTGCGGAAACATGACTCATGGGAGGACCTCTCTCCCAGCACTGTTATTGTCAGAAAATACTGTGCCATCCCCTCTGTTGGCTATTCCTCCAGGGAGAATTCATTGCTTCCTCTTTTGTGTCCCACAATACTTTGCAAACATTGTAAATATTTTTCTCTCATACGTGTCAAGGTGGTCTGTGCCTATTTTTCCTGCTGCACTGGGAGATCCTTAACAGCAAGTATCTCAGCTTATCCATCTTTTATGCTTCTCACTCCTACTCCTTACATTGCACCATCAAGAAGAGCTTCTAAAATAGTGCTTAATATGCGTTGAATTATTTGGAATTTAAAAATTAATGAGTATGCCGGGTGGGAAGACTTTTTCCCTTTAGTCTGTGATGAAGACTGCTGTCATTATTCAAAAGGAACATGTGGCATTCAGGACAGTAGAGAGACCAACTCTCATTAAGCAAATGAACATCTGAGTTTTTAATATGGAAAACACAATGAGAGAGGCTGTTAGTACAGTGCCATTCTTCAAAGGAAAATATGTTTTTCAACTCAAGAATGTAATGGTCAATGCTACATTTAACCCCCACAGCATTACCGATTCTATATAGAATTATAACATTTTCTAGCTTTAAAATGATTGGTTTAAATGGATAGATATATAATACAATGGATTTTCTGATTCATATGGATATATTGTTTCTTTTTTTTTTCATTTTTCTTTAGAACTGTCAGACAATTCTTCAAGACTTTGAGAAACTGTGTCCCCAGGGGTGTGAAGAGACACCTATGTATGTAGGTCTGTGGCTGTAATTTGCTCTGCTATCTACGGGGGTGACAGGTGCTAAAGAAATGCAAACTGACGTTATGACTCAAAGCTGCACTATAGGAGTTTGTGTTAAGCATTTGGCTTCAAGGGAGTTTGATCTAATCTGAAGTGTGGATAAATTGGTAAAAGAGTGTTGTATGCCTATTCTGTGTTTAAGGTGGTGTCAAATTGTGCCTTAGGAGAAGAACTTAGGGAGTTCTGTGCTGATGAAAATAATTGAATATTTATTTCATGATCTCTGGTACAGTAATAGGAAGACAGTTAAAGTTGTTGATGAGGGTAAATGGGAATTATTGCCAACAGTGAGCCTCCAGATGGGAACAGAAAAGACCGGAGATCATATATTATAGCCATTAAAGGGCAGAATGTTGTTCTGGCTTTAAATTCTACTTCAGCCATTTGCCAGCTACATCGTCATGGGGAAGTTCCCAAAATGGTTGAGACCCCAGTTTCCTTGGGAGGTATCTGCATTTCCAATCTCTTCTGAAGGTGGAAAGAGCTGATGCACACGCATCGCTTAGCCCAGTGCTATCTGTAAGTGTGCAATAGTTTGCAACTTGCACGTGTACTTATTCAAGAAAGAATCGGCCCAAAGAAAAAGCATCTATTTATCTAACAGTTTACTTTTAGCTGCTAAAAGTGCATTTCTGTAATTCCTGGCTGAAGGTCTTTGGTCCTGTTTCTCTCAGGATTCACTAGAATTCTAGTGTTTAAACCTCATTGCTTTTTTTCTGATGGGCAGGCAATTCTTCCTACATTTAAATGAATGTATGAAATACATTAAGGATAAGGCATAGCCTGAGGTCAGCTCACCGTATTGGCAGAGACATTATTAATTATCATTACCATCCATTTGTCAGTGCTTTGTTTCCTTTTGGGGGCAGTCTTCTCCTGATTCTTCCCTACCATTTCTCTGCAAAGGACAGAACGCTGCAGCTCCTCTAACCCTCTCAGAGTGTCCTAAGAGCCACCGGCTGCTCCTCAGAAGCCCAGTGAGTCACCTCACTACCGATGCCTGCTCCTCTCTCTGGTAACCGACCAGAATTCTGGTTTCCCTTTGCTGTCCCACCATGGAATAACGGGGTGTCTCCGTGTGAATGTCTGTTACAGCTCCTGACCTTGAACCTTGGTGAAATCCTGACACCTGGCTCCCAGATTTCATCTCCGACTACTTCATTGGCTCCAGGAAACTGGCTTTGCAAATAGTGCAGTGAATCAGACGGATTCCAAAGCCATGAAGTGGAGAGTATGGTTTCAGTGTCTTGTATTCGGCACAAGAACTTAAATGCTCCGCGAGAGAAAAGCATCCCATGCAGGATTATGATTATTGCTCCAAACCAGATATCGGCAAATATATATACATAAAACCCATCTACTCTTTAGATCCTGATTTTGTTTCTTCAGCGAGAGCTATTTTGGGGGAGTTTACTTCAGGGTCACATTCATACGAGTGACTGCTAAAACACAAGGTGGCAGTTTAAGAGGACGGTATATGAACACATCTGTTCTGACAACCTCATCACGTTCATCTTGATAAGATCAGATGTGTGGGATACACGTGATGTGGGAGGTACGACACAGACAAATAGTAAGGAGAAGACCAAAGAATTCTAGTAGTTGGAAGGGGATGAAGTCAAGAGAGGTGAAGGAAAGGCCAGATCTGAGGAGAGGGGAGGGAGAGAAGGGGGGAAAGAGAAAGAGGGAGGAAGGAGGGCAAGAGCAGGGAGGAGAGAGAGTGTGAGCTGCACATAACCTGCTCAAAGGGAAGGAGAAAATCAGGAACAGGAGCTGAAGTCTTTAAATATTTCATTAAAGGTTCACCACATAAACTATTTTGTATGTGTGTGTTCTCTCTCTCTCTCTTTTTTTTGCCCATGGATATCAAATACAAGATTTAAAGTAGATTTAATATTCTAATTTAATGAGAGAGGAGAGGTACAGCATAAAGGAAAGGTTACGAGTGGCTGTAGGAGTTAGTAAGTTTAATTTGAGCTTCATGATTATGCATGTTGTTATTTCCAGTCTTTTCAGAAAACATATGCAATGAAATTTCCACACAGTGCTTTTGCAGACTGAGGCTTTTTCCTGTTTGTGTCTCTCCCTCCACCTTACTTTTTAATTGTGTTTACACAAGTAGGCTCTAATTTCTGCCCAGAGCAACACAATTCTCTGCCTCAGCAATATTTTGCAAAATATAAGCTAGAGAGGGGGTGGAGGGATGTTGCGCTAACCTTGAAAGCCTGTCAGCACTCTCCCTCCCTAACGCCACTGGCCAGCTGCCTAATGGGAAAAGGAGCAGGGGAGAGGAGCTCAGGGGCATATTCAGTCATGTAATGCTGTAGTTCTCCTTTCCAGGGGAGTGTGAAATTTCGGATGAGAGGTCAAAACACAAGCTCAAGAAGACAAAATTTATGTTTCACACATTCCTCAATATCAAGTGTTTGGTCTAAGTTGTCAAATTTTCATAAATGGAGGAAATGAGGAAAGGAAACTTACATCTCGTGAGAGCTATTGTAATGACATGCTACACCCTGGGGCGGTTTTTATCCCTGCACACACACACTTAATCCGCACAATAACCTTGCACGGTTTGCAGAAGAGAAGAACTGAGACTCAGAGAGGTTAGGTAATGGACCCAGACCTCAGAAGGAATTGCAAGTCCAGTTTGGCTTGAGCCCCCAAACATACATTCTACTTCCAAACTTTCTTGATTGAAAAAGGACCTCAAAAAAATGGGGAAGATCCCAGACATGACAGGCAACAGAAATCACTGTTTGCTTACCTGCCCCATAAATATAATCAGAATGAAAAAGGAGAAACACGTTACTATTCAAAAAATTTTCATTCGTTATTTTGAGGAAGTCTTAGACTTCGAAAAATAATATTATTTCTTGTGCTAATTACACAGTACTATTTACCTAAAAAAGAAATTTTGGAAAATAGAGAAGACCATATAGAAGAGAATAGACATCATTAGTAAGTTTACACTATCAGAGTTTACGTTTGTTGCTTTAATAAAGTCATCCTCAACCTGAGTTAATTATAGATTATAAAAATTAATTTCCCTCTCATATAAGAATTCTGAGGAGGGTGGTGCCTGGGTGGCTCAGTCGGTTAAGTGTCTGACTTTTGATTTTGGCTCAAGTCATGATCTCAGGGTCGTGAGATCCAGTCCTGTGTCAGGCTGGGCATGGAGCCTGCTTCAGATTTTCTCTCTCCTTCTCCCTCTGCCCCTCCCCCTGCCACCCTCTTCAAGGTGTGCTCTCTCTCTCTAAAAAAAAAAAAAAAAAAAAAAAAAAAAAAAAAGAATTCTGAGGAGAATATTTCAAGTAGGATAGTAGTTCTGTCATCTTCAATGTGGCTTCCAAGTTTATTCTAGCCATCACTACTGCAGTCTTCAGGAAGAGAAGAAAGAACACTTGTGCAAGAATTTATGGACAAATATTACTTCTACTTACATTCTATTTTCAAGAACTAAGTCGCATGGCCCCTCCTAGACACAGGCAACTGTTGTCCCTGGATAATCTATTCTTCCTCTACTGCTAAGGAGAAAGGGTGGAATGGATTTCAGAGGAAAACTGTCTTCACCCAAAACAACTATTATTATATTTTATTCTATATCTCTCCAGAATCTTAACATGAATACCTATACCTACATGATCTAAAAACAAAATTAGGATCATATTATACACACTGTTTTATAACATGCTTTTTTTCATTAAGCAAGTATGTTGGTCATACCGTCTTATGTCATTAAATATTCTTCTGTAACATCACTATAATGTAGCACAGATATTCCATCATCTGAATGTGCCATACTTTATTCATCCAATCCCCTATAGATGTTTCCAGTAGTTCACTAATATGAAAATGAGATGGAGGATTTTATGCAAAAAATATTTCTACTTAGAACAATTCTTAGAAGTCAATAGGTAAGAAACGCTAATGTATATCGTAGAAAGATTGTGTTAATTCACTGTCCTACCAGCAATACATGGAAGTAAAGACATCTGGGACTTAATCATACAAGCATCACCTATACTTGACTTCCCCTAGTGTAATTATCTCCATTACTCTTGAAATGCATCAGACTAGGGCTATGCTTATGGACATTTAACTGTCATCCAAAAGTATTTACTTCCTTCTCTGCCACATCCATGGAAAGGCTATACTTCACCATCCTTTCAGTTTGGGCTTGGCCATGGGATCTGCTGTGGCCAATAAGATGTCAGTCAATTTTGTAAGCAGGAGCTGAAATGTTCTTGCCTGATTGTGTGGGCCCTCCTGTTCCTCTGCCATTGCCATGAATAAAATTTCCCCTGGGCAGCCTTTAAAGTAAGGAGGATGAGACACGTAGGCAGACTAGGGCCCAGTGGGCAGCTTACAGCCACCTAGGCAAGCCCAGCCTATATCAGGCACATGTGAGTGAAACCAACACCTTAATTTTGTATGTCACTGAAATTTAGTGGCTCTTTATTATGCAGCAATAGCTGACTGACACGTGCCAACTGACAATACCTGTGACAGAGGACAACCTACCAGTTGTGGAATGTACAACATATCTGGGATAGGCCTGCTCTATCCCTGGCTTTGTCTTTATCTCTCTGGGTGAATGGTTGCCACTTAATTTCCAGGTGTCTGCAGGTGGATGAGCCAAAGTTATCATCTTAGCTGAACCATTTCAGTCTTCTATGATTTTTCTGTATTTGCTTTCTCTTTATCCCAGTCCTATACAAGAGGCTAATAGAGTGTGGCTTCTAAAATGTCAAACAATAATGAGAAAAGGAAAACAATTATTAGCAGAACCAGTCACAGATGTCCACAGGCTGCATCCTTTTACCCTACATCTTGTACCTGCACAGCGGTGAGATCATCAGCAAAGCCTAAACCTGAGGAGCCTGGCTAAAGTGAGGAACTATAACACACAGCATCTGAAGTGCCCATGAAAACACAACAAAGAAACAAGAACAGGAACAACACATACTAAATAATCTCTTATGGATAAATTTCAAACATTTATTCCAGGGACTGCTCAAGAATCTGATGTTACTTTAGGGACAAGCTTTGGGTATTTTCAACATTTTATTAACTCACAGAACTCTACAAGACCATCCCTTGGATAATGCCCATAAGGCCTTGGCTGCTTTACTCATTCATTCTACATTTATTGAGAGCTGACCATGTGTCAGGAATCCTGTTAAAGACCAGAGATCCTAAGACGAATACATGTTTCTTGAGCTCAACGAGTTTACAACCTAACAGAGGAAGACAGATATGACACATAATTCAACTTTAGAAGGGTTTTAACAGAGCTGTGGACAAGGTGCTATCTAGAGAAGAACGAGACACAGCCAGGACTCAACCAGTGTCCTGATCCCACTTTTGCAAAGCATACCACGTTTCACATACCTTATCAGTATAAATTTTAGTTTTTCCTGACCTCCTACGACTAAGCCTTACTACGCTGCTGGTAGAAAACACTCCATTGGTCTCTCTTCTTTACTTTTTAGCCCCAATCCTTACTACTCTTTCCAGCAGGCTTACAGAGATTGCCAGCTCCTGCATACAGTTTGCAGAATGTTTGGTCAATGGCAGCGGGGTTTGGTCCTATACAAAGATATTTAAAGGGAAAAACATTTAGAAGTAGCTAATGGAGCCTATTATTTTATGACCCATCTGAGATGAGAGTAGATGATGAGGATGATGATGATGATGATGATGATGATGATGATGATGATTTTATTTTTTAGAGAGGGAGAGGATAGGTAAGGGCAGAGGGAAAGGGAAAGAGAGAATCTTAAGCAGACTTAACACCCAGAATGGAGCCCAACTCGGGGCTTGATCTCACATCCCTGAGATCATGACTAGAGCCAAAATCAAGAGTTGGATGCCTAATGGACTGAGCCACCCAGGTGTCCTAAGAGTAGATTACTTTAATTATATTAATCTGGATCTCAGACATGGTATCAATATGGCAAATTCAATGGAGAAGAATAGAACATACCGGCTCTACTCCTTCCTCACCAAGGAACTCTTGTCTTGTAGCAAAATTAGAGACTCCTCACTAATAGGCTCTGTTTTTCCTGACAATGATACCTAGGCCTTCCAATTAATGACTGAGAACTTCTTATTAGTTACAAAATAGTCAGTGGCAAGTGTTTGTTAGTGGGCTGTTTAAAACTTTTTTTTTTTTTTGTAAATATAGAATAGTCGTTTCCAAAACTAGTCACATAGAACCAGAATCATCTGGGGAACCTTATATAAATAAATGTACCAAGGCCCCTCTTTTGGAGAATCTGATAGTTACAGAGTGGATCCAGAAATTGTATTGTTGTTAGTAAGTCCTTCAGGTGATTTTGATAATCACCCTGACTAGGGCATCACTACTTCAGAGAAGTTTTGTGAAAGAACTATAACTGTTGATACATTTAATTCTCACATTCTTTAAATTATCTCCTTCTTTAGTCAGGACAGTAACCACGATTCTTAGTTCTTAGACAGCAGGAATACTGGAAGACAGAGGCTGATGGACTCCAAACCTTCAGGACTCAGCAGGACTCCAGGTTCCTTAGTCCAGTGAGTCTCATAATTAGTGATAGATTTGTATTTCCATCTTCCATACATATGGGTATAATCAGGAAGGACACAACTCCATGGTCTCATCCCTTCTTAGAAGGTCCTGGGGCAGGCATCCGTGCTGGACAATTAAGGGAGCACCATTCATGCTGTCTCTTGAGAGGTCTGAAGAATCTCTTCTTCAATGCATTTGAGTAGTGATACTTGCTGCTCCTGCTCCTCACCCTGAGGTTACTAACTAGTGCAATACTTTTTGCCCTCTGAAGGTTGCCTTGCTCTGTTTTAGATTATATTGACTCCTGTTGAGGGACCTAGATCAGCACTCAAAAAATGTGTGGGGGAATCAATCTTGACCTCAATGACTAGCTTCCCCAGGAGCTTTATGATCCATTGTAGCGTAGGATGCTGACTCAGCAGGCATCCTTTGATATAGGATCCATTCCCCTTCTTGCAGATGTCTGGGTCTTAATTCAGGAAACCTAGCTCTAAACTATTTAGCATATCTCTGTAAGCACACTCAAAAACAGTGCCCTGATGTACTGAGACCCCTGGCAACCTACACTGAGGTTCCCTGGCTACTACAGTGTGTGTGTGTGTGTGTGTGTGTGTGTGTGTGTGTGTGTAGAGCCTTGGGGTTTCTTTGGAGACTTAATCTCTCTCTCTCTCACATTAAAAAGGTGAAGGGTCAAGGGTTGTGTGTAGAGAGGAAATAAGTATGACAAAAATAGATACAAGTGTTACCTGGCCTGTTCAATATGGAATCAACAATCACTAGGCAACGCATACCTGTGAACAGGTGTTGTTAAATCCTGGAAGAAATATGTTCCCAAAAAGCTTACCAGCTTTGACAAGATTAACACATCTGAAATACTATTAAACCATATAAGGCAGAATATAATTAAGTGCTAACGTGTGTTGGAAAGACTATCATAAAGTGTTTTAGGATTCTGTAGCATTGTCTTCCCCCTGTCCATGGTCCTATTTCCGCAAAATGTAAACCAAAACAAACCACCACCAGGGAAACCGATGAAAACTTGCTTGATTGGATTATGCCGCTTCACTAAAATGCCACCCCTCCCTCTGCTAGAGCTTCTCCTTTTTCTTCTTTTTCCCCCTAACTATCTTTTTCTCTTCCTTTTTGTTTTAACCTAGCAGCTAAGCCTAACAAATGTAGCAAAACCAAATAGGAAAGTGGGAAAGCTGCCTCCCTTATTTTAGAGCTTGACAAGATGTGTTAGCTTTTACATTTTGAGCTCCGTAGGATGTCAGGCACTTCAGAGCAGGGGTGGCATCTATCTTTATGGTGCTACTTGCACAGGCATCCTATTTGGATGAAATCATCCTTTGTTTCATTTATTATTTTTAAATAGAGTTTGTCAAGGTCCCAAAAGTTCCTTCTAAAGAGGCAATATGTCCTCTAGTCTCGTTTGCCAATGTGGGCACCCCACTGCGGAGCAGTGTGCTGCTGACTGCACAGTGGCCCCCTGCATGAGCTAGTGTGCATTCATCAGGCTTCAGAATGCTCTGCCCAGCAGCTAGAAGCATGTTGTTGCCTTTTTCTCGGGCCTTCCAGGGATACAGCAGCAGGAGTGCACACTTCTTGTTGTCTCATGCCACTCATCATCACCAACGGATGTTCTCAAATGCTCATTTGTGTGAGGCAGTGGCTGCATTTGCTGGCCAGGGGAATCCCCCAGGGAGACGTTACAAAACACCAACCCTGGGACTCACCCCTGAGATTCTGACTCAGTAGATCTGGTTGCAGTGCAGCCGCAGCATCTACCTTTAAAGGCTCGATGGGCAGTTCTAGTTTACAGCCAAGACTGAGTGGCATAGGGAGGTGTAGGGTTGAGACTGTCTGTATTGTGGAAGTTAAAGTGTGGGTGAGTCACAAAGAACTTAAAAAATCATGTGCCGGAATGTGCACCAAATTTCTCTTGGCATTGTCTTAGGATCTACTTCACTTTCTCTTAAACCTCTGCTGCAGGGCCTAAACATTGTGCTTTGCAGTTGACAATGAGCCTTGGCAATAGCCACGTGGCTGATTGGAGATTCCACTGAATTACCTTTATTTTATTTTATTTTATTTTATTATTTTTTTAAAGATTTTATTTATTTATTTGACAGAGAGAGACAGCCAGTGAGAGAGGGAACACAAGCAGGGGGAGTGGAAGAGGAAGAAGCAGGCTCCCAGCGGAGAAGCCTGATGTGGGGCTCGATCCCCGAGCACAGGGATCATGCCCTGAGCCAAAGGCAGACGCTTAACGACTACTCCCCCCAGGCGCCCCTGAATTACTTTTCAATCCAATAATAGGAGTAATTATGAAGTGATGAGACCAGTTTGTTTCACCCCATTTTCCATCCATCCACAAGAATTTATCTTAAACAATGTAGATGAGATTATATCATACTTTACCTTAAGACCCTTCAGTGACTTCTCATTAGAACGAAATCCAAAGTTCTTGTCAATGCCAACCAGCAATACGATTCCTTCCCACCACACTGAGTGAGCTCCTACTTGTTATCCAGATCTCAGGGCAAATGTTGGGTCTTCAGAGAAGCTCTCCCTCCCACCCCATCTACTCTAGTTGCCTTCTGCCTCCTTATCTGTTTCCTTGTTTTCATTGCACTTCCTGCCAACCAAAATTAACTTATTTACTGGTACAATTATTTGTTGTTATCTCCCCCTACTTCAGAATGTAAGTTCCTTCAGAGCAGGGTCTGGTTTGTGTCGTTCACTCTCATATCCCCAATACCTATAATAGTGAGAGTCTGATGCCATATTAGGCACCTTGTGAAATGTGAAAGGAAGGAGGGAAGGAAGGAAGGGGAGAAGGAAGGAATGAAAGGAGAGAAGGGAGAAAGGGAGGAGAACTTCTAGGAAGGTACTAAGTAGTTGATAATCTCTTCCCATTCCCAGTTTTCCAAATATGTGCTCAGTCTGGCATGTGCAATTCACCTTACTCCTCCCTAGAATGAGTGGAATCTAGATGAGATGGATGCTAATGTCTCTGTAGTCTTTGTTGCTCCTTCTTAGAGGTGATACACAATTGTTTTAGTGACATTTCCAGCAGCAGCCTCCACGAGTGGGAGCTAGGATCCCTATGATGATTGGAAGAGGCACTAACCATCAGCAAGCTTTGATCAAGTTCAAACATCACACCTGGTAGGGCTGACACATCTCAATAGCCCATGTATATTATTTAGAATCTACATGTCCTATATGCAGGCAAGCTTTCTGAAATGAATTCAGGGAAAAAGAGAATCCTGTGTGTGCAGTATATGCTACAGGAATGTGTGATGACAGTTACCATCTATCAAGTGCACTCTACGTGCCAGCACTGAACCAGCTTCCTGATAGACACCCAGAGCCTTAGAGATATAGGGAAGCATTTGGAGAAAGCAGGGTCCACACAATTATCTCCCCCAGGCAGTGATTTAAAACCATATTCAGAAGGAGGACCAGCAGATGAGAAGCTGCTGTAGAAAACAGAGGCCCAAATATAAAGTAGACCAAAGGTCACAGGTGCACAGTGCTGGTTGTAAGTTCAGTCTTCTCACTCTCTCTCCCTCTCTCTCTCTCTCTCTCTCTCTCATACTAGACAGTCTTCAAGAACATGAGGGAGCTGCAAGAAAGATTACCAGCCCAATCTGAGTGGGAGAGCAAGCTATCCCCTGAGAATTCTAGTGAGGACACTCCATTTCCATATTTTCAGAATAAGACACTGAACAAACTTTATGATTCAGTAGCCAGAACACCTGGTACAATCTGGAGTTGACTTCTCAAATCCTGGTACTTATGAATATTTAGATTTGTTTCATATCAGTGTAGTTCTACCTGAGAATCCTGAGTGCCCTATGCATCTATATGGTTTGGTAGGTCATGCTGGTGATAATATTTTTAAAAAATCTAACTGCTTTGCAGGAAAAACAGGATGGCACTGTACACCAGGTGGGAACAATGGAATACTGGGCTCCCTGTGTCTGCAAGAATCATATTCTGCCTGAAAGTGTCTTCCCACCTCTTCAATTTCTCCTCAGGTTCTTTCCTCCTGCTGGAAGAGGGGGTGGAGTGGGGGTTGTAGCACTATTTTATATTCCGTTTGCTGCTTTCTGTTCTTGTCATCTCTGCTTTTTCATTCGCCTTTATCAAGGTCTGGGGATGCACAAGGGAGAACTAAATGATGAGATTTTAGGTGTCCTGGGAAGGGCAGTCTGCTGAGCACAGATTGCTACCAGCCCGCTTACATCAGTGTCTGCCTATATTACACCATTGGTTATGTTCCTTTGGGGTTTGCTTGGGATTTAACTTACCAGATAAGCTAAAACCTGTGTGTGGGGGTGGGAATGGGAGTGTTGAGGGGATGGAGGGAGTGAGAAGGGATGGTTGGTAAATGAGATGTGACCTTGGAAGTAGTGTCCTAGAACAACCCAGAAAGTTTGAGAGTCTAAGATAGGGGACAGGGACCCAGGGAGGGGGAAGAGGAAGACCCAAGCATCAGCTCCCAGGAGTATACATGCACACTGTCCTTTCTTCCTGGGGAAGCTTCTCTTTCTCAATCCACCACTGATTGCTGTCATTCAGGGCTCTGTCCTTGGACCTCTCCTCTCCTCTGGTGACCTCATTCACACTGAGCGCTTCCATTACTATCTGTGTGTTGCAGCCTCTCAACACAAAATCCCTAGTTCAGATGCTTATTGCTGACTGTCTCCTCGTGGATGTCCCAGAGACACCTCAAATTCAACTGGTACAAATCCAAACTCTCCACTTCTCTCCCTTGCTCCTGTCCTCCACTCCATGCCTCATAGGCAGACCTGTTTCTTTCACCTTATTTCCCACCTCCAGGAAGAGCACTGACACATAACCAGGAGGCCATGCCTAAGCAGATGTCACCCTCACCAAGTCCTAAGACACCCCACCTTTTCCTGCCCCCGCCCCATGTCGCCAATCTTACTGCCACTGCCTAAGGTGAGCCTTCAAGATTTCTTTCCTGGAATCCTGATAATGTTACCTCTAGGCCCACCTCTCCCATCCATGCTAACACTTTCTCATGACCTCACGTCTTTGCACATGTTCTCACTAATTGAAATAAGCATCATTATACCAACTATCACTTAATGAGTTTTTTTTTCTTTTCCATAATTTTCTGCAATCCTCATGGTAATCCTGCAAAGAATCTGTCATTACTTGGGCAGTAAACAATATACCCGACACCTGCTTACCAATTCCCAAGCTTTGCTCTTCTCACTACTGTTTCAGCCTTTCTTCTACACCCTCACCCAGCCACACTGCCCCCTACTTCTCTGCTTGCGCATCGTCAGTTCCGACCCACTTCCAGTACTGAAGCTAGGAGGAGCTTCTCTGAGACATCGTTTTTGAATTCACACTCAACATGTCACAATCTATTTTATGTGCCTCTAAAAGCCTCTAAAAGTTTTCATTAGAGCCCCTATTACCCTCCAAGACTGTGAATATCTTGAGGATGGAGATAGTCCACGTACATACACCATCTTTCTGACCTTTCTCTCTCCATTCCTGCCTTCTTCTGAAAGGGATTTAAGGCTATGAGAGTAAATATTGTGTCTTTTATCTTTTATTCCCACTACTTAGAACAGGTAAGGTTTTATTAATGAATGAATACTAGGAAAACTCTGTGAAGTAGCAGCAGGATTATGGAAATCTCCGTTTTAGTAAAGAGGAAAGTGAAGGTCAGGCAGTGTGGACATGTCTGCTCAAGGACAACTTAGCAACAAAGTCAGGACCTGAATATTTGTCTTCTGGTCCAGTGACACAAAGCAGTACCCCAACTTTTATGGGTTTACTTTGTTTTCCCCTCAGAGATGTATGTTGTTTCTCTTCCTTTCTTATCAAGTCGCTCTTCTTTTTTCTTTTTTTAATAATTTTTATTTTGTTATATTTGTCACCATACAGTACATCCCCAGCTTTTGATGCAATGTTCCATGATTCATTATTTGCGTATAACACCCAGTGCACCATGCAATATGTGCCCTCCTTAATACCCATCACAGGCCTATCCCAATCCCATACACCCCTCCCCTCTGAAGCCCTCAGTTTGTTTCCCAGAGTCCACAGTCTCTCATGGTTCATTCCCCCTTCTGTTTATCCCCCCTTCATTCTTCCCTTCCTTCTCCTACCCATCTTCCTATTTCTTACGTTCCATAACTGAGTGAAACCATATGATAATTGTCTTTCTCTGCTTGACTTATTTCACTTAGCATAATCTCCTCCAGTCCCCTCCATGTTGCTGCAAATGTTGGGTAATCGTTCTTTCTGATGGCTGAGTAATATTCCACTGTATATATGGACCACATCTTCTTAATCCAGTCATCTGTTGAAGGGCATCTCGGCTCCTTCCACAATTTAGCTATGGTGGACAATGCTGCTATGAACATTGGGGTGCATACGGCCCTTCTCTTCACTATGTCTGTATCTATCGGGTAAATACCCAGTAGTGCAATGGCTGGATCATAGGGTAGCTCAATTTTTAACTTCTTAAGGGACCTCCACACTGTTTTCCAAAGTGGCTGTACCAACTTTCATTCCCACCAACAGTGTAAGAGGGATCCCCTTTCTCCACATCCCCTCCAACATTTGTTGTTTCCTGCCTTGTCAATTTTTGCCATTTTAACTGGCGTAAGGTACAAAATCAATGCTCAGAAATCAGTTGCATTTCTATACATGAACAATGAGACTGAAGAAAGAGAAATAAGGGAATCCATTCCATTTACAATAGCACAAAAATCATGTTATCTCAGAATTAACTTAACCAGAGACATAAAGGATCTATATTCTAGAAACTACAAATCACTCTTGAAAGACATTGAAGAAGACACAGAAAGATGGAAAAATATTCCATGCTCATGGATCGGAAGAATAAACATAGTTAAAATGTCTATGCTACCCAGAGCAATCTACACTCTCAATGCCATCCCGATCAAAATACCAATGACATTTTTCAAAGAACTGGAACAAACAGCCCTTAAATTTGTGTGGAACCAGAAAAGGCCCCGAGTCGCCAAGGAATTGTTGAAAAGGAAAAACAAAGCTGGGGGCATCACGTTGCCGGATTTCAAGCTATACTACAAAGCTGTGATCACGAAGACAGCATGGTACTGGCACAAAAACAGACACAAAAACCAATGGAACAGAATAGAGAACCCAGAAATGGACCCTCAAATCTTTGGGCAACTAATCTTTGACAAAGCAGGAAAAAACACCCAGTGGGAAAAAGACAGTCTCTTCAATAAATGGTGCTGGGAAAATTGGACAGCTACATGCAAAAGAATGAAACTTGACCACTCTCTCACACCATACACAAAGATAAACTCCAAATGGATGAAAGACCTCGATGTGAGACAGGAATCCATCAAAATCCTAGAGGAGAACATAGGCTGCAACCTCTTTGACATCGGCCACAGCAACTTTTTCATGACACATCTCCAAAGGCAAGAGAAACAAAAGAAAAAATGAACGTGTGGGACTTCATCAAGATAAAAAGCTTCTGCACAGCCAAGGAAACAGTCAAAAAAACTAAGAGGCAGCCCCGGAATGGGAGAAGATATTTGCAAATGACACTATAGATAAAAGACTGGTATCCAAGATCTACAAAGAACTTCTCAAGTCACTCTTCTGAAAAGAGGCCCAGGGTTACCCCTGTGCTTCATCCACACCTTACTGCACACAAACATTCAGAAATTTACTTTTTCCTCCTGTTCTCATTTAGCAGTTCTCTCATTCCCTTACCTCCTTCTGGAAATGGGGTTGCCTTCCAATAAGGCAACAATATAAGTCTACTTTTCAATTTTTCCACCTACACCTCATCTTTGCCATGTGTCTTATCTCTAGATGGTAGAGCACATGCCTTTCCAGTCAATCACCAGAGGAGACCATCAGCTCTTAAAGCAATGCTGTTGGTGTCAACTATGAATTGACCGACATTTGGCTCTCATCAAAAGCTTGATGGAGACAGGCAATATTTGACAATGTCTAAGAGACTGATTAACTATTAGCTCTTCATTGTTTTTCAGAATTCATCCCTTTACCAATTAATCCATGGACAGGTTACCTAAACACTCTAGGACTCAGGTTGTTCTTCTATAATAAGAATAATTACAGTAATATCTACATCATATGGTTATTGTAAAGGTTAAATGAGTTAATTCACACAAATGCTTGCAATGATTGGAACAGATTTACACTTATGGGACTGCTGTTCTTCATTTTCTAGGCTTTCAAAGAGGGTTGAAAGTTGTATTCGAAAAATCTAAATTTTTATAAGAAACTGCCATTGAGGACATTTTTATTCAAATTTCCTTTTATGAAGAATTTTAGAGAGAAAACTTTCAGATCTCTACATTAAGAAAAAAAAGGTTTGTCTTTCCTATGAATTGCCAGGTTTCCTTCTCTAGCAAGTAAGATATATACGAACAAGACCTCATCATATTTCCATCTCTGTTTTAGAAGCTAAGAAGTTTAGAGCTAAGTGTTATATTCAAAGGAGAACATTCCTAATGCCATCTTTCTTCTGTTACGTGCCTTTTACCTTTTCATTTTTCAGTGCTTCTAATCTCATTATAATCTATCTCAAATAATTTTTTGAAGTCCTAGAAACTCCTAAATAAACACATAAATAAATATACTAGGCATAAAAGACAACTTACCAGCTTTTAGCCACACGTCAATGTTTCCATTAACAATGGTGGACCCTGCATTTAGAGAAAGGGGAACTGTGGTAGGTAGAATTCTAAGATAGCTAAGATTCCCACCCCCCAAAAACATGCCCTGATCATTTCCTCACCTTGAGTAAGTGGTATCTGTGAAAGTAATGAGATTTCTCATGATTAGTTCTATAATCAGTTGACTTTTAGTTAATCCGAAGTGAGTGGGGTTATCTGGGTGGCCCTGACCTACTTGGGTGAACCTTTTAAAATAAGCAAAAGTGTGAGAGTATCCTGCTAGCTTCAGGGAAGAAAGCCAACAGTCATATTGCAAACTGCTTATCACAAGGACCATGTGAGTAGCACCTGAGAGTGCCCTCTAGCTGTTGAAAGCAACCCCCAGCTAATAGCCATCCAGAAAATGAGGGGGGTCGTGGTCCTAAAATTACAAGGAAATGAATTCTGCCAAAGACATGACCGAATTTGGAAGAAGACTTTTATCTCTGGCTGGGGATTTAGCCATGTGACCCCTTGATTTCAGCCACATGAGACCCTGAACTGAGAACCCAGTCATGCCATGCCTGGACTTTTGACCTACAGATATTTTAAGATAATAAATAAGTATTATTTTAAGTCACTAAGTTTTTAGTAATCTGTTAATGCAGCCAAAGAAAATGAATTCACATTTCTAATAAACTAAACCTAAACAAGTTTTATAGTATAAACAGCTATGATTTATCACCAATTCATTGTTGAGGATGCACCAATTCTATTTCCCAAGGGATCGTAATAGGTAATATGGAGTCATATCACATTTTTAAACTATTAAGAGCTAACACACACACACACACACACACACACACACACACACACACACACACATAAATGTATATAGTGTTGAAGTCGGGCAAATTCTGTTAGAAGTGAATTGTTATTCTGGCCCATATTCATGGGGAAGGAAATTAGATGATATATTTTGGATGGAAGAGGTATCAAATAATTATGAAACATGTTTGAAAAACTCCACATCTCCTAGTGCCCTTACTTAGTGTGGGTCCCTGCTCTTACATTTTTCTGAGTTCTAGGTAATGTTATCACATGTGTGGCTTTGTGTAACTACTTCCACAATTGAGATAGTGGACAATGCCGCCACCACAGGGCTCCCTGGGGCTCCTCCTTTATAGCCACACTACCCTCTCCTTCCTAGCCCTTAACCCTTGGCAAACATTGATCTTCCTTCCATCTCTATAATTACATTATTTCAAGAATATCAAATAAATGGAATCGTAGAGTATATAAACTTCTGAGAATGTTTTTTTTTTTTCATTCAGCATAATTTCCTTGAGGTCCATCCAAGTTTTATGTGTCAATAGTTCATTCCTTTTTGCTGTTGAGTAATAGTCCACGGTATGGATGTACCACAACCAGACAGCCATTGAAGGCCATTTAGGTTGCTTTCAATTTTTGGTTATTATGAATAGAGCTTCTCTAAGCATTCATTTTCAGATTTTTATATGAACCTAAGTTTTTATTTCACTGGGATAAATGACTAGAGTACAAATTCCAGCAAATTATTTTCCAAAGTGGCTATATCATTTGTCTTTGTATTTCCACCAGCATTGTATGAGTGACCAGTTTTTCTGCACGCTCACCAGCATTTGGTGTTACAACTAGGTTATTTTAGCCATTATGACAGTTCTTCAGTGATATTTCATGGTTTTAATTTGTAGTTCTTTAATGGCTGATGATGTTGGATATCTTCTAATGTGCTTATTTTCCACTGGCATATTCTCTCCATTGAGATGTGTGTTCATGTCTTAATCACTTTCTAATTGTCTGTTTTATACTGCTGAGCTTTGATTGCTCTTGGTATACTCTAGACAGAAATCCTTCGTCTGATCTATGGCTTGCAAATATTTCTTCACAGTCTACAGCCCACATTTTTTTCTCAAAATTGAATATTTTGCAGAGGAAAAAAATCCTGATTTTGATGCAGTATAACTTGTTGACTCCTCCTTTTATAAATTATGCTTTTGATGTCAAGTCTAAAAATTCTTACCCAAGTCCTATAACCTGAAGATTTTCTCCTATTTTTTTCTAAAAATTTTATAGTTTATAGTTTTAGAACTACAGTCAAAACTTGTTTCATGACTTAACATATGAATCATTTTGATAAATGTTTCATTATCACTTGAAAAGACTGTTATTTTACTTAGCTGAGCTCTTTAGACCTTCTATAACCTTACTGATTTTTTTGTTTTCTTCTTTAATCAATAACTGAGAGAACTATGGTAAAATCCACAAAAATGATTATGTATTTTTCTATTTCCTCTTTTATGCCATCAGCTTGCTTTGTTAAGTCTTGAAACTACATCATCAGGAAAGTACAAATTTACTAATGCTAACTACACTAATTATGAAATATAATGCTTTATGTCTCATAATACTTCTTAACTTAAAGTCTGTTTGATATTAACATACCTACACCAGCCTTCATTTGGCTATGGTTTGCATGGTATATCTTTTTACACTCTTTCATTTTTGATTTTGTGTGTGTGTGTGTGTGTCCTTACACTTAAGGTGTATATCCTGTGAATAGCATATGGTTGTATTTTTTTATCCCAATCCAAAAATTGTCTTTTAATTAAAATGGGTAGTTTGTCTACACTTAATGTAACGACTGATATAATTGAACGTAAGTGTACCATCTTGGTATTTATTTTCTGTTCATCCCATTTTGTCTTTCTTCTTATAAACCTTTTGTATTTTATTGACTAATCAAATGTTTTATTATTAATCACTTATTATTAGCACCTTAATAACAAATTCTTTTGATAGCTATCCTAGAAGTTATACCATGAATTTTTAATTTTTTACTAACTACCTTAAATTAGTACTTCTATCATTTCCTGAGCAATCCAACAATCTTAAAACAATTTAACTCTATTTTCCCTCTTCTTTTTGTATTATAATATTATAAATGTTGTTTTGTTATAAAAAACCAACATTATTTTATACTATCCACATATTAACCCCTTCTACTGCTCTTAATTTGTTCCTGTAGCTCTGAGCTTCCATTTTTTTTTTTTTGTTTTTCTTCAACCTGAAGAACTTCCCACAGTACTTCTTAAAATGTGGATACGCAATAAATTCTTTCAGTTTTTGTTATCTGAAAATATCTTGATTTTCCCCTCATTTTAAAAGATATTCATTGGGTATAGAATTCTACATAGGCAGGTTTTTTTTTTTTTCCCTCTTTCAGCACTTTAATGTTGTTATACAATCGTCTCCTGGATTTCATGGTTTCTGTTTCAAAGTTAATGATAAATCTGATTATTGTTCTTTTGAAGATTCCTGGTTGTTTCCTTTCCCTCTGTCTTTAAAAGTTTTCTCTTTCTTTGACTGTAGCAGCATGACTACCATGTGCTTAGGTATGTTTCTGTTTGCATTTATTTAGCTTGAAATTCCCTGAGATTCTTAAATTTGTGGGTTAAAGTTTTTCATTGCTTTTGGGGAAAAAATTACCATTATCCATGTAAACTTTGCTCACCCACCATCTCTCAATTTTCTCTACTGTCCTTCAGGGACTTCCTTTACTTACTTTACTTCTTCCTTCTCTGTGCTTCAGTTTGGATTGACCTATCTCTAAGTTCATGCATTACAAATACTGCCTATAAACCTATCCAATGAGTTTTCATTTTAGACATTTTCTTTTGCTACTTGAAAACATCCATTTGATCCCTTTCTGTGGTTTCCATTCTTTGTTGAAGTTCTTCATATTTTCATCAACTTTGTCCATATTTTCTTCAAATTTCTCTAAGTTATGAGATATACCCACTTTGATGTCCTTATTGACTAACTTTATTATCAGAAGCAGCTGTGAGTCTGCTGCTAATTTTTTTCCTCATGAATACTGACTACATTTTCCTGCTTTGTCTTGTGTCTACCAAGCTGTATACTGTACTTTGTATGGAAAGCAACTGCAGAGATATCAGGTGGCATTTCCCACCAGGAGAGTGGCCCCTTTCCTCCATCGTGGAGTAGGGGTTATAGAGGCTGATTCATTCATCTAATCAGTGACTGAGCTGAGTAAAGGCTGGTTTGCAGGTTGAAAAAAACTAACTCTATCTCTGGTTCTTCCCTTTACCCCAACTGTGTCCTTCTTTGGTTTTTGATTGAGAATCTAGTAATTCTCTATCTCTGCAGACCTGAGAGCAGTGGGAGAGACTGTCTGCCCTTCAGAGGATTTCATCTCGGGTCTTTGACTTCCTGCCCAATGTCACTTCCCGCTTTCAGGACAGTCTTGAGGAACAGACAGCCGTGTTTGAAGCAGGACTCCTTCCTTAAGTGTAACTTTGTTTCCTAAAGAATGTGCAACTGCAGCAGATTGGAATATTCCTTACAGATTCTGAAAACCCTCCAAATGGACTCAAAATTTAGTTAACATATTCTGGAGAAACAAGTTGGGTATTTAGAGTTCCTGAAGCGTCCAAATCTATGATGACTAAAGGATTTGCTGACCCATTTGTCTTCTTTCTAAAGCTGATTCTCAACTTGTGCCTAGAATTGATGAAGCATAGCTGGAAGAAAGGCAGGCAGGGACAAGGGGTCCCTACCCCCACCCGCCCTAAGAGGAAACCACCCTTCAATGGATTCTACACCACCCTGGAAGGAGCCCTCCACCCTTTTCCATGCGGTAGGTAGATGACAAAAACCTGACTGGGTGACAGAAGCATGGAGGACTAATCAGATTAAAACAGCTGGCCAACAAGCCCATAGAAACCCCTAGACTCTGGTGGCAACCCTCTCGGATCCCCGCCCTCTTCATGAGTTTTGTGCTATTGCTCAATAAACTTTGCATTGCTGCCCACCAGTTTTTGCCTCCTCTACCTCTTCATTCTTTGAAGGCGCATGACCAAGAATCGCGGGCACCAAAGGAAAAGAAAGATCAGCAAAGAAATTCTAGGAAAGAAATTACTGAAGGAAGACTGCTGTCATTGTAAGGACTCTTCCATCTCTGGAACTTTAGTTCCAACTGTCTAGGTTATCTATTTCTTGCATAGGAATGGTGATATGGCATAATCTATATTTCATTCACATCTGAAAATCCTACATATTTCTTTTTAAAACTTTTTTTTTCAGTTAATACTGAAAATGCTATTCAATAACAGGTATTTTAAAGAATGTAGGATGGTATCCTGTCATGTGTATTTTCAAGATTTATTTAATAAATATTTATTTATTTCCCCTCTCCTTTCCCTCCTTCAGAGATTCTAATTGCACCCTATTAGGACACTTGAAGTTGTTCTATAAATATTCTTGCTGTAGTTCAGTGATATAGTCAATTTTCTTTGAAACAGTTCAGTCCTTTATGGGATTACAAACTTGTTAGGTGGGGCAGAATACATTGTTTTTAAAGATTTATTTATCTATTTTAGAGAGAGAGTGCACAACACAGCATGAACAGGGGGTAGGGGGGAACAGAGGGAGAGGGAGAGAGAGGATGTCAAGCAGATTCCCTACTGAGCATGGAGCCTGAAGTGGGGCTAGATACAGGCCTCTATCTCATGACCCTGAGATCATGCCCTGAGCTGAAATCAAGAGTCATATGTCTAACTGACTGAGCCATTCAGGCACCCAAGGGTAGAAAACATTCACTCTAGGGCTAATTTTCTAGTACTACTGATGCAAAATCTTTTTTGCTTACTCTGTCTGTGTTAGTAAACATTATAAATCAACTTGACTAGACCAGGGGATGCCCAGATAGCTGGTAAAACATTATTTCTGGGTGTGTCTGTGAGGGTGTTTCTGAAAGAGATAATCATTTGCATTGGTAGACTGAGTAAAGATTACTTTCAACAACGTGAGTGGGACTCATCCTATCTGTTGAGAGCCTGACTAGAACAAAACCATGGAAGAAGGATGTTTTTTGCTTGAGCTGAAATATCCATCTTCTCCTGCCCCTGGACACCAGTGCTCCTGGTTCTTGGACCTTCAGACTTGGACTGTGACTTACACCATTGGCCCCTTAATTCTCCAGCCTTTAGTCTTGGAATAAATTACATCGCTGGCTTTCCTGGTTCTCCATCTTGCCAACTGCAGATCATGGGACTTTTCAGTCCCCAAAATTGTGTGAGCCAGTTCCTATAATACATCTCTTTGGATATTTTAGTGCCTAGCTTTGGGCAGTGTCTTCTCATGCATGATCTGATAAGTACTCTCAGCTGAAGACTCAAAGAAGATTCTCTGTAGATCTCTGAAGCTCTCTCTGTGGGCAGCTCTCTACTCTCCAATACACTATTTTGTGAAGTCCAGCCTCCTTTGTTTTCCCATTGTCCCAACTCTATCTTTATAACTCAGAGTTAATGGAATCTTCTTAATTTCCCCTTCCCTGTGCTATTATGTGTGAATTCTCTCCAGGTAGTAAATTGGTGTAATCATAGGGCTCACTTTGGTTTCCTGACTCTTGGAGATCACTACCCTTTGGTTTTTGATATCCAACACCTTGAAAACTGTCTTTTCACATATTTTTTTTCTAGTTTTTAAATTATTTCTTAGGGCAGGGTAAATCTAGTCCTTGCTTTTCCTTCTTGGTTGTTAGTGGGAATCTCGTCAAATCATTTTATTTTAGAAAATATTTACAAACAGTGTCTTTTCAAACTCAATTTCTTTCTAGATAAGTAATTCTTCCTTTCTACATTCTAATAATTATGATTAGCATAAACATGTAATTAGCAATTAGTGTTACACAGGGCTCCTCCCAAGTCATTTTAAATCTATTTTCACTTAGTCTAATCGGGTCCCAATGAAAAGTAAATATTCTTCAATGAATAGTTCCTTCCAGGAAATCTACTTCTTAAGGATTGATAGGATTGTAGAATTTCATTACTGGAAGGTTCATTTGAGTTTATTTTTGACCACTCTTGTTTTATGATGAGGATACTGAGGCTCAGGCTGAGGGGATTCTTCAAAACAAAGCATTACTGACAGACATTTGTCCAAAGTAAAACATAGATAGACTTCTACCAGCAGGCCCTCAGCTTATGATCTGGGTTATATTTAACATGTAAAATTTTAATTTAGGTGGTTGTGATGCAGTATATATTTTCCATAGAAATAATGCAACGGGTTTAAAAAAAATAATGTAGGGGCGCCTGGGTGGCACAGCGGTTAAGCGTCTGCCTTCGGCTCAGGGCGTGATCCCGGCGTTCTGGGATCGAGCCCCACGTCAGGCTCCTCCACTATGAGCCTGCTTCTTCCTCTCCCACTCCCCCTGCTTGTGTTCCCTCTCTCGCTGGCCGTCTCTATCTCTGTCAAATAAATAAATAAAATCTTAAAAAAAAATAATGCAATGGGTTTAGCTCTATATTGTTGACACTGTATTATGAACACGGTTAGGTATATTTTAAGTTAAATATACTTTTGTAAACTGATATTCGAACTGGTCATTGGTGCTACTGGAAGAAAATATATTCAGGTTCAGAATTACAATGCAAAGAAATCATCTTCCTTTCTTGGTTTCTGTTATGTTTCTGACAGCTATTTTAGTTGACAGGAGTTCCATCCATGTATTTTTTTCCCTTGCCAGCAAATTGTTAACTTACTCTGTCTCTTCATCAGCATTAAAAATTTTCTCTTGAGTAAAAAAACAAAAGACATTTTCCTGGGAAGACACAGGGTGTTTGGATTTAGGCTGAGTATATTCTTCTCAGAGAAATGTATCTACATTTCCATGTATTATTCAGTGTTTCTATGTTGGAGACTTACTGTATCTGTCAGGCTGAATTACTCCTAGGCTATCTGGCTTGTATTTTCTTTGCACACAGTTCTATATCAATATTACAGGGAATAGAAATGGAGAAAACAAAATAATCCCGTTAAACAATTATAATTCTAGGAACCTATTCTAATGAGATTACTAGAAAAGTATGAAAAGGCATTTGTACAAAGGTGTTTGTCTGGGTGCTGTTTATACTAACAAAAGTGAGAAGCAATTTAATGCCCATCAACTGGAGAATGGCCAAATACATTATTGCATATCCATCCATACAACTATAAACTTTGTAGTCATTATAAATGATGATATTCTATATTTATCAATATAAAAAGATATCCGAAAAGAGTTAGTAAATGAAAAGAAAGTTAAAGCAGCTTTTAATTTTTTAAAAAATTTATGTAGGCTTGTGCATGCCCATATATGTGTATGTGTGAGTATGTGTGTGTGTGCGTGTGTGTGTGTGTGTGTATGTGTGCGTGTCCGCACAAAGAACAGATTGCCTACAAGCTTATTAATCAAAAGGTTAGTACGATTACTTCCCTGGTTGATGGGACTTTGTATGTATTTGCTACCTTTATAGTTTATTTTATTTACAAATTTTACTACAAATTGTACAATAAGACTTTTTACTCTAAAGAAAAAAGAAAAAAAGACTTTTTATTCTGGAAAAAAATTTAAGAGAATACACACCCTTTGAGAATCCTGTTAGGGATCAAATGCAATCAACAAAGAATATAAGACAATACTGTGTATAAACAGATACCGTAAGTCATGAGACATGGATGGAGCAATACGAATTGGGAAGAGAAGAAAAGACACAGGAATTTTCCAGAGGAAATAAGACTGGATTTGAGCTTTGAGAGGAGACACAGACACTGGGTAGGGAGAGAGAAAGGGCAGTATTCCAGGCAGACTGGGCAATATGAATGAGAAAGGAAGGTCTTATTTGGTGGGCTGGGGCCGGTTAGTGACAGAAGATGAAACTGCAGAGAAAATTCAGAACCAAAGTATTTTCTAAAATCTGCAATAGCCATAGCATGGGCATGTGACTGTGTTAACCTATTTTGGGTTAATTAATTAATTTATTTATTGAGAGGGAGCATGAGCGGGGGGTGGGGGCCAGAGAGAGAAGCAGACTCCCCGCTGAGCAGGGAGCCCTATTCCAGGACCCCAGGATTATGGCCTGAGCTGAAGGCAGCCACCCAGGTGCCCCCTGTTTGGGGTTATTTTAAAGCAGAGTTTTGATGCTGTTCGTGGGTTTTTCTTGTCAAAGTACTGAGCAAGTCCCTCATTATTACCATTTTTCTCTCTCTCTTCTTAGTCCATTTGGGCTGCTATAACAGAATGCAGTATTTGAGGGGGGCTTAAAAACAGAAATGTATTCCTCACAGTTCTGGAGGCTGGGAAATCTAAGACCGAGGTGCTGGCAAATTCAGCATCATGGAACACGACATCAAAAACTAATGACGCACTGTATGGGGACATAACATAATAAAAAAAAATTCAGCATCTGGTGAGGGTCTGCTTCTTGGTTCGTAGACCACTGTGCTTTGACTGTGTCCTCCATTGAGGAAGGGGTAAGGAAGTTCTCTGGGGTCTCTTCTATACGGACACCAGTCCCATTTATGAGGGGCTAATCCTCAGGACGTAAGCACCTCCCAAAGGGCCCTAATACTTCCTAATACCAGCACACTGGGGTTAGGTTGCCACATATGAATTTTGGGGGCACACATTCAATCTATAACATCCTGGTCTCTTTAGTCCTGTGGTAGGGGGCCTCATGCCTCTCTCAACACTCACTCTGCCTCTTGTCCTCTGCCCTATTTTTTTTTTTTTTTTTTAATAATAGCCTGTAGCCCTTAAGAACGTGTCTTTGGAATTGGATCTGATTTGAATCTCAGGTCTTACCAATTATCTATATACTTTAGAGAGGTCACGTGACTCTTCTAAGCCTCCACTTCCTCATCTGTGAAATGGAACTAATAGCAGTTAATGCTGCGCTGGAGATGAGTGAGAAACACAGACAGCAGATCGGCATGTTTCCTCCTGTTCCCTTCCTTCTTTTTACTGTGGTTTTCCGGATCTGGCCATTCAACTGGGAAATACCAAACAACTTCTAAAATCTGAATTCTGGACTTTACTGAATTCGTTAGACCGTCACTTACTACGTATTTACTGTGGTTGCTGAAAGCGAAGGTGTATATACCATCTTTTCTTGCACATTTTAACAAGGACCTTCCAGAAACACATTTCTTTAAGGTGGAAAGATGCCTTAAATGTGAGAGTGTTAGGCCTTGTGGGAGAGAAAGGTCTCTAGGACACTGAACACATAGAGAATGTGTGCCCTCTCATTTCTATGTCACCATGTTAGAGATTTTCACATATGCTGAATGATCTGATTAGCATAACAACCATCTGAAATGCGGTTTAATGGAGGCCATTATGCCCACTTTTCAGTTTGGAATCTAAAGTTCAAACAGGATCATGACTTATATAAGATGATTAAAACCAAACTCTAAAAGCTACAATTTAGTGATCATCTACTATGCACCAAGTACTTTACATGCATATGTCTTGAATGCCCAATCCATACTTTATGGATAAGGCTTGGACTTAGAAAGGCTGAGTAACTCATGAAAGCTAACATCAGGAACGATGAAGCCACATTTCACACTTGTATCTCTTTTATTCTAATGCACTGTCTCTAGATTGATTTAGTCAAGAAATATTATCTATTAGGCATTTTGATGTCATTGAACGAAAAGAGAGAGATGAAACATTTTAGCGTATAATATTAACAGGCAACACTGAAAATAGTGCTTCCAATGTGCCGGGAACTGTTCTAAGAGTTACCACATAGTTGCTCATTTAATTCTCTCATCAACCCACTGAGATAGATGTTATAGTTATCACCACTTTACATGCAAGGAAACAAAGATGCTAAGCATTTTGGCCAAAACACAAAGCGAATAAGTATCAGAGATTTAGAATACTAGTCTGGAATCCTTAGCGAGTACTTTATGCATTCTTACATAGTGTGTGCTGCTGTATTTAGCAGTGGTGACATACGTGGGTCAGATCTGGGAATCAGGAATCACAGAGTGTTTTCTGGGATTTCAGATGAATTTTTTTTTTTAAATAATGACCTCATTATTTTACTAATTGTTTTTCTCTCTTTTGATCATTGGTCTAAGTTTGGCCTTGAGATGAATACACTACCCTATACCTAGAGTGTCTGGTAGGTGCCTGAGCTTGCTGGTACTTCCTGGGGGCTCAGAGCTCTTGCACCTCTTTCATTTAATAGGAATTGAACTGGAGTGAACTTAGGTCATTGGTTCTCAAATAAGCTGTACTTGAAATCACTTGCGGAGTTTTAAAAAATATTGATGACTGTGTCCTACTGCCCAAAATTCTGATTTAATTAGTCAAAGGTGTGGCTTGGCATCAGGATTTTTAAAATCATCTCAAGCATTTTAATGAGTAGTCAAATTTGAGAACTATTGACCTAGATCAGCAATTCTCAGTGAGGCCCACAGACCCCAGGAAGGTCTCTATGGGGGGGGGGGGTATGAGGTACAACCTACTTGCATAATAATATTGAAACATTGGTTTTTTTTTCCCACTGTGTTGACATTTGTTATGATGGTACAAAATCAATGGTGGGTAAATGCACTGGTGTCTTAGTATGAATCTAGGCAGTGGCACCAAATTTTATAGAGATGTATTTTCACTGCCACATGCTCATGTTTAAAAAAAAAATCAGTTTTACTTAAGAATATTTTCAGTGAAGCAGTATAAAGTATTAACTTTTAAAATCTTGAATCTTGAGTCTGCATTATTTTAATATTCTGGGAAATGGAATGTATGCATAAAGCACTTCTGTGTATTGAAATATAATGCTTGAGTACTTGTCTTGAAAAAGAACATTTGCGTAATTGTTTGAATTGCAAGCTAAACTACACAACTAGACCTTTTTTTTTTCTTTTTCTTTTTTTGGAACAGCATTTTTTACTTAAAAGTATGACTCCCAGGCAAATCATGGTTATTTAGACTTGGGTATTTGGTAGACATTTCCTCAAAAATGAAGAAAGTAAGTCTTTACCTTCAAGGAAAACAACTGACAATTTTGTTTGTTGCCAGTGATAAAATTTCAGCTTTTACATGAAAATTAAAATTGTAGAAAACTTGCATCAGCCGCTGTGGGCTATGCTGCTACTTCACACTTAAAGACTTTTCTGAAAAGGTAAGGGGAGGTATTTAAAAAGTAATTTTTTGGGGACAGTGGATAATGAAATGTAGTCAACATTTGGAAGACTGGCATAACTCATTGAACCACCATCTTCCAAATGATCAATACATAATATTAAAAAATCACACACGTACAAAAGACTCATTCAATGTGTAAGATAAACCAATAGATTTTTATAGAACAGAGTATATAAGTGATATGTTTTCAGATTCCGCACTGCAATTAACCTGCAACTGTAGGAAACCACCTTTGAATTTTGGTATAGTATCAAAGAAAATTATCTACAGTTCTCTGGAAAGACTATTGAAATATTACTCCATTTTTCAAACTATATAACTATGTAAGACAGGTTTTCTTCGTGTATTTCAACTAAAGCAATAAATCCTAAGAACTAAATATAGAAGTAGATTTGAGAATCTAGATGTCTTCTTTTATGTCAGATATTAAAGAGATTTGCAAAAATGTAACATAACATTACTTTTTTTAGTACTTCTTTGTTTGAGGTAATATAGCTATTTTTCATAAAAATGTTAACATGTAATACATCTAATTACCATTTTAAGTGAATAAATATTTTTAAATGATCAATTTTAGTTTCTAACATAGTAAATGTCAATATGTAACCAACATAAACAAACTTTCTTTGGAGAACCCAAAAAATTTTAAGACAGCAAAGGGGCCCTGAGACCTCAAAGTTGGTGAATTGCTGACCTAGATCATTCTGTGCTCCTCAAGTCTTAATTTTTCCTGTGACCTATGACTGCCATCCGGAATTGATTCTGGGTTGCCTCCCGGATTCGCTCTAGGTATCCAGGTACTGCCCTTGATCCAGCGACAGCCTCAAACATTCCTTGATGTACCACCTCTTAACCCCTTACCTTTCTGCTTGCTGCCTGCTGACAGGTAGGGAAATACCTCTTCTTCTCTTGTCCTGTGGAGATTGTTTTTAGGTGGGATGTCCTAAGATGGCTGCTTGGTCATCCAGGAACAGGGTTCTTTCAGGCCTCTCCTCCCAGAATGCCTGGGCATTTCCTAGAAGGGTGAATCAAAGTAGGTTCAAGAACAGTCTCACGCTGCTTCTAGAAACACAGTTGCCTTTCCTCTCAGCTGTCATTGCTGACTAGGGTCTTCCTGCCTGGGATTACCCATTCTGAGGTGCTTTGTTTCTTCCTGAAAGTTGGATTCTTCTGGTTAATTCCCCAAATCAATTATGTAAGTGTATATATAAGCCTAAGCCTTTATTATGGGCAGGGCTCGTGCTATTTTTACCAGTGGGGTTCCTGTGTCCTTGTGATGAGGATGCACACCAGTGGGGTGAGTATCTCTAAGAGTGCACGCTGACATCACTGAGCCTGGGCTGTGACTCACCTGGACGCCTGTAACCTTACTGAATACTTCTGTACCTAGAGTATTACTCAACAGAGGTGTTGATCACAACTTGCTTCAGGTGCAACTCTGCATGTGATATGGGGTCAGAACCTAGTTCTACATTTCGCCCCTGCTTATTCTACTATAAGCCTGAGAAGAGAATACTTACTTGGATGCTGTGGGTTCCTTTATCTCTGACCTACTGCTCCCTGTATTGTGTTCTGGGATAAGGAGTCCTGGAAGAATCATCTATTTCATAATTTCCATCTTTGGAAGCTACTCTGGTTTACTGGCTTGAATGGGACCACACACTTCTTTTCTGCTTTGTTAGCTTCCTCCCCAGGGACCACTGGAGACAGACACTAGCAAAGACAACACTAGAACCTTCTTGGAGGCATGGTAGTGCCCATCCATGCTTTATTCTTTGTTCTTTAATCCAAGCTCTCCTTTCTCTGATTCTGCTTTACTTAAATGTTCTATTTGGTATTTTAAGCTAAAAACACAAGCTCTTTCAGAAGAAAGATACTTCACATATGTGGCTCACAAATAAACGAGTAACTATATCACCCATTGGCAGAAGCTCTGTGGTCAACAAATACAGTGGCCTTGCTCCCTAGCTTCAGGGTCAGCTATAATATTCTGATAATTGCAGCATAAACTCTGACTTCTTATAATCATGTGAAATTCAGTGTTCATGTGAAGTTCAGTGTTCAATTCTTTTGTGTTTCCAAACTCCCTGTGGCCTAACTCATGGCAGTTTATCGGAGTCAGAAAGCATCTTATAATATAAGTAAGCTAAAATTCTATATAACTAAGTGAGACTCATAGTCACAAGAATGTTGCAAGTCTGCTTTTATGGTAGCATTGATGATTATAAAATTCATTTTTAGAGACTGATCTCCTAGGTGGGGTCACCATTACCTACTTTCTTATAATTCAGAAACTAATTCTTAGCATTTTCCCTAGGTCATAAATTCTTACCAATTTTTATTTTGGTTCCATCTTCATTGGGCAAGGTCCATCATATCAAAATGGGTTAGACTGTCCCTTACTCCAGTTCAAAATCCAACTTCTATGACCATCCTTGTGTCTACTGGTTGCCAGTGCTCATGCTAATTCTAGGCCTCTCGTGCCCATGTTCCCTGGCCTTGTCTACACTGGAGGTGCTCGAGCTTTGGGTCTACCTTCCATTACCAAATCCCTCTATGTATTGTTTAGGTAAATGCTAGCCACTGTAATAATTCCAAAATATATTAACTTACAATAAAATTACATTTCTCACTCTCCTAAGTCCCACGCAATTCTCTACCATATGGTGAGTCAGAGAGCCAGGCTCCTCCCACCATGTGGCTTCCCCCTTCTTCAGAGTTCCAGTATTTTCATGGTATAACCAGCAAATTGTGAAAGAGAGGGTGGAGAAGGCACATCTGCTTCTTAACTGCCTTGGTCCAGAAGCAATATACATCCCTTCCACACACGTTCCATTGGTGAGAACTATTCATACAGCCCACCAGGATGCAAGGGGAGCTAGGGAAGGTAGTTACTGGCTGGGCACCCATTCCCCAAATAATAATGCTATAGTATGTAAGGGGGAACATAATTTTTTATTGTAGTAAAATATACATATTATAAAAGTCACCACTTTAACCAGTTTTCAGTGTACAGTTTACTGGCATTAAGCAACCATCCCTGCCACCCATCTTCAGAACTTTTTCATCTTCTGAAACTGAAACTCTGTGCCCCTCCCCCAGACCCTGGAGACCACCATTTGCTTTCTGTGTCTATGAATCTGACTACTTTAGGCACCTCATATAAGTAGAATCATGCTATATTTTCCTTTTGTGTCTGGCTTATTTTACTTAGTATGTTTTCAAGGTTCATCTGTGTTGTAGCATGTGTCGGACTTCCATTCTTTTTTTAAGGCTAAATAATATTCCATCGTGTGTATACATCTGACAATGGACGCTTGGGTTACTTTCATCTTTTGGCTGTTATTAATGGTATTAGGAACTCGTATACACAAATACCTCTTGGAGTACTTACTTTCAATTCTTTTGGGTATATAGCCAGAGGGAGAATTGCTGGATCATACAGTAATTCTATTTTTAAATTTTTGAGGAATTGGCATATTGCTTTCCATAGCAGCTATACCTTTTTACATTGGGAAGCAAAAGTGTTAATGAATAGTTAACTATCTCTGTGACTCTCATGTTCATTAGCTCTGTGAATTTGTGCAATTAATTGACCTCTATGAGTCTCATTTTCCTCAGTTAGAAAATAACACTAATACCACTTCACAGGGTTATTGTGGGATTGAAGAAAATGGTGTATGTGAAACACTTTGCATGGTGGCTAGCACCTAATATGTGACTAATGTACAGTATTTCTTTTCTTTCTCCTCATCTTGTACACTCAATATCACCACATCTTACTTTTCCCCCATTCAGTTCCATCAGAGCTTTCATTGGTGAGAGTTAGCTACTCATGAGTTGACAAATTATCCAGTCCAACCACACCAGTCTGGGACACATGCTTTCAGCAGAAGCGAGAATGCTCAGTGGTTAAGAGTTTCTGTGGCTGGCTCCTGGGGAGGAGATTCTTAAACAGAAAGCCTGCAGCTGTACCCCTCAGTTTGCACTAGGACATGGCGTTCCTACTAAATTAGGGCTGGGTCTTTGGGAGAAAACTAGTCAACAACTCAGTGACTACATCATCCTTCTTAAGCTTCTCCACTTTACTTTTAATTAGTATTGTTTCTCCTGCTTGAATTGTTTCCAAATTCACATCTCCCTTTGTTTCTTACTATTTCAGACTGGCCAGGATGATTTAAACAATAAACTAAGAGTAACACAGGATACCCATCTCAAAGGCCAACTCACCAGTCCACAGGAATGTTGGAGTCAGACCAAATGGTGGTACCCTCAGACAAAAATCAGTCCCAATCTCCCTTCACTCTGCTCTGTCCCACACCTTCACACCGGCCTGTGGGGGCATTCAAGGCGCTGCCTCCCTGGAGTCAGAGGCAAGGCCACTCTGGTGGTGTCAGAATTTTGATTTGGGCCCTGCTGCCACCCTCTGATAACTAAGGAAGTGATCAGGGACACTCACTTTCCTTCCAGGCACCAACTTCTTCACTTGTAAATTTATAGAGGTAACTTAGATTGGGAATTACATTAGATGATCTTGCAGCCTTCCCCAAACTCCAAAGAGTCGATGAGTCTTTGCTTTCCTTGGCAATTTGAGGTGCTGTGTGATGTCTTCCACACCTTTTTATCAAAGCTAAGAAGACATTTCCCAGCAGGGAGACATTTTTCTTCACACACAAATGTACTTGTGATCAAAATGTTTGAGGATTATTGTGTTCTTCCACAGCAATACACACTCAAATACCAGATGCTCGACATTCAAGACTAAAGAGGCAGCTAACAGTTTGATCTCTTTCATCTGATAAACTGATAACGAAGAGGCTGACACAGATACCTTGCTGATGGCTCAGCCTTGGCTTCCTTCAGACAAGCTGCTTTGGAACCACGCGTGGAGCCATTTCTGAACTCAGCAAGAACAACAGCCACATTTTTGAGGTGGGGAAGTCTGAGTGATGGGGATGGGGTGACATGAGATTTGCTCAGCTACAACACTGCAGGCATCGAAGCACTAACAACAAAAGCCAAAAGAACAAGAACAAATGGAAATGGATGATTCCAGAGAGGTCTATGGGAGACCATCCAGATGTTTTCTCCAATGCTTTTAAATGGAATTATAATGTAAGATTAGAAGTTTTTTGCAGAAAGCAAAAATGAGAATTTGCAACAATGCCATTATTTTTTGTTTACAAAAATAGGTTTCCAAAAGGAATGCTGTAACAAACATCTTCTCTGTGAGTCGGAATAAAGAAAACCTCACTGAAGTAGAGTTTGGAGTCCAGAAGTGGGAGCTCTCATGAACCTACCACTCACCATCAACTGCAGACCGCAATAGGAAGAGACTACCCTGCATTCCCTTGCATTCCCACAGGAAGAAGCCCACACTTCACTGCCCCCGCAGAAGAAAGATTTTCTTCCTGCGGGACTAGCACAGCCCGTGAGAGACTGTCACAGCTCAGCCACTGAAAAACCACTACATTTCAAACTCCCAGTTTCCTCCAATGACCTTTTGTTGGTCAGCCCCTTCCAATTCCCCTTTCACTATAAAATAGCACTCCTCTCCTCTGTGCTCCAGACTAGCCTATGGTTTTACCATAGCTTGCATATCCCAAACTGCAATTTTCTGTTACTCCTGAATAAGCCCATTTTTGCTGGTAAAATAATTGACACTTTTATGTTGAAAGCTGCCCCCATCTATACGGAGAAAGTATGTATTTCTTCTGCCACAAAAATGCCATCAGGAGGAGCATTTTAATATCGATGTAATACATTATTTGTACATACAACCACATTTTTTGATATTTTTAGCAAATGAATACCTTGTTATTTTACACAAATATCTCTACTATTTATTGCTAACCTCACCTTTTGGATTCTGTCAAGAGTTAGAAAAATGGGGGCGCCTGGGTGGCACAGCGGTTAAGCATCTGCCTTCTGCTCAGGGCGTGATCCCGGCGTTACGGGATCGAGCCCCACGTCAGGCTCCTCCACTATGAGCCTGCTTCTTCCTCTCCCACTCACCCTGCTTGTGTTCCCTCTCTCGCTGGCTGTCTCTATCTCTGTCAAATAAATAAAATCTTAAAAAAAAAAAAGAGTTAGAAAAATGGGCATCCCTGATGTGTTATGCTAACAACTGCCACACTTTTGTATTCCTCTCCCTCATTTCTTTTGGGTCCTCTCATCTGCACAGTGCCCAGTTCCTCTATCAACAGACAGAATGATTTCTTATATTCGTTCACACTGGTGTCCTACTGACTTCATGCTCTCCACCTCCGGGGGCTCTTGCATTTGAAAAGAGAACGGTGTTTGTGGACACAATGCCTAAACTAGAGAAATAAGCCTCAAATCAAGGAATTTCAGGCATAATGGCACCTGGCCTATTTAGAGAGATGTTTGAGGTCAGAAGAAGCCTCTAGTCACAGCACTCCAGTGACTACTCATTCTGCTTACAATCCAAGCACCTTGCACTGTACCCACAGTGTTATCTGTTCTATTAGCTTTATTATTCCCATGAGCTAGGTTTGACGCTAAATTAGGCTGATATAAATCTCAGCTGGTGGTTGTGGATTCATGCCCTAATGAATGAGATCTGGTATAATTTGTCTGGAAATATGACTGTGAACTCTCTCCATCGGCTTCCATTTTCCTGCTCATCGGCTTTGGCAGATGATTTTGCAGTCTGTTTTAATTACTTTAGGTAAGCTCTCAGCTCTGAGCAACCAATGCAAGCAAAGCCTCAGCACAGCAGCTCCAATATCCTGTGGCCCACAGGGAGACGAGTGAGGGAGGTCTGACTCCATTTATTTGAAAAAATAGCTTTTCCAATACACAACATAGCCGTAATTCTACTCATGCCAGGAACCAGTGGCAAAAATTAATGACAAGTCACCTCTCAGCTTTTATTCCTATTGGCATTTGCCTAATACTTGCAGTCCCATAATTGTTTTGAACTGACAAGAGGAGGACCATGAGGATGCCCTGTACTTCTGAAGGGGATAGGAAAATCTCATTTGGGCTGGGCAGGTCACAGGGCTATCTCCAGGTGAATTACTTCTAGGACCCAGGCTGGAATGGGGTAAGAAGAACATGGGAGAGTTGAACTCATCTCAGGGGAATTGGCTTTCCCCCTGAGCCGGTACCTCGGGCAACTAACTGGTGCCCCTAGCGACAGTCAGATTCCTAGTACTGCATGCCTCAGTGTTTCATCCTGGGAGGGAACTTTGTCTTAAGATGAATAAAGTTGAAAGAGAAGTACTCTATGAGAGTGGAGGATCCACACACTGGACACCAGAGCCAAGAAGATGGCGGTCAACACTGCTGTCTCTGTCCTCAAATCTTGTCATTCTTTCCCAGTTTCTGTCCTCTTCAGTCAGATTTAGATCCTGAGTTTTCTTTAAACCAGGATTAGTGTAATACAGCGTTCTTTGAAAGTCTCACTAAATAAGACACTGTACTCTGAAACATCTCTTGATGTTTAATAGATGTCAAATAATGGTAGTACGCTGTTATTAAAAATGTTTGGTTTCTTGAAGTGACTCAGAATTCACTTGTTTTCTTTCTGCACAGAGACATCAATTTGGTGGTACAATGGCACCCCAGAAAGATGTGGAGTGGTGAATAATTTAATAATTGCACAAAACTATTTTGCACTTTGACAAAGCACATAAAAATAACCTTTCAGTTTAAAATAAACTTTAGCTTATAGTTATTTCTTTCCCATTTTGTTCTTATCATCTCAAAGGTCAGAAAGAAAAGTAAAATTCTTTTGAACAGCATATAAAAGCTAGAGTTTTATTAAAAACAGTCTACTCATAGGGTGCTTGGGTGGCTCAGTCAGTTAAGCAACCAATCCTTGATTTTGACTTCAGTCATGATCTCAGGGTCGTGAAATTGAGCCCTGCATCAGGCTCCATGCTGAGCATGGAGTCTGCTTGAGATTCTCTCTCTCCCTCTGCTGCTCCCCCCACCTCTAAAAAAAAAAAAAAAAAGCAGTTCTTATTAATGGTATATATCTGATCCATTTACTCCACAGGACAAAAGCTGGAGGTCTTTTACCTAGAGCCAATGAACACTGAATTTTATTTAGAGCTATTATTATAAGCTGTGGTCTTGCCATTATCAGATGTTAACATTTAGAGCGATGCCTGGTAGAAAACTTCCATAATTGGTTATCTGAACCAGAAGAAGTTATTTCTGGAAGGGAGGGTATTATAGGTTAAGCCTGAAGAAGACATAGGATTTTACAATTATTATGACTTCACATAATTCTGCATTCAGAACATGCATACTAGTTAATTTGAAAGATTTAAGATTTGTTTGTCTCACTTTCTTCGAAAGCCATTTGAAGTATTGAGAAAAGCTCAGGATGTATGCCAGCGGATCCAGATTTGAGTCTTGGCACTATGACTCACTCACTTTATTTATTTTTATTTTTATTTTTTTATTATAATAATTTTTTATTATGTTATGTTAGTCACCATACAGCATATCCTTAGTTTCTGATGTAGTGATTCACTCACTTTATAAACAAGAACACAACAGGTTTTGTATTTTGTCACTTGAGATGGAATCAGCTTATTGTGTTCTCTTATCTGTCAGGGTTACAGGGATGTTCAAAAAAAGATAATGTGATATTCTTTGCAAATTGCAAACGACTTTGCACGGGCTAGATTTTATTTATCAATGGTATAAGTCTAAGGAAAGAGTAGGATGATGGTGGAAATGAAAAAAGTAAGGAAAGAGGGAAAATGAAATACACTTCTGAGTGGCCAGTATGTATTAGGCATTTTAGAATGTTTCAGAACATGTAATTCTTCCAATTTGGGGAATAAAATGATAAGCCATCTCTCAATTTCCAAATCAGAGTTAGTGTAATTCCTTAAGATCACATAGCTAGTAAGGACTGGAGTTTATGCTGCTCCCATTTATAATCTGTCTTTCCAGACAGAACATGTTTTTTCTTTCAAATATAGTTCCCCAACAGAGAGGCTGATACATATATTTATTTACTCATTTGTTTGTTCAATAAACATTTTTTTTTTGCTTTATTGAATTTTTATTTGAAGGATCTTATGAAGGTTTTTGTTTTTTTGTTTTTTGGGTTTTTTTTTTTTTTTTTTTTTTAGAATTTGGTAGGAAAATTTGCTGTCTAATAGAACAAAACACCCCTGCCTCTAAAGATAGTTAATTTTTGTTGCTTTTAAAAGTTTTTTTTAATTACTTTTTTATGATAGGCTACTTTATTCAATAAACTGTCATGCTGCTTTGAATATAAGTCCCTTGAAGGCAGGGTCTACACAGTGAATGTGCACTTTAAAACTAGTTTAGCCTGTAGAATCTTTCAACTTTTCTATCAGTGATTTCATGTTGACTGGTTTGAGCCCATAGGAATAACCCTGCTATACTGCTTTGATGTACCTCTCATCTGTTCAATTTATCTGACCTACCCATTTCCTCAAGCTTTTTTTTTTTTTTTTCTATTCCAGTATAGTTCACACACAGTGTACAACATAGTGGTTCATCACTTCCATACAACACCCCGGTGCTCATCATGACAAGTACATTCCTTCATCCCCATCACCTGTTTCACCCCCTGCCCCCCGTCACCATCAGTGTGTTCTCTAGTTGAGAGTCTGTTTTTCATCTCTTTTTTCTTTGTTTGTTTTGTTTCTTAAATCCCACATATGAGTGAGATCATATGGTATTTGTCTTCCTCTGACTAATTTCACTTAGCATCATACTCTCTAGCTCCATCCATGTTGTTGTAAATGGCAAGATTTCACTCTTTTTGTGGCTGAATAATATTCCATTGTGTGTGTGTAAATCTTCTTTATCTATTCATCTATTGGTGGACACTAAGGCTGCTTCCATAATTTGGCTATTGTAAATAATCCTGCAATAAACATCTGGGAGCATGTATCCTTCTGAATTAGTATTTTTATATTCTTTGGGTCAATACCCAGTAGTGTGATTACTGGATGATAGGCTAATTCTATTTTTAACTTTTTGAGGACCCTCCATACTGTTTTCCACAGTGGCCACACCAGTTTGCATTCCCACCGAATGTGCACTAGGGTTCCAATTTCTCCATATCCTTGCCAACACTTGTTTCTTCTGTTGTTGATTTCAGCCATTCTGACAGGTTTGAGGTGGTATCTCATTGTGGTTCTGATTTGCATTTCCCTGATGATCAGTGATGTTGAGCATCTTTTCATGTGTCTGTCAGCCATCTGCATGTCTTCTTTGGAGAAACATCTTAGAAAGTATTAAGAAAATGTTTACCATTGTTTTCTTTTTTCCTTGAATGCTTGTATTTCCTTAATTAACCATGCACTATCATAGTAAATTTCTTTAATTTGTGTATGTTTATTGAGACACAATTGATATATAACATTACATTAGTTTCAGGAATATAACAATGATTCAATATTTGTATCTATTGCAAAATGATGACTATAATAAGTCTAGTTAACATTTGTCACCCCATTCAATAACCATTTATTCTTTGTCCACATGAAGTCATTGTTTTTGGTTCTGTTGAAGAAACAGAAATGAATTAAATGCAATCCTGTGTTTATGGATTTAAAAATCCATGGTCTACAGTCGATTCTTGGCATTCCTTGCTGATGGCAGGGGAAGGATAATTGAAAACACTGGGAAACAGATGCTCTGCAAGTGGATTCTCAGGCCAAGGATGAAGTTCTGTAAGTCGCTGCCATTTCTAGTTAATTATGAGCCAAGCAGAAACCTTTGCTGTTTTTTGGTTGAAGATAGAACAAGAATCGCCATACTCTCTTTGCTTGGTAACTGGAGTCACACGGCTGTGTTAAAATCCTAGCTCCACTGACCCATTGCATATACTTGGAAGGTTACTTCTCCAAGCTACAACTTCCTTAATTGTACAAGGCACTTTTAACTACACTCCCAAAGTCATTAAGAAGATTAAACGAGTGTGTGTGTGTGTGTGTGTGTGTGTGTGTGTGTGTGTTTACATGGTGTATAATTTATGTTAAGCACTTAACACAATGCCTACTTGGCAAGCAGTTCTCAAAGGATCACAATTATTATAATTAATTTGAGGACTCAGGATTTAAGGACACATAAATCATTATTCTGAATGTCAGTTTTGATTGCAAAGGACAGCTGACCCAGATAACCTACTTACTTACTGATTGGGCTGAGTCTAGGAATCTCTTAGGTTTATTTATACTCGATTATCTTACTATTTTTAAACTAAATTCCTGGTAACAGTTTTTCTATTTATGTTGTTCTTATGAAAGGGTGTAGCAGGAAAAAAGTCTAGCTAATTAAGGGTTTGAATTACTTGATTTCCAGAAAATTATATTTTTTGACCTTGCCCTTAAAATATTCCCTTTTTTCCTTGACAACTTCCCTTTAATTACAGTTGTAACATTTATGGAATGCTTACATTGCACCAGACACTGTTCTAAGTGACTCTCATGAATTAACTTATTCTTCTAAAACCCAATGTGGTGGTGGGTACTGCTATTGGGCATCTACTAGGTACAAGCTGCTGCTGCCTAGAGTAACATAAACCCCAAGAAACGATAAACACTAAGTGAGGCTATCATTTTAGAAGAGCTGCAGGACCCATTTTCTAGATAAGGACATGGAGGCACAGTAATGTTAACTAACCTGCCCAAGCATGTAAGTGTGAGCACAAGAAGCCTGGCTCCAAGCACCTAGAGCGTGTGCCTCCCATAAAACTAACTAATTCTATATGTTTTTATGTACATGATGAAATCTACACTTGTCTCAGTGAGGAAGCAAAATGTGTTTGGTTACTGGCAAGCCCCCTGGGCTTGTGGCAAACCAAATCTTTTCCTTGGTGCATCACGGTGAAGCAAGAAGGTAACCGAACAGGGAATTATGGGTCAGAAGCTCTCACTTAGGGCCTGACGCCAGGTTGCTGGGTGACCGAAAAAAAATGACTTGCCAATTCTTGTCGCCATTTGGATAAGATGATCTCAAGGGACTCTCTTAGTTCTAAAAGTCAGTGGGGTTTAAGTCTGGGAATTATAAAATTAGGCAAAATTCCCTTTGTTAGAACCACTGTTGATTAAAGTGATTATTAGAGATGACCACTGATAAGACACCTTATTTAGGGTGGAAAGGGGCCCCTGTGATGGTTTTTGTTTTGTTTTGTGTTTTCCCCTTCATAGTCTGGCTGAGATCGGTGCACTGGATTAGTTAGCTATTCCCTTAAAAAGCAAAGAGCTGGGTCAGGATGTGGCAGAGAGCAGCACATTCTGACAGTGCTGGAGTGAAGGTAGGAAAACAAAGAAGTGGGGACTTAGAGCACTGTCTGGGAGGATGTCACGAATGGGGGCACTGTGGTGCCCAGGGGTCGGTGGTGAGAAAGCTGGGGACTCTCTCCTTTGTATATATTCTGAGAACACTGTTATATGGAGCTTTTCTTCCTCCAATGACCAACTGTCTAGGAGCTGACATGTCACTTAAGTTGGCCAATCAGAATACTTCCTTGATTTTTTTTTTTTTTTTTAATGACTAAGGGAGAGAACATCTACCTCTCTGGTGGTAAGATGTGAGGCATGGGACCTGCCAGTGAACTTATTCTCCAATTTGTGGAGGGAGGGAATTTGAGAGACTAACCCTGATCTGCAAAGAGGAGCACATCCTGGTAACACTGGCGTCTCTGATTCCATTTAGTCCAGAAGCCAAGCTCACACTTTTTTTCCCCCTAATGTAACCATTTGTTGGACTTCTTAGGCAAAACAAAAACAAAAACAAAAACAAAAACAACCCTCCATTTGTCTAAGCTAGCTTAAGTTTGGTTTCCCTAATGGGAAAAAAGGAAATAACAAGAAAAATTCAATTCACTAATAATTGAATTCAAATCAATTAGACTCTGAACCCAGAATTCATGGACTACCTAAAGAATCATGTAAAATTGTATCGGTTGTTGCATTTTTCTGTTGTAAAGATGCATGGCTTCCATCAGTTTCTCCAAGGGGGGTGTGAACCAAAAAAAAGGATAAGAACAATTATACCAGGGAGCATGTGGGCAGGGGTGAGATCATTTCTGCAGGAGTTCAATAAACAGCCATTGAATGAATTCAGCACATATCAAGTAAGTGCCTGCTGGGCTTCAGATATGGCACTAGGTTCATGAAGGACACCAGATGAATGGCGTGGCCTCATGCAGAGCACATCTTGTGGGCAAAAGACATAGCCAAAGTGAAACAAAGTGGAGTAATTTTTGTAACAGAGGCCCACAGTGTAGGCTGCTGTGGGAAGTAGGAGCTAATGGCTGTTTCCTGCTACAGGATCGGGAATGCTAAGCAAAGTGGTTTGCATATGTGTGAGGCTCCAAAGACTGGGCATGGCATTGTTCACCTGTGTAGCATAGTGGGTGGGAACTCAGATTCTGTTATCAACCAAATGGGTTCAAGTCCTCCCCAGCTGACTTACTCGCTGTGGGACTTGGGACCTGGCATGGCTGAGCCTGAATTTCCCCATTTACAAAAGTGAAATACTAATAGTATCTACCTCATAGGGTAGAAGGAGGGTCACAACAAGTTAGTACAGAGAAAGAGCTCAAGAAAAGGTGGCCAGTGTGGTGGTGGGTGTTCTATAAGGGGAGAGGATAGAGCAGAGTCCAGGCAGACAGCAAAGTGAGGACAAGGCGGAGAGGTGGGGGTTGCGTGTTACAATTGAGAACAGCAAGGTGCTTTGCTTGGAACCAGCGTTCATCAGATGGCTTTGGAGAGGGAAATCAGAATGCCTTGGAAGCCAGGCTCAGGAATTTGGGAGGCAATAGGTGGCCATCAAAATGTCCTGTGTAGAGGAATAACATGATCCGAGTTAGATGTTAGGATAAAGACTGGCCGCAGGGTAGAGGAAGGACAGCCCAGGGGAGACATGGTGGCGACACAGAGGAGGAAGGGCACGGTAGCCCAATAGTCAAGAGCTTAGGCTTTGGGGTTAGACTGAGCTGGTTTCAACTCTTGCCTCTGCTCCTTACTAATTATATCACTTTGGAAAATTTACTCAACTTCTCTAAGACTTATTCCTTCAAACGATGGTGGGAATAGTACTGACCTTGTGGCATTGTTGTGAGGCATACATGAAATAATGCATGTTAATGAGTTCATTCTCTATTTGCCTGGCACATAGAAAAACTCCATTTTTAGTTATTATTATGAAAATCTTGGAGAACAACAAAAAAGTGTTTCTCCCAAGACTGGATCTTTCCTGGTCCCCAGCCTACTCGGTAGACAAAGCCTAGAGATAAGGCTGTACCTCCCTTTCTGTCAGTATCTTTCCCCACTTAGCAGCACTCCCACTTGGCATTTGTTGTTCTTTGTGGTATATGTTAGTCTGAGTGTCTCGACAGGTCCACGGCAAATGGATGCCCAAGGGTGGCTGTAGATATGGCCCAGAAACGGCCATCATCACACCAATGCTGCTTCTTGTTGAGCCCATGCTCTAAGTAGCACTCAGTCCTCTCCAAGAACAAAGGCTTAAATACTTGGGCTTGTTGCTTAAAATGGGCAAAATCTCTGTGATATTTGTATTGTAATTCCAAGACAGGGAAAAAGCGTTTCAAATGGAAAGTAAAAAAAGAGAACTCGTTTCTTCCTTTTTGAAATCCAGGCTCATAATGAATGATTCTCATTGGAAAATACTGAAGAAGAATTAGGAAGAAAAAAAGTGTTTCTAAAGGAGGTATTTCAGACTATGGGCTCGTATACATGCCAGGTCATTCATTCTACCATTTTCTAACTTTGTTCTAATGATCTTTCTTTCTGAAACTATCCTTCAGTTGCACTCTTCTTTCAATTTCATCTTTGAAATTAATAAAAAGCCCCCTCTCCCCACACAATCTGCTCCCCTTAAGTGCTTTGGGCATTAAAAAGACCTGGGGTAACACCCCAGAAAGAATAGACACACACGGCAATTGCCCAATGGTTATGGATTTCTTTGCAATTTATGGTGGCGATGATGTTGATAAATATTTACATAGTACTCACTATATTCCAGGCACTGTTCTCAGAGTTTCCTGTTTTATTAACTCATTTGATCTTAACAACCCTATGGATAAGGTAATATTGTCACTTTATTTTGCAGATGAGGAAACTGAGGCACAGGGAGGTTAAACAGTTTGGTCAAGGTCACACAGCTAGGAAGATGCAAAGTTAAGATTTCAACCCAATCTGTTACCTCTCTATCATTAACCACAGTTTTTTGATGACCAAATCCATTTGCATTCTTGTGATTTTATGTTGCTAGCATGTTACCTTATCACCTAAATTAAGATTAACGATCACCTCTGTAATAGTTTCATTAAAATTTTACAAGATAGGAAGACAAACTGGCACGACATATAAACACTGCAGAATATTTCCATTCCCTAAAATTACCTCAGTCCGTGCCACGGAGAGGTCAAGGCCCTTCATGACAGTGATGGATGCCGTCTTTGTATTCCTGGCCTTTCAAGTTCCTTTCGCTTCTAGGTGATTTCTTCCTTTCCTCATGGCTCCTCAAGTTCTTTCCCTTTGTATTTTCTCACCTATTTCTTTTCGTTCTCTCAATGTGTCTGCCTATTGCTATCATGCTGTAGCACAAGTTAACCTTCTTCCTGGAAAAGAAGCAACAAATTTACCTCTTTAGGGATCACTCTTCTATCCCTGGGAGTGTGTGTCAAATACATCAATAATATTTAGACGATTTGACACCAATTTTGATATGTGGGTTCTTTCTCCACAACAAACAATTCTTCTGCACCAGTTGGGTGTCCTACAGTTCAACTCAATTTTGACACTATTCATCTGGAGATAGCATCAGATCCCAAAGGTTGAGGGCTCGCTCCCATTAGACCATTCCCACTTCAGATGCCAGTCCCAAACCTAGCGTGTTAACTGTACTACGGACAGCCTGGCTATAAATCAGAGCTTCTCACAAACCCCTTCTTGGGTTTGATGAATTGTCTAGAGCAGCTCACAGGATTCAGGAAACTAGTTTATTCACTAGATTACCAGGTTACTACAAAGGATATTAAAGGATATGAATCGATAGCCAAATGAAGAGATATATAGGACAAGTACTGAGCACAAGAGCTTCTGTCTCTGATGAGTTTGGGGCCCTGCACAGAGGTACATGTATGCACTCTGGTTCACCAAGTTGGAAGCTCTCGAACCCAGTCCTTTTGCATTTTTATGGAGGCTTCATTACACAGGATTTACTGATTAAATCATTGGCCATTGGTGATTGAACTCAATCTCTAGCTCCTCTCCACTCCCTGGAGATCTGGGTGGTGGGAAGGAGGAGATGAAAGTTCCAACCCTCCAATCACTGGGTGGTTTCCCCTGGCAACTAGCCCCCAACCTTTGGTTAGGGTTTCCAAAGGTCACCTCATTAACATAACAAAAGACACTTTCTCATTCTCAACACTTAAGAAATACCAAGGGTGCCAGGGAATTGGGATGAACACCAAACATAAATTTACTATAAATTACATGTCTGTTATTTTTTGCTATATGATATAGTGTGTGTGTGTGTGTGTGTGTGTGTGCGTGTGCATGCGTTTGTGTGTCTGAATATGAAATTACTAGTGGAAATTTTCCTAAAAAGAAAAAAAAGAGGGTTTTTTTTTCATTGTCTTTAAATTCTAATCTCTTTCTTATTAATTTTTTTTAGATAAAAAGAATCAGTCACATGTATTCATTTGCTAGGGCCACCATAACAAAGTACCACAGACTGGGGGATTAACCAACAGAAATGTGTTTCTTCACAGTTCTGGAGGCTGGAAGTCAGAGATGAAGGTATTACCAGGGTTGATTGGAGGCCATGAGGGAAGGATCTAGTCCAGGCCCCTGGCCTCAGCTTCTAGATGGCTGTCTTCGCACATCATTTTCCCTCTGTGTTCAAATTTCCTCTTCTTATAGGGACACCAGTCATTCTTACCTATGTCTAATGGCTTACACTAATGACCTCATTTTACCTTAATTATCTCTGTAAAAACCTGGTCTCCGAGTACAGTCACATTCTGAGATACTGGGCATTAAGACTTTAACATACAACATTTTTAGGAAGGACGTAACTCAGTGTGTAACACCATACCAAATGAAGATGGTCCGTTAGTTGATTTACTTCTATCTTAAAAATAGTCATTCTTATGGGGAGGTTTCTCTTTCACTGGCACTGGCTAAAGAAATGATTGCAAGTTTAGACCATGCTGTGTATCTGAAATCATCACGATGTCACCAGAATGTCTTAGGATGGATTTTTTTCTTTACAATGAAGACAGTGCTAAAAACTGGGGATTGCATTTCTGACAGAATATTTTGGGTATTAAATTCTTCCTCCATTTTTTCCAACTGGCATAAGGCCCAGCTTGGATTTTACCTTTTCCATGTCTTCGCTTACTTTCTAACCCTTTCCTTGTGCTGATTTTTTTTTTGGATCGTAGGGACCAAGGGCAGGCTGCTCCAAAAGCAGTCACTTTTGCAAAAAGATTATTTTGAATTAAAAGCAATAAAGACCCAGCAGATTGAGGAAAAGCTCTTTACCTCCCCCTGGCCCCCTCTCCCCAATTGCCTAAAGTGAATTTAGGAAGAGAGCTGTCATCATGGGTAACTACAGTATAATATGAACTAAGGGGGGATAGACCAGGAGGAACCAGTCTGTTCATTAAAATTCCTTTCCAAGCTCCATTGTTTCTGAATGGTCCAGAAAATATTTGTTTACCAAACATTTACTCTTTTTCAACTTCCTAAAAATTGCATGGCTTTCTCCTGAAGTCCTAGAACCTTAGCGCCTTCTCCTTAGTTCAGGATGATAAATATACCTCATTTTGCTTGAATGTCTTTGGAATTTCCATATCTGTGTGGACTCCTTGTGTGCACGAAATTAAATTTGATTTTCTCCTGTTAATCTGTCTCCTATCCATTTGATTCTTAGTCGAGCTAGAAGGACCGTGAAAGGGACAAGAATTCTTGTTTCCTCAGAGAATTGCAATGATATCCCAGTACTTTCTACTGAATGTCCCTTCCCACATTTGTTTAATAGTGATAATGACCTTCTCACAGGGTTGTGGAGGGTCACGTGAAATTAACTATGGGAAAGTCTTGTTCCTAACCGTACATAGATTTTGTTCCCACTTAAACTGTGAGCTTCTAAGGAACAGGAAATGCATTTAATTCCCAGCAGATAAAACTGGGCACTAAAATAAATGTTTGTTGGATAAACAAATCAAGTCTATGATCAAGTACATTATACTTTATTGTAAATTATAAAATAATCTAGTTTGAGCAAGATGCAAGATCCAAGGAGGAATATTAATCTGGGAGTAGGCTGAAGGAATGACTTTGGAACTGGAGGGCTGTAATGACAAGATGATCAGATACAGAGCTGGGTCACTCAAGAAAACATGTTCCCAGTAGGTCTATGACGGAACAGTCAGTGGATATTATGGGTTGAATTGTATCTCCCCTCCACCCCTCCCAAATTATCGTATATTAAAATCCTAACCCCCAATACCTCAGAATGTGACTATTTAGAAACAAGGTCACTGCAGATATAATTAGTTAAGAGGAGATCACACCAAAGTAGGGTAGGCCTCTAATCCCACATGACTGGCGTGCTTACCAAAAGGGGAAATTTGGACACAGAGACAAGCCTGTGGGAGAATGCCATGTGAACATTAAGGCAGAGATCAGGGTGATACTTCAATAAGCCAAGGAATGCCCAAGATTGCTGGCAAATCACCACAAGTGAGGAGAATGGATTCTCCCTCACAGTCTTCAGAAGGAATCAATCCTGCCAATGATTACTTTCTGTGTGTCACGTACACTTTATAGAACAAAGAGGCCCTTTGTTTGTATAATAAATGGGTTTCATACAACTGTACTTGATGTCCTGGAACCCTTGCGCAAGAGGCAGCAAGATGCAACAGGAGGAACATGGCATTGGCCGGGGCTTCTGCATCTGCTACTTTATACTTGGACCTTGGTCTTGGACTTCTGGCCTTCTGAACTGAGGCAATAAATTTCCGTCTCTAAGCCACTCAGTCTGTGGCAAGTTGCTGTAGCAGCCCCAGGAAATGCATACCATAGGGCTGGCAGCAATGGGGGGCCAACTGCATAGGGTCCAAGTCTAGGGTCCCCCACCCTAAGGATCAGGATTTGGGATGAGAGATAAATCAAGATATCTGAAAATAATGTAGAAATGAGAGTCTCATGGCTTGATCATAAAGAAGCCCTCAAGGACTTCAGCTCTTTGGAATAGAGGTGTCAAAACTACTTAACAGCGCTAAAGACCAACTACCAAATTTTTGGAAGGATTCTGCTGGGTTTCGGATGGTTGGGGTGAAAATGGACAACGGGCTGCTTTCAAATGATGTTTGCCATTTATGAACAATGGGGGTTGGGACAGGGACTGAAGACATCTATGCACGAGAATAGGTTAGCTTTGGTGGATGTTGTGGCAACAGCCCCAAATCTTAATAGTTTTTATTGACATAGGTTTATCTTGTATTTGAGCTATATGTCCCACATAGCTCAACAGGAGCCTCTGCTCATCAGGTTATCAGGATGGTGGGCTCCCCATTTCAAAGGATGCTCCCAGAGTCCCCACAGCACAGGGTATGGTATACATTGAGTACATACTAGCTCTTAAGGCTTCTACCTGGCAGTGGCCCATGTCCCTTCCACTCATATTTCATTGCCCAAAGGAAAACCTGAAGGGGGCAAAGTCCTACCAAGTGCCCAGAAAGCAAAAACCCAGGAGCATTTGGTGAACAACACCAGCAGCTGCCACAAGATAGATCTGAAGAACCACACGGTTCAGGCATTACTTTTCTGGTTTGGGAAAGCAGAATCCAGAGATGTGACCTTTGCCAGCGGAGCCATAGCTATACAGTGGCAGATGCAGAAGCCCCGATCGATGCCGTGCTCCTTCCATTCTGTCTTGCTGCCTCTTGCGCAAGGGTTCCAGCACATCAAATACAGTTGTATGAAACCCATTTATTATACAAAGGGCCTCTTTGTTCTATAAAGTGTATGTGACGCACAGAAAGTAATCTTGGTTGTAAAACAATGAGATCTGTCTATGATAAATGTATTCCCGTGTTCTATGATTTAGTAGCCATCCAATAAGAATTCCCTAGTGTCCCCTCCCCCATCAATTTAAAAGGGTTATTTAAGGGGTATTTTAAAATTTCTAGAACTACTACATTTTTATCATCTTCATATCTAGAGCTTGTAGAGCTGCTGCAGGCCCATTACTTTCTTGGGTTAATGAAAATAATCAGCATAAAGCTTACTAGAGAAGTTTAAACCAATACTGTAACATATTTTTTGTTCAAGAAGTGCCGTAAAGACTTAACTCAGCAGGTGAGAGGACGGGGCAGTGTCCTGTAACTCTCCTGGCGGAGAGCTCCTGGAAACTCATGCTGGTTTCTTCTGGATTCCTCCCTATGTGCCATTGCCATTGGTGATCTCAATGTGTGTCCTTCACTGCAGTAAATCATAACCGTGAGTATATAACAGCTTTCCGGAGTTCTGTGGGTCCTTTTAGCGAATCATAGAACTTGAAGGTGGTCCTGGGGACCCTCAAACAACCCTTCCACCTGGCAAGAAGAGGCATTCAAAATAATTCCATAGACGAATCTTTGAAACTTGCCATCAGGAAAACAGAAAGGATACTGGGAAGATGCTGTGAGTGGGGGCAGGTGAGTGAGGACCAGCCTGACTGGACCTGCAGAAGGCCCGACCAGGATGGTCTGGGATTTGAGGGGACACTCAGCCGTACAATAATGTAGACACAGATAATCAGTCTGCAGAGTGTGCTGATGGCATAGCCGAAGGTTATTTGGAGGTGAGTGTTCACTGTAGGAAAGAATAACAGTACATCTTCAAATTGGGCCTAAACGAGGACTTATAACCAAAGGTAATTATTTGCTTATTTGTTAAACCACTGCCTTTTCTAATCATTCTGTTAAAAACAAATGTTAATGGAGACTTGCTCCAGGTTATATAACAGAATACGTGTGAAATGCAAACATGCCATGTTTGTGCAAGTGCAAATGTGTTTGCAGTTAACAATTGGCAGTAATTAACGTCGCTATTTTCTCAAACAATTGGTTACTTTTGGGAAAGAGAAGTAGAAACATCATCAAGTTTAATGAATTTGCCAACTGTTCCTACTGCATATTTGAATTTGTATAAGTCTCTATATAATCAATCAATGAATAAAAATAAATTTTGAATTAAAAGAAGAAAAAGCCTACTAACTACTTTTATAGATTTATTTAAATGTACTTTGTCAGTGGTGCAAACACTTCCCTTCTTGACTGGAGAAGGTCCCAAGCGCCCCTTTGTAACGCAAACTGGTTCTCTTGCAGACAGTCATTTTGCTATTTGCATCTTGAACTATTCATTCATTTTAAATGAGGGAATATGCTAAATTGCTTTGTCAATTGTAAAGTATGACACAGAAGTAAGCATCACTGGTTATTCTCACAGCCCGGGCCCACAGGATCCTGTGGCTAGCTTCTCACGTGCCAAGTGTTTTCGGTCGCAGGCATAGATTTTTGGTAAATGGGGATGTCAGGAGTTTGGGTTTGCCTGGATGTGATCTGGTTGACAAGAGCAGGCTGGGGCAGACAGGAAGGGCTGAGGGCCTTGAGAAAGTATCTGTCCACAAGGATGGGGAAGCCACAGGCGTGAGGGCATAAGTCAGGAAATATTTTGGCAGACAGAACACAGACTCCATGGGCAGAGCGACTGCGTTCTGCGACACCTGGACCTCTGGAGACTGTGGGGACAGGCAGCCCAGAACCATGCAGATCTTGGAGAGCTCACTAACATGGCCCGTGGGGTCACAGAGACACAGATTTGCATTTTAGCTTTACTAGTCAAAGGCTGTATGATTGGGGTCAATGAAAGTCTCTAAGCCTGAATTTTCCCAAATGTAAAATGGGATGATAGTGATGAGGGAACAGAAGGCAAGCTGAGGATAAAGTAGAAACTGACACCCCGCACCCCCCCCCCCCCCTCCATGGAACGTATGCAACATTCCTCAGGCACTCCTGGCTGTCCTAAAGGACAAAGAAATAGTTAACCTATAGAGACCGCAATCCTGCAAGACCTGAGTCTCCCTCAGTTTACAAATGTTTTAGCAGTGTACAAGAACAAAGCATTTCTATCAATAATCTAGCTTCCAGAAGGAAATGTAGATACAATTAAATGTCCTTATAATCTGTAGCCTCCAGGAAGTTCCTGACTATCATCATGTTAATGCCTTACTAGAGGGGTAAACAACTTTAACCTGACAATGGCAAGGCCTCCAGTATCCTGTGAGTCCTCTTTAACATATGAAAGTATTTTCTCAACCTCCCTGTTTCCTTACCTCCCCCAACCCCATAGTATATAATCAGCCACCCCTCACAACCCCGGTGCAGCAGCTCTTTCTGCCCATGGGTCCTGTCCCCATGCTTTATTAAACCACCAATTTTGCACCAAAGGCATCTCCAGAATTCTTTCTTGGTCATCGGCTCCGGACTCCACCGCACTGAACCGCACTGAACCTCACTGATATTGCACAACCTCATCAACAGCAGCCTCCTGCATGAGTTCATGTGACGATCAACTCTGACAGTATGTGTAAGGTGTTAACATAATGCCCAGCAAATATTAAGTGCTCATTAACTGTCAGCTCAGACATATTTAGAATGACTATTTTCAAGTCAGAATCAGTTGGTTTCAGCTACATGGAGATGGCCGCTGCCACTGCTTAGGAGCAGGCAAATGTTCCCAGGGAGGAGGCAGAGGAAGGAGAGGAGGAGGGGGAGCAGGAGGAGAAAGGGAGCTTGGCCAGCCCTGAGACCATGGGTTACCACGTGAAGGAGGAGGCACAAGCCTGGCTGGGAGAGACACCTGTGCTCCTCGTGCTGCTGCTGTGTGTGAAAGGTGTGTCTTCTCAACACTGGCCGCACGACACCTTCGCGCAGGGATAATTCAGCAGACAGTGCTGCAAGGCTTTGCTGAGCACCATCCAAGCACAAGTCTCTCTCTTACCAGCTTGGGACACTTTATGACACCTGATCGCAGATGTGTGGTGGCTTCCTGACACACACAGAACTAGAGGTGGGGTGGGAGGGAGAGCCCCGGCATGGACATTTCAGAAGAAAGGAACAGAGTAACAACACACCCCATTACATAGTGTCAGAGGTAACGAGACATTAAGAATGCTCACGATCCTCTGACAATGTGTTTCAACACTTCATTTGACTTAGAATGAGCTTAATTATTCTTCACACTTGGGCAAAACAGATCTAGCCATTTGCAGAGGACACATGGGCCATAAAACACATTAAATGAGCACAAGGAAGGAGCCTCCGGGAAATACGAGGCACTTGCATGAGCTCTCCCTGCCCAAATCTGGCGAAGAACAGCCCGTCGAATGAATGGAGGACCTGATGCTGAGTCAGCATTCCTCGGGCGGCTAAGTGGGCAGCTCTGAGGCCACACAGTTCACCGTTACCATTGGTGCACCTTACCATGGTAACAATGAACAGCAGAGATGGGGCCTCATGCTGAGGAAGAACTTGGGCAAATGGAACAGATGGCCTGTTGCCTGTTTCTACTTCCATCACGGGAAGGGGAGAGCCATCGAAGACATTCGTGATCTGCGGGGCTGGCCGGGGAGCCATGGCACAGCCCCAGGTGGATTCAGGCAGGACTCGCTCAGGAGTAGCCATGGTAACTAGAGGCCCGCTCCAAGATGTCGGCCCTGGACCACACGTCACGTGGGGAAGGAGGTGAGGATGGAAGGGGCAGCCGGCAAGCCCAGGGATGGTTCTTGCAGTCTGCGCAGATGATGAGGATGTGGATACTGTATCTTCACCACAGAAGACTGAATTAAAAAAAAAAGTACCTGCATTCTCTATCCTTTTGCCAAAGAAAGATTAAGCGCTCACTTGTTGATCTTAGTGTTAATCACTCAGAGACGCTTCGAGTGTTTCCCATGAACGTTAAGAGAGATGATTACTTCACATTAAAGGAAATGATGAGACTATGTCCCAAAAAAACTTTCTTTAAAGTTGGTGTTATAGTACATTATAAGTGTAATTCAATAACAGTTTCTTGTCAAATCAATTTGGACCATCTAAAATTAAACAGGTCTCTTCCTGAAAGGACCTCACAGTCCTCAATGACATACATTATGGATATCCAAGCATGGCATGTGAAACATGGCATTCTCAAAGATTATTTAAGTAAGTAGTGCTTTTTATTTGGAATATTTGGCTGAGGAGGGAGCAGGGTTATATTTTAGACTAATGTTTTGCAGAAACCTCTTTGGAAAAGGCTACTTTAGGGCCCTCTAGGAATAATTATAATTTGGAGCTGGTGACAAAAATCACAAAAATTAGCACTGTAAAAATGGTTGGGATTTTACTAATCTAGTTAAGATTAGGAAGAGTTCCCTCCTTGTACTTTCTTCATGTGTAAAATGAGAATAATATCCTAGTTTTGAATTTTTTCATGAAATCCTCCATGCATGTGGCTGATTAATGTTTCTAGTTAGTCATGAGCGTGAAATAAAAGCTGACTCGTGGACGTTTTCCAAATAGGAGGTAGTAAACTGACCGAGTGATTCACATACACTACTGTATTTCAGAAGGCTTAAATTCCAAACGTCTTGACATTCTCAAAAGCTTTGTTGAAAAATGCTATACCCTTAGGACAGGATCTATGCTCTGTTCAATTAAATAGTTCATATATTCATCCCCCAGGAATCTTTTGCAGCGAGAGTATAGCACATTCCCAATCAGAGATGTGATAAGAAGTTCTGCCTCAGAAAGCTTATCCTGAATAATGCAGGATTAATGGCTATGTATCTCTCCCCCCCCCCCCCCCCGTGTATGCTAGGTAAATGTATGCGATTACGTATGTTTTCAGACCACTAATAATCAAATCAGCCTAGAAATTCTTCTCCTTGTTTGTATTCCTGTGGCACCAAATTGATAGCAGACCTCTAGCTCAATATTTAATGAATCTTCTCAGGAAATCTTCACCGATAATGAAAAGGACAAGGGAGCCTACAGAGCAGCAAGCTCACAGCCAAAAACATTGCCACTGGGCGTGGCGAGCGGGACCCAAAAAGGAACTCGCTCCCTCTGAGGCTGTCCTAGTAAAAGTGTTCTGCAGAGGAGCAGGCGGCTGCCGAATCTGCCAGTCCCAGGGCAGCCCGAGGCCTTAGAGAGCTGCCTCTTTAGTCCTGGGCAGAGCTGCAGTGGCTTGGAGAGGAGAAGAAGGGGGAGGGAATGCTGCACAGAGGTGCGATCTGGTCTGAGGGTCAGGAACTGAGATCCAGGCTCTGCTCCAAGCTCTGCTGCCATTTACCATCCTCCTGGGCGGCAGTCCCTGACTTCCACACTCCACCTGGTAAGTCATAAGCCGGGTGGCCCTGGGGCCATGGGGTCTGCTAATGTGCTCTCATGTGTTGCACTGAGAGCTGCCCACTCAGATGACCTCCACAGATCTTGTTACTTGGAGGTGAGTGTGCTGGAGAAACAAGTGTTGTATTTGGAGAGAAAAATTAATCATCCAAATTAAGTGGGAAGATTCTGGCCTGATGCAGTAAAAGTGTTATTGAAGGAGAAGAAAGAGGTGACAGGGGAGCGTGGGGAAGAATATTCCTATATATGCTGTGAAAGAACAAAATTCAACTGAGTCAAATTTGAAGATCTTATTGGCTTAATTCAATAATTCATGAACTGGGCAGCATCCCATCTGGCAACCAGAAAGTAAGTATCTCCGAGGAGATATACAAAGTGGGAGGATTTTATAGGCAGGAGTGAGGCAAGAGTAGATTGCTTCCATCCTTCGTCTCGGGGACAGAAGGGATTATAGATTGCCTCATTAGTAGTGCAGACCAGGTAATTCTAGATTGATTGGTGACAGGCTCCGTTTCTGGGAGAGGCTGACATGGCATTTAGGTATTGTTTTGGTTTCCTGGTTTGGGGCTTAGCACCAGAGACTCCATTTTGAGCCTGTTGTTTCCTTGAACATCATGTGACTCTATGGTTGTATGTAGGAACTCGAACTCCTTATTTCTCTTAGTTCAGTGTGGTGAATAATAGAGTCTCGATATGGTAATATGATAATAATTAAAATTACAATAATAGCAACCACTTATTGAGTGCTTCTGATGTTCCAGGCACTGTGCTAAGGGCCCCATGGGCTTCACTTCATTCCATTTTTTACTATAAACAAGCACTATTATCCCCCTATTACTTATTAGGAAGCTGGGGCTCAGAGAGGTTAAGCAACTCACTCAAGTCCACACAGCTATCTGGCAGTAGAGCTTGGACTTCTAACTCCAATGATGGCTCTTAACCACAAAGCTGTACAGACAATAAGTCATAAAATTTGGGATGAGGGGGTAAAATAGATATTAACGAGCAGAACACATATTTCTTGGTGTCATGGGGCTTAGGAAGAGAAGATAAAGTATTTCAAATAGTAAAACAGTAAATGTTTATAGGGGTGTGTAGGGCTGGAAAGGGGAAAAGCAGGGTGCTATTGGGCATTTCACAGGGGCACCGGGCCAAATCCCTCCCCTACATCACTCTGCCTCCTATGCAGCACCTGCATGACTATAATTAACTAGCAAATTCAGGTTCATCCCTCCCACCTCAAATCTGATTTTAGAGTTTTCACTGACTCTGTTCCAGACAATGAAAATACAGGATCACTGCGTCTTATCGTCTCCTGTTGCCTTCACTGCCTATAGAATAAAAAATGTATCTTTCAACTGATTTATGTGCTTGATCTCTCTGTCCTTTTGAGCCTCCTAGATGTGGCAAGGCAAGAGAGGCACAACTAACATTCTGAGTCCCAGTCTTTTTCACGGGGCAGATTGTGTTTACTCCTTTGGGAAGCGTCAGAGGCAGAGCGTGCACGCAGAGCTGGGTGCCACGGCTCCTAGCTCTGGCACGTGGGTTCCAGTGAGGTTGATTTGACCCTGGAAACTATGCAGTCGACTTGGTGAGTTCCTTCTCAGCTGAGTGTTTTAGGGATTCTGCCAAAGGGTCCCAATGATCCTCTAATTTGAACCCTGTCATTCTGCTCTTGTTTGTCCTGACACTGGGAGGGCGTGTATTTGCCTCCGGAAAGGTTCTCTAGAAACAGGCCTGATTCCTGAGGATTCTGGAGTCTAAACACACTCAGAGATGTCCTACATGGAGGCAAGGGGGCCAGGCTCTTCTTTCCCCATACCAACCCCCTTCGCTTTGAGGGGAGCTAACGTCCTAGAACTCTCCAGAAGCCAAAGAGTGAGGGGTGGGTTCAACAGCAGCAGCAGGATCTACAGAGTGTGTCTGCTCCGGTTTCAGAGCAGGAAATACTCCCATCACCCCCAGGTCTCGAGCATCAGTGGTGGTTGTAGAGCACTTTAGCACAAAACACAACACAACATACACTTACCTTCTGGTAGCAGCCCCTACAGGGGGAGACTGGGGAACTCAGGTGCTGACAGCAGAAGGCTCCCCAAATCCTATTTCCTGCTTCCAGATGAAGAATAAGATGGTCCTGCCTGGCCGTGCCTCTCGATGATGATGACCATGCCTGGAACACAGAGCTGTTTTAGTGACTGTCCTTCAGGACAGACACCCTCTTGGATGGAGTCTCTTAACGTGTGAAGTGACACTCTATTCCTCAGGGACAAGTCTCCACATGGGCCACAGAAAGAGCCAACAGCTTCAACACATTTTAAATTCACTCTCACAAGCAAGAGAACTGAAATTCCTCCTGCCTTTGTACATTTCAAAAAGCAAATGTGGGAATACAGGCAACTCCTCCTTCCTTAACTTTTCTGTACTTGAACATTCAATTCCTGTCAATATACAGTTTAAATAATTGCTTCAGAATAATTTCTTTATGAATATCAGCCATCTTAGAATGAATTACTAAACTGATAGCCAAGTAAAACTCTGTAAAATCTCTTCCCCAGAGTAAAGATCCCTTTAAGGGAGATTTTTTTTTTTTTTTCACCTAGGCTTGAAAGGTATGGATATATGTACATATATACATAAATAAATCCTTCTAAGTCCTTACAGCCTATTTTGTGTCTTTGCCAGAAAACAAATGCAAGGTTCCCTTCTGAAAGGTTGTTACTATTTTCCCCTTGGCATATGTTATCTTCCAGAATCCTGGATGTGATGGTCTGTGGTTAATGTGTGGAATAACTATCAAGGATGCCATGCTTCACTGAATATTCGTCTCTCCTCCCATTCTTCATGGAGCAATGTCAATTAATTTCACATTGTATTTTTGATGGCTATAACCAATTGGTTGTTTCAACTCAAAACTTTTTACCTAGATAGAAGTAATTCGGTGAATAAATGAGATTATATAACCAAAACAGAGAATTGATTTAGGCTTTGTTTATATGCTGACACCTCTAATGTTTATGTGCCTCACTTAAATTAATCACAAAATTTTCACAAAAGATGTGCATCCAGAGCCCTGATTTATAGATTTGCTGGCAGTTTTACAACATTGGAAAATTAACCTCATGTTGTGTCTTTAGCCATAATATTTACAATTTCTGTTATGTATATCATTTGCTGCTGTTCTCCAATTGTAATGATTAACTGTGCATTATACTGACAATGACTTACACATTTTTTGAGCAGATGAAGACAATTTACAAAAAGAAGTAAATGCCCACAAAGAGGAAGGATTTGTGTATCTGTGATTGGATCTCCATGCTTTCCCACACGCCCATGCCAGGACAGTAGGAGTACCTAGCTTGATAGGACGCATTTCCTTCTACTACCAGAAGCCACGAGAAGACAGATCCATAATTTTTAATTTTGACTCCCAGTGAAAGCTGGTTGTGGTGACTGGTGAGACAACCCTCTGACACTGACTAAAGAAAAGGAATTTGAGTCCAGAGAAGTAGAAATCAATATTGACTCCAAGAAATGATAAATCTTGATATTTCATACAATAAATAAATATATATATGTTTATTATTACTCATTTGAACAGATGAGCCAGAATTTAATGCATCCTGCAAAGGAGCCAGATTTCTACTTGCTGGTAGCAGATGATGATTTATGCCAGGTAAGTAGTAGAGAAAAGCTAACTTAATTAATTTTGTCACCAGGGTTTCTCCACTGAGGAGGGATAAATTGGGAAACAGACTACTAGGACACTTTCTAATATTTATTTATTTTTTAAAAAGATCTTTATTTATTTGCGAGAGAGCGAGAGTGAGAGACAGAGCACGAGTAGGGGAGAGAGGGAGAAGCAAGCTCCCCACTGAGCAGGGATCCTGATGTGGGGCTTGATCTCAGAACCCTGGGATCATGACCTGAGCTGAAGGCAGATGCTTAACCGAGTCACCCAGTCATCCCTCTAATATTTATTTATAGGAATAATTAAAAATAGACTACATTCTATTTATGATTGAGGTTTACTACATGTCTTTAAGTTGTACAACCACCTAGTGTACTCTGGCTATGGTCAAATTGAGGCAGTGAGCTCACTACCTGGCTTTTCCAATTGCATAGTCATGAATCGCTCCTGTATAGACTGAAGGGATGTTCATTCATTTCTTAAGCAAAGACTTGTTTGAAACTAAGAGGCAGCCCACAGAATGGGAGAAGATATTTGCAAATGACATAACAGATAAAGGGCTGGTAACCAAGATCTATAAAGAACTTCTCAAACTCAACACCCCAAAAACAAATACTCTAGTCAATAAATGAGCAGAAGACATGAACAGACACTTCTCCAAAGAAGACATACAACTGTCTAACAGACACATAAAAAAACGTTCAATATCATCAGCCATCAGGGAAACACAAGTCAAAATCACATGAGATACCACCTTACACCAGTTAGAATGGCAAAAATTAACAAGACAGGAAACAACAAGTATTGGTGAAGATGTGCAGAAAGGGGAACCCTCTTACATGATTGGTGGGAATGCAAGCTGGTATAGCCACTCTGGAAAACAGTATGGAGGTTCCTCAAGATGTTAAAAATAGAGCTACCCTTTGACCCAGCAACTGCACTACTAGGTATTTACCCCAAAGATACAGATGTAGTGAAAAGAAGGGGCACATGCACCCCAATGTTCATAGCAGCAATGTCCGCGATAGCCAAACTGTGGAAGAAGCTGAGATGCTCTTCAACAGACAAATGGATAAAGAAGACGTGGTCCATATATACAATGGAATATTACTCAGCCATCAGAAAGGATGAATACCCACCATTTGCATCAACATGGATGGAACTGGAAAGGATTATGCTAAGTGAAATAAGTCAAGCAGAGAAAGACAGTTATCATATGGCTTCACTCATACATGGAACATAAGGAATAGCATGGAGGACCACAGAGCAAGGGAGGGAAAATGGAATGGGAAGAAATCAGAGAGGGAGAAAAACTATGAGAGACTCTGGACTCTGGGAAACAAACTGAGGGTTACAGAAAAGAGGGGGTGGGGGGATGGGGTAATCAGGTGATGGGTATTAAGGAGGGCACATGTGGTGATGAGCACTGGGTGTTATATGCAACTAATGAGTCATTGAACACTACATCAAAAAGTAATGATGTACTATATGCTGGCTAATTGAAAATAATAATAATAATAATAATAATAATAATAATAATAATAATAATAAAAACCAATGAGAAAAAACAAAGAGTTGTTTGATGCTTATTATATAACAGGTGCCAGGGATATGATGGTGACCCAAATAAACCAAGTTGCCGCTCTCATAGAAATGACTTTCTAGTCCTTATGATAAATGAAAAACAAGGAACAAACATATCCATATGTCAGATAGTTCCAGATCAGGAGAAATGTTATCAAGAAAATGAAATGGAGTAAGGGGACCGAGTAGGAGAGAAGAGTGTGCTATTTTTAAAAGTCACTGCCAAGGAAGGCCTCTCTGAGGAGGTGAACTTGGAGTAGAAATGTGAAATGACATAATCTGTATGATTATGCAAAGCATGTAAATCTATATGAATTTGGAAAGATAATTAGTTAAGATGAGATCGGAGTAGGGTGGGCCCTAGTCCAATGACTGGTGTCCTTATAAGAGAAAAGCAGAAGCACGGATACACAAAGGAAAGGCAGCCACACTGAAGAAACAGACTCACCCAGGGAGAACTCTGTGTGGACATGAACCCTGAGACTGGGATGATGCATCTATGAGTCAAGGAAGGAGAGAGGAGGCAGAAGCAGATTCCCCCTCCAAGTCTTCTGAAGGAATCAGCCCTGCCCACACCTTGATGTCAGACTTCCAGCCCCCAGAACTGTAAGACAGTAACTGTCTGCTGTGAAAGCCTTAAGTACCACCCCTCACCCAAGAGAAATAGTTGTCTACACTCTAACCAGATTCCTGCTGTCTTGTTCTCAGTTTTTTTGACAATATCAAACACCACAGTCTAATTATTTGGGGCACACTTTCTTTGGATGGCACCTGGATGCTTTTGAAGATGACACTCTCATCATTCTACCCCTCTGGCTATTTGGGGGACTTGACTAGCACCTCTGAAAACAGATAGGCCTCCAGTCAGATGCAGGACGAGAAACGAGTTTGACCATTTGAATAGCAATATGAAATAAAATTGACAGATACTTAACTGAGAAATGCCTCTGCTCTACCTAGTGTTTTTCTAAAATAAATCAACAGATCAGCTGATTGACGGACTAAAAATCGATGGGAAATTAGAAGGGTAATGTCTGTCTCAAAAAAGATGACTAGGCACAATGTTCTAATAACTTAGAGCAACCAAAGCACTTGAAAAATTAATATGAAACCCACCATCGATCATTTTAGATTTTTATGGCCAAGGAACTGCATTTGTATAACTGGATTGCTCAACTGCATAGCAACGTTGGGTTTCAGACACAGAGAAAGGGAATTAGATGAAATGAGCACTGACCTTTGCTGATGCTGAGAATTAGAATCAGCATCTCTGAGCACTTCTTGTTTCACATTGTTCTTAATTGGACAATATTACAGAAATGACAAGAAATAGGACTTGGTATTGATGGAAATGGCTCTCACACATGGGAGTATTTTGACACAGTAATTCCAAGGTTTTCTAATTTGAAAGTGGCTGAATTGTATTTTTTTAGAAACTGAAGAGTATTTTTATAAACTAATCTCGAGAGGAGACATATCCAACAAACGTCTAAAATTGATCTACAAAATTTCACTGTCTCAGGGATCCAATTACATGGAAATTCAGGTCATCTAACTATGCACATGAAAAAGACAATTAATTGGTCAGGGGTCAAACAGCTTTAGACAGAAATACCAGACAAGTCTGAGAATTGTCAGCATTATACAGAAGCCACAAATTGGGCTGTCAAAAGCCAGTCCCTTCAATAATTATCCTGTATACACCAAACACACCAGGATCTACAGGGAGCAGAAACCCCTAAAAAAAAAAAAGTCCTAATGGGGTCAGGCAAGAACTCCAAGCAACCTTCACTGGCATGAAAAGAAACTGCCAAGGGATTTTAGAATTAAGGTCAGTCAGAAGCCCACAAGAAACTGGCCAAAGACCAGGATGTCTGACACTCTGTGGCCAGTCCAGTGTGCAGGGTCTTGCTAATCCCTGTCCATGAGCCTCATAGCTCTTGCTTTGCACCCTAGTCTACTACATGCAACACCATCCCCCCTCATACTCATAGAACATCCTCCTCCCCCACGTACACATGGACAATAACCAGCCTCAGCCAGGAAAATGGCAGAAAAATGGTCACGTTAGCAAGATGATTGTTTCCTTAGCCTCCCTTTCTGACTTTTGATCTTCATGAGTATTCTTTTCCATTCTTGGGTTCTAAGACCTCATTGCTTTCTGAGTCTTCTCCCAAGAAAAGCAAGGACTGGTTTATATCACCATTATACTTTGATAGAAATTCACTCATTGCTATGAGAAGAGCTGTAAACCACCCCTCTCCATACCTGAATGCCTTTCTTTGTAAAGGATGCTTTATCCCATGGGATGGTGATCCATGGGCCATCAGAGACATCTCGAGGGCCACAACTGAAGAAGTGGATCTCCTGCGGGGGAAGGCAGGCATTGGGAAAATGGGAACAGTGCAGAATAGTCTGCCACATGAGGCATGGACTCCAGCAGGCATAGGAAGGAGTGGGGAGATAGATGGGTAAGGGTAGTGATAGGGAACCAAGGTTATGTAGTGTAAACTAATGTGGGTTTGAATACTATTTCCAATACTTGCTAAAATCTAATGAATAAGAGAAATCTTGTGCCAGTCCCTAAATTCATCTTGTACCTAGAGATGTCCTAAAAATAAAAATTTTAGTTATTTTAGGCTATCCAAAGGAATAATTTCCCTGTTGACACTTTGCACTGACCTCAAACATTAACCATGACCTCAATGGATTCTCTCCCCTTATCTATGTTTTTACTGCTCTATACTCCTCTCTCTGATTCACCAAGCAATCACTGTCACCACCACCACTGCCTCCACCTCTGCCTCCACATTACAATGATTGCTGGACAGCCAACCCATAGCCTCATGGCCCAGAATTTCTGCTGCACAAACCACCCAGTGGCTAGGTCACCTGTAGACCTAGGAGGCAGAGCATAGTTGCTTTAGAAGTCATCCAGTATGAGGATTTGGGAGAGGACTGCTGAGATGTCAGTAAGTATGAGAGCAGAACACCCTCAGAGTTGGGCCCAGAGCAGTAGTTACAGAATGGGAGCGACAAGAGAACATGCTATTGTTCAAAGTATTTGCTGCCCTTCCTGGGAAAGCATTCTCTCCCCTGTCCCACTGCCTAGCCAGGCCACTTGCAGCAGCTGGTGCAGGGAGTGTTAGTCGTTGGTGTCACTTTTGAGAAGAAGCCCTAAGGGCAAGCATGTTAGTCCATGTGTTCCCTCTGTTTCATTTGCTACAATGACTGTACTGATTCACAATAGAGCCTACTCTGTAGGCTTGGGTCCCAGGGCACAGAGAGCAGGGAGCAGAGCTACACAGTAGATTCGTCTGTCTCTGTCTATCTATTATCTATCTATCTATCTATCTATCTATCTATCTATCTATCTATCCATCTTCTACCTATCTAACTATCAATGAATAAACTTTTGTTGTTGTAAGCCACTATGATTTTAGGTCTGTCATCTTGCCTCAACCTAGCCTAACCTATTCTACTGTAATAAGAGAATGTCAGGAACAGGGTAACTCTAGCCATTGATGAATGATATTTAGTGTGTGTTTGTACACATATGTGAGGTAGAATAATGCACAGGAAACAAGGTCAACAGTAACAAAGATGACAAATAAGTAAAAAAGAGATAAACTAAAAATATGATTTGATTTGGCTGTAACAGTGATACTGATTACAGTTATTGTTGTGAACTGCTTACCATTTGAGACTAATTTGTATGCAGCAAATAAAAACTATGCATAGCATTAAAACATGCACCTGATTAACTCTGTTGAAGGCTTTGTTTGATTACAATAACCTCTTTACGTGTATATTTAATCTTTGTAATTTGTTGTTCATGTAGCAATTTAAGTAATCTGTGAAAACATCCCCATTAAAAGGGTCAAATTAGGAAGCATGCTGTAGAACAAAAGGAAGACATGCCCCTACAAAGAGAAAACTGGGAGTCAATGAGTAGGACCAGCCTGACCCGAGCTCAAACCACATAAACATATATTTATGGTATTGTGTTTCTTCTACCACAGGCCTCCCACCATTCTAGTGAATCTCATCCATACTCATAGCTTTGACTACCAGCAGTCGATCAGGATCTGCAAAAATTATACCTCCAGCCCATATCGAATGCCAGCTTCCTGTTATCTTTTCCACTTGGGTGTCTCCAAGGTACCCCAACCTCAACATACCCCGGATCTCAGTCATGGTCTTCCTCATAGGTAGGTTCTCCCACCCACTTTCACTTTCCTACTCTTGACTCCTCTTTAACTACCGTTGATTTTATCCTCTAAATATTTTCGTCCTATCTCCTTATTTGCAGCTGTGCTTTTGCAACCCTAGTCCAAGTTTCCGTTATCCCCAGTCTGAAAGAGCCCAGTTTGTCTTTCCATATCTATGGTGCCCCCTTCAATTTATTATCCTCATTGCACTTAGGGTGATTTCTCCATTTCTCTTGGGTGAAGACCAAAATGCTTAATATGCTATGAATCTCCCTGGATATCTGCTACGTCCCCCACCCAAGCCCCTCTTTCAGAACTGCCTCTCCCCAATCCAGTGGGTTACCAATCACTTAGCTCCATCTTCCCTACCCAGGAAGAGCATGAGACCCCACCTGGCACATCAGAGTACTCCAGTGATTGGCTCAGAACTGGGCATTATCTCCACAGTAGGGGTCAGTGAGAGCCCCGTTTTAGCAATTAATATGAATCCTAGGAGAAGGAGGGCCTTTCACCTTCTGAGATAAGAGCTTGTAAGTCCACCTCTAGGGTTGACCTTTTCTACCAAGTAGAGAAAGCCTGCCTGAGAATATAGCTCATGCAGAAGAAAAGTGAGTCAGGAGATGAAGAAGAGACCGGTGAGCGGCAGCATTTGTTTGGGTCAGTGCTGGAAGCCAGTGCCTGACCTTGGACTTCCCAGTCACATGAGCCCGTCTACTCTTTTTTGATTTAGGCTGATTTAAATTGAGTCAACATCACAACTAAGAGTCCCTCGTGAGAGAGAATCTTACTCTTATATTAGTGTTTGTTCTACAGTCATACCCCCTCCCTCTCTCACACCAAGTTGATTTCTTCAGCCCTTGGCTTAGACATAACTTCCACGGGGAAGTGCTTCTTAATCCTCCAAACAAGGTAAGGCATCTCTATTATGTTTGCTCATTCTTCTCACCTCCATTTGGGATGATATATTAATTGACGCATTTATGACTCCGATTACATGATTCTTCTCCGTCTCCCCCGCATGACTCTAAGCTGCATGAGGGCACATTGTGATGCCCCTAGCCAGGCTTGGTGCCTTGTACAGTGCCTGGCAAAAGATTTTTATCGACTGAACGAACAGAGACTAACTCAGTGTCAGGCACTGTGCTAAGGCTTTTGCACACATTATCTCATTGAAATCTCCCCATGATCTAGTGGCAAATGCTCTGTGATCCATTTACAAATGTGGACACTAAGGTTCGGGTATATTAACAAACGCTGTCAAATGAATATAGAGAGAGACCCAGGACACAAGATGAGGTCTTGTTCCAAATGCATAGATCCTCTTCTCGTGCCACTCTTGAGTGGCCTCCTGTCTATGTGCAGTCTTCCCTTTCCCCACAAAATGCTTATGTTGACTCCAGTTCCTACAGTATTTTACTCTCTTCTATCTTTTATTTAAATTGGTGGTTCATTAAGTTTCACACATTCCAGGAATATTTTCAGCCTTACCCAGACACTTGAAACATACCCCTTTCACACAACAAAGCTTTCACGATCTGGAAGAAAGAACTTTTTATTTTATTTTATTTTATTTTATTTTATTTTATTTTATTTTAATTAATTAATGTATATTTGAGCAGTGGCTCTGGTTTGGGGGTGGGGGGAAGGATCTGTCTTGAGATTCTCTGTATTTTTCTATATTGGTGACTTACCTGTCTACTCCTAAAACTGTCTGGTAGAAGAGAAGAGAAGAGAGACTGTGTAAGGGGAAGAGAGGGCAGAGCTCACCTATGCCATCGAGCTGGATTCCCTTCAAAGCCCTTCCCTTCTACCGATGCCTCCAGGGACCCAGCATTTGGTCATTTGCACATTGTAATGACCTGACAACAATATGCATGTTCACGGCAAAAGTTCAAACGTAGTGATGCTAGAATGTTCTGTAGACATTTAGAATCTGCTCGGCACACAGTACTCAGCACCATATCAATAAATGTTTAGATTAAGTGCCCAGGTTCAAGAAAGGCTGCATAAAAGGAAGAATTCCAAAAATTTCTGATATGCTGGACAGGCCTACACTAGTGCTATTCGAAGAAACCAGCTTCCGAAGTTTTTGTTACAGATGAAGAGCTTTCACCTGACGGTAGATCAATGAACCGTTTCTTTCACTGAGACAATCTTGCCACAGAGAAAATACCAGCTGAACCAAAGGTGTAAGGACATGCTTGATGCTGGTGTAAGCTTCTGGTCTCATATGGGTGACAAGCGCACTGACCAGCCTTGGGCTCTCTACCTTTGAGCAGCCACAGCCTTGAGACGTGGTTTGCAAAGCTGGCTGAATACTAGAAGCCACTGGGAGGCTTTACGGTACCCTAACACACAAGGAACTTGGCCAGAGGTCTCCCGGCAGTGAGTTTGGGGTGGCAACCGGTACGTGTCAGCACTTCCCTGGTGATTCTAGAGCACAGTCAGGATCGAGAAGTCCCAGCCTTCCTTGCAGCAGGACTGCAGGACTGTGAATTCTGACTGCCGACCTTTGGCAAAGATCTGAGAGGTAGGTAGAGCTGACGTGGGTGGGGGAGCTTGTCTTTAGAAGAACTTTTTGCTTCTTGGATCTTTCATGAGCCAGTTAGGGGAAGGAATAGATCTGAACAGTTACCAAGAGAAAGGTGACACGCACTGGGGGAAAGAATACCCACGGGCTGTTCCGAAGCTCAGGCTTTCAGAAATCTGAACTGAACCGGAGAATTAGAGGATGGGATGCTCTCCCACGGCACAGGCTAAAGGACAGAGAGGAGGCAGTGAAGGACCAAAAAAAAAAAAAAATCCATAATGGCCTCATGTTCTCACCACCTCCTCCAACAGTATTTTTCTGGGGAGGATGAAGTGATCAATGACATCAAAAGAAGGAAAAGGGAGGATCTGGGGAGGCAAGGACTATAAATATGCTTGCTTCTCCAAGTCTGGAGAACACAGTGAACCTGTCACTTATTGCAGATACCTCAGGTCAGAGTTGAGCCTGGAAACTGTGTCATTCAGGGTGAATGAGGACACAGAGTGGACCTCCATCCAGTTCAAGCCACCATTACTACAGACACGCAGGCTTACAAAGTGCCAACCGTTACTCCACTCACCCACTGAATGAGGATGGAATTCAAAGACAAGCCTGATAAACACGTGCAGTGCCAGCTGGGCCTCTGCTTAATCGTGACAGCCCCTCACACCCTGCGTTCCAGAAAACCTCATTTTGGAGGCCAAACTGATCTCGGCAGCCCTTTGTGGCCCACAGTCATTGCCAGACTTCCTTCACAGAAAACATCAGCAAAGAGAGTGGCCTAGCATTCTTGTCCTTAGCACACTCATCTACTAGCTTATGAAGAGTATATTTAAACACCGAGTACATTAATACAGGTAGTACTGCAAAATGCTAGGCTTTAGACACTGGCCCTTTAACTCATTTATGGGATTGACTGTGAGTAAATTAGTTTACTTCCTTGAACCTTGGGGCTCTTGTATGTACAGGGTATAATAACCTCTATCTCTTAGATACTGCTATAAAGATTAAACGTGAGGGGGGCCTGGGTGGCTCAGTCGGTTAAGTGTTCAGCTCTTAATTTCAGCTCAGGTCATGATCTCAGGGTCATGGGATGGAGCCCCATGTCAGTCTCTGCACTCAGCAGGGAGTCTGAAGATTCTCTCTCTCTTTCCCTCTCTCTCTCCCTCCTGCCCCTCCCCTGGTTCACACTCACATGCTCTCTCTTATATAAATAAATAAATCTTTTTTAAAAAAAATAAAGATTAAATGTGAGCTAAAGTCGGCTACTGAGCAAGCTGCATTCAGGAGGATGTAAGTGGGAAACAGCGTTATCTTTTGTCAATATTCCCTTCCCAGTCTGGTCTGCTGGAACTCCCTTTCCCTCTACTCAGTAATGGTTCAGGCACATTTTATAGCTAATCTCGTCACTTCCTGGCATTGAGAAACAGGCTCATTTTAAGAAGTCTAGTCCACTTCTGTCTCATGCTAATTTGAAGCACTGCCCTCCTCTGGACCAGCTCTGCCCAGTTTTTAGAAACCTGTCCTGCCTCCTTCCCCAGTGCTCTGTGGCTTCTGGATTCTTCAGGACCGTGACTGGGGAGAAGATGGGAAAGGGGATGATCTAGCTTTGGGGCTTTGTGCTCGTTGGACACACGTGCCGGTGTTGTCTATTGTGGGTGCTTTGTAGTCTCTCCAGGGGACCAAAGAAAGCACAAGAAAACAAGGAAATGAACGGCATATACAAACTCTAAATGACTGGTGTCTGGATTTAAGCAAAGTGTGCGTTACAGGTTTCTGTGGACCTAGGAAGAACGTTCACCTGCTCGTCACAGAAAAAGTTCTAATAAAATATTCTGGATGTACATTGCTCTCTGACAGCAACCTTCACCATAACATATGTATTGGTTTCCTTGTCTCTCTCTCTTTTTAATTGTGGTAAGGTATATATAACATAAAATTTACCATTTTAACCATTTTTGGGTATGCAGTCTAGTGGCATTAAGTACATTCACACTGTTGTGCAATCATCACAAGAATCCATCTCTAGAACTTTTGCATTTTTCCAAACTGGAACTCTATATCCACTAACTACTAACTCCTCCTCAGTCGTCCCTCCCCCCAGTCTCTGCAACCTCCACACCACTTTCTGTCTCCGAGAATTTGACTGCTCCAGGGACCTCACGTAAGTAGAATCCTACAGTAATTGTCCTTTTGTGTCTGGCTTATTTGTTCATTTAGCAATGTTTGTAAGGTTAACCCATGCTGTAATATGTATGCACATTTTCTTCCTTTCTAAGGCTGAATAATGTTCTGTTGTATGTATATACCACATTTTGTTGATGAACTCATGTTTTGATGGGCATCTGGGTCATTTCCAATTTCCTTGTCTCTTAAATGCCATTTTATTTATTTATTTATTTATTTAGATTTTTAAATTTATTTATTTGACAGAGAGAGAGACAGCCAGCAAGAGAGGGACACAAGCAGGGGGAGTGGGAGAGGGAGAAGCAGGCTCCCAGAGGAGCAGGGAGCCTGACATGGGGCTCGATCCCAGGACCCCAGGATCACGCCCTGAGCCAAAGTCAGACGCTTAACAACTGAGCCACCCAGGCGCCCCTTAAATGCTATTTTAGATAAAGTCTTTGCCATAAGTAATCATCACTGGCTGGACACACTGTCAGTGAAGGATTCTTCTTTCTCTAGCCCATCCTTCTCCCTTCTTCTACACAGTGGATAAGCACTGGGCAGCAGGTTGACCCCTGGTCACTGAGAACTGCTTACCCTCAGGGAAGGTCCCTGATAAACCATGCTTCTTCTCAGTGTATCTGCTCCCCTTTCCCGACTCCCCAGCCAGATCGACCCTTGACCTGACTTTAGCCCATCAAAACTGAAATGTGCAGACACTGGTCCCGTCCAGCAGGAAGGTACAAACACCTGCCGTGATGCTGCCCATCCGGATGGACGGTGACCCCGGAGTTGGGGGCGGGGTGCCTTGGGCTCCCCATAGTAATTCTCAGGCTTTTCTTGGTCAGTCTAGCCCAGAGAGATTTCTTTACTTGCAGCCAAATCACTTGACTAATGTCTTCTGTATTTTCTTCTTACTTTTCCTTTCTCCTTGTTTTTCTTCTCAGATTTCTCTTCCATTGGCCAGGGAGTTTTGCCCAGGGCTGTTTTAGCCAAACTCCCTTAAGGCTAAAGGGATTGTAAACTCAAAGCTCAACTTTTTAAATTCAGCTGAGTGCTGTTCTCTACCCTGGCTCCCATCTAAGCCCTGGGTAATTTAAGGGGCTGTCTGGCCTCCAAGGCCAGGAGACACAGTACATCCACTCAGGCATTTATAGTGAAAAATACTCAAGGCTCTCAGCTGGTGGTATATAAAATCCTGGAGCAAATGTCAACAGACTGGGTGCATGATCAGCTTTCAAAAACCATAATTTTCTCTCACTTTTTCAGCAAGTTATGCTCCTGAAGCTCATACTTTAGCTAGACCAGCAAAACACATGTGACATAATTCACACCTTAATTGGCTGGCGAGGTTGGACCCTAAAAGGTGTCTGTAGAGTTCATTCTTTTTTCTGTTGGTTGGATTTCACAGTTCAACTGCTTCTGTAATTTCAGCTTTTATATGAGATTTCTCTTTCCCCTCAGTTCTTCTCTAATGGTTTAATAGTTTAAGCCTTTCTTCCCTTCCTTTCCCTTCCCTTCCTCACTTCTTTCCTCCCTACCTCCCTTCCTCCTTTCCTTCCTCCTTCCTCTCTTCTTTAATTCCTAGTAAAGATATATCAGAACAAGGACTGACTCTCAGAACTGCCACATCAGGACCTGAAACTCTGGTGGATCCCTGGGCAGTGATCTTCCCTGGGCATTTTCTGTGAGTGGTACCATGAGCTCAGCCTCCAGCCTCTTTCTCTGTCCACTTTACTGCTCTTTGCACAAAATGCATCAAACAGCCAAGCATTAACTCCTCCATTTCCATTAGTCTGTAGTGCTCTCCTTTATCGGAATGCTGTCTTTGCTAAGGCTGGAGGCATAAAGATCTGCTTGTTAATAATAATGGCAATACTTCCACTGATTAAGCATGTGCTCATGCCTGATATTTTATAGGCAGGAGCTGTAAGCCCCACCTGCAAGATAAGATTTTCTTATCCCTGTTTATAAATGAGCAAACTGAAGCTCACAGAAGAGGTAAATAGATTTGCCTAAAATCACATAGTTAGAAAGTAATGGGGCAAGGTTTTAAGCTCAAAGCTTCTAATTTTTTTTTTTTAAGATTTTATTTATTTATTGAGAGAGAGCAAACAAGTGAGAGCACACTTGAGCTGGAGGAGGGGCAGAGGGAGAAGCAGACTCCCCTCTGAGCAGGGAGCCTGACACGGGGCTTGATCCCAAGACCCCAAGATCATGACCTGAGCCAAAGGCAGACGCTTAACCATCTGAGCCACCCCCAGAGCTTCTAACTTTTAAAAAATATAGATATGTCATGAGGTGTGATTGACAAAGACTGGCTTTTTAAAAAAACATCTTTTGGGGGCACCTGGGTGGCTCTGTCAGTTGAGCCTCTGACTCTTAATTTCTGCTTAGGTCATGATCTTAGGGTCAAGAGATGGAGCCCTATGTCTGGCTCTGTGCTCACCACAGAGTCTGCTTGGGATTCTCTCACTTGCTCTCCCTCTGCACCCCCTGCCCACTCTTGTGCACACACTCTCTCTAATAAATATAAATAAATAAATAAATAAATAAATAAATAAATAAATAAATAAATTCTTAAAAAACTCCCACACCAAAAGGTCCAAGGAGGGGGTGCATTCCTCGTCATCATGTGCGCAGGTGGGTCCTGGGACTTCCTGCGCTCTTGGTCCCCCACTCTTTGCCCACAGGCCCTCCTTGAGCCGTGTGTACAGGGTCCGTGAGCTGAGACCAGACAACATCATAGGCGCGGCTCCCACACCGCAACGGTTGGCCCACAGACCCGTGTCTGACTGCAGTGGGCCCAGCTGACTGGCCCTGTTCTGTAAGCCTTGTTCCCACAGTCAATCCAAACAGAAATTTAGACATCTCCCTGTCATAAAATAATTGATCACAGGAAGGAATTAAATTCAGTGTGTTACTGAGCTCTCACCATAGCAAAGTTAGAAAAAAATTCCCATTCTATTTGGAAACAAATGCCAATTTCTGTCGAAATTAAAAATGACTTACATTCTTACCATTTGGGAGTCAGGTGAGCTGACTCTCAAGAAAAAAATGTGACTCATCTTCAAAGAGTGTGGTGTTTGCCATGCTGATGCCCTTCACACAAATATGCCAGGATCATCGCACAGGACAGAGAACTGCTCAGCCAGCTGTTTCAGCCAGTCTCCACCAAGCTCTCCAGGTCTCCAGCACCTTCTCCATCTCAGCCCAGCTCACTCTCTGTCTGATCCCTTGCCCTTTCCAGTGACCAACATATCCTCCTTAAAACTCTCCCATCCAGTCCGTTTTTGTGACATTGCAGCCTTCTGCGGTCTTCTTCAGTGCCTCTGCTTTATGACTTCCTCACGTTAGGATAGCCTTCTCCAAGTTTCTGTCCCAGGCTTCTGGGACTTCCCTGGACACACTCTCTCCCCTGGCTAGCACAAAATGCCCCGACCCCACCCCAGCCTCAGCATCTGTGACTGGGTTACTGTAGGCCTCTGCCCTGAGGGTCAGAGTCCTGCGTCCAAATCATAACTCTTCCTGGTTCCTCTGCCAGCTACGACTGAGAGGTGATAGTCACTATTAGATGCTATACTCTTGCTGGACATTGTAATCTCTATAATGCCTAGCTCACTGTCTCGCACAGAGTAGATTCTCCATAAGTAGTTCGACTTACTTAGCAAATAACCAGCAAATTGAAGTAAAGAGGATGTTTACTGCCTCAGGATAACACTAGGTAAGGGGTATCGAAGATTCCAGAAAAAAAGAGAAAAGAGTGAGAAATTTAAATTTACTGTATCTATAAGAGACTGTCACTTAAATGTCTGTGGAAGTTAGTTTGTTTATATAGTGCAGAGAAGTTTCTGGATCTGTGTTTACTATGTTCAGATGTGAGGATAAAGAGAATCTCTTGGGTGGGTATTCTTTCCTCAGAAAATTTGCCTTTAAACCTAAAATAAGTATGACTACAAGATTAAATTATTTTATTTTTTTATAATTTTTATTTTGTTATATTAGTCACCATACAGTATATCCCCAGTTTTTGATGCAATGTTCCATGATTCATTATTTGCATATAACACCCAGTGCACCACGCAATATGTGCCCTCCTTATACGCATCACCGGCCTATCCCAATCCCCCATCCCCCTCCCCTCTGAAGCCCTCAGTTTGTTTCCCAGAGTCCACAGTCTCTCATGGTTCATTCCCCCTTCTGTTTACCCCCCCTTCATTCTTCCCTTCCTTCTCCTACCAATCTTCCTATTTCTTATGTTCCATAACTGAGTGAAACCATATGATAATTGTCTTTCTCTGCTTGATACAAGATTAAATTATTAACTCTAAGAGTGTCCCCTATTTCCTCTTCAGGAGTCTTCTGGCAAGTTGGGGATCAACATGTTATACCATACAGGGTAGGGATTACAATCTCGCCCTGTTTTCTCGCCCCTGTATCCGGGGGAGTCTGATTTCCCATCATTTTCCCCATGATCACCGAGCATGAGATGGTGACTCTCTCCTGTTTGTGCAAAGTCTCAGCCAGAGCCAAACCAGAATATATCCCCAGACAGGCCAGTAATTTGTCAGCCTTTAAAATTGATATTCTCTAAACATTTAATAAAGGTAAGGATAAACTGATTTTCTATTAACATATATTTTATTCCAAAACAAATTCACTTACTAAATCATTTCCCCCAGGCAGAGACAGAGTCAATGTTGTGAAAACAATTCTGTAAAAAACACTTTTCTATAGTTCTGTTCTCTTTTCAGCTTTCATTTGTGATTTCCTGAAGCAGACGTGCCTTCCTTGGGAGACATATTAAAGATGTGAAATGTGTATAAAAATAAACCATTTGTTTTTGCTAAATAGTTTCATGTCACACATGTTACAGTTTTCAGATGTTGCTGATTCTGAGGGTTGATCTCAGGCAACTGTTAGCGGGCTGGTTTGGGATGTAGCCGCTTTATACAACTTGCAAAAATGCTCAACGGAGACATGTATGCCCTTGTAAGGAATACTATTTTTTAAACCTCATTCAAGGACACTGCCTAGACCAGCAGCAGGGGAACCAACTTACACTTCCCGGATATGTGGGATGTCATGTGTGGAAGCCTGAATTCACTGGCCCCATGCATCCAATCTGTTTCGTGGTGCTTTAGCGTCCACGATTGGTTGGCACCCTCTGCAGCCAACCTGCCTCTTGAATCTGGCTCTAACTCCATCCTGGGGCTCACATCGGCATTCGGTCCTCTTTCTGGCCTGACATTCTTCTTCTTTCGATTCGGACTTTGCCTTTTCCTCTCCATAATTAATAACATTTCCCTTAAGTCTTTAGATATTTTAGCAATTCCGTCATGAGGCTGCACAGACATTCTCTGCTGTGGCAAACTCACGTAATGTCTCTGCCCAGTCCCTGGTTTGAAGTGGCCCCACCCACAGCTGCTTCTGAGGCCAGGAGACCCCTGCTTCTGGCCACAACTAACTGAATGGACTGTGGCCTCATAGTTCAAGGGGACCCACAGGGAGGCCAGATGAACCAATACCATTCTCTCTCAGAGGCATTTGGAATTGAGACAGAGGCTGAGCCAGCTGATGACAGCAAGCACTCATGGAAGACCAGGTGACGTCAGGACTGCTGTCCCCACGTGGGGTCGCAGGAAGCAGATGAAGCCAGACGAGGAAAGAAGAAAGGGAGCTGGAGAGAAGGAAGGGGAGAAATCACGAGACTCCTGAGGACATGGAGCCTTCAGTCTGTCCTTGTCTGGCCCACTGATGCTTCATCTTTGTTTGGTCCTGAGAAATACTACTTTCCAAAATAACATCCTCTTTTACTTAAATTACTGTGAGGTAATCTGTTTCTTTCAACAAAACAGACTTTAACCAAAGCCCCTTTCTTCTTTCTGCCGCCCTGGCTGCCTGAGGGTTTTCTGGGTTCAGCCTTCCTTCTGTCTTTCTTTCTATCACCTTCTCCAGGGGAGGCAGCAGCTTGGCCCCCTGGGGACAACCCTGGTGACTGAGAGTCACTTGTCCACTTTATTAATCAAGGTCATTAACGAGAACTGCCTCAACAGAAAGTCCCCTAAAACTTAGTAGCTCATCTCACCAAAAGTGTATTTCTCATTCACATGAGCTCTGTGTGGGTTAGGAGGCCCTCCTCCACCCAGGAGCTATGTCATCTGGAACAAGGGACTCTGTCTGATGCCTTGGTTGCCAAGGTAGGAACAGAGCAGCATGAAGAAGGCAGAAGAGCTCCTAATTAATGGCCTTGGGTCGGGATTGACAGATGCCACTGTCGCTTCTCAGAGTCCACTGTCCAGAGCCCACCTTCGCCGTGTGGCCATCTGGGAGCGGAAGGGAGCGCGCAAAGGTGGGGTGAGTACGGCTGTTTGCAGCACAGCCGTGTTTGCCCCCCCCCTCCCCCCCCCCCGCATCCGGTGGCTCGGCGGATGCTCTCACAGTTGACTATGGGGAGGCTGGGACGGTGAGCTCCTGTTCTGGGTCACTGCGGTGAACTGCAGCCAGCGTGGCTGTTCAAGGAGACAGCAGGGCGGCTGCGAGGCCCAGTTGGGGAGAGCACGGGCTCTGGAGGAGCCAGGCCACAGGCGGGCCGGATCACATCCTTCTTCTCCAGCCCGGGGAGCTGCACCGCCCACGTCCAGGCAGACTCCCCCACGTCACGCTGCTCTTGCCTGTCTCCCGGTCACACCGTGAGCACACACCTTGTGCACGTTCCGCAGTAAAGGAATGACTATGAAGGGGCGTAACTTTTAAAAAAGGAATTTAACAGAATTTAAACTCTGATGTGGCTGCTGATCAGAGGGCAGTCCAGCAAATGATTGAGAGCTTGGGCTCTTGCATCAGAACCTCTCGGTTTAAGTCCCCGCTCTGCCTTGTATTTGCCAGCCGCGTGACCTTATGCAAGTTATTTAACCTCTTGCGTTTCAGTCCCATCATTTGTAGAATAAGCAGAACAACAGTGTCTCCCTCCCCGACGTGTTGTCAGGGTAGAGTGGGCCGATACGGATGAAATGCTTAGGGTAACGCCCGACACATCGCACTTGTTATGCATTATCTTTATTATTTCACGTGGGGAAGGTGGGGGGCCGCACAATCATTCCTGTTCTGCCACTTTGGCACGAAGCACACTGGGAAATCCCTCCAAGCAGTTCTTCCAAACCAAGCCATGATCCGATAAAATCGGTGTCTCACAACTCCTCTCTGACTGATGAGCCGAAGGCGTCACGCGTTTATTCGATGCTCCAGGCTCCAGCCCAACGGAACTACTTCCGGTTCCTTCGAAGCTCCGCCTTCTGCTCTGCCCATCTCTGCGCATGCGCATCTGTCTGCCGACTCTTCTCTGGGGTCTATGGAAGAATGGGCCTTGCGCAGGTCTTGACTCAGCCTGTCTTCTTGTGCCTACATCCCATTCTCTTTCATCTTTGCAAAGGCTTGGCTTCTTCAACTCTCCTCTCTCTTTTAGACCATCAATTTCCTTGACTACTTGTTCTTTTCTATTAGCAATAAAATATTTTGTGATATTTCCTATCTTAATAACTTTTCTGGACCAAACGTCCCACTCTAGCCGTCACTTCATTTCCCTGCTCTTCTTTGTTGCAAAAATTCTTACCAAATAGTCTATATTTAGTGTGTCCACTTCCTTTCCTCCCATTTTTCTGGTCTAGTCAAGCTTTTGCCCCCACTCCCTCGCCCCCAGTTCAAGGATCGTGAAAGACCTCCATGTTGCTAAATCCAACAGTCAGTTCTCAATCCCCATCATACGGACATGAGACTCAATGGATAAATTTCCTCCTTTCAGAAACACTTCCTTTGTTCGGTTTCTAGGTCATGCTCTTTTGATTTTTACTCCTAAGTTCCTTTGTTGAAATCTTCTCCTCTTCCCAACCTGCAGGTGTGGCTGGGTGGGCTGGGGCTCAGTCCTTTCCCCTCTGTCTGCTCTTACTTCCTAAGTGATAACACCCATCTCTCTAAATACTCCCTTACTTTGACAGCTTCCAAATGGTACCCATCGCTTGACTCTTCTCTTAAATTCCAAATGTGTATATCCTAAAAAGTAATGGAGCTTTGGAGGTCCAATTGGCATCTCCAACTTCACTTTCCTAGAACCGAACCCATCGTTCCCAATGCTCCCAATCCTGTTTTCTCCTTCTGGGTTTATCTCAATAAAGTGATATCACCGTTCACTCAGTTGGTTAGACTACAAATGTTGGCATGTCATCATCATCCTTCTCTCTCACTTCACCAGCAAATCCTGTCATTGGCACCTTCAGAATACATCTGGAATCTGACTTCCCTGCTGCCACCTCAATCCACGCCACCACCATCTCTGCTGGATGATCGCCTCCAAGCCTGCCTTCTCATTTTCTTATATGGCCTCCACACCACATCCCTTGCTTCACACAGGAGCCAAAGCTTACTTGCAAAAAAGTTTTTAGCGAGCTCTATAAGACCAAAGTCTACAAGACCCAGACCCAGGCTGCCTTTCCTACCCCCACATCAACCACTGGTCTTCATGCCATTCCTCCAACATGCCAAACATGCTGCTGACTCAGAACAGTACTTCTTGTTCTCTAGTCTTGGAATAGTCTTCACCTGGAATATTTTAATGTGGTATTTTCATGCATTTCATTTCCATTAATTCCTAAGCCAATTCACATGTCTTATGCCCTCGCTTCATTCAAATGTCATTTCCTCAGAGCTGTCTTCCATGGTAATTCTACCTAAAATATCAGTCACCATCTTCTTTTCCCTGTGTTTTCTTTTTTATCATAGCACTTATCTATCTATCTATCTATCTATCTATCTATCTATCTATCTATCTATATCTCTTATATGTAACATATATTTCTTAAATATGTTATATATAAAAACACTTCTCTTCCCCACATGCTCTTGGCTAGTATCTGTATGGGTAGAGGATTTGTCTTCTTTATCCCCCACAGTTTGGAAGATTTGCACAGAGTTTCAACTCTCCCTGAACCTTCCCTTTCTCCAATTCTTCTTCTGGCCAACTCCTTCTTACTTATAATATTCCAATTTATTTTTCCTTCCTTTGGGAAGCCTTCTCTAGGACAGTGCTAGGTACTGTTTCTATGCACTCGTAAACTACCCTTTACCCTCCTTAACCTGGAACTTACTACACAGTGTGGCAGTTTTCTGTTTCTCCAGCTGGCAGCCCACAACCAGGCTTCCTCTTGCTTGGCTAAACCCATCCCTGAGCCATTTCTCCAGGAATAGGCCATGAGATCTCCAACCTTCTGCTGCTAGGAGGAGACATTATCTTCCCTTCTCAATACAAGAAGAGCTACCCTCAGAGTCTCTTTCTTGTGTGGTCCAAGAGCACCTTTACAGGACGCCCTGATGGGGCCCAGCCTTCCAACACCCTGGAAAAGCTGGGCTCTAGTCTACTGTCCTGCAGTGACTGTCATGGGGGAGCTTGCAAAGTTGCAGGGAGCAGTAAATGCCATCGGGCTGTGAAGGGAGCAAAGTGCTGCCTGGATAGCAAGCCTGCAGCTACCATAATGACTTAGATTAGAGCAGAAGGAACTCCCGTCGTTTCTTAGTCTGTCAGTTTTTCTATTATCCTCAAGACTGAGCATGAAACATTCATTATAGCACGTCCCTATTGATTCAACTGATGAAAATATATTGGTATTAATAACACGAAACTCTAAGGCACTGGGGATAATAAAACAATTGATTGTGAGCATAACGTGTCTCAGAATATTTTTATGTTGTAGTTCCATGCATTTCATTTCCATTAATTACTAAACCAGCAAGTAGGTGATTTGAGCATCACATGATCAAGCTATATAACCATTTTTATTTGGTACTTATATGATTATCCAGAGGAAATAGTTTGGTTGTTAGCAACAGAGTTTAATTTGAGGCAAAAATGATATAAAACTGTTGGTAAGGATTAATTCACTGATGAAAGGCATAGAGCTGGGGCTTCAAAGGGCTTAAATATGGTCATTAAAAATAATGTTCTTTTTGGGTATTTTTAATATTGCATCCTCTTAAGAAGTTTCAAAAACAGAGTCTCCTTTGTTTTTGTCTGGGGTCTAATTTAGGTTCTTGTCTTTTGAGATTCAGATTATTATGATAAGGCACAGGAAAAAACTTTTTATTATGGATTGTACTCTGTGGCTACACTTTTACTCGAGAAACATTTTCTGTGTGATCATTTTTTTCAGTTCATTTCACTCAAGAGGTGATTGTCAACTTCTAGCAAGACTGATCTCACCAAGATGTATGATACCAAAATACACCATTCTTAAGGCATTGCACAAAATAATTATAAAAATTACGGGAGCTGGGATGCCTGGGTGGCTCAGTCAGTTAAGTGTCTGCCTTCAGTTCAGGTCATGATCTCAGGGTCCTGGGATCGAGCCCCATGTCAGGCCCCCTGCTCAGTGTGGAGTCTGCCTCTCCCTCTCCCTCTGCCCCTCCTCCTGCTTGTGCTCTCTCTCTCTTTTTCAAATAAATAAAATCTTTAAAAGTAAATTATAGGAACTTTAAAAGAAAAAAAAATCTAAATTTAGTTGACTTCCAGCCAACTGCTCTCATTTTGCTATATTGTCTTCTGATTTTTATTTCTATGCCTACGTATTTAGGGATTTTTATCATTTCTTTTACCATTTATCACAAACATTTTGTTCTTATAGTACTTTTATAATGGCTACATAATATTTCATACAATTATATAGCTGTCACTTCCATTTTCATTTTGTAAATAATACCACAATGGACATATTCATTCTTATGGGTTTTTCACATACCTTATTCTTTTTTAAAGATATTCCTATGAGTAATTTTACTAGGTCAAATTGCATGAACTTTTTTTTTTTTTAAATCTCATAAAATACATTTCCAAATTACTTCTCAAGAGGGCTGAACAAATTTAAATTGTCCCTAGCAATATAACGTTACCAGTTTAAAAATATTTTCATCAGGATTATGAATTTTCACTTAAAATGCTTGTTAATGTAGCATGTGGAAATCACCTTGTTTCGCCAAGTGGTTTCACAGACTATTTCCCTAAATATTTGTTTAGCAATTGTTTTTCCTCTTCTGTGAGGATCCTTTGTTTATTTCCCCTTTGGGTCTAGATAATTTTCTTGGCAATTTCCATAAGCCTTCATGTTTGCTGTAAATATTTTCGCAGTCTTTTGGGGTTTTTTGCATTTTAATTATGTTACTCTTTATTGTACCTGAGCTTTAAGTACTTACACAATTGAATTATTTCTTCTTACAAGTTGTCATTCCTTTAAAGATGGATATAATTTTTTTTAATCCTACGGTCTGTTGGTTTTCTTTGATTAGAATTTTATATTTGCCTCTTTAATCATGTAGACTTTATTTTGGTAAATGGGCGAGATGATTATTTTACATTATGTACTTTTATTCTTACACTGGTTATTAAATAGCGCACGATCATTTAAAATGCCCTGTTGGCAGTATGATATTTTTGAAGCTCATTCAATAATATGCATTTCTTGAGTTGGGTAGTGCTCTAGTCACAAGGAAATGAAAAATGAAAATGATGCCATTTTAGTCATTAAGGAGCTCAGAGTTTAGGCAAGAGAAGAGGGCAGGGAACAGTCCATAAATAGCAGCATTCTGATATTTCACACTGACCACTGAGTCACTGTGCTGGGAAACTGAACTCTGATCTCTTCTCCTTCCTCCTTCTTTTCTTTTTGTCACCTCCTTTGCTCTTGCCTGTTCTGTTTGTACTCTTGTTCCTGCATCCTCTTTGGCTTGCTTTCTCCTTTTCTTCCTTGCTGTCCTTTTCCCTCCTTCCCACTTTGCTTTCTTTCTCTCCCCATTTGCTGTTCTCCCTTCTGACCTCTTCCTTCTTTCTTCCTTTATTCTCCCTTCCTCCTTCCCTCCCTCTCTCCTTCTCCCATGCTGCCTCCAGAGAAAAGAAATCTTTACTCTCTCAGGAGACATACATCCTAAATCAATGGCAAGGAGTTAGTCAAAGTGGGCTTAGGAGCTAAGCAGACTTGAATTCAAATCTTGGCTCTATCACTACCATCAGTCATATGAACACAAACAATTGTAATTATATAACTTAACAAACTTCCCTGCTAGCTTCTCAAATCACATCCTGAATAACAAATGGACATCAAGATCAGTGACCAATCCTATCAGTTCTTTCAAATCCTGTGGGTGATTGGTCACTATGTGTCTCTTATTTCATTTACACACAGGCAGCAAAGAGCCTAGTTGTCTTGCCTTCTTGTGCCTCAGTGATAACTAACATGAATTTTACAAAAATGAATAATCAGAAGAGGAAATTGACTAACAAAGATGAAAATGCAGCAAAAAACCAAAAGGGATATCGCTGGAAGGGAAACTGGGACTGCGCATAAATGGAGTTTGTAGAAGAAATGACTGACCTTGGGAATACCAACACTCACTGTTCAAAACGCTCCAGGTACACAGCCCGAGGAACGCAGTGAGGGTGAACGTATGGAAAGAAATGAGGAAAGTGGTTGTGGTGAGAAGGATGAAGGTGTCCCAGAAGTGGTATCAGCAACTAACTTCACATTTAAAGAAACTTCAGAGATATTTTACATCATTAAAAGAGCAAAAGATGAAATATGGGGAGTTCACCCAAACATAGAAAAGAGTATATATTGGGGCACCTGGGTGGCTCAGTCACTTAGGCCTCCGACTTTTGATTTCAGCTCAGGTCATGATTTCAGGGTTGTGAGATTGAGCCCTATGTTGGACTTCTCGCTGGGCGTGGAACCCCCCCCGTCCCCTCCCCCCCGCTGCCACATGCTTGCTTGCACATGCTTGCTTTTTCCTCTCTTAAAAAAAAAATGAAAAGAGTATGTATCATAAGTTATAAGACAGAAAAGGAACAATCACTGTTCAAACTAGTCTTGGTACTTTTTTTCTGAAGACATAACAAACTTTAATTCTCTTATAGTGTAGTAAAAAATATTAGTTTTACCCTTTTTCATTTCCCTGTACACTTATAACAGACAGCTATAGAGTTCTTAATCTTTGGAGAGAAATTTTTAAAGGTCACAAAACAGTAGCAATGTTTCCCATTGGTTATTAAGATTATTAAGATTGTCATTTTCATGGCTCCAAACTAGTGTACAGAGTGGGGACCACGTATTTGTAACTTCTCTCAACATTAGTTCTCTGTATATAAAATGAAAGAGTATGGTTTCCTAGCATGGCAGTGAGTGTTAAATGAGATCATGCTTATAAAGTGCTTGGAGCACTTGGACCTTGATAGACTGTCAATAAAAAGTAGCTATTATTAATGCTAACATTATTATTATCAACCAACAATCAAAGAAATATGGCATAATTCTACCAAATTAGGTTTAATGCAACTTTTATTTTTTAAGCCAAAGAACTTGTGTAATGTATCAGAATTAAATGAGAAAACACCAAATGAATTAGTGGAAAAGTAAATATTTTTCCAGCCATCAGGAAGCTGCCCCCATCTTTAAGATGCCTCCCTCCAAAACAATCACATTGCTAGCTTGGATAATAAAAGAGAGTGCTCACACTCACATTCTTGGACTTGCCTGGAGTACTAATTTCAGGAAGCTCAAATTTCTTTTTTGTTCAAACTCTAGTATTTAATTTCTGCTTTCTTTCCTTCCAGAGAAACGCCTATGTGGAGGAGCCCAGAAGTCATTATTAGAAGAGTGGAGAGTTGTGGTGGGTGGGAATGTAATCAAATAGCACTCTACACTGTTTCTACAGAGGCTCATAATTATTCTCTAGTTGAATCGTGCCCACCTATTTATAAAAACAGGGATTCATGAAGAAAAGGGAGAGAGAATTTCATTAAAACCCACGTCACGAGCCATTGTTGTAAGACTTTTCCCTCCTCTTAGCAAAGCAAATATGGTTGACTTAATTGTTTAGTGCCTTCTCTACTTTAGTCTGAAACCATGACTTAGAAGTACAAAAGCAGTGTCGTTTTCACAAAGCTGGAAAGACCGTAGAGCATTCAGGAGGCCTCCATTCGGACACGCCAAGCGTTGCCCATTGCCTACATTCACGTGTGCATACCTGGGCTCAGCACCGAGGCCTCTCTTTCGGTACCACCCTGCTCATCCAACCTCATCTGACTCCCCGTCCTCTATTTCGGCTCTATTCACCTCTTCCCTGTCCTCCAAACAATGCTCGTTCCCGGCTCAGTGCCCTTGCCACTGCTTTTTCCTCACTTCAAATGACCTTCCTCTCTGTCCAAACGATGCCCAAGTCCATCTCACATCACAGCTCGCAGGGAGGTCTTCCTCAGCACTCCGTTCCCCATTCACCTGCACTTGTTCCAGCGCCTACGGTCTACACTGGTAGCCCTTGACAATAAATCTTTCCAGGTCCTGTCCTATTATCAATCCTTGTTCAGTTTCCTGGGGGGGCTGGCAGCCTCCTGTATATTTCCAGTTCCTTCACAACTACTTCTGCACACACGGTAGCTCCTTGAAGACACAGGCATTTTCTTGTCTATCTCTGTATTCTATAGGTCCTGGCCTATAGGAGGAACTCAATCAATAATTATTAAATAAATGAAGAATACTGTTCAGCCTTATTTTTTCCCCTCGGCATGGGGACACATGCCTGCCCTTATCATTCTAAATAAACCCATATTTATCTCTTTTCATAGTCTTTCTGGGACACAAATTTCTCAGAGGGATATGTTAGCAACTTGGGCACAATTGCAATGACGTGTTACTGGCCCCTTTGTGTAGGTCCACAGGGGACTGCCATTCTCCTTAGGTTTATTGAGCCCTGAACCGTAACATAACTCATTTTTATTTTAAATTACTTTAAGGGGCATCTGGGTGGCTCAATCAAGCACCTGCCGTCAGCTCAGGTTGTGATCCCAGGTCCTGGGATCGAACCCCACATCTCCCTCTGCCTCCTTCTCTCTCTCTCATGAATAAATAAATAAAATCTTTAAAAAATTACTTTAAGATATTGAACAGTTGAAAAGTGAAAAATAGAACCAAACATTTTTTTTGTTCTAAATAAATACAATGAGGTAAAAAAAAAAAATAAAAAAAACCACAACCAGGTAATATATACCTTTTTTCTTTCTGAACTGATTATTTCTGTATCATGCAGACATAGCCTAAGCACGCTCCAATCAGCTAATTTGAGATAACATTACCATTCTAACCTTCCAGTGGCACAGTGAATAGAACCAGTAAGCTGTAATGTCTTTTAAAGTTAAATGTGTTTTTGTAAAAGTGCATATGTGTTTATTGTATATATACATACACACATACCTATCTATGTTTCGTATGTATACATGTGCCCATTAACACAATCTGTTATACAATTTCTCTTGAAAATACTATGTACATTGATACAAGTAAACACAAACCACAGGGAAAGAAAATTTGAATTTCTTTAGATGTTTGATACTTGGAAAAGGGTGGTAGATAGACGAAGATTTAAAAGTTCAGAAATGGGTCCCTGAGGGATTGATGGGTGTGGTCATTTGAATGTTCAGAGGAGAAAATGTGAGGGATGTCTAGGGTAGAAGGCTCAGTCAGGACTCATTTTCCCATCATTCTCCCTTTAATAGGTTTAAGTTGACATCAATAAGGAGAGGAGAGGAGCTCTTCAAAGTTTTCCTGAGTTAAATATGTCTGCCTTAGCGGCATTCCGTTTGATGTATCAATAAAGTAAAAGTACAATCAGATACCAATCTTGTCATAAAATCCACTCTGTCCTAAAAGATTTTCAACTTGCCAATCAGTTAAACCACATTTAAGTGATGGCTGCCAGCCACTTCACAGACATGTCATCTGTGGCTAAATCATGCAGCTGCGGCCCAGCCTCAAGCCAGGGGGAACGTACCATGTGCCTTTCTGGATCTCTGCTGCCCCACTGGCTCGAATACCCACTACACACAGGCCACAGGGCTATGCTTGTGGGGGTAACTTAAGAAGAAGATCTCTCTTTCTGTGCTTAATCACAAAAGGATGGGGGAGACAGATCACACTGAAATAGAAAGTTCACCTTGTTCAGGAAAAAAGGGAAGAAAATAACCCTGTCTTGTTTTTTTTTATGTTTGGTAGTCTGTGCCTATGAGTGTGTACATTTCAAAACGATACTGCTAACATTTTAAGGCACTTACAGGACAGCCTAGATGCTTACAATGTCTTCCCCACCCCGCCCCATTTTTTATTTTGCTGGAAGCTATTGGAAACAAGCATGTCTCATTTATGAAGCCATTCCAGGTCCACAGAACACAGAGTCGCAAGGTTTGGTGCTGTTTGTGTCTTGAACAAGTTTCGTGAAACTGCTGAGCTTTGCAGGTCAAACTATCAATCAGCCCGGCGATGACAACAGTCAGGTAGGACCAGACTCGAATTCTGCAATATCCCCAGCAATTCTTGAGTTGTCATTTGGCAGGAATCCCTCCTTATCCAAAGGAAATGCACTGGAGCTCAAACTCATTCATATTCACTTGGTGCATTGCAGTTCTCTCGCGAGGCAAGGGCAGCAGAGAGCTGCTTATAATGCTGTTTCCAACAACTGATTATCATTCAGGGATGGCAGTGAATATTCTTACAGAACATGAGACATAACAGCAATAACCTTTCTAATTACAAGGAAAAACTAATGCATTGGCGAAGGAAATCACTGGGAAGAATGGCTGAGTTGTTCCTCATGGCTGCAGCTGCTCAGGAGATCATGATAGGACAGGGCTCTTTCCTGGTGCGACAGAACCGAGAACGGAATTCTGAGTCCGGCGAAGGAGCACTGGAATGGGAATATGCACCCAGTGCTTGGGGCGTGGCAGTGTGCCAGGACTCCGCGCAGCCCGATGCCACGTTTCCAAGGTTCAAAAGCAGGCAGAGAAGAGCTCTCGTTCTCAATGGTTCTCTGAGGCAAAGGTGTCTCCTGTCACCTTCAGAGTTGTGTGGCCAAACTTTAATTAATGTGTAAAATTTTCTTTTGCTGCAGTTTGGATCTGTGCAGAATGTCTATCTGTACCTTAGAATATTGAGTTTGGATGGTTGTGTAGCAAGCAGAGTGGGGTACAACATTTTCTGCCATATTCCAGTAAACAGGCAATCTTTCTTTGTTACTGGCTTCATCTCTTCTTCCGTTCACTCTGAAATTTATGATCCACACAGGAACAGTTGGCCCCTTCAAGTGTCCTACGCACTCCCCTTGGGCAATCTTCTGCATGCCTGTGGCTTCATCTAGTACCTGGGCGCTGATGACTCCTCAGCCGGTCTTGAATCATGATTCTGCCACTTACTACCTCAGTGATTAAAGAAAAGATGCCTTACCTTATCTATACAGTGGAAATTCTAATAGCAGCCTCACAGACTTGATGGAAGAATAAGACAGAGTAAAGCACCCGCACAAAGTCAAGTCTAAATAAATACTAGCAAGTTTACTGTGAGTAAACATGCCTCTCGCCCAGTTCCCTCTCCTGAGTCTCAGATTCATCTGTCTGCTGGACGTCTCCACTAGAGATTTTATGCACACATCATTCACTATGTCCGCTATGCAATTCACTGTCTCTCCACACCATCTCTTCATGAAATTTCTGTCATTTGTGAATGACTCTATCATGAACCTACCAGATATCTGAGGATCATTTTTGATTTCTGTCTCTTCCATTCGTGACACCCCATTAATCACTGACTTTGACCAATTTGACTCCAAACATGCTTTCCCATCCCTTACTGTGACCCCATGGCTCAGGACCTTTGCAACTCTCAGATTACTACAGAATCCTCCCAAATTTGTCAGCCCATTTCAAGTCTTGATCCCCTCAAATGCATTCTTCATTCTGCTGCCAGATTAATACAAGTAAAAGACAAACCTGCCCATGCATCTCCCTGCTCAAAACCTTCAGAGGATCCACATCTCCTATGAGATAAAGTCCAAACAGCACGGAGTAGACGATTTTCTTCCTACCTCTCCGGGTTTGTCTTTCGTTCTCTGCCATACATGAAACCTTCATCCTTCCTCCTCTTCTCTTACAATGAACATGTTTCTTTGACCATGTCCAGGGCTGGTCCCTCACTCTCTGCTCTGAAACCTGTCCTCCTCTGAGTCTTTGCCCATCAACAATTCCTTTTCTTTTTTTCTTTTTTTTTTTGCGGTCCCACCCAATTTTTATTTATTCATTTTTATTGATTTATTTTTTTAAATGATTTTTTATTATATTATGTTAGTCACCATACAGTACATCCCCGGTTTCCGATGTAAGGCTCGATGATTCATTAGTTGTGTATAACACCCAGTGCACCATGCAATACGTGCCCTCCTTACTACCCATCACCGGTCTATCCCATTCCCCCACCCCCCTCCCCTCTGTAGCCCTCAGTTTGTTTCTCATAGTCCATAGTCTCTCATGTTTCATTCCCCCTTCTGATTACCCCCCCCTTTCTTTATCCCTTTAACAATTCCTTTTCTGTCCTGTAATTACTCCCTTCTCACTTATTCTCCTTAGGACATTTAAATGTTCTTGTGTGTCTAACCTTCCTATACAGCCCTATGTTTTCTCCTCTTCAAAACTGTATTTTCTGGGAGAGATGTCTACACGTCCAGTTTCCTCCAACTTACTTCCTAGCCATCCCTCCTCCCAGTGCAGCCTGGTTTCCTCTCTTTTCAACTGAGCGAGCCCATGATTCCCCTGTCCTTGACTTCTTGCTAGGAACTGATGCCATTGGCTAGTCCCTCTTTTAAAACCGCCTGTTCACTAGACCTCCAGGGTACCTTGCACTCCTGTCTTTGCCTCAACTTCTCTCGCTTTACCATCCCTCATTTCCTTAGATTTCTCTTCCTCCACATATTGGTGTTCTTCAGGGTTCTATCTTTCTATTGTCTCCCTGGAGAATCTCTCCTACCACCTCAGCAACCATTTATGTGCTGATGATTCCCAAGCTCTGTCTATGACCCAGATCTCTCTCCTAACTTCAAAACATCTGGACATTTCCACGTTGAGATTTAACAGACACCTTTAACTCGATATGTCCCAAACTGAACTCATTTATGACCTGTTTTAATACCATGCCTACGGTCTTAATGACAGTGAGGTCTTTGAAACACTCACTGCTGCTTTGTCTTCTTTAAAACAGGGCAGAAATTTAGTGGGCGCTCATTAACCCTTCGTTGAGGGAATACAGTGTGTGTGGTCTCCATGAATGATACCACACGGTTGCCTAGGCAGAAAGTCCAGTTTTGACTCTCATCTTCGTACCTTCAAAACACATGAAATTCATGATCAGTTCACTAATTTTACCTTCTAAAGGATTTGCAAAAATATTTCATCTTGCTTCCCTTGCTTGTTAGGTGATGTGTCAAATCTGAGGATCAGATTTGAGTGGGAGCCCAGATGCAGGACACATCCCTCTCACCACATGCAGCTTGCCTATATCTACACACAAACCAACCAACCAGGAATATTTCTTGTCCTTAGAGAAAACTCCAAGAGATCACATGGCACTTCATTCCAGAAAATTCTGACCTGTGAAATTTCATTCCTTTATTTTATTTTATTTTATTTTATTTTATTTTATTTTATTTTATTTTATTTTATTTTTATTTTTGAGAGAGAGAGAATGCACCTGTGCAAGAGCACTGCGGGGTGGGGGAGTTTGGGTAGGGGGGAGGGCAGAGCAGCAGAGGGAGAGGGGGAGAGAAAGTCTTAAGCAGGCTCCGTGCCCAGTGAGGAACCTGACACGGGGCTCGATCTCATGACCCTGAGATCATGACCTGAGCTGAAACCTAGAGTCAGACGCTTAACCAACTGAGCCACCCAGACAACCCTATATCATTTCATTTTAAAAATTTGTTGTAGGAAGTAGTGGCTGTGTTGTTTCTCAGAAAGTAATTTAAACATGAAAAAATCATCATTGTCAGAAGCCTCTTCCTTTAAACCTAATCTGAGGTATGCTTGTTGGGCTTTATGCTCATGTTCTTTGCCTGTAATGAATGCAAAGAGAGGATGGCCCAATGGCCTTGTTTTTATTGCCATCACAAACCCAGGGTTTCTCTTAGGAGCCTTGGAAGCCATGATCAGAGAGGGCACCAAAGAAAACTTGAATTTATGATGACGATGGGTAGCATGTATTAAGCACTTATCACGGATCAGGAACTAACCTAACTCTTGGCATGTTAACTCATATAATTCTGGAACAGCGTGTGAGTACAGTCATGTCCATCTCAGAAAGCTGGAGCAGAGGATGGTTGCCTAAAGGACCAGTGTGCGTGTCCCTGGAGGTGGCGGACAGGGATCTGGAGCATTCTTGAGCAGCCTGGCTCTAGCGACTCTGCCTCGGGCATTGCCATAAAGTTTTATTTGTGACAAATTAACTCCAAACCATGTTTGCTACTTCATTTCATACCCATAACTTGCTCTTCTAAGCAGAGAGCTAGAAAATATAGCCAAGATAAGGCCAGTAAGAGACTAATTTTGGAAGGGAGAAGAATGGTTATTAACTTAAAATATTCTTTCCATAATCCACAAAACAACCCATATTTAGTATTAAGACACAGGAGTACTTGGGTGCCAGGTGCTGTGTAAGGGTTAGAGATGAAACCAAGGATAGAACAGTTCCCTGGACTAAGAAATCGATTCCCACTATATTGTTAAGAGATTTATATCCTAGGAAAACACTTAAGATTTTTACCACATACTGTAATTGTTTAAGAGCCTATGAGAACACTGGGAGAAGTAACAGGGAGCAAAAATATTGTTTATAAATTGCCCTATTCTTTTTGAAATCCCAGCTCTGTCATTGGGCGGGGGGCGGGGGGGGGGGAGAAATGCCCACAATGCAAGTGGGCCCCCAAACCCCACTTAACCTACATTAGTCAGTACGACTCCAAATACTAAATACTTATAAATGCCAACCAAAGCCAGTGCAATTTAAAATGAGATTATACCATATCATTTTCTTGTTCAAAAATGCTTCTAGGATATAGTGACCTGAAGGATAAAGTCTAACATCTTTGCTATGTTACTGGTACATAAGCCATTTGTAATGCAGGCCCAAGCAATGTTTCCAGCTCCATCATGTCTCACTTCCCACCATTCCTGTTGAAATCCAAGAACCTGTTCCCTTAAACACCTGCTACTCTGTGACAATGAGCCATGCTTTCAGATTTCTGTGCTTTCGCAATACTGTTTCTATTATCTAACGCTATGCTATTCAGTAAGGTAGCCATTGGTAAGTTAAAGTCAATTACAAACTAATTAAGATTAATAAAATTAGGCATGCAGCTCCTTGGTCACACTGTCCACATTTTCAAGTGCTCCCTGGTCATATGCACTGAATAGTGCAAAAAAGAACATTTTCATTATCAGAGAAAGTTCTATTGGACAATCCTGCTTTAAAGAGCTTCTATTTTCTCCCATCCCTCAACTTCTGGGCCCTTCAGATTCTTACACATTTTCAGGTTTTCATTCAAAAGTCGCCCCTTTTGCGATGCCTCCTCTGGTGCCTCCCTCCAAGCTACCACCCACTACATTCTTCTCACACCTCTGTTACTGTAAATATCAATTTTGCTAGTTGTGTGCGTGGTTATTTCCCCTGCTTGGGTGTCAGAAACATGAGAGAAGGGACTTTATGTTGTCATCTTTACATCCTCATCATAGGTCCTGAATTATAGCAATGATTCTGGGATGGATGAATGATTTGGGATTGAACACAAAGGTCCCTGACCTCAATTTTATTATTCTTCTTCATTCCTCTGGAGGAGGAAAAGAGAATGTTGTATAACATTTTCCTGGTGCTCCATGGAAGGCTGAGAAAAAGCTGGAGAACCTCTTCCCGACCCCTCTGTGAATGTGAGTTCATGTGGCATACTGAGCTCAGGGAAGCCACATTCCCTGCTGCCGTTACCCTTTCCCTGTTCCCTGTGCGTGAATGTGGAGAAGAAGTGGTGGTGTTCACTAACTGTACCTTAACCTGCATCCTTGTACCAACGTGTCTTCACTTCTGCCTCGTCCAAAACTCTGCAGTGCAGCTTACCAAACTTTGCAGGAGAAAGCCATCTACATACATGATAGCAGTCAACCTCTGTGAATGCCTTATTTCAGAATGCAGAAATTGATGAAAAGAAAAAGGTTCAATTGTGTGGTTAATATGGAGCATTTTTGGGTAGCAGTCACAATCTTTAAAACTATATATAAAATTATGCTTGTGCAGTTTGAGAGGAGATAATCTTTGGCTGTTTTTATTCCTATTGGAATAATTTCCTTGCCTCACTGCCGTTCAACACAAGGAGACTACAGAAAGCTATGAATAGACTATGAAAATTATTTCTAAATAGGACAAATCCTTCTAGCATGCTTTCAGGGAGGTGTCTCGCACAGATGAGGAAAAGCAAGATAGTCTGATGTAGCAGAAAGGAAACAAACTAAAGAGATGGGAGGATTGGTGTTCAAATCTCAACCCAGCCCAGGGCGCCTGGGTGGCTCAGATGGTTAAGTGTCTGCCTTTTGCTCAGGTCATGATCCCAGGGTCCTGGGATTGAGCCCTAAGTCAGGCTTCTGGCTCAGCGGAGAGTCTGCTTCTCCCTCTTCCTCTGTCTCTCCCCCTTCTCATGCTCTCTCTCTCTCTCTCTGTATCTCTGTCTCAAATGAATAAATAAAATCTTTAAAAAAAAAAAATCCCAACCCAGCTCATGTATAGACTTTCCTGAACTCATTTTGTTGGGAAAAATAGGGCTTGGGTTTATGGTCTGACTTATGGTCACAGAGCCACAGTTATGCTCAGGTAGAGAAATAAGACAGGGAACATTAAATTTCTCTGCTTAATTAATAAAATGAGAGTGACGCATTTCCAGAGACAGACTAGGACAAAAATTCTGAGTTAGATCAAACTGTTGTCTATGGACCATTTACATCAGAATTACTGATGGAGGTAGGTGATTGTATTTATTTTCTAGGGCTGCCATAACAAGGTACCACAACCTGAGTGTCTTAAAACAATAGAAATATATTTTCTCACAGTCTGGAGGCGAGAAGTCTGACATTAAGGTGTCAGTACCATGCTCTTTCTTCTAGCTTCTGGTGGTTGCCAGGAATCTTTGGCGTTCCTTGGCCTCCAGCTGATGACTCCAGTCTCTGCCTCCATCATCACGTGGCCTTTATCCCTGGCTGATCATGCTGTTCTCTTCTGTGCATGTGTGTCTGTGTCTGTGTTTCTCCTCCTCTTCTTATGAGGATACTGGTCTCACTGGATTATAGGCCCCTGTTCCAGTATGACCTCACTTTGCCCCTGTTCCAGTATGACCTCACTTTAACTTACATCTTGATTACACCTGCAAAGACCCTATTTCCACGTGAGATTACATTTATAGGTAGCAGGGGTTAGAACATCAACATAATTTTTTGGAGGATGCAGTGCAACTCACAACAACAATTACTAAAAATTCAGATCCCTAAGGCCAACCTAAGACCTACTGAACGACCCCCTGTCATTCCTGATACGGTCTCCCATGCCCCTTCAATGTGCCAAAAATTTGAGCATGCTGGTGTAGGAGAGCAATGAAGGGCTGGGAAGATGGGTGGTTGGCAGGGCCAGAATGAGGGTGAGGCAAGTGAGGCACTTTCCTCAGGTGTGAAATTTAATGTTTGTTTATTTGTTTAAGTAATCTCTACACCCAAGGTGGGGCTTGACTCACAACCCCAAGATCAAGAGTTGCATGCTCTTCCAACTGAGCCAGCCAGTGTGAAATTTGAAGGGTCACCAAAAAGGTCAGTAATCAAGATAAATAAAATTTTAGTGCAATATTTTAAAAAATTGAAATCAATGCAAAAAAAAGTCCATTAAGAACAAAATATCAAAATTTTAAATAAGGACAGGATTGACATTACTCTATGTTTTCCTTTTGCCTCAGGCCCTGATGTGGATGGTAGAGCGACTAAGAGAGGCTGCCTCTTGGGACGCCTTGGTGGCTCAGTTGGTTCATCGTCTGTCTTCAGCTCAGGTCATGATCCCCTGGGATCTGGGCTTCGAGGGGGCTCCCTGCTCAGCAGGGAATTTCTTCCCCCTCTCTCTGCGCCTCTCCCTGCTCGTACTGTCTCTCTCTCTCTCTCTCAAATAAATAAATAAAATCTTAAAAAAAAAAAAAAAAGAAAGGCTGCCTCTGGACAGTTAAGAATATTACTGCCTGATAGTTTAAAGATGTGGTCTTGCAATTCTTCCAGATTCCCCAAAGTCCAGGAGAGTTCCGCTGTGCACATCTGCCTTGTCACAGTAAAATTTAGGGAAATCAAAGGAGTTTTGCCCACGTTTGGGCCACAGCAGGCAGGCAAGAGAAAGCTCATACAGAACCGAGTCGTGGGGTAGGTGAAGTAAAGGGAAATAAGAAACCAGCCCAAGGGGTGGCTAGTCGAAATCCAGGCACTTTGAAACACACTTTCCTGTCAATACTGAGGGAAGTGGTGGGGCAGGCATTAGTTCCCCATTTCTATTAGTTGTAAGATTTAACCATTTACATTTTATGATTAAAGGTTAGGGTGACTCTAAAAGGTTAGAAATACTTCAGCTCCAGGTGACATGAATTTCATATATTATCAGGTTCATTGGATATTTTATTTATAGCTGGTTTTTCTACCAACACCAAAAAGCCATGACATTTGAAGGCAGGCATTTTATTTATTTAATTTATATTTATTTATGTATTTTATTTATTTATTTATTTATTTTTAAAGATTTTATTTATCTATTTTAGAGAGAGAGATAAAGATTTTATTTATCTATACTTAGAGGACGCAGGTGAGGAGCAGAGGGGGAGGGAGAGGGACAAGCAGGCTCTGAGCTGAGCCCAGAGTCTGACGCAGGGCTGGATCTCAGGACCCTGAGATCATGACCTGAGCCAAAATCAAGAGTTGGAAGCTTTTCCAACTGACCCACCCAGGTCCCAAAGGCAGACATTTTAGTGTGAATGAGTTCACACTTGAGTTGAGAAGAGGAACCTCTTAGGAAGTGGGTGCATCCCAATCTGTGGGACCTGGAGGTCTAGGCTCTCTGGGTACACGGATGTTGACAGCAGAAGCTGTGGACACTCGAATATTATGCACTGAATAACCAGTATGAGATCCCTTCACGAGGCCCCCAGGGGGATCCAGGAGGAGCTGGACTCTGAGAGCCAGTCCTGATTTAGTTTCCCACCCAACACGTGCCACCTAGTTCCAGACCTCGCAGCTCCCAAGCTGGTGTGGTTGCTACACCCCCTCCCTTCCCGCTGGTCTCCTTGCTCACAAAGGGAATGTAATGGGGGACGCCTTGGCAATCTTTCTTTTCTGGGGAGTTACCTTTACTTTTTGATAACCATGCTTCATAGTCCCACCAAGTCAAGTTACTGACTTTCTGGATTTTTTCATTGTAACAGCCAGGTTACCTAAATTTTATTTATCAGGGGAGTTTGGGTCCTTATCAGAATATTATAGATAAGAAAGATACCAAGGTAAAGGCGGAAGTATTCTGAATCAAGAAGAACATAAAAAGAAGGTCTTAATGTGGAGGTAGGGGCTTCCAAAGTTACTATGCCTAGAGATGATATTTCAACTCAGAAAATGTGTACATGTGGGCAGGGGTAGTGGGGGGAATCAGATATTTTCTTGTTGATCACATTTATTCCAATTCTGTTAATATCTTATTGGGTCACTTTCCCTTGACAAATTCACAAATAATTTAAAGATTAAAAAAGGATTAATATATTGAAAATTAAAAGTGAGCAAAATGAAAGCAATAAAAGCAACAAAATATCGACTATGTCTGGAAGTGGCTGCTCTCAGTATTTATGGTCTGGCATAGCAGGCAGAACACTGACATGGAGGCAGCCAGACCAGGGGTCAATTCTGGGTCTATCAGTTGATATTCTGTGATCAAGCAAGAATCTTAGCCCACTGGTTTTCTCATTTGTAATCCAGCAGCTGTAATATCGTCTTCATGGAGTTGAATTGAACACAAAACGGGACACCCTTTATAAAGCACCTGGTGTGGTGTCTGTGCATTCCTCTCCCCACAGTCTCCACGGCTTCATTGATCTTCCCACTTAACAGTTTGGTTCTACACGTACGCTAAGACCTCTGGATTAAAAAAAAAAAAAAAGGCCTATCTTTAACTAGACTTTTCAGTTTGTATTTCAAAGAAGTGACAGGACTCTCTGGGACCCAAGTACTTCTCCCCAGAGGGTGGGGCTGGCAGCAGGATGCGCTATCTGGACGAGCCAGAGATCTAGTTGCAGAATTGAGAAGACAAGGGAACTTGACCTGAGAGAGGGTGATAAAGGAGACAGAATTTCTCTTTCCAAGGGAAGGAAGGAATAAGGGGACCTGGATTTGTCCAAGTTCACCCCATCACAAGAAACTTAGGTAAATCTCTTACTCTTCCTAGGCAATTTGGGGATAATACACAAATTGCTTACCTTACTGGATAATTATGATGGTCTAAAAAATTAATGCATATGACCATAATGCTTAACATGTAAATCTGTATTAGTTAGGATACATTTTGGCAGCTACAACCAAGAGCCTCCAGATGAAAGTGAATTAAACAAGACAGAAGCCCATCTTAAATAGATACTTGTTAAATGGATAATTGGCTCAAGTTACTATCTCCGCCCACGTTGCTAATGTTTTCTATAGACTTTATCTCTTTCAATTTACGAATTAATTCTACATTTAATTCAATTCTACAAACACTTAGTGAACATCTACAATGCCAAGTGATGGGGATACAGAAAAAAATACAAGCTCCTTTCCTTAAGAGGCTAACTGTCCCGAAGACACACACACACACACAGAGTATCTAATATCCCATATATTATAATTAAAAACATCATTCCAAGAATGGAGGACTATTTCATTGCAAAAACCGCTGAAGTACCGGGAACATTTTTCTGAATGTAAGTTAGGCATGTATCTCAAGGAGTTGGGGTCATATAAATTTTAGCTGTCAGAAAACTATGAGGAGATCATAAAGTGAATGGACTGTGTTGCTACCAAGGGCAAAATCCTATTGAAAACGGGCTGTCCTTTGGGATCCACCAACTGGAATCACACAGTAAATGAAAACTGGTAATCCATCACTGGTGTCTCCACTTACCAACAACATCACACTCTACTTATGAGCCACTCATGACTGGAAATCTTACAGCATTTTTCCTACTCAGTCGAGTGTGCCCACTCTCTCACTGGGTTGGCTGAATATTTTTTTTGTCTGTGAACCAGGGGGGATGACTGACACTGAGCACCATCAGCCTGGAAGCCAACAAAAGGAGCTGAAATCAGGTTAGCTTGGTGTTGCTAAGTCTCGCTGTCATGACATCTAGAATCACAGAGCAAGAAGCAATCATATTATTAGCTAAACACTGTCACCAAGCCATGCAGAAACGTGGCCATTGAAGAGCTGGTACAAAGGTAATCTTGTCCATTTCATTCTTCGTAGGCAGTATCTAACACATGCCATGCACAACCAGGTGTTTGGTAAAGACCGTTAGCTTTACTGGGTAAACGAAGTCCGGTTTGTGGCATTCCATAAATAAAGACATGACATCAGTTGGCCAGTGAATGTCTGGCTGGTGGGTAATCTGTGCTTATCTGGTTTACAATTGCTCCTTAACATTTTCTATGTCATTATTTCATTTTCCCCCACTCCTCCACAGGTAGTGGGATGAGAGCAAGTTTCCCCATAAGCATCACTCTTTAAAGGGCTTTGCCTCTGCCAAGAATAGGGACAGGAAGCTTCCCCTCAGGGTCCTGTGCAGTCCTACCTCCAGGGCATCACATCTGTGGTTTTGATGCTGTGGTCCAAAGGCACTACTGCCTTATTGTTCTCTGGCTTTAGGACCATCCAAATCCCTAGTTCTCAATACTATCAGACTTACTGCCTGATGTATATGGAAGCACATATTTTGTAGTATTTACTGTCTTGAAATGGAATTTCACCCATCGCTTTTAAAATCAATAATATGCCCCAGTTGGTACGCTTGGTGGCTCAGTCTGTTAAGCAGCCAGCTCTTGATTTTGGCTCAGGTTATGATCTCAGGGTCCTAGGATTGAGCCCTACATTGGGCTCCACAGTCAGCAGGGAGTCTACTTGAGGCTTCTCTCTCTCCCTCTCCCTATTATGCCCCTCCACCTGCTTGCATGCTCTCACTGTCTAAAATAAATAAAATCTTTAAAAAATAATAATATGCTCCAGTTAAAAGCGAACTAAAAGGAGAAATACAAGTAAATACAATTAAATAATTTATTATAAAATAATATCCATTTCAATATGTAAATGTGGGAAAATGACTGTACCAGAAAGCAAAATGAGGTAGCCAGATGCATTTGCATGAAGAATTGTTGTGAAGGCAGCAGCCACAAATGTGCGGGCTGCATGCTGGTTGCACTGGCTACTCAAACACCATGAGTGGCATTGCTATCAGTGACACAAGTTTCTCAAATGATGAAACACTCCTGGCACAGTTCCAAACAAAACAAAGTGTAGTCTTCTTTCAAATTGCATTCCTGGAAATTCAGTATATATTGAAATTAAACTGTACAAAAAATACTTTGAATTTATACATTATACAGAGATTTTAAGCTTAAAAATTATCATTTTTTTTACTTATATGAATATTCCATAGGACATTCATAAGTCATGGAAATGGACAGACATGGGAAATGGGACAGTTCCTTGTTGTATGGCACCGTTCTATGCCTTACGGACTGTCTAGCACCCTTGGCCTCAGTCCGCTAAATCCCTGCAGGGTTCCTTAATAACCGTGACAACCAAAACATCTCCATACATTTCCAAAACTGATCCCTTTGAGAAATGCTGATTTAGAGAAGCAAAGAAAAAAAAAAGTCAAAAAAGAATAAACAGAGGAGAGTCCTGGGAAAATGGCCATCAAAGCAGCCTCATTTTTGAACTTTTCTAAATTCATCCATAAAAGTACAGAGACAATGTTAAGTAGAGAACAACTATCAAAAATGGGGTGGGGAAGGAGGATGGGTACAGTATATGAGAAGATTGATGTTTACTTTATAGTTGTTAATTAATAGTAAAATGATAGTACTTCAAACCAGATTCTGGAAAGGATGGGAAGGAAAAGAAGGGGTTATAACCCAGTTTCAATATACTTAAAGTGGGGAATCACTAGACAATAACCAAAAAAACAAAAACAAAAACAAAAACAAAAAAACAGGGCTTAAGATGGTGAGTAAAAATATTAGTATAAAACTAATCTTTGGGACAAAAATGCAAACTCTAATAAATACCAAAAATATAATTAAGAAAAAGAAGGTAAAAAAATAGAACATCTAGTAAAGTTGCTGAAATAATCGGGTATACATACATATATGGAAAAAGATAAATTTGGATCCATCTCTTATATCATTAAAAAGGAAAAGTTCCAAAAGGACCTGAAATTTAAGATAAAAAAATAGAATCCATACAAGTACTAGAAGTACACATGAATGGATTCTTTTATAACCCATAAATAGGCAAAACATTTCTCCACAATTCAAGATCTAGTAGCAATAAGACAAGAAAGAGATAAATTTAATTATACATTAAAAATTTAGCATGGCAACACACACACACACACACACACACACACACACACACACCGTGAAGAAAGGAAAAAGACGAATGACAAATCAGGGAAAATATTGCAACCATATATCACAAACAAAGAATGAAAACCTTTAATATAAAAAGTTTCTAAAAGTAGAGAAAAATCTCTAATATATATAAAAAAAAGAGTTTCTAAAGATAGAGAAAAGAAAGTCTAAGATGAATACAGAGTTGGAAGAAAAAGACACACAAATTCCTCTTAACCAGACGAGAGATGATCAACCTAACTTCTCATAAGAGATATACAAATTAAAACTGCACTGAGATACCATTTATCACCAATTAGATTGGGTACCATTTAGAAGTCAGACAACAATCTTTCAGGGGGCTCTGAGGAGACAGACACTGCCGCGCACTGCACAGGAGACAGAAGGTGATACACACCCTGTGGAGGGCAATCTATCAACACCAAGCAAAGTAACTAATGCACTTACTCTTTAGCTCAGCAACCAAACTTCTAGAATTTCATTCCAAAGATGTATGAGCAAAGCTAGTCATTGCAGAACGATTTGTAACAGCAAAAGACTGGGAGTCACATAAATGTCTATCGCAGGGGGGCTGGACAAATACTAGGGTTCATCCACCCAGTGGAGATCTATGCAGCTGGGAAGGAGTCAGAAAAACCTATAAACTGCTGTGAAGTATTTTCCGGAATAGATGGTTAAGTGGAAAAAAATGAAATACTTGTACAGAATGCTTAATCTGATGGAAGAAGGAATATGAATGTGTTTTATTTTAAAAAAGGGAAAGCATAAAGTATAAAAAGCAGGTTACTGACAGGGGGAAAGGGTACAGTGGAAGGGACAGGGTAAAAAGATACACTTATTTGAATACATTTTATTATAGATTTGACCTTGAAACTATTAGTATATTTTACATAATAATGAAATGAAATTTTTAGAAACAATCAATCTCTAAAAATTTAAAGTAAACACACACTCAGTAGGCGGTATGGCCATACAGAGAACTATTCCAAGTGACCCTGTAGCACACTATTTGCATGCATTTCCTAGTGGGATGTAACCTAAAGACGAAATACATGGAAAAAAAACTACTCAGGTGTTTACAGTAATTCTAGTTTTGGTGGTAGTGTTGGTATTGCTCTTCTACGACGGGCATTTGTCTACTATAAGATAAAACAAATGAATACTTGTGTACTATTTCACTTCTCTCATTCCCAGTGTTTTCAAGAATTGAAATTCTTTGTGTGGAAGAAGGAGATGTAAACATGAGGTATAAGGGATTAAGTGAAATCTCTGCGATCCTTGATTTAATTAGAAGTATGAAGATGAGCTCATGATTTATTTTAACTTGCATATACGTAACTTTTGTTTTGCAGCTCTGTTTACTGAAAAGGCCCTGAAACAACGGCTACACAGTGATGATAATATCCCTAATCCCAGGCTGTGGTATTAAAATACTATTTCCCACTAGGAGAAACCAGGGCTTCTTGGAGAACTGACGGATTTCAGGTTTGGGGCAGAAAATGCACAACATGAACTTGGAACGTCTTGTCATTACCAGAAAGCAAATAAACTATCAAAGGCTTTAAAGTCATGTCAAAAGGATTGAGGAGGGAACTTAAATAGGTCTCTACTGCCTAAAGGTGGGGAAATTTGAATATCTGTAAGGTTAAGAACTTAAATTATTGAAACATGTCAGTTATGGGGCACCTGGGTGGCTCAGTCGGTTAAGCGTCTGCCTTCGGCTCGGGTCATGATCCTGGGATCCAGCCCCACCTCTGGCTCTCTGCTCAGCAGGAAGCCCGCTTCTCCCGCTGCCTCTGCCTGCCACTCCCCCTGCTTGTGTTCTCTCTCTCTCTCTGTCAAATAAACAAATAAAATCTTTTTTTTAAAAAAGCTATGAAACATGTCAATTATGATAAAATCCGTGAGTTAGTTCATAATGATATATTTTTTAAAAATTCCCATTGATCACTATTGAGAGATGTTAGTGAATCAAATCATCCTTTTGAAACCTGACAAATTGGTTAAAAAATAAGATGGTGATCCTTTCATTTCCATTAGAACTATCCCACCACACGACTGAAAAAGTGATAAAATAGTTTCTCTTTATGGAGTTTTCAGCTAATAAAAAAGGAGAGATTGTGGAATTATAACAGTACCATTTGCAACCTCCACTGAATTAATGGATCTAGACATTGATTGGTAACGGTTGTTAACAACCTCAAAACCAAGACAATCAAACATGTTTCCTAGGGGGAGAACAAAGCACAGCCTATGAAATAGCCTTGCCCAAAAATATCAAATCTGAATCTGATCACATCTCTACCAAGCACCTACATAAGAAGTACAAAGGAGAGTGAAGCAAGTTAAGCAATACGGTGGGAATGCAATGAGTAAAGCCCAAAACGTAGGGAATCCTGCAGGACAAATGAGAGGTTTCTTCAACAATAAACTCCAAGTAAAATAAAGAGCAAGAAGGAGAATCTGTAGGTGAAAAGAGACTTAAAAAGCAGACCATTGATCTCTATGGGTCTTACTTAGATACATACTCATGAAACAAAACCATAATAAGAACAAACAAACAAAGCACTGATGTGAATAAGATGATTGGAAATTTGAGCGCAGATACTTTGGTATTATTAGGAATTAGTGTTGCAGTTTACTTATTTTTTTAAAGATTTTATTTATTTATTTGAGAGAGAGAGAGCTTGAGCAGGGGGAAAGGGGAGGGCTGGGGGACAAGCAGACTCTCTGCTAAGTGGGGAGCCCAGCTGGGACTCGATTCCAGGACCCCATGATCATGACCTGAGCCGACTGAGCCAGCCAGGTGCCCCTAGTGTTTAGTTTAGATGCAGTAATGGTATTGGGGTCATACATATATCTAAATGCATTATGTTTTAGCAATTCATACTGAAATATTTGAAATGGTATGATGTCGGGAGTCTGCATGAAAACAATGCAAGAGTGTGGAAGTGTGTAAGGATAGAGGTGAACCCAGATGGGGCCATATATTGGTAACTGTTGGGGCTAAATTGTGGCTTTGCCAATTTCATCATACTATTTTTCCTATGTTCTACAGTATCATAATATAAAAAAAAATCCATATATATAGAAATATATATATTTTTAAATGCTGTCAAGGTTACAGTGATATGGGTACACCTACAGATTGTAAATTTCAGTGTGTATTGGTAGAATCTATCAGGAAAGACAGTAAACCCTTCGAAAACCTTAAAAATGCCTATACTCATGGTCAATTCCCTTTTTTAAAAAAGCTTTTTATTTTCACTCCAGTGTAGTTAATATACAGTGTTATATTAGTTTCAGGTGTATGACACAGTGATTCAACAATTCTGTGCATTATTCCGTGTTCTGCATGATTAAGTGTGAATAACACAGATATTCAGAAAAGTAGCAGATGAAATTGTTACCACTCCAGCTAGATGGGCATGGACACATACTTCCCTGCAAAGCTCCTGAGTCTCTCTCCCTTTGTCTGGATCCTGTTCTATACCCACTTCCTTCTCAAGGGCTCTTTCCCCTTTCCCTCTTTAATAATATTCTTTTGTCCTCTGTGATGTCCACCTTGTTTCCCCCGTTTCTCCCTCCTCTTTTCTTCTTCCACACTGTTCTCTTCCTTTTTCTGCTCTTTTTTCTTCCCCAATCCCTTTAACAAATGACCATGACACTGAACTGAAAAATAGCTATTTTCTTTTTAAATTGGTGAACACGATGGATTAAAGTTTTATGGTTTTGATTTTGTTTGGAAAGTAGGCGAGTTGAAAGCTTTCCTCCCAATTTGAAAGAGAACACCCTCTACCACACTCTGCACAAGATCTTCAGTGCATATTATCTGCCTGTCAGTGGTGACAGGAGAGCTCTTCTGAGACCAGAGCGTTACCTGTGCTCAGGTGAGCTGCAGTTGCTGTGCGTAGTCTTAGCACGGAGTGCTCTGATTCTGTGTGGCTCACCGGGCAGTTCCAGCTTCTCGGCTCAAACTCTATCTTGGAAAAGTTGACATGAAGACCAAAACATTATTCCAGCTCCCTCTCTGCCTACAACAGCTGAGATGAGGGGCATCCACATATGTGGGGTCTCCCAATAAAGAGGAAAGACTAAGGGGGTACTGAATCTTCCCACCTTGCAACCCACTTGAGTGACATCTCAGAGAGACAGCGCTGCATATGCAGAGCTCTGCCCTGAGCGTCTGGCACTGTGAACTGGTTCGGGTGTATTTCTGACACCTCCCTATCAGCAACTTGGCTGATCACTGCAGGTAATAGCCAAGCTATAGAGAAAGTTCCTTCTTTTTCTTCTTTATGCCTACTCATGTGAAGTCAGTTGAAAGCTGCCCTTGATCAAAGGCTCTGGCAGAGGACTACAGGACTTTTATTATTTATTATTTATAGAGTATTTGCCAAACATAAAACACCAGAGAAAAGATTCATGCTGTGAGGAGGTGACAATGTAAATGAAATGTAAACATCACCATGGGTAACGGTAAGTCCCTTGAGAGGTAGAAATACAGGCTCTCTAATTCGGGGGAGTCTGGACAGAAGTAGATTCTCAGGGGGAAGTGCCTAGAGAAAATCAATGGCAGAATACCAATAAACATGCATTCCTGAAACAATGTGTATCGAAATGTTCAGCTGACCTATAAAATCAATGCAAATGAGAACAAAGTTTTTCGCAGTAAATTATCAAAGGCTTAAAAACCAGTACTACGTAATTCTTACAAAGCTGCTGAAATAGTGTCACCATTATTCATTTCTGGAGGTGTCGTAAATTGGTAGAACAGTTTAGAAAAGCAATTTAGTATTATGTATCTGTTAGGATTCTTATGTAAGGCTTTAATCCTTTTGCAGTATTTATAACTTGAACATATTGCAGAAGACAGGTTAGTACAATGCAGCCTTTGTGTACAACACGGCAGTGAACACCCCATGTTCCTATTACCAAGTGCATTTCTTCTCTCTACTTTACCACACTTCCAGACAATTTATCCTAGTCTCCATGAGCTTTTATGTATCCCAAGTTTTTTGTAGCACCCAGTATCTATCAATAATATAGAGAGGCATGAAAGTGTTTTTGCCTTTTAACACTGTATTTCAATTTCTAGGTTCATTCTCTAAAGAAATAAAACTGAAATATGGAAAAATTATCTGCATAAATGAAGATATTTATAACATTTACAGCATAAAAATAGGATAATGTAACTGGTACCAAGTGGAGGATTTAGTAAGTAATTATGACACATTCACTTGATATATATTTTTACAGTCCTTAAAAAAGGACTTTGAAGATTATCTGGTTATATGAATAAGTACTTGGACTACAATCTTAACGGATAGAAGTGAAAACAAAAATTAAATATCAAATGTTTCTATACCCTAATTGAAAAAGTAGGCAAGAGGAAAAAGAAGGCAGTCAACACTCATCTGTTAGCGCTGGTCACAGTAGGAAGGTGGGGATGCTGATGACTTACAGTTCTCCACTGTCTAATATTTGAAAATGTGCTAATAAATGCATGTTTCTGCTAATACACTTTTGAAATGAAGAAAACAAAGAAAAAATAAGTGACAGAAATAGAAGTTGTGGTCCCTTTTCATGAAAGGCATTACCAATAGTACACCTAGTCCAAAAGGAAGGTAATAAATCTTGAAACTGGTTAGAAGAACTATTCTAAGACTCTCTGGGCAAGTGTATCTGAAGGAAGATTTATAGAACACCTCTCCAGGGAAGGAACTGGATTTTTCCTAGACTATATTTACCTTAAAATTTGTACCAGAAATTAAAAAGATCTCTATTCCGCAATAGCTCTGTTAGGATTTTCTGAGTAGTAACTCATAACCGAAATTTATATAAGGAACCAGAAATTTTCTTATATAAAGAGATTTTGTGCTTAATGATACAACTGACAACAGAAATAAGAAGGAGAAGGAAGTAGCTTAATAAAACGTGAAGAAAATAGTCAAGAAACTATCAAAATGAGATATGTATGAAGTGAAGTTTGGCCCAAACTTACTCCTATTAAGCTCCTAGGTGCTTGCAGAGGTGTTGCTCAACCCTCTGAGCCTAATCAATACTGATTAATAATGATTCTGTTTTGGTGAGAAGAGCGTTGCACATTTCTATTTATTCTTCTGACATTTAATAGCAGTCAGACCTCCCTTGAAGTACTGGCTCATGGACAGAATGTGGATTTTGAAGACAGACTTCAGCTCAAATTCCAACATCACTACCACGCTGACTGTGTGGCTTTGGTCACAATGTTTCTGTGGCACAGAGACTCACAAGAAGTAACAACAGCCTCCCACCAGCTAAAGGAATCAGGGGCGACAGCTTTATTTTTATTTTTTGCCCTTTCATATTTTTAACTATATTTTATTTTATCTTATTTTAAATTTTTACTTAAATTCTAGTTAGTTAACATAGAGAGCAATATTGGTTTCAGGAGTAGTTCAGTGATTCATCACTTACATACGACTCCTGGCGCTCATCACGAATGCCTCCTTCATACCCATCACCCATCTAGCCCATCCCCTACCCACCTCCCCTCATCAACCCTCAGTTTGTTCTCTATTGTTAAGAGTCTCTTATGGTTTGTTTCCCTCTCTCCTTCCCCCCCCTTCCCATACGTTCATCTGCTTTGTTTCTTAAATTCCACATATGAGTGAATTCATATGGTATTTGTCTTTCTCTGACTGATTCATTCTTGTTTCACTTAGCATAGTATACTCTAGCTCCATCCATATCATTGCAAATGGCAAGATTTCATTCTTTTTGATAGCCGAGTAATATTCCATTATCCATTTTATACGCACATACACACGCGCATGCACACACACACACACATCTTTATCCATTCATCAGTTGATGGACATTTGGGCTCTCTCTATAGTTTGGCTATTGTTAATAATGTTGCTATAACATCAGAGTGCATGTACCCCTTCTAATCTGTATTTTTGTATCCTTTGAGTAAATACCTAGTAGTGCAATTGCTGGATTATAGGGTAGTTCTATTTTTAACTTTTTGAGGCACTTCCATACTATTCTTGAGTGGCTGCACCAGTTTGCATTCCCACCAACAGTGCAAATGGGCTCCCCTTTCTCCACATCCTGGCAAACACCTGTTGTTTCTTGTGTTGTTCATTTTAGCCATTCTGACATGGGTGAGATAGTATCTCATCATGGTTTCGATCTGTATTTCCCTGATGATGAGTGATATTGAGCATCTTTTCATGTGTCTGTTAGCCATCTGGATGTCTTCTTTAGAAAAGTGTCTATTCATGTCTTCTGCCCATTTCTTAACTGGAATATTTGGTTTTTGGGTGTTGAGTTTGATAAATCCTTTATAGACTTTGGATACTAGCCCTTTATCAGATATGTTGTTTGCAAATTTTTTCTTCTATTCCATAGGCTGCCTTTTAGTTTTGTTGATTATCTCCTTCATTGTGCAGAAGCTTTTAATTGTGAAAAAGTCCCAAGTTTGAAGAAGTTTATTTTTGCTTTTATTTCCCTTGCCTCAAGAGACATAGCTAGTAAGAAGTTGTTACAGCTGGTGTCAAAGAGGTTGCTGCCTGGGTTCTGCTCGAGGATTTTGAAGGATTCCTGTCTGAGATTTAGGTCTTTCAACCACTTTGAATTTGTTTTTGGGTATGATGTAAGAAAGTGGTCCTGTTTCATTCTTCTGAATGTTGCTGTCCAGTTTTCCTAACACCACTTGTTGAAGAAACGGTCTTTTCTCCATTGTATATTATTTCCTGCTTTGTCAAAGATTAGTTGACCATATAGCTGTGGGTCCATTTCTGGGTCTGTTCTGTTCCATTGATGTATGTGTCTGTTTTTGTGTCAGCAGCATACTGTCTTGAGGATTACAGCTTTGTAATAGAGCTTAAAGTCTGGAATTGTGATGCCTCCAGCTTTGCATTTCTTTTTCAGGATTGCTTTGGTGATTTGGGGTCTTTTGTGTTTCATACAAATTTGAGGATTGTTTGTTCTAGCTCTGTGAAAAACACTGGTGGTATTTTGATATGGATTGCATTAAATGTGTAGATTGCTTTGGGTAGTATAGACATTTTAACAATATTTGTTCATCTAATCCATGAGCATGGAATGCTTTTCCATTTCTTTGTGTCCTCTTCAATTTCTTTCATAAGCGTTTTATAGTTTTCAGAGTGCAGATCTTTTACCTTTTTGGTTAGATTTACTTATCTTATTGTTTTTGGTGCAATTGCAAATGGGACTGATTCCTTGATTTCTTTTTCTGCTGCTTCATTATTGGTGTATAGAAATGCAACAGAGGGGCTCCCTGCTCCATGGGGAGTCTGCTTCTCCCTCTCCCTCTGGCCCTCCCTTACTTCTGCTGTCTCTCTCTTTCAAATTAATAAATAAAATTTTCTTAACAAAAGAAATGCAACAGATTTCTGTACATTGATTTTATATCCTGTGACTTTGTTGAATTCATGTATTAGTTCTGGCAATTTTTTGATGGAGTCTTTCAGGTTTTCTACATAGAGTATCATGTTGTCTCCAAATAGTGAAAGTTTGACTTCTTCCTTGCTGATTTGGATGCCTTGGTTTTCTTTTTGTTGTATGATTGCTGAGGTGAAGACTTCCGGTGTGTTAAATAGTAATGGCGAGAGTGGACATCCTTGTCTTATTCCTGACCACAGGGGAAAGGCTTTCAATTTTTCCCCACTGAGGATGATATTAGCTGTGGGTCTTTTGTATGTGATGTTGAGGTATGTTCCTTATCTCTGCTTTCTTGAAGGATTTTATCAGGAATGGATGCTGTATTTTGTCAAATGCTATTTCTGCATATATTGAGAGAGTCATATGGTTCTTATCCTTTCTTTTAATAATGTGGTGTATCACACTGATTTGCGAATATTGAACCAGCCCTGCAGACTAGGAATAAATCCCACCTGATCGTGGTGAATAATTCTTTTAATGTACTGTTGGATTCAATTTGCTAGTATCTTGATGAGAATTTTTGCATCCATGTTCATCAAGCATATTGGCCTGTAATTCTCCTTTTAAGTGGGGTCTTTAGTTTTGGAATCAGGGTAATGCTGGCCTCATAGAATGAGTTTGGAAGTTTCCTTCCATTTCTATTTTTTGGAACAGTTTGAGAAGAACAGGTATTAACTCTTTAGATGTCTGGTAGAATTCCCCTAGGAAGCCATTTGGCCCTGGAGTTTTGTTTGTTGGGAGATTTTTGATTACTGATTCAATTTCCTTGCTGGTTATGGGTCTGTTTAAATTTTCTATTTCTTTCTGTTTCAGTGTTGATGGTTTATATTTTCTAGGAATTCATCCATTTCTTCCAGATTGAGGGCCAACAACTTTAATACAAGGAGCTTCCTATTGATGGTGAATCTCCTGCAATAAGGTACGATGCTTCCCTGGCTACTCACATTTTCACTTTGGAAGGGGCAAGAACTGCCTCTTGGTGAGAGCAGATGTAGTAAGTAATATGCAACTGCAAGGGAGTCTCTCTGGTCTCTGGGAGAGAACATCTCTATGGCTCTGCTCTGACTTTCAGATCACCTCTCCCCACTCATCCCTACACACTTCTCTCCTTTCCCAGAACCCTCTGAGACTGCAATCTTCCTTAAACCTTCAATCAGGCTTATTCACTAGGATCTCCCTACAGCAGTGGCCTGCTGTTTGACTGCTTCATGGAGGTCACCCAGTGCAGCTTCTAGGACCCTCCATATTACATCATTAATACCCTTCTTCCCTGCCCCTTCCTGCCCCTTTTCTGAATTTCCCAGGTGTCCTGGCCAGAGGCTATTTACGACTATGGAATTCTAAGTTTCTCTGAGAACAGAAAGAAAGCTGTGGACACATAGTTCTGCACATAATTTTTGTAGTTCATGAAACTCCTAAATACCATCTATTAACCTCAGGTTGAGAGCTCCACATCTAAGGATTAATTTGTCAAGTGGAGTTTTTTGTTGTTTTTGTTTTGTTTTAGTATTACAAATCACCATCATCTAATTTATTAATTTATCTCTTTTGGTATATGTATATATTTATATAAAGGAAGGAGTTTCCTTAAAAGGGGTTAATAAAGTGATATAAGCACAGAATTTCTATCTATATGAGCTAAATTGGATCAACTTGTAGAAGTGGTATGCATAGTAATCAAGGGTATGGGCTCTACAGAAGGGCTGCTGGGGTCCCAGTCCTAATGCTGCCATTCACCGTGTTACCTAACAAGTATATGACTCACCTGGTTTCTGTTTCTCATCTTCAGAATAAAGAATAATTTTAACTGTATAGGTTTGCTTAAATGCGTTCATGATTAAATAAGATAACAAGATATGAAGCCCTTAGCACAGCACCTGGCATATAGTATGTTTTTGGTAAAAACAGTCTATCTCTGCCCCCATTTAAAATTATTTGCATGATCTGGCAACCCTGACGATCTTTTGGAGTTGTGATGGCAAGGAATGGTTTCCAAGAACAATATCCTGGACTGAAGTTAAATTTCCTTCCACCCTCTCTGGGTCCAAAGAAGAAACAAGGGCAAGGATACATGTCACATGTGCTATATTTAGGGAGACTAACTTTGGGGATATTTCCTTGTAAGCCTTAAATTTGTTGATACCTAGGTACTTAGAAATAAACTGCTGTTATTCTGTGTGTTTAATGACATGCATAGTCTCAGTTTTCTATTAACAAGTCCTATTGTGGGAGAGCTGCCTTTGACTAGCACAGAGGACCACAGTGCCCTGCATGACATTCATTAACAGTCAACCAGCTTGGGCCCATGGTGACAAATAATTTTATAATAAGATTCAGCTACTTTGCCGGCCAGAAATAAAGTGTCAGGTTTAGTAGCTTATTTCTTCTTTAATTTACACTAATCACTTTTTCTAAACAAAACACATGACCTACAGTGTATCAGAGGCCCAGGGTTTTGATCCTTCTGTCTGGGGACAATGATGAGCCCAGCTCCTACGTGTAAGTTACATCCATTTTCTGAGTGAACCAATGTTTTATACAGTTTGCCTGTGATTTATAAAAAACTAATATATCTGTATCTATCTGTCTACCTATTGAGAAAGAGAGAGAGAGAAAGAGAGAGAGAGGATCTCCTTACTATGACTGTATCTGTTTTATTAAAATTTGAATGGAGAAAGCCTCATTCAGGACTTTCATTTTATATGTAAGACCCAGAAAGAGGCAAGATAAATCTTCTCATGATTAGGAAGTAAACTTTTATTTCAGGAGAAATTACTTCACTTCTAAATTAGCTTGTATCTCCAGAAATCTTGTCTTGGGCATAATAAGCCATAAATAATTACCAATTTCATGTTGGTGAAGTTAAAAATCATGAAAAGCTATTTGAAGCAATTTACAACTTGACAGAGAAGAGAGATTCTGTTTAAAAGGTAGTAAACTTTCCCACCACTGGATTCAGACTGAGAGTCAGAGGGGATGAGAATAGGAAGAAAACAAAATACAATTTTGGTCCTTTCTTTCCTGGGACTTCAATATTCAGGCCGAGTATATGCTTTTTTCCCCCCAAGTGAAAAAGCAGTTCCCACATCCTTTCAGGAATTTCTTTTCCTTTGAAGTGCTGGATGTTTTCAGGAACATGGGGAGGTCATTTTCTTCAGATGTTTGTTTCCTGATTTCCCTCATTTTGGTTTGTGCTTTGACATGGGGGCTGAACCACAGTATCTTTGGAGAAAAGCCGCTGGAGGCTCACTGCAGGCTCTAGTCACATAGTAAATGTTCCTTTGTGGAGCCTGCAGATTGTTATCTTGACTCAGATACTAAGCTTCTGTTGCAAGCCATCCATTCCCACGGATGCCAGGCCCGGGTGGACAGTGCCTCATCATGAGCCATGTGGATCGTATATTTGCCCCGAAGGTGACATTTATTTATCGATGCTCTCTCCTGCTCACGGTAACAGGCCAGGCTCTGGGAAGGCCAGCAACCTGCTTGACCAGTAATCAGTCCTTTACTCCAATCTGTTCTTGCTGTTGGCATTTCTTCCGTTCTTAATTACTACGCATGTCACCTACACCCTGGTACGACGAACAGCACAAGCCCTATCAAGCCGCAGAGCCACTTTCTCAGCAAATACCCTTTACAGACATTGGAAATACAAAGAACAGAAAGGGGGAACATTAGCCAAGGGCACGGTAGGGAAAGAGCATCTTGAGATGCACGAGGTGGGCCTCACCAGCTTTTTCCTTGGGTCATTGAATCTTCCTGGGGAACTTAGGTCCAGGAGCCTTTAAACTACTCTGGGAGCTTCACTCTCAGTATCTGCCCCACTAAAGCATGACAGTGTCGCGTGTCACTCACCAGGGGGTCTTGGTATAGTCTTGCAGGGAGCTGATCGTTTTTTACTCTGCTTGTAAGTTTGTTGAAGTGGATCACAACAGCACCAGAGCCAAAGTTGGCCAAAGAAAAACATAACGTTCAACTTTTTGGTGCCTACAGACTATTTACCCCTATTTACTATTTTATATTTTAATTTTTTGCAGAGCTTTGCTTTCTTTGGATCTGTTCTGACTCCATGTACCTCCCTATTCTGATCATCTCAAGTAACTATTCTCTTCCTACAAGTGTTATCAAAGGACAAGTCCCCAAACACAGACAGCAACACAGCAGCTGGGTTCACTGACCTGTTACCTTTTTTTTTTTTTAAAGACTATGTTTTAGAGCACTCTTAGCTTCAAAGAACAATTAAGAGGCAGGTACAGAGATTTCCCGTGTACTCCTGCCCCCACCCACACGCATAGCTTTCCCCACTACCAGCATTCTCCACTAGAGAGGTACATTTGTTACAACTGATGTGCCTACACTGATACACTGTAATCATCTGAAGTCCACAGTAGCATCACATTCACTAGGTGTTGTGTATATTCTTCAGGTCTAGACAAATATGATGATATGTATTCATCATATATCATTCGCTACATACACCATGTATGTAGTACCATACAGAGTATCTTCACTGCCCTAAGAATCTGCCTATTTCTCCCTCTTCATCCCTGTAACTCCTGGCAAGTACTATGACACCTCATTTTTCTTAAAGATTTCCAATCCCAGGTCATTATGTATAACAAAAAGAGTATGTCACTTATTATCCTCCCCAACCTTTCCCTTAAAAAAATCATCTGTGTTGATGTGTATTTATTACTGCATTCTTACTTTCTAGGACTAGCAGGTCTTGGACCTTATTTTGTCTTACTGAGTAGAATTTAGAGTCCTGCCATTTCACTTCCTACACTTTTTCTTAACCAGAATTAGGAAAGGAACTACTATGTAGCTAGAGGCACAACATTATGAGAATAGTTAGGACAAATTAATGGTGATTAACTAAAATCATGTGATTCAAAGTTATATTTGATGGTAAGTATTTATGCCCCTATGAAAATAATTTTGTAATCAAAGCATGAAATATTGAATTAGCCATTAGTGATATTCAACCACCATGAATCTGGAAAGTGCCAAGTTCATTCTGTAGTTTTACATATGCCTAATTGCTTTTAATAATAAAAATTTGAATTATTTCAAAATATAGTAATACATCATTACATTTCCATGGTATTTCAGTATCTCTTGACACATATTTTTATTCTCAATATCATTAAGCCATTTTAATTTTAAAAACACATGATACATTTAATTAGCCATATAACTTTTTTTTTTTTTTTTTTTTTTAAGTAGGCTCCAGCCCAATGTGGAGCCCAACACAGGGCTTGAACTCACAACCCTGAGATCAAGACCTGAACTGAGATCAAGAGTCGGACGCTTAACCAACTGAGCCACCCAGGCACCCCTGACCATATAATTCTTAAAGACGTGAAGGAACTAACTTCTGTTAAACCCTGACTATATCTAGGTATTTTACGTATACTATATAATTTAATCCTATAGCAGTGCTGAAAATTTATCTCCATTTTGCAATTATTCTTATTTTCCAGATGATGAAATTTGAGAAATTAAGTAATTTTCACAGCTAGGAGGTGGTAGGGCCAGGATTAAAATTCAGATCCATCTAGTTCTTTAAACCAGTGCCTGAAAACTCATATCCATTGTCTAGGCTGTTAGTTAGGTCTGGTGGTTTGTTAGGGTAATTGTAAATAAATTCACTGGGATTAACTTGTAAATATTGTGCGCTCCCTGGTTTGTCATGTTTGACCGGGGAGGGGCGGGTGGCGGGTCTGCAAGCTTTACTGAAGTCAGGCTGTTGAGTCCTTTACCTCCCCTGGCAGCCTTGAGGGGTTAATTAGTCATATCCAAGAGAAGAGCCTCTAGTTAGGATAACAGGCAACTCAGAAGCTGAGAAGGGAAAAATAACTCAGAGGTTTGTGGTTTCAGGAAGATCAGAGAAGAGACAGACTGATCCAGAGAAAAGGCTGAACAAGTAGATTGAGGGTTCTGTGTTGTCATTTGGTAATGTGGAAGAAATAACAAGGTGGTTTCTGTTGGTATGTAAATATGGGACGTGTTCTCCTTGACTGAGAATAAGCTGAGAGAGAACCAAAACAGAATAATTAAATTTGAATTAAGGAGGTACAAAGAAATAGGATGGGAAGAAAATACTTCAAAATATTATCAGTAGTTACATCTGGGAGTAGGAGTAACAAGTTATTTTTATTTTTCTCTTTGTATCTCTCTCTCTTTTTTTTTAACCTTACATATTTTCTGTATCGAATATACGCTCTGAACACAGTTTAGAAAAGAAGTGCATTATGATGATTTGAAGGCAAAGGCCTGACTGAGTTTTAGAACCAGTTTCACAACTTTTTAGCTTTGTGACATTGGGCAAGTTACACACCCTCTCTGAGCATTGGTATTTTTATTTATTAAGTTACTTGATACATGGTAACTGCTGTTATAATTAATATAATTATTATCCCCAGTATCTAGAAAGTGTTCTTGGTTATCAGAATTATGTCATTTTCTGCTTTTTATGTGAATGAACTACTTTATTTTATCTTAAATAATTAAAAAATAATTAAAGGTATGATATTTCCTAAAGATTTTCTTCCCTAAAGATGTCCATGCCTCAGCTACTGCACTCACCTCAGTGGCTCACCCCCAGCATCACAAACCAGCTGATGGCCGTGTATAGATGGAGGGAAAGTCTGGGTGAGAAAGTGCTCACTGAGCCACAAGATGTCAGACCTTCAGACAGCGACTAATGTCAGGTAACCTGCAGGAATGAGTATCTGTGCTATAAGCTCACCTGGGATGGCCTCGAATGCTTCATCTGTGTCTTTTCTGAAATCCAGTAAACATTCGCTACACATTCAAATGTGTGACTGTGTAACCCACATAGAGTCTAGGGCCCTGTGTGGTCTGCACGTGTCACAGTGTCACAGGAGAAGAAATGCAGCCTTTAGGAGAAATACTAAAAGTAGTAAAAGTAAGTCCAGTCTTGACTTGAGTCTCTCAAAGAACATCACCTGTGCTGGTCCACAATAACGACATGGCACTCAAAAAGCTAATTTTTTATCCTCAGAAGGAATTTCTCAAGATTTAATTTTTCTTAAAATCCTTTTCCCTATGTGTCTTACCCCCTCCACCCCTCCACTCCCAAGGCTTCCGCTAAGACTCTTCCTCCCACAAATGTCACTGTCTAGCAAAACTGCCTCTCACCTCATGCCACGTAGGCTACTCTATGCTTCCTCCCCACCGACTTTCTTATTTTTATTTTTCCTCTGGGGTAAATCATGTCCCTTTTTCTTTCTTTCTTTCTTTCTTTCTTTCTTTCTTTCTTTCTTTCTTTCTTTCTTTCTTCCTTCCTTCCTTCCTTCCTTCCTTCCTTCCTTCCTTCCTTCCTTTTCTCTTTCTTTTAAAGATTTTATTTATTTATTTGAGAGAGAGCGAGCAGAAGCAGGGGGTAGCAGCAGGCAGAGGGAGAGGGAGGAGCTGGCTCCCCGCTGAGCAGGGAGCCCAAGCAGGGCTGGATTCCAAGACCCTGAGATCATGACCTGAGCAGAAGGCAGACGCTTAACCGACTGAGCCACCCAGGCGCCCCTAAATCATGCCCTTTTTGACTGAAAATATTCTAGTTCTCTCCTCTCCCACCCACCCAACAATACACCCATCTACTGAATATGGTCAAGGGGCCCGGAGAGGGGATAGAGAATAAAATCATTTTTACTCCAAGTACACATGACAAATACATCATGTTTAAAACAAGCACATGAAAAGTAAAATAAAATAAGCACATAAATGATCTCTCTTATTTCCAAAGGTATTTTACCATTCTAAATTATTAGACATCCAGCAAATTACCTTAATCCCACTATACTGTTCTATTATGAATGATACCAAGAGGTTCGATGAAGTATTCGCTATGTGCTGGACACTGTATAGAATACTTGTGGTATGAATTATCACAGATTCTGCAAATTTTGATATGTTGCGTTTTCATCAATGCTCAATTTAAAATTAGCATTGTAATTGTGATTTCTTTTTTTGACTCATGGGTTACACAGAAGAACTGTGTTTAATTTCTAAACACCCAAAGACTGCCTAGCTATCTTTATGATAGGCCAAGTAGGTTAGCTTTTAATAATGCTGTTCAAGTTTTTTGTTTTTACTGATTTTGTATCTTATTCTGTTAGCTACTGAGAGATATGTATTAAAATCTACAACTAGAAAAAAAATACTCGTGGCACGTTATCTTACTTAGTCTTCATGGCAACCTTCTGGGAGGTTAACTACCTTGCCTAAGGCGATGTAGTAAGTGGTGGACCTAAGATTTAGTCTGGCTCTCAGGTCTACATAATCCAAAGCCCATGAACTTAACCACCACAGTATTTCTAATGAGATGAGGATGGCTCCTAGTTAAAGAAAATAATCAGCCATGGTCCACAACTGGGTTTGTATCTGAGCTTATCAGCAGCTGAATAGGACCTGTGTCCTATCCCTTTTTAAAGGATGGAATTAATTTGATGATTTGGTGAGTACGTAAACAAATCGATTTGACTGGACCTTTGTTAGAGCTGATTTCTTCTCTAAGGGCTTACGACCCTGAAAGTCCTGAACAGCGCAGCATCGCGAAAACGACAGCGCTCCTTTGTTGAGGCTGCAGGCTTTCTAGTTTTGAATTTTACTTTTAAATGATAAAGGCTCCCTTGTCATAAATCCTAGAATATTTGAGCTCCTGGGTTTAGATGCAACTATGTTTGAGCCCTTATTGCACGAACTGGTTCTTGCTTTTGACACACTTTGAACATTTCTTTTTGGAACAATTATATTGGACAAAGACTTGTAAAGGCCATTATTCTATGTCCAGATAAACTTGTGGAGGGACCTGCCTAGACATTTCCAGACATGACTGTGTTTGTTACTACAAATGACGGCATCAAATGTATCAGTATCTCTTTGTTCATCCCTGAGTATAACCTCTTTCTGCCAGGTGCCACTAAAAGTTACTTTACTTTGGATTTCTGGTTGGGGTGTGTGTGTGCGTGCATGTGCGTATAAAGTATTTATATGTGCATGTCCATAGTCTCTCCATCTATATAAAATGCATCAGCCTGGAAATCTTTTTTTTTTTTTTAAAGATTTTATTTATTTATTCGACAGAGATAGAGACAGCCAGCGAGAGAAGGAACACAAGCAGGGGGAGTGGGAGAGGAAGAAGCAGGCTCATAGCGGAAGAGCCTGATGTGGGGCTCGATCCCATAACGCAGGGATCATGCCCTGAGCTGAAGGCAGACACTTAACCGCTGTGCCACCCAGCTGCCCCCAGCCTGGAAATCTTATGAGAATGAATTTTTCCTTCTATATTTTAAGTTATTTTTCTCTCTAATCTTGGCTGGAGGCATTGTAAATAAATGGGTGCTTACCCAATTCAGACCTACACTTGGGGCTAAGCAAAGCACAGAGTGACGGGTGCACGGGGTATAAATCGCTGAAATAAAATGACTGAAATGCTTTCAGGCTCCAAGAAAAAGCTGGCTTCTTTAGATGGATAGGAGTCAGAAGGCTTGGTTACTGAGACAGTTCTTTCATCGCTGTGGGGTAGATCTGGAGCCCATGAGAGGTTCTGCACTGACTGTGGATTTCACTCCAATGGCTCCAACAACTCGAGGGAGACAGTAGAAGATTAACCTGGGTGTTTAGACACAGTGCTTGTGTTCTTAGCATGTTTCCACCTCATTTAGTGTGCTACAACAGCGTCTTTGAACTCAATCCAGTTGACACACTGAACAGTAATGACAGCAGCAAAAAGCTTTCACAGGCTCCAACTTTCCCCTCAGCTGATACCAGACAAGGCAAGTCCCATCTTTCCTTGGTCTTCTCTTTTCTTTTAGCTTTACACAGCACAAGACCTCTTCCAATACTCTCAAGTCATCATATTTCCTCTCGTGCTGGTGGAAAGCTACTGAGAGCTTTCCCCAGTGGTCTTTTTAGGTTCTCCCGTGCTTCTTCGCCACAGGTCAGAGCCACAGCTGTGTGCCTGCTTCACGTAGGCACTAACTTCCGATTGTCTCAGCAGACGCACTCCTCCAAAGTGCTTTCCTGCCTATGGGCTATTCATACGGTACCATTTCATTCCACTGCTTCCTGGCCATCAGGCCTGGAGGGGACGGGGACAAATGGGCAGTGTTAATTAAGTAGGATGAGCCAGAATGGGCGACAGAGAGGCAAAGCCCCTCTCTGTTATTTTTTCCCCCAACCTCAGCTTTAGAGAGATAAAGGTAATAAATCTGAATTGCACAGTCTACTTGGAAAAATCAAGAGGGTGTATGCATTTTGAGAGAGGGAGCACTACTGAATATAAAGTCAGAAGGACACAAGTTGTACCCCCTTGCGTATGAGGACTTGATGGAAACATAGAATTAACCTTCTGGTGGGGTCAGTCCATTTTTTTTTTTTTTTTTTTGGTTTTGTTTGTGTGTGTGTGTGTGTGTGTGTGTGTGTGTGTGTGTGTGTAACAGGGAGAATGGCGGACTGAAGAGTAATAATTAGAGCAAAGTGACATGGAGAGGGGAAGTCAAAGACCAATTCACACATGGCATACCTGATGTAACCGGAGAAGAGGAGAAAACTCAGGGGTGGACAATACACCCGAGGAAATCCACCTCACTCACAGGCCCATTTCTAACACGGAATCAGTTTAGGATACAAGTCAAAAAAGTATTTCTTGTGATTGTTTCTATAGTATAATTGTAAGAATTATTTTCATAGAAGAAAAACTGTTACTCTCAAGATTCAATTTGATTACTTTCACTCATGTATATTCCCTCTTAGTTTTCACTTCCACATATACATTTCCCATAACAGTCACAATGGGAACAATTTGTGTCCTCTGTTCAATACACATCATACCAAGTATGTTATTTCTTCAGTAGAGTGTCCAAAGTCATTTTCATTTTTAATGATTATTGATTTTTAGAATGTTGGATATTTTTAGATTGTTTTAATTCATCAATACAATGACTAAAATGGCAGTAAACATATATTTTTAAAAGATTTTATTTATTTATTTGAGAGAGACAGAAAGAAAGCAGGAGCAGGGGGGAGGGCCAGAGGGACAAGCAGACTCCCCACCGAGCAGAGAGCCTGACACAGGGCTCGATCCCAGGACCCCTAGATCATGACCTGAGCCAAAGCCAGACGCTTAACCTACTGAGCGCCCCCCAGGTGCCTTGGCAGTAATCATAACTTTTATTCTTTTTAATTCTTCACTCAAGTTAAATCCATAGAAGCTAATGTTTGAGTAAAAAACATGATTTTTTTAAATGGCTCTTGAAATTACTTGCCATACCACTTTCCAAATGAATAAAAGATAATGCCAATATACAAGTGTATATACTGAATATATACAACTCTTTATTGGGTACATTATTTATCTCCCCTTTTTGCAGGTTTTTCCCTAGGGTTTTATCTTGTTTTTTCATTTGGAACATACTCCCCCTGTCTCCTCATGCTGTTTGACTTTCTGGGCTTGTTTCTTGTAAGTGTGTCTGCATCCAAAGATACAGGCAGACACTCTGTGTATGTGTTTACACAAGGTGAAGGTGACATCATTCTGGAGACCTTCAGATCTCTCGGTTCTGGAAAATTATTTCTTTTACTTAATACTTTCCTCCTCTCCATTTTCTCAGTTTTCTATCTGGAACTCCTGGTGTTGGTCTCCTGGATTGATTTTCTAGTAATGTTTTTCTCTCATATTCCATCTTTGACTTTCTGTTCTACTTTGCGGGAGGTTCTCCTTGAGTTTAGTCTTTAGACATAAAAGGGATGCTGGCCTGTAACCTGGAATCCCTGGTCAGGACTGACACATTCATTTGCCAGGGTGGCAGATGCTAAAAGCTCTGACTCTGCTCCAGGTTTGCACTCACTGGCTTTCCCAGAGTTACGCCCATCTTGGGGCAGCCTGCATCGATGACTGGTCCATGTGGGGTTATAAAGACCCGGCCTCCGGCCTCAGGCAAGACCCTTCTGAAGGGCCATGTCGGTTGCAGAACCCCCTGAGATCTCTAGAGCAATTGCATCCACTGCACAGGTAAGCCTTTCTATCTACCCACCCCACCTTCCTTTACCCCTCAAAGGTGTTCTTCCCAGCAGTACTCCCCAGGGAACGTCCTGCTCACAGATTCCAGTCTCGTTCTGTCTCATCAGGAAGCTGACCTGTGACAAAACCCCTCTTTTGAATTTTCCGATTTCTTACTTTTCTCTTTCTAGGTATTGGATGTCTTGGATTGACTTCCTGTGACTTTCACAACTGTTTTCACATACTAGGTTTCTTTTTATTCTTGTTGTTGGGTGATTTACTCAATACTGGTTTTCTAACCCTTCTGTTGATTTTCTTTGCAGTGTTTCATTTATCACTAAGAGGACCTATTCTGATTTTTCTTTTTTAAAATAGCATTTTGCCCTTGTTTTATATGTTAGAGAAGCTTTGTTTTGTATTATTTTAGCTCTCCTCTGTTATCTCCATTATGTCATTTTAACATATGTCTCTCATGTTGGAGATAGTCCACAAATGTTTCTTAACGCTTAGTTTTTGGAAGACAGCATACACGCTTCTGGGCTTTGTTGCTTGGCAGGTTTACTTTATAGGGATGAAGCGATGGTCATTATTATTGTGCAGTCTCAGATGCCGGGAGTTTATTTTTTTCTGAGGCTGTTCAATCTCAAAAATAACTCTATCTACAGCCTCACAATGATGATCTGCGATCAAGTATTTACTAGAGGGATAGCTTTCCATTTATTTATGTCTTCTTTAATTTCTTCCAATTGTGTTTTACAATTTTCAGTGTACAAGGCTTATTCTTCTTTTATGATTTTTTCCTAAATATGTTCTTCTTTTCAATGGCTATTTTAAATGGAACTGCTTTTTTTTTATTTCATCTTTGGACTGTTTATTGCTTGTGTGTAGAAACACAACTGATTTGTGCATGGTAATCTTGTATCCTGCAACCTTGCTGAATTCGTTTATTAGCTCTGACAGTTTTTTGGTGGGTTCTTTAGGATTTTCTATGTACAAGATCATGTCATCTCAAACAGAGATAGTTTAGCTTCTTCCTTTGTAATCTGGATGCTGCTTATTTTTTTTCTTGACTAATTACCCAGACTGGGGCCTCTAGTACAATGTCTAATAGAGGTGGTAAGAGTGGACATCCTTGCCTTGTTCTTGATCTTAGGAGGAAGGCTTTCAGTTTTTCCACCATTAAGTATAATGATAGCTGTGCATTTTTCATAGATGCCATTCATCAGGTTTAGGAAGTTCCCTTCTATTCCTAGTTTGATGAGTGTTTTCATCACCACATCCCATTCTTGCTCTCTCTGATTCCTGGTGATACCGAATCCTATTAACCTCCAGGGTTCTGTGGAATGGAGCTAAACTGCTCATTCTTCCTCAGGCAGGATAGGCTGTGAACTGTGCCCTGCCTATCATAGTCACTATTAACATAAGGTAGTGTTTATGTGGAAATGTGGGATTTCAAAGAAAATTACAACTCTTTTTCAGTAAACACACACATTTCACACTAATGGTAGGCCCTCTTCTGTTCTTCCCCTTTGCTACAGTGTATTGACTTGCTATGTTGCTGTTTACCCAACTTCCTGCCTTCCAAAACTAACTTAGTCATGAGCTTAACAAAAGCCCATGGGAAAATGCACCAAATGGTGATTTGTCCCCAACCATCAAAGGTTATTGACACTTCCCTGAGTTACAGCTGTACAGTACCTTCTAAATTTTCCTAGAGAAAAGCCAAAGAAAATTAATGGTAAGTCAATAAACTAATGCATCTAAATTCTGTTATTATGACTCGGTAGAGAGAGATGAATGGAATGGAGCCCTAGGTCATGCAAGGCAATGTAACAGAAACTTTGTATATGAAAGTCCATTCAGTTATTCCAACTGCCACATGAAGTAGATAATGAAAGCCAGGCTCAGAGAATCTTGACTCACCCTTGGTCACAAATTTAAGTGCCAGAGCTACATGATAAAACTTACTGACTCCTAAGCCAGGAAGGACTGGACTTTTATTTTTTTTGTTTATTTTATTTATTTTTTTAAAGATTTTATTTATTTATTCGACAGAGATAGAGACAGCCAGCGAGAGAGGGAACACAAGCAGGGGGAGTGGGAGAGGAAGAAGCAGGCTCATAGCGGAGGAGCCTGATGTGGGGCTCGATCCCATAACGCTGGGATCACGCCCTGAGCCGAAGGCAGACGCTTAACCACTGTGCCACCCAGGCGCCCCAGGACTGGACTTTTAAACTCACAATGCAATGATGAGCATGAAAGATGAAGGATGAGGATTTCCACGGGGCTCTGTTTAATGATACAAGTTTAATGGAAACCACTGAGCTAAAACAATGGTGAGGGAAAAAAAATTTTAAAAAGCAGGTTAAAGGAGTGCCTGGGTGGCTCAGTTGTTAAGCATCTGCCTTCGGCTCAGGTCATGATCCCAGAGTCCTGGGATCGAGCCCCACATCAGGCTCCCTGCTTCAGTGGGAGCCTGCTTCTTCCTCTCCCACTCCCCCTGCTTGTGTTCCCTCTCTCGCTGGCTGTCTCTCTCTCTGTCAAATAAATAAATAAAATCTTAAAAAAAAAAAAAAGCAGGTTAAAGAAAATGGGAGCATAAGAAAGACAAAGACTAAGATAATGGATAAGGCAGTTAAAAGAATTTAAAAAAGAATTAGAGGCAAATTAAAAAGAAGGTACTGTATAGTCTTTAATATGGCTGAGTCTTTAATATGGCCAACTCTAAGCACACTGTGTCCAGGTTTTGTGGCATGACTTAGAAAGTCATGGTGAATACTCACCTTTTCATGTGTTCCCTTTGTTAAGCTCTGCTCACCTCATGTTTAATCTTTGTGTTAAACTCAAGGTCAGCATCATCATTGAATCTCTGTCTCCCATGCTTATTCTCTTGGGAGCTCTGGTTAAGACATCACTTTCACAAGAGTAAAGCTTTTACTCTTTTACATAAGAGTAAAGCAGGACCTGGAATGTTATGCTTTCCCAGGTTGAAGATGTGTATTAGCCTTTTCTACTGAAAGTCATTTTAGCCTTTTTATTAACAATTAAAAATGGCAATTTTTTTAAAATTAAAAATGCCATAGTTGTTTCTGGTAGAAAAACTCCAAAACATGGGTAAACAAAATGAAGTATGAATTTTTAAAAATCTACTCATAATCCTACTATGTGGTACATAACAATCTTTCCAGATAATTTTTTTTTACAATTTTACAGTTGATTCAGGTCAGGGAATAGAAGCTACATATGTCTGTTATTAGGCTAGGCCAGCTAAGTATGACATGTGAATTGTCAAATTTTCTGCCAAATATTCAGATTTGGTAGATGGGAGGTGCAGCCTTATTTTTCACACATTTCTCAGCACAAAGGCAAACTAGTAACTTGCCACTGTATGATGTGAATCAGGTTAGCTGTTTTTAAATGCCTTCTCTTCTAATAATACTGTGTTGTTTATAACACATTTAATGGTTTCTCTTCATTGTTTCTTAAAAATTCCTATAAACAATAAACATTGTACTCGAGAATGTTTATAACTAAATTCTCAGATTAAGTTTAAACCCCACAAATGTTGAAAAGATCAGAGCTGTGCACTAGGACGTTTGCTGTCACTTTTGGGGTTTGGCTTTGTAAGGTTAGAATATAACAGACTATTTCTTTCTTCTAAAACACTATCCTGATGGTAGAGGGATAGTGGGGCCTGGCGTTCTAGCACAATAAAAAATCCTCTTACAGGTGTAATGAAATCTGATTCAATCTGAGTCAATCTGATTTCACTGAATCATTATGTTTTGTATTAAAATACTTTAAAAAAGCTAAGCAAATAATGGACATTATCATATATAAGTTTTATATATTATGCATATGCATACTATTTTGAGCATAATTTTAAGGTATACAAATAACCTGGGAATAGTTAGCTTTCATCCTCACTAACTTATAATTTTTTTAAAAAATCACTTCCTAATTTCCTTGACCGTTTCTCAGAGTTTGGTAGAAAACTGCTTTCTTATCTGTTCTGAACATTTAGAGTAGTTACTTTCAACCTTGCCTGCACGTTAGAATCACAGAGTTTTTAAAATCCCAATGCCATGGATGTACCCCAAATAATTAAATCAGGATTTCTGGATGTGAGATACAGGTATATTAATCTCCTAGGGCTGCCATAACAAATTACCACAAACTTGGTGACTTAAATAACAGAAATTTATTATCTGAAATCAAAGTGTTGGCAGGGCCACACTTTCTCTCAAGGGGATGATCCTTCCTTTTTTCCTAGATTCTGGTGGTTATTGGCATGTCTGGGCGTTCCTTAGCTTGTACCTGCATCACGCCATCTCTGCCTCTGTTGTCACGTGGTCTTCCCAGTGTCTCTTCTGTAGCTCTGGATCCCTGTGTCTCTCTCCTCTCTCTTATAAGACACCAATTGGTTGTCTAATATGACCTCATCGTAACTGGAGGACATTTGCAAAAACCCTATTTCAAAGTAGGTCACATTCACAGGTACTGCAAGTTAGGATCTCAGCTTCTCTTTCTTTTTTGGTGGGGTAGGGGGAACACAATTCAGCCCACGACACCAGGCAGCAGTAATTTCAGTTCCCTAGGTGTTTCTATGGTATAGTAGTGAATGCAGAGAGTCCATTCTTCCAGAAAAGTGCTTTTCAAACTTTAACACGCACATGAGTCATTTGGGCATCTTGTTGAAATGCAGATTCTGACAGGAGAATTCTGAAATGAGGCCCGACTCCCTGTGTGTCTCAGAAGCTCCTAAGAGGTGCTGGTGCTGTGGTCCACACTGCAAGGAGCAAGTAGTGCAGGCTTTGTGAGCTTCCTTGAAGCTCCACCTCTGGCTCTCCTTCTAGCCTCAGGAGCACCTTGGTATTAAAAATCTCCATAAGATGAAGTCCCACAAGTTCAGTTTTGCTTTTGTTTCACTTGCCTTTGGAGACATGTCTTGAAAGAAGTTATTGTGGCCAATGTCAAAGAGGTTACTGCCTATGTTCTACTCTAGGATTTTGATGGATTCCTGTCTCACATCAAGGTCTTTCATCCATTTTGAGTCTATTTTTGTGCATGGTGTGAGGAAATGGTCCAGTTTCATTCTTCTGCATGTTGCTGTTCAATTTTCCCAGCACCATTTATTGAAGGGACTGTCTTTTTTCCATTGGATGTTTTTTCCTGCTTTGTCAGAGATTAGTCGACCATAGAGTTGAGGGTCCATTTCTGGAGTCTCTATTCTGTTCCACGGATCTATGTGTCTGTTTTTGTGCCAATACCATACTGTCTTGGAGATCACAGCTTTATAATACAGCTTGAAATCAGGCAACGTGATGCCCCCAGCTTTGATTTTCTTTTTCATCATTCCCTTGGCAATTTGGGGTCTTTTCTGGCTCTATAAAAATTTTAGGATTGTTTGTTCCTGTTCTTTGAAAAATACCAATGGTATTTTAACAGGTATGGCATTGAAAGTGTAAATTTCTCTGGACAGGATAGACATTTTAACAATGTTTATTCTTCCAATCCATGAGCACGGAATGTTTTTCCATCTTTTTGAGCCTTCCTCAATTTCTTTCATAAGTATTCTATAGTTTCTAGAGTATAGATCCTTTACTTCTTTGGTTAGGTTTATTCCTAGGTATCTTAGGGTTTTTGTTGCTATTGTGAATGGAATCAATTCCTTAATTTCTCTTTCTACAGTTACATTGTTAGCATATAGGTAAGCAACTGATTTCTGTACATTGATTTCGTATCCTGTGATGTTGCTGAATTGCTGTATGCGTTCTAGTAATTTGGGGGTGGAGTCCTTGGGGTTTTCCACATAAAGTATCATGTCATCTGTGAAGAAGGAGAGTTTGACTTCTTCTTTGCCAATGTGGATGCCTTTTATTTCTTTTTGTTGTCTGATTGCTGAGGCTAGGACTTCTAGCACTATGTCGAACAATAAGTGGTGAGAGTGGGCATCCCTATCATGTTCCTGACCTTAAAGGAAAAGCTCTCAGCTTTGCCCCATTGATAATGATATTCACTGTGGGCTTTTCATAGATGGTTTTTATGATATTGAGGAATGTTCCTTCTATCCCTATACTCTGAAGAGTTTTAATCAGGAACAGATGTTGTATTTTGTCAAATGCTTTTTCTGCATCAATTGAGAGGATCATATGGTTCTTGTCTTTTCTTTTATTGATGTGCTCTATCACGTTGATTGATTTGCAAATGTTGAACCACCCTTGCATCCCAGGCATAAAACCCACTTGGTCGTGGTCTGCACAGCAAGGGGAACAGTCAACAAAACTAAGCAGCAGCCCATGGAATGGGAGAAGATATTTGCAAATGACATTACAGATAAAGGGCTGATATCCAAGATCTATAAAGAACTTCTCAAATTCAACACTCAAAAAACAAATAACCCAGTCAAAAAAATGGGCAGAAGACATGAACAGATACTTCTCCAAAGAAGACATATAAATGGCTAACAGACACATGAAAAACTGCTCACCATCACTAGCCATCAGGTAAATACAAATCAAAACCACAATGAGATACCACCTTACACCAGTTAGAATGGCAAAAATTAACCAAACAGGAAACAACAAATGTTGGCGAGGATGTGGACAAAAGGGAACCCTCTTACACTGTTGGTGGGAATGCAAGCTGATACAGACACTCTGGGAAACAGTATGGAGGTTCCTCAAGATGTTAAAAATAGGGCTATCCTATGACCCAGCAATTGCACTACTAGGTATTTACCCCAAAGATACAAATGTAGTGAAAAGAAGGGGCACATGCACCCTAATATTCATAGCAGCAATGCCCACAATGCCAAACTGTGGAAGGAGCTGAGATGCCCTACACCAGACTAATGGATAAAGAAGATATGGCTCATGTATACAATGGAATATTACTCAGCCATCAGAAAGGATGAATACCCACCATCTTCATCGACATGGATGGAACTAGAGGGTATTATGCCAAGTGAAGTAAGTCAAGCAGAGAAAGACAATTATCATATGGTTTCACTCATATATGGAACATTAGCAATAGCACGGAACCATAGGGAAAGGCAGGGAAACCTGAAGGGGGAGAAATCAGAAAGGGAGATGAACCATGAGAGACTATGGATCCCGGGAAACAAACTGAGGGCTTCAGAGGGGAGAGGGGGTGGGGGTTCAGGTAACTGGGTGGTGGTATTAAGGAGGGCACATGTTGAGATGAGCACTGGGTGTTATACATAACTAATAAATCATTGAACACTACATCAAAAACTAATGATGTACTATACAGTGGCTAACTGAACATAATAAAAAAAATAAATAAAAGTCTTCATAAGAAACTTGCAAAGGTCAAACCTTTAGTTCTAGTTGATTAAGGGATTAATTTTTCTTTAAAAACTACACATTCCAGCCCTTGCTTCTGCTCCCCCCTTTGTGGCAAAACTGAAATGTGGAAGAAGAGGTGTGGACACAACACACATTCAAGGCACCTTCTACTGAAATGAGAGAGAGTTTTCTAGAAGCCATTTGTAAATCACTCCAAATTTACCCTTTCTTCCATTACTCATCCCAATCATAAAATCAAGAAGTTCCAAATGAGCATGTATATTTAAGAAACAACAGCTTCATCAGTCTTTCAACTTACCATCTAAGTTCTAAAGGGACTTTTATCCTCAGGCTAAAATAATTCCAAACACATTTAAACAGAACAAAAATGCAGCTTGACTAGAGATATAAATTGATAAGGACAAACCCTGCTGGGGTCTGTTTCACTTGTCCTTCTAAAATAAATTTAAACCTCTCTAACTGGGATTAAAAATAGCTAAGTGACATAACTTGCTGAGCATAACAAAGACATGAAATAAACTAACATTTTAACAGATGATTCCCCCCCTCTTTGGATCACAAATGCCATTTTTCTTTTATGTGACTCTTCTCTAATTTAGCAGAAACAATCTTGTGGGTTTATTAAAACAACTTGGCCAATTAAGAAGAAATCACAAAACCTACTTAAGAGATTTGTGAAGGGTGCTGGCACATAGTGTTTTGTAGTTGAGCTGAAATATAAGACTTAACAATATGAAGAGTTGAGACTTTTTTTCCTAACTTTTTTATTTTGAAAAATGTCAAACCTACAGACAATTCAAAGACAGTACAATGAATGCCCATATACACTTCAGCTGGATTACTCTATTGTTAATATTTTGCCACTTTTGTTTTTTCATCTTCCCCTCCTTCCCTTTTTATTTTTGCTAGACCACTTGAATATTTCAGACGTCATGACTAAATACTTTCACCCATTTCACCTAAGGGCAGGGACACTTTCCAAATAATCTCAGTGCCGTTATCACACTCAGGAAATGTCACATAAATAACAGTATCATCTATAACACAGTTCATATGGAACACCTTTAGTTTTTCCCTTAATTTTCCCTATAGCTGTGTCTTCCTTTTCTTTCTCTTTTTCTTTTTATTATTTGAAAAATTCGGGATCCCGAACAGACTGATTCCTGGAAACAAAATTGAATCAGTAATCAAAAATTTCCCAACAAACGAAAGTCCTGGACCAGGTTACTTCACAGGTGAATTTCACCAAACATTTAAAGGAAAGTTGATACTTATTCTCCTCAAACTACTCCAAAAAACAGAAGAGGAAGAAAAGCTTCCAAATACATTCTATGAGGCTAGCATTATCCTGATAACAAAACCAGAAAAAGAAACTACCAAAACAAAACAAAATACCTACAAACCAAAATCCCTGATGAACAGAGATGTAACACTCCTCAACAAAATATTAGCAAACTACACTCAACAGTACATTAAAAGGATCATTCTCCACAGTCAAGTGAGTTTTATTCCAGGGATGCAAAGATGTTTCAATATCTGCAAATCAATTAACATGATACACCACTTCAGCAAAATGAAGGATAAAAATAATCAGAATTTCATCCCAATAACGCAGAAAAAGCACTTGGCAAAATTCAACATTCATTCATGATAAAAGCTCTCAATAAAGTGAGTTTAGAGGGAACATATTTCAACATAATAAAGGCTGCATATGACAGTCCTATAGCTAACATCATACTCAATGGTGAAAAACTAGGAGCTTTTCCTCCAAGATAAGGAAGAAGACAAAATGCTTGTCTCTCACCATTTATTCAACATAGTACTGGAAGTTATAGCCACAGCAATCAGATAAGAAAAAGATAAAAAGTCATCCAAATTGGTAAGGAAGAAGTAAAACTGTCACTATTTATAGATGACATAATACTATACATAGAAAACCATAAAATTTCATCAAAAAGCTGTTAGAAGGGCACCTGGGTGGCTCAGTCAGTTAAGCGACTGCCTTTGGCTCAGGTCATGATCCTGGAGTCCCTGGATCGAGTCCTGCATTAGGCTACCTGCTCAGTGGGGAGTGTGCTTCTCCCTCTGACCTTCCCCCCACCTTGTGCTCTCTCTCTCACAAATAAATTATTTAAAAACTATTAGAAGTAATAAATGAATTCAGTGAAGTTGCAGGATACAAAATTAATATAGAAATCAGTTGTGTTTCTATACGCTAATAACAAAGTAGCAGAAAAAGAAATTAAGAAAACAATTCCAATTACAATTGCACCAAAAAAAAAAAAATCTAGGAATAAACTTAGCCAAGGAAGTGAAAATTTGTACTCTGAAAACCATAAGATACTGATGAAAGAAATTGAAGATGACAAAAATAAATGGAAAAGTACATCATGCTCATGAGTGGAAGAATTAATATTGTTAAAATGTCCATAGTACCCAAAGCAATCTATGGATTCATTGCAATCCCTATTGAAATACCAACAGCATTTTCCACAGAACTAGAACATGTAATCCTAAAATTTGTATGTAACCACAAAAGACCCCAAATAGCCAAAACGATCTTGAGAAAGAGAAACAAAGCTGGATGTATTACAATCCCAGACTTCAAGATATACCACAAAGCTATAACGATCAAAACAGTATGGTACTGGCACAAAAATAGGCACATACATCAATGGGAAATAAAGACCAGAAACAAACCCACACCTATAGGGTCAGTTAATCTATGACAAAGGAGGCAAGAATATACAACAGGGAAAAAACTGTCTCTTCAACAAATGGTGTTGAGAAAACTGGACAGTTACATGCAAGAAAATGAAACTGGACCACTTTCTAACATCATACACAAAAATAAACTCAAAATGGATTCAAGACCTAAATGTGAGACCTGAAACCATAAAATTCCTAGGAAAAAACATAAGCAGTAATCTCTTGGACATTGGCCATAGCAACATTTTTCTAGATATGTCTCCTAAGGGAAACAAAAGCAAAAATAAAATATTGGGACTACACCAAAATAAAAAGCTTTTGCACAGAGAAGGAAACCACCAAGAAAACAAAAAAACAACATACCAAATGGGAGAAGATATTACAAATGATATATCAAATAAGGTGCTAATATCCAAAATATATAAAGAACTTGGATAACTCAATACCAGAAAAACAAACAATCCAATTTAAAAATGGGCAGAGGGGAGCGTCTGGGTGGCTCTGTTGGTTAAGGGCCCAACTCTTGATTTTGGCTCAAGTCCTGATCTCAGTGTCGTGAGATTAAGCCCCACGTCAGGCTCTGCACTGAGCACGGAACCTGCTTAAGATTCCCTCTCTCCCTCTGCCCCCCAACCCACCTGCATGCTCTCTCTCTCTCTCACAAAAACAAAAACAAAAACGGGCAGAGGACCTGAATAGACATTTTTTCCAAAGAAGACATCCAGTTGGCCAACAACACATGAAAAGGTGTTCAACATCACTCATCATCAGGGAAATGCAAATCAAAACCACAACACAACATCACCTTACACCTGTCAGGATGGCTGGTATCAAAAAGACAAAAAATAACAAGTTTTGGGGAGGATATGGAGAAAAAGGAGTCCTTGTGTGCTGTTGGTGGGAATGTCAATTGGTGCAGCCACTGTGAACACTATGGAGGTTCCTCAAAAAATTAAAAAAGAAATACCATATGATCCAGTAATTCTGATATTTACCCAAAGAAAATGAAAACACTGATTTGAAAAGATATATGCACTCGTTTATTCAGCACATCACTCTTTACAACAGCCAAGATATGGAAACAACCTAAGTGTCCACTGATAGATGAATGGATAAAGAAGATGTGGCATATATATATTATATATTCCATACAATGGAATATTACTCAGCCATAAAAAAGAATGAGATCTTGCCATTTGTGACAATATGGATGGATCTATAGGGTATTAGGCTAAGTGAAATAAGCCAGTCAGAGAAAGACAAATGCCATATGGTTTCACTTATATGTGGAACCTAAGAAACAAAACAAATGAGCAAACAACAAAGCAGAAAGAGACCCATAAATATAGAGAACACACTGGTCGTTGCCAGATGAGGGATGGTGGGGGAATGGGCAAAATGGGTGAAGGGAAGAGGGAGATACAGGTTTGCAGTGATGGAATGAATAAGTCATGGGGGTGGAATGTATAACATAGAGAACGTAGTCGATGGCATTGTAATAATGGTGTCTAGTGACAGATGGTAGCTACACTTGTGGTGAACATACAATATATAGAGGTGTCAAGTCACTATGTTGTATGTCTGAAACTAATGTAATATGTGTCAACTATACTTCAATACAAATAAATAATAACAAATTCAGGATCCAACCAAGCATTGTGCTTTACAGCTAGCTGTCTGTCCTGTCTCTATTCTTAGAAAATCATACTTCTTCAATATACATTTTCCAAATGAAAATCAAAAGTGTAATCAGAAGCTTACAAAAGAAAAGAAATCTTTAATTCATTAAATACTTTTACTAACACATCACAAGAGTTAGGCATCATCTTAAGAAAGAATTATCCCCACTACTCAGTTTATATCTGTCATCAGGAGATGCCCAGGACTCTCGGGTCACTCCACTCTCACCCTTATCCTATCAAGCTCCTCACATTCCCATTACAACCTCATCCCATCCTTCCCAGCTCCTAAAACTGATGGACTGTGCTTTCTAAAACTGAAGGCCAGTTGTCAGCAAAACTTCCTCATCTTTAGAACTTGTTCTGAATGTTCCTCCACCTTCTTGTTCTATCTGAAGTTTGGTTCTGATTTCCACAGCCTGCATATCACTGGGTCTAGAGGTGGGGTGGGTGTCGTCCTGTTCCTTCACTCCCAGACCTATTCTCCTTCCTTCCTAAAATCCAGCATCTCTGAGACTCATGCCATATACCACCTCCCCTTGCAATCAGCTCCTGACCCAAACTCAATCCTCCTTTCTCCTTGAGTATCTTAGCTTCTAACTTATCATTTTTTCTCCTTATGCTTTTAAAATCCATTTCTAATGGAGGAATTCAAGGCTGGATCTGTATTCAGTGTATATCACATGTTTGGAAATAGACATAGCAATTATTGGTCACTCAGGAGATGGTGTATTTCGTTATTTTTAAAGCTGAATTAAATAAGGTAACTGTCAAATTAATTTGGACATTTAAACAGTGGAATTGGATAACTCATACTACAATATAGAAAATTGCTTTGTATTTGAATATTTAATATTGGCAGCAAAAAATAGTTGGTTGAGATAAACAGAATAAGGGGAATATAAAGAATGGGCTGCAGGCAAGTACTTATGTTTTCATTGCTTCCTGACAGAGGACAATGGGAGAAAATTGATGAACACCCAGAGATAAATATGAATAAGGAAATGTAAGGGGACCTCAGATGTCAATTATTCTTAAAAATGTATGTGTGTGTGTGTGTGTGTGTGTGTGTGTGTGTGTTTTGTAGGTACGTATAAGCACTATACATTAGTATTCCAGAGCCTACCATCAAGGAATTCAGTTTGTATTCAAAGATTAGTTTACATTTTCTCAATTCAGGGAAGCTCCAGGACTGAGAATTCATATTGATTTAGTAAAAACTATTTTAATTTCTTCTCTGAAGAATTGATTCCAGTAAAATCTATACCAATGAGATTTCTGTAACATAAATTAGCTTGACTGTTTCTTCTTGATCAAGTATGACAGGGGTATGGGCTCCCTGTTGGCCAATACATAGCTGGCTTACCAAACAGATTTGAAGGAGTTTCTTCTTATGAGGAGACTTTTTGAAATGAGCAATTTACTGGACTCTATATTTTAGATATTTATTCCAGAGGAATGAAAAATTTTACTGTAATAGGATATGATGTCTTATGTGACCATTTTAAAGGCCTGTTTAGCACAACAAAGAAATGTAAGAAGTATCTGCTTTCCGTGCTGCTCCTCACTGTACATATGATAATACACACACAGATTAGGGTTCCTAATCCCTAGCCTGGTCCAAGGAATCTTCTTTATTGTGAATACAAGTATGACCAGGTTGATGTATACATTTTTAGAGTGTTTACAATACAGAGGAAAATAGAAACAACTTTCTCCCTTTAGTATGATATGAGAGACATGGCCAACATCAATGAATAACTTCATTTTCTAGACTGAATAAAAAGAACTGAAAAGCACCTAAACTATATACAATGCCTTGTATTTCATTTCAGTCCAGAAGAAGACATTGGAATATGCATTGCTCCAGAATTTCTACAAGGTTTATCTTTTTGAGAAGCTGTTTTAAGCTCTTCCAGACCTAAATTCTTGGCCCAGACCTTTGAGATTCCCAAAGGTAAACATTACTACACTGAAAGCTAATTTTTCCTTGCTAGTTGGGTAGGAAGAGAACTTGATGAGGTGGAACCAGTGGTAAAGTCCACAGCTTATGAGGGGCCTGCATTTTAAATCCCTCTCATAATGTTAGCAAGCGTTTGTTAGGTGCAAGGAGAAGTAAACCGACTCAAGTTCATTTAACAAATACAGAAATTATTGACTTACACACCTGCAAAATGCAGTGAGGCATCTGCTTTCAAGAGTGATTGGATCTATACATCTGTCACCACACAACATTATCACAATACCATTAAAACCCACAGAAACAAAGATCAGGCTTTTGGTTACCAGAGGCAGAGGGGGTGGGGGAAGGGGACAAACTTCCAGTGATTGATAAATAAGTACCAGAGATGTAATACATAACACAATGACTGTAGCTTACACTGCTGTATGATAGACAGGTAAGTTGTTAAGTGAGTAAATCCCAAGAGTTCTCATCAAAAGTTTTTTTCTTTCTTTTCATTGTATCTATATGAGAAGATGGATGTTAGCTAAACTTACTGTGATAATCGTTTCACAACACATGTAAATCAAACCATCATGCTGTATGCCTTAAACTTATACAGTGATGTATGGCAATTATTTTTTCAATAAAACTAGAGAAAATAAAAAGAATGACTGGATCCAGAGGCTCAAATATTGTCTTGAAAATACTGCCTATTCACCTCTAAGCTGGTTTTCCTTTCTGCATATTGGATACATTCTGAAATAAGTCTTTTTATGATAGGCACCAGTGGCTTCAGACTGATAGTCTTAGCAACCCCAGTGAAAAGAGATCACCTTGTTATCAATAATTATATCAAAAGCTTTCAGATAAGATCCTCACTGGCCCTTTCTGGGTTATGTGCCCATACCTGAACTAACCACTGTGGTCAAGGAGATGGTGTCCTCATCAACAAAGGCTAGACCATCACAGTCACTAGATGTGGGAGAGGAGAGTCCCCCCACCAAAAGAGCAGAGGCAGCCAAAAGTATAATCTAAATTTAACTTTAATGCACTGAAGCACAAAATTAGTTGGAGCTGCTCTCATACAGGGATTCTTCAATATGGTCTAAAGGCAAATCACAGAGTCCCTTTTGTAAAAGAGTGGCTTCTGACTTGACCAATATATAACTATCTTTGGTACTCAGAGTTGCTATAGATTGATGTTTAAATCTCAAGCTGAACCATGGAACCAGATTTATGCCTTATATAGAAGTCAAAATGGTAAGGCATATAACAACAAAAACAACATACATATATAAATATACAAATAACTACATGGATACACACACACATAAATTCAAAATAAATATTTGTGTAATGCTTTAGAGTTTACAAAGATGGTTAATAGATCTTACTCCTCAGAAGCTCTTTTGTTCATGTGATTCTCTTTAAACATCTCAGAAATACTCCCCAAAAGGACATTCAGACCTCTTTCGATTTCTATATTCTGCTTCTCCAACTCTTGCATCATAAGGATGCATTTCGTCCATAACCATTAGTTCTTCTGAGCTGTACTATGGATGCTAAGTGCTTCGTGCTATTCATGCTTTATACTTTACAAACCACATTCATGTGCATTATTTCATTAGTTCCTTTCATATTATAATAAAAAGCATATGCTTAATACATATTTATAAGTCTTCTCAAGCAATCGTTAAACAAGGATCTCTACCAACCCTGGCTTGCATACCGTTTCACATAACTGTAAAATAAAATGATCTTGTTCCCCTATCTTGCTTTCTGCAGAGCTTTGTCAGTGGAGTTCCCAACCTTCTGCATGATAGGGCTTCTCATAGTCAGTTATGCCCAAGAGACGCCATGTAGGTTTAGAGAACCAAACATAACTTCCTTGGACATCTACCTCTTCCTTTGACACCTTTCCTTCTATTATTTCTGATTCCACTGTTGATACTTTTGTTTTTAATATGGTTCTCTAGGCCAGCAGAGGCCTATCCAATCACCAAGATGCTGCACTGGGCCGGAAGGAGGCAAGGGCAGAGTGGCAAAGAAGGATCACCTTGTGCAAAGATGCAAACCACTGTTCTATCATTTGACATGAAGTTGGGGTGCTATTGAGATGGAGTTTGGCAAGAAACCTGAAGATGTTTCAGGTGTGTTCCAGAGCTAATTCTCTCACATGGACCCCACATGGAACATACAAATAGGATCAAGAAGAATTAGGTGATTATAGTGTTTGTAGTAGAATGTTTTTAACAGTTTTATTGAGGTTGGGCTGACATACTACAAACTGCATGATCTAAAGTGTACAATTTGATGTTTTAACATGTACACCTATACAACCACTACCAAAATAACAAACATATCTATTGTCCTAAAAGTTTCCTCATAGTTCCCCTTGATAGGAATCTCTCAAAAAAACAAGCATTCTTCTGTGTTTTGACATATGTTCTTGTTCATAGATAACCCTGCGAAGTGAAAAGTGAAAAACTCGTGATTACGTATAATTCCTTGACCACTTGGCTGACCCAAGGCTGAATGCCCAAGTCAGTTTATTAGACCCTCTTTTATCCCCAAATGACCTTATCCTGATTTGCATAGATACACATTGATTTCTCTTCAACCACTTTTTAAACTTTTACAGGTTTATTTGGTTATGTCATAATCTTTCTTTTCTTCTGGGCTCACTTCCAGACATTGTCTGTGGAATTGGCTTCTAAATTTTAATTAAGAGTACTTTTTGTTTGGGCCATAAATTAAAATGTTCTGAGTTTCTTTTTCCAGTGTCAGGTTTGAGGAAGTCAGCCAAATGTGAAGCACTAGGAAAGGGAAAGGCTCTCTGAGCTCTGTAAACGCCTCCCCTAACTCTGTGGTCATTGATGCAGAACACAGATTCCTGAGGTGTTATAGGTAGAAGTTACCTTCAAGAGATAGTTGATAAGGCAATGAGAAAGTCATTAAGACACCCAGAAAGGCCACGTTAGCTGCCCAGAGTCGCACAGCTAGTTAGTGACTTGTACTCCTTAAAAACTGGTTGTCCTGACTTTCAGCCTTATGAACTTTGCACTGTGGTTTCTCTTGCCTGCCATCTCTCAGCACTTTACCCCGTGAGATAAGATGGTGAGAAGTAGTTAGAGACTATGGATCTTGAAAAGTAGTCTTTATTTTTATTAAAGCAGCACTGAAAGTTAGAGATAGGACATTCACTTTATTGGAAGTTCTTTGGCACTTAGTGAATACAATTACCACTACTACTACGAATACTGCTAACAATGTACATTTATGGGCTGCTTACTATGAGCCAAGAAATACTTTGAACACTTTACATGTATTGACTCATTTAATCATTACAAGAGCCTGTTGTTGAAACTTGGGCACAGATTGGTCGGATAACCTGCCCAGGACCATGAAGATAGCTAGTATCTAAGAATCAGCATGGCTTTTGGAAGTGTATTTTTGTTCTCATAGTTGAATGAAGCCAACTCTACATAGATTCCTCTCACCTGTAAAAAGGAGGTTTGGAGGAGATTTTTTTTTTTTAAATCTGGAGTCAAGGAATCAGATTTAGAAGACCTCAGAGCTCCTTAAAATGGTAGGCATCTGTTTCACAGAACAAAAGCACACAAATAAGCACATACAAAAAAAAATCCAAAAATGGACAGAGAATATGAGGACATTTTTTCCAAAAATAGACACAGAGATAGCCAATGGATACATGAAATGGGGCTCAACATCACTAATCATCAGGAGATGCAAATCAAAACCACCACGAGATATCACCCCACACTTGTTAGAATGTTTATAATCAAAGTCAAGAAATAACGAGTGTTGGTGAGGATGTGGAGAAAAGGGAATCTTCATGCACTGTTGGTGGGAACATAAATTGGTGCAGCCACTGTGGAAAACAGTATGGAAGCTCTTCAAAAAATTTAAAATAGAGCTACCATATGATCCAGCAATTCCACTTCTGGGTATTTATCCAAAGTAAATGAAAACACTAACTAATGTTCATTGCAACATTATTTACAATAGCCAAGGTATGGAAACAACTGAAGTGTTCATCAGTGAATGAATGGATAAAGAAGATGTATATGTACAATGGACTATTATTCAGCCGTAAAAAGAATGAAATCTTGCTATTTGTGACAACATAAATGGAACTTGAGGGCATTTATGCTAAATGAAATAAGTCAGACAGAGAAAACAAATACCATGTGATCTTACTTACATGTGGATCTTAAAAAAAAAAAAAAGGAAAAGAAAGAAACCGAGCTAATAGATACAGAGAATAGATTGATCGTTGTTAGAGGAGCAGAAGGTTGGGGGGGAGGGATGGGCAAAATGGGTGAAGGAGGTCAAAAGGTACAAACTTCCAGTTATAAAATAAATAAGTTCTGTGGATGTAATGTACAGCATGGCTACTACCGTTATTAATTCTGTATTGCACATTTGAAAGTTGCTAAGAGAATAGATCTTAAAAGGTCTCATCTCAAGAAAAACATTTTATAACTATGTATGGTGACAGATGTTAACTAGATTTATTTTGGTGATCTTTTTTGCAATATATACAAATACCGAATCATTGTGTCATACACCAGAAACTAATACAATATTGTATGTCAATTTTACCTCAACAAAAAAAGAAGTGTGCAAACAGATGGAGGGGGGCAGGAACAGGGTGAAGTAGCATCAAATCAACTCTGGGCCAACCATTGCCCCAAAAGCTTCTCATATGTTATAGGCTTCCCAGCAACCAGCAAGAATGTATTATTATCCTTTTTTTAGATGAAAATTCTGAATTTCAGAGAAATTAGATAATGTGCTTAAGCCCACCCAACTAGGAAAGACTTTGCTGGAATTCAAAGCTGTCTACCTCATATCTCTGCTGTCTCCTCTCTATTTCACTATTTTAGGGACCAGAAGGAAAACAGAAACAAAAAAGAAAAGAGGAAAAGAAGAATGAAGAGGGGTCAGAAGACAGCCAGGCACTTGGGGCATCATGCAGACCATTTTTAATTTCCAGTCCTAGGATGTGATGGAAAAGGGAGGATCAGGAATGGCTCCTATAAACCCACGAGACCTTACACGAACTGAGAAATGGAAGAGACAGGTGAAGGAATACTCAAGGTATAAGACCTGGCCTGCGTGATGAAGGAAGAAGTCATAGAAGCTAGGAACTGAGGTACTTAAAGATCATTTGTAAATACAGAACTTTGTGTAAAATGCACTCATTTCAAGGAGGGCCTCCATATTCTTGCTACAGTGATATCTTACATTTGAATAGCCAGAAATATTTTATATATTTACAAAGAATTCACAACTTTTTCCTCAGTTGTTAATCTTCAAGGCCCTTTGCAAGGTATGGGCATGTGATACTCCTCCCTAAATCTCCTCTCACACCCCCATCCCCCACAAACACAAAATCACAGGCTGTGATGGGGCTCGTGTTAGCACTTGCATCTCTGAAGACAGTCTCCTACTCAGGGCAAAAGCAGGTGCCTTCTGTCTGCAGTGCCTCCTACCTGGAGCTCCACAGGTGCTTACCTATTTTTGGTTTCTGTAATCAAAACATGGGCCAGGTTCAAGGAGGTGCCAATTCCCAGAAGACTTTGCATTCAGCACTTAACTGCAATCAGGTAGGGAGCCAGAACCCTCCAGCTGGGCCACAGCAGCCCGACTGAGGGAGAATGGCTTCATCAACATAGCAGATTGTGCTCTCTGCCTGTTGGGGCAGCACCCTGCAGGTGGGCTATCATATGTGATTTTAGGGAGCAAAATTAGAATCAAAAAAACTTTTTCTGTTTTTTTTTTTTTTTTTTTTTTGCTGCACTTTCCCCAGCAGTGACTTAGAAGGAAGATAATTCAGAAGGCAGATTTTCATGCACAGAACCAACTGTGTTCTGTTCCCAGAATTTAAATAACGCACACTTCTTTAGGAATTTCCTCTAGTCCTGACTTGGGTGCTGGCTTTGGTGGGCTAATAGCCTCTGCTACCATGGATCTGCAGCAAAGTCAAAAGCAGAGAGGGAAAGGTTGGCTGGGAGAAAATGACACCTGGTCACCCTCCAGCAGGTTTGAGTTTGAATCTTTCTATTGCCACCTGCTAGTATGGACCTAGTAAGAGTCAGGGATTGCTCAATAAACATTTGTTGGGTGTGGGTATGCGGAAAACCATGCTGTGTTCTCTTGCTTTTGTTCTCTTACCAATCAAGGGCACCTCAGTGGGACCCCTTCCTTGAGAACTGTCTGGGACAGAGAGAGGGTGAATACCCATGAGCATCTTGTCACGAAAACACTTACAGGCACTTAGAGCTCTGAAGATACAATTGGCCAACTTCAAGTACTTGCCTTGGCTGGCTCATTGTGGGTTAATCATCTAATAGCAGAACAAAAGAAGAAAACAAATTTAATCTTTGAAACCTAGAGATATTTCTATATTATAAAGGAAGGGACAAGGATGACTACTATCATCCTACCCTTCCTCCCTGGTAGAAAAATACGTCAAGGAAAGGGCTTCAGGCCAAACTGGAAGGGAGAGGTCAGGAAGCAGGAGGGATCAATCTTTCTTATCTTCTGTTATGCCTATTGTGAACTGACTTTAGATCATTTCACCAGGCACAAATCTTAGCTTCTTTTTGATAGATAACAGTAAGCTCAAAAAAGATTTGAAGTAGATGAGGATTAGCTCCAACCTCACAATCTTACTACAATGCGGTTAAAACTTACTAATGAGAACAAGTCTCAGAGCACATTCTGCCATATAGGTAGACAATTTTTGAACAATGTGCATTAGTAACCAAGCCCAATGTGGTAGATTACACGTCCTTGAAGCTCAAGGAAGTCCCAGCTCTCTGTCATGGCAGGTGCCCTGTGCACCATTTCACAGGAAGGGTCACCAGAAATATTTAGGACAAGATTCCAGAGGCAGGATTCTGTCACTTTACAGTTGGCGTCAGGCAACAAGAAATCCTTCTGGGAACTGGCTGGGAACTGGATGTGGGACAAAGAGCATTAGCTAACAGGCTTGCTAGAGTTTTATATTCTCTTCAAGCAAAGACAGTAAATATTTCTAAAATACCTAAGCTAATCCACATATATTGAATACCTGTAATTCCATTAGGGAAGGTCCATTTCTAATATTTATCAAATTAACTGACAAGGCACTGCTTTCACTAACAATAAAGCCATGTCAATTAGCCAAGCTTTTGGTGTCTAGGGAAACCTGCAAAGTGAGAAGAGTGCGGTTGTCCTCGTTGTCCCTGAGCGTGGCCTTTCTGATACCCTCCTAGCTGACCACTCCTGCGGTGTGCATTTTCAATTCAATTAACTGATTTCCCTAGAGTTGAAGTTTGCACTGCCTATTACATGCATGATAATGTACTTGTCTATAGATGCCAAAGGATTTTAAGACAAACTACAGCCATGCAATAATTTCCAAACTTTTCTTAAAAAAAAAAAGTGTCGCAGACAACAGTGTATGTCCTTGGGGCAGGGTAGAGGACTAGAAAGAGTAGTGGTAGGCAAGGAACAGGTGAGAACTGGACCTACAGCAGGTTTTGAAGGTGAGAGGATCCAACAACTATCCAGGGGATAGAAATGTATATAAATGTACCCACTTACCAGTTCTCCTTTTTATACAACCTCTTAATGCCCCTGGTTTCCTCATCTATAGAATGCAGGTACTAGTATGTGCCTTATAAGGTTGTTATGACATTTAAGTAAATTAAATATTTCTAAGCCAGTTAGAATGGTGCCTGACTCTATACATGTTCACGAAACAAATAAATCACAAATGATGAAAATATTACTTCACGGGCAGTCTTATGCAATCACTAATGCTTTTAGAAAAATAAGGTGTTTTGTTTTGTTTTTACTAAAATCAGAGGAAAAAGAACTTGTTAATGAACTAGATACTAAACATATTCAACTTACATGGATCAAGAAGTTAAAAATGTAGTCTCTATCAATGGTAGGGCTTATTCAATGCTAAATCCAAGATTAGAAGTTGCTAGCTATCTCCATGGAAACAATTGTTTAGAATGATTAATAATAAAAGTTTGAGCTCAAGGGCAAAGAGCTAAGGTTGGAGACAGAAGGTGTATCTCTTCTCTAAGAACAGAGAACACTGAAAGATTAGAGAAAGAGGCCTTTTCTTGAAATCAAATTGTATTCTCACTGTTAAGTCTTGCTTTGCTTTGTTTTGTTTGCTTCAGAGACCATGGGCATATCTATCACTCAAGTCATTCATGCAAGACTTGGAAAGCTCAGAAGGCCCAACCTGTAAAATTCACTGCTTTTCCCATCACATTCAAAGGACATGCAGATTCAATATAGATGTATATATGCAAAGGTTATCAGGGTTCTCTAGGATAATTCTAGGAAATCATTCATCCATTGGTCCACAATTATTGAATCCTGTTATGTAAAAATGACTGAGCTAGGCACAAAGTAAAATACATGACTTCTGTCCTCAAGGAGGTCACCAACAAGCGAGGCAGATAGAGAATGAAACAGAAGTTATAATCCAGGGCTGATGGGTTTGCGCACAGGGGCATCCAACCCTGTGCAAGCAGAGGTTATTTCTTGTCAACTCCATAGAGGCAGGAGCTTCTTGTTCATCCCCAGAGAAGCAGAAATTGGCTCATTTCTGGAATATTAGTAAACTTTCAACAAATACTTGTTTAGTGAATGAACAAACTGAAAGAAAAAATGGAACAAATCCATCTGGAACTGGGAAAGATGCAAGCTCACAATGTGTGGCTCGGTTGTGCGACCATCATCTGCTGCCTGTTTGCAGAGCCCCCAAGAGACAGTGGAAAGTGTACAGGGGGCCATCTAGCCGAGGCAACATTTAGTTGGTCAATATTCAGTGAGCTTCACTATTAGAGGCCTGGGATATAAAGACAAATAAGAAGTGATCCCAGCCCCGATGGAGTTGATAATCTCTGAAGGAGGAGAAAGACATTAGAAACTATAACTTAAGTTTGTATATTTAAGTCAGTTAAATGAGAAATTGTTTAAGAGGTATAAACAATAACAGCTCATGTTTCCTGGGCACTATGTCATCTACACTCTACTAAGTCTGCTATATGCATTTCCTCTGTTCTCCCAACACTACATAGATGGTATCATTGTGTTTTCCTCATTGTATACACGAAGAAACCAAGGTTTAGTAATCTACTCTGGGTCATGCAATTACTGTGCGGCACAGCCAAGACCCAAATCCATACCTTAACATTTGTGTTTTATCAATAAATAGAGCTCAAGTAAATCCTAAGTTGTTTGCACTGGGCCGGATGACTCCAAAAGACTCATTTCAAAAAAATGGTGCAAATGTCTTTTTTAGTTTTTTCAAAGTTCCTTCAACCCCTCACTCCCTTTCCAAGATTAGAGAAACTCTAAGTTCACCCTGATGACATAGTTCATTTTGCCTCTCTGGAAAAAGCAGGTTAGAACACGACAGTGTGAAGGAATCCAGGGACATGGAAATAGGAATCAGCTTTCATCATATCACCTTCCAGTATGAGAAGGACTCTGGGCTGAGTTCTCCTAAACTCTGCCTGTCAAGAACTCCACTTCTAGGAACTGTCCACTCCGTCCCCATTTACATGGTTACCATAGGAGCTCCTGTGTTAATCTGACACAATTCTGCCCCCGTGGCCATGGAGGCTGATCCAGCACTAGGCACCTAATCCAAGCTGTGCCCGTCACAGATGTGGTTATAGTCTAAAGGGGGCTGCCTTGCCCAAACTGGACAACTACTGTCTTTCCTTCATTGTTTGTAACTGGATCTGACAAAGGTTAGTCTCTCTGGGTACCTTGGCTGTATAATGTAAATCCAAGATCATCTTCTACTACTTGGATTCCATAGCACAGCCATAACTTCACAGCCACAACTTCAGCAAAAGGGAAAATGAAACAAACTAAGAAGAAAAGGTTAGAGACAGGGCCTGGGCTGTGGTAGGCACTCCCTTAACTTTCCGCAGGTCTGGCTCTGTGCTACCTCAGGAACCAGGGAAAGAGAAGCCCATTCAACAACACAAAGCAGTTAGGTCCCTACCTTCTAGTTCCAGTTATTTCTGAGGCTCAACTGCATTTCCCTGAGAAATTCCATGATCCTTGAAATAAATCTTCCCCTTCTACCTTTTCTAGTTCAAGTTGTTGTTGTCTTTGTTTTGTCTGCCACTACTACTCGCACTGCCAGAAAGGTTGACAGCCTAGAGTAACAGAGAGTCTGCCTCTGGGACCTTCTTCCACCCTTAGGAGGAAAGTTATAATGGCCCTGAGAGGAGAGACACTTTTCCTGTCCTTGGCAGTGGAAGTGACACCACCACCACCACCAGCCACCTACTGAGTCTCACCATGTGCTAGGCGTGGTGACAAATGCCATAAAAAACATGATTTTCTTTAACCCATGTGTGCTGTTGGTGGGATGTAAATGGGTGCAGCCACTGTGGAAAATAGTATGGAGGTGCCTCAAAAAATTAAAAATAGAAATACCATATGATCTAGTAATTTACCACTGGGTAATTGCCCAAAGAATACAAGAACACTAATTTGAAAAGATATATGCAGCCTTATGTTTATTGCAGCATTATTTACAATAGCCGAATTGTGGTAGCAGTGGAAGCAGTCCTTCAATAGATGAATGGCTAAAGAATATGTGGTGTATATACAATGGACTATTACTGAGTCATAAAAAAAAGAATGAAATCTTGCCATTTGCAACAACATGGATGGATCTAGAGGGTATAATGCTAAGTGAAATAAGCCAGTCAGAGAAAGACAGATGATTTCACTCATATGTGGAATTTAAGAAACAAAACATGAGCAAAGGAAAAAAGAGACAAACCAAAAACAGACTCTTAACTCTAGAGAACAGATGGTTACCAAAGGGGAGGTAGGTGGAGGGATGGGGGAAATAGGTGATGGGGATTAAGAGTACATTTATCATGATGAGCTCCGAGTAATCATGATATTGTACACCTGAAATGAACATGACACTGTGTTTACTTTTTGGAAAAATAAAAATAAAATAAAATAACCCCCCCAAAAGAAACAAACAAAAAAACCCCAACCATTATTTCCTCTGATTCTCACAAGTGCTCTCTAAGGTCAGGTATCACTGTAACTTCCACTTTGTTCCCGAGTAAAGTAATTTGCTGCAAGTGACAGAGGTCGTGAATGACTGAGGAATGACAGGGCTTGGGTATGGAAAGAGGCAGGGGTGATGCCAGCAACTGTAGGCTGCCAGAGTGCGGACCAGACTCTCCTTCGCCAGCCCTCTGCCAGCCTCCCTTTCCTCTGGCCCACGTGTCACTTGGCCCTGAGGGGGTTGCCAAGAAGAGCAGTTTGTTTCTACCCTTTCCTGACTTGTTTTCTTCTCTCCTTCTCTATGGCTACCCCATTCGAAGGGACAGTATGAATTTTATCTGCATGTGGTGCTGCTCTTCTGAGTCAGCCACTTGCTGCAAAGACCCACCCCCTGGTCCTGGTTGCTCCTCGGGGACATGAACAGCCTGATCCAGGTTCCAGGAATCTCTGGGGTATTGGTGAAGCCAATCAATTCCATTTATATCTGACTTAGTGCAGTAGCAATTCCCTTCGGCTTCTCACTGACTTAACTTGGTGCTGTTTCTTGAAAGAGAGAGAGAAAATCAGATTCACTAAAGACAAAGAAATTGGGCCCAACATCCATTCTGCATGGATTCCCACCAGAGTCTACAACACTGACATCTAATGCCATGGAATGACAGGGCCTTTCTAAGTCAGGGACAATGATTATTTAAACTCTGCAGCTGCCCAGCATGGAGGTGTTAGCTCGATCCAAATCCCACAGAGCAGATGCTGGGAGGTAGCAAATGCAGCTGATCTGTAACAGAGGTGGGATGCAGCTGCCTGACGGGGCCCTTTTCTCTGGCTCATTGGGTCTGCGTATTAGAGCGAGCCTGTTTAAAACCACCCATCACTGACACTGGATGCTGTACCAGCTCACAGACTGAGCCCTTCTGGAATGTGCCAGCCCACCACAAAGGGTGGGGCTTCTCCATCGCTTGGCTCCATCCAGCTGGAGCCTGCCTTCCCACAGTCACACAAGGTACCGATTTACCTTCCACTTCCTGGAAACGGGCCAAAGCATCTAATTAGCCAAAAACATTCGCTGTTTGGTTAGAATGTCCATGCCAAGAAGAAAAGCATTACTAAGAGCAAGACCCGTGTGCCCTTAAACTGTGTCTCACACCCCCATCTTGGGTCTGGGCATGAAAATACCCAAATGTACACTTCATGCTCAGTTACACAGGAGTGAGGGATGGAGGCCCCTTCTCTTTTCTTTCACTCCCTACAACCTTTTCCGCCTGTCTTTGGGCAAAACTTGGCTTTGTCATTTTTTCTGCTGAAGGATGGAGAGTAGAAATAAAAGGTGAATCTCCCAATTGCATCGCTATCAAAGCAGCTCTGGTCAAAGATGGGGGAGAAGAGGACCGGATGACTGAAAAGAAGAGCAGAGATTTCCCTTACTGCTCTTTTCTTTATCCCTGGTCCTGGGTTTTCATAATGAATCACACACCGCATTTTATTTCACTCCGTCTTTACGCCCAGAAATTGAGCTTTCAGAAATGGGGCTCGTTTGTGCCACTTCAGGCTTGAGAACCGTGTTACCTTGAAAAGGGCAGAGCTCATTCTTAAACAAGACCAAGAGGAGATCATCTTGCCCAAGTGCTTGTCCGGGCTAAAGGCGGAAAGCTGGCCGCCTCGGGCTGTGGGCCAGCTTCCTGGGGTGGCTCACTCAGTGAGCAATTCTGGAGTGCCCCGAAGCCTCAGGGAAGGGGTCATCTGAGGTCTCAAGGAAGGGAGAAGACCAAAATGATTAAACAGCTCCAAAAAAGGAGTTGTTTTTCCCAAACGATCACTGACCACATGAACTGCGGGAGTTAAGGAGTTGTGCTACTCTAAGCTCTGAGGCCGCTCCCCTGCCAGGGAGTGTCAAGCCTCCACGTTCAGGGGCAGGAGCTCCTCCATCAAGTACGGGCTGGGCTGACAGGGCCCAGGGCCACTCAGCCTCAAGTCTTTCCGGCCACACCACATGATTGGACAGAGTCCCCTCCTGAACTTTAGACTTGTGCATGGTGTTCATATTTTAATACTCAAGGAGCTGCTTTGTCTCACATATGATTTATAGGCTGAAACAATGCGAAAGGGACAAAGACAAAATATGTCTGTCAGCTTTCAAGATCTTTTGGTTTTTTATGTACCGTTTATACCTAAAATAAAGTATCTAGAGCAGACGATATAAGAGTGAGGATCTCATTATGCAGAGGTGTTAGGTATGGAAGAAGGAAACAATTTATTCAACTGTAGTTTCAATGTTTTGATGCTCTAGATACAGTGGAAGGTTTTTCTTGCACAAAGAATCCAGGGGCTCAGAAAGTTCTTAGCAGCATTATCTTGTTGATGTGCTGATGTCCTGTCTTCAAGCAGGGTTTTGGTTGGTATTCAGGGATTTGACCAGTTGGCTCATTTATGCTTAGAAAAAGGAAGGGGAAATTTTAGTGAATTGATTGCACGGTTTTTCAACGTCTCGAGAGGTTCATTATATTTACAGTTCTCATGTCATGCTCAGGAATAATTATGCCTCTGTTGTCCTGTGTTTGGTCCCATAGTGTCTGGAGCCATGGTGGAGTGGCACCACTCTCTCCAAGGAAGACAAAACAATCTTTGTAGTAGCCACTCATGAACACACTGGCAGTACTGAGATGGACAGAAAACATTGCCTTGCAGTTGCCATCCATCAACTTTTGACCACAGATTTGCCTTCCAGTGTCGTGTCTGGATTCCGTTTTTGCATCCCTTCCTCCTTCTGCCATGCTTCTTCCTTTGGATACCATGTTACCAATTTCTCTTGCTCCCTTCTCTTTTGGTCAAGGCTGGTAAGAATCTTTCTCTTGTGTGGCAGGTTGACACTGGACCTATCTCAGCACTTACAGGACAAAAACCCTATCTTCCACTAATACTGATCATGTCTCAATGGCTCAATTTGATGTGCTTTGCTGCTACAAGGTGCTCTTCTTACCAGGGATAAGGATGGGAAATTACAAAACAGGTAAATACGATGGAATCAGATGTTGCCACACCTTTACGCTTATAAGACAACAAAACCAATAAAAAGAGTGGTCTTTTTTTTTCAATTGCAATACTAATCTGGTCTTTCAGATCCTTCAAGTGTTTTCAAGTTCTTAACAAATACCTTAACTGTCTTTGAAATTTGTACTTTCAGTTTATAAAATAAGCATGGTCATACATTTAAAAACTATATACATCTTGCCATCTTGCTTTGAATGATGTTGGGCTTGGCAGCTAGAGACTCACTTGTTCTCTGCTTAAGCAAGGCTTTTGGCTCACCTAGGGGTTTGGCGATTGAATCACCCAAAGGTACAACCATGGCCAAGAGCTATATCTTCTAATTTCCACGGTGTAAATTGCCTTGGGTGAATTCTTCTTTTTAGTTACCTCCTTATACATGAGGTCATTGCTATGAGCATCTCCTTCAAAACTAAGGAGCCAAAGTCACTTTATTAAAAGAAAATGTGTAAAAATTGACATTGATAATTTCCTGTCTCTTGCTGTTTATAAGGAAGTCATTTGATGTAATGGGAAGAGCACAGGATTTCTGATTATAGGACCTGGATTTCAGTGTGGACCTTGGGCAAGTCACCTATCATCCAAATCTGTTTGTTTTTCTTGAAAATGAGATGATGAAAATAATCATGGCATTGACCTGATGGCTGAAAAAAGTGGGAAACTGGCTTGCACACCATCAAAGCTCTGTAAAAGTGTAAGGAACTGGCAAAGGTATAAAGGAAATAAGAAAGAGTTTGTAAGAGACTCCATGTTTTTATTAGGAAATAAATTTTAACAATCAAAGTGAAGACAAATATATGCCACAGAGTAAAGCAGCTGAATAATCTTTCTGAAAGAGAAATTCTCATAAGTTTTTTTTTTCCTGACAGTTGTATCTGAGGCAATAATGATAATGCTAAGGGCCAGGTGCTATTCAAAGTGCTTAATATGGATTATCTTATGTTAATCACGCTACCACTGTCCCTATTTTACAGATGGGGAAACTGAGGCATAGAGAACATAGGGGTCTTGTTTGTCACAATTAGAGAGTCAGTAAATGGTAGAGGTAAGATTTAAACTCAGATAATGTAGCTCCAGAGTCTGTGTTCTTGACTGTTAGGCTATTTCCAATTATGTAAACAAAGAAGACCTAAATTTTCTCTAAAATACAGAAAAAAGTTCCTGGTGGTAGAGTGAAGTTTTCTAAGCTATAGGCAAGTGGCATTTATGAAAGTGATTGAGGAATACCCTGCATAGTGCCAAACAAACATTGAAGTCCCTTACTGCACTTTGTGAATTCCATTTCATGTAAAGCATCATAGTTCACCCAGCAAATAAAAGGATTTTGCAAATACTTTAGAAGTCTGTCTGATACCAGAGACCTTAGATTCCTTTTTTTCGGAAACATTGAATTGAACCAGAACTTTAGATTCCAAGCTGCTTTGCAACAAGGAGAAAAGAAATAAGGGCATGAAAATTATTTGCTATATAATGTATATACTTATTTGGTACCATACACACACACACACACACACTATATATATATATATATATATATATATATATATATATACACACACACACACACACACACACACACATATATATATATACACACACATATATACATATTTTTTTAGTGGACTCTTTTTATTGCTCTAGTGTGGCTATTAAAGTCATAAACTGCCACTATTTGGACACTCGAATATAATTGTACTTTATTTTAACAGATAGAAGAGGGGATCATGACTATTGTTAATCTATAACAATTCTTCATACATTTGATGAGGGATTTAAGACTAGATAATATGCATGGTCTTTTCCTAATTTAAAATCCTTTGTGTCTGTGCTTTAAAGGAGATTGTAATTGTTAATATAATTACTTCTGCCATTTTCCCCTTCACATTTCTTTTACAGCATCATTGGTTACATGTTGCTTAGCACATAGCAGGGGCGCAATGAATATTTGTTGAGTGAGTATATGAATGCAGAAATATCTACCATCATACCACAGTAATTATACATACCAGATATTAACATCCCTGAGCTGAATTCTCTCAGTCTGTATTTGTCATAAACTGCTATTTGACAAAATTGAGCTCTTTGAGATAGGCTATTATTTATTATAAAAGGTAGTATCAGGATTTTTGTTTGTTGTTTTAATGAAGGAAACCCCTCCTCTGCAGAAGGTTAACTGCCTTTGTCTGAAATTCTGGTCTGGATTCACACAGTGAGGGTAGTTCTTCGAGTACATAACTGTTGCCATCCCTTTCGTACTGTTGTATATCTCATGAAACTGTGGTTAAGTTTTTGGCTTGGGCAGACTTTACGATTAGCTTGGCAGATAGCATTTACTCTGCTTTCTCCAGGAAACCTCACCAAAATAAAATAGATTTTTTAAAAATTGCAAAATCCCACAAAAAAAAAGGAAGAAAAACAACAAAACAGAAACCAGTAACAACAAAATAACAAAAGCAGAAGGATGAATGGTAATTGACTCAGCAGTGGAGAAAGCCAGGAAACAGAAAAAATTCATGAAAGCATCAGGAACTGGAGGCAACAGACTCTTTAAGAATTGATGGTTTGGGTAATGCTAAAAATAAAAGGGACTAGGGGCGCCTGGGTGGCACAGCGGTTAAGCGTCTGCCTTCGGCTCAAGGCGTGATCCCGGCGTTATGGGATCGAGCCCCACATCAGGCTCCTCCACTATGAGCCTGCTTCTTCCTCTCCCACTCCCCCTGCTTGTGTTCCCTGTCTCGCTGGCTGTCTCTATCTCTGTCAAATAAATAAATAAAATCTTTAAAAAATAAATAAGTAAAAGGGACTAATTGAAACAACCCGATCTGCAGGTCACATCCCTCTAACCCATCCCATATAGCTAGGCAACTACCCCTCTCCCACTTCAAGAGAAGACAGGAAGTTCATCCTTTAGAAAGCATGTAACAAAGAGTCTTTCAACAGGGACACCTTAGGCATAGGTTAGAGCAGGGGGACCATACCAAAAGTGGAGAGATTGAGTGAATGTCTGTATCAGACGTATAACATGCTTTCCCCAATAGCTCAGGCTTTGGCCACTAGGCAGGAGAACCCTGCATCTGCGCAGCCCAGTAATAAGCCCTAAAGATAGTACTACCAAGGTTCCTAGTGAAAATGTCTAGCCAGATACCATCCAGGGACACCAAAGGCAGCAAGTCCCCTCTCTGAACACCTGGAACTTCCAGTTAGCATTTGTTTTTACTTTTTATTCTAAAATCATTATAAACTAATAAGAGTTGCAAAATACAGTATAGAGAAGTCCTGTGTACCCATCACTCAGCTTCCCAAATGCTAATACTCTTAAAGAACAATAGTGCGTTATCAAAACCAGGAAATTGACATTGCCGCAATAAACCCAATCAGCTTTTTAAACAATGTCATTTTTAGTATGAACAGATGGCTAAAGACAGACATCTCAGGAAATAGCTTTTTAAAAAAAATTAGGAAGACTATCTTAAAGAAACTAATACTGAGAATGACAGTGAAAACTTCAAAAGAGAAAAAAGGTAAAAGAGTAAGAACCAAGAACAAGATTAATAAAAAGAATTCTAATGAATAATAAAGAGCTCACATACATTAGAAACGATTGTAGCAGAAAGTAAAACAAACAACAATAAAAAAACGAACAAACCAACCAAAGAATACGTCAGTGTAAGGGATAATAAAAAAAAATTATGTAGCACATGGTGACAGCATTTGAGAATACTCCATTGTATAATTGACATTTTCTAAAAGAATAGAACTTAAATGTTCTCACCAAAAAAAAAAAGAAAGGTAAATATATGAAGTGATGAATTCCTTGTGTACATACATCAAACCATTACACTGTGTACTTTCAATATCTTACAATTTTGTCAGTTGTACCTCAATATAGCTGAAAAAAATAAGATAATCTCACAAAAAGTAGAACAAAAAAAGAAGATAAAGATGGAAAATAAGAGATTAAAAAAAAGAAAGTTAAAGAATTAATTCAGGAGGTTCCACTTCCAAATCATAGAAATTATAGAAAGAGAGAACAGAGAAAATGGAGGAGATAAGCAAAGAAATTATTCTAAAACATTTAAAGTCAGTGAATATTTAGAGTAAAGGATTCCATGGAGCATTCAGCACACAGGTGAAGAAAAGCCGCACATGTAAATGCATTACTGTGAAATTTAAGAACAGTAGGGATAAAGAAAAGGTACGAAGACCATCGGAGATTAAAGACACATCCTTCATAGCAGACAATGATTCAGAATGGCTTTGGAGTTCTCAGCAGCAACACTGAGAACCAGAATAGATCCATGCCTCCATAATTGTAGAAGGAAAGACTATAAAGCTTACATGCAAGCTCTCAGCAAGTCTCTTCCCCACCCCTTGGTACCCTTTACGAGGAAGCTGCTGAAGAATGTGCCCCGTGTAAACAAGAGACTAGGCCAAGAAAAACGAAAAGGCATGACCTAAGGATCAGATCAAACTCAAGAGAAAGGCAAAGGAGTCCCTAGGTCAGTGGTGATGGGCAATCCAAGGTGACAGCTGTGGAAAGTAAAGACCATATTTCATACATGAATAGGGCAGAAGACTATGAGAAAGATGTTTCCAAGGAGACGAAATTGACAAGATGTCTGAGGTGTCTGCATATACTGAGAGAAGATTCTGGATGACTCATAAGGAGTTTGGCAATGAATTCATAAGTACATACAAAACTAAGCAAACAGAATACAATTTTTAACTCCAGGAAAACAAAACAAATGCAAGAAAGTAATTCTAGTATACTACAAGGCTCAGCCGTATATGGTGTTTACACTGTCATACTAAGGTAAGTACTAAATGCTGGTTTAATCATAATTATGGAAATTTCAGGAAAATGGAGCACAAATAAAGAGGAGATGGTGCTGAAAAAGAGTGAAGTTCCCAGCTTTCATAAAACTATAATCATTAACACCAAAGCCTCCCCAAATCAAAAAGTGGCCAAGTAATCCTATTACTCCAAGATATGGAAATACTAAAATAACCAAACAAAAAGTGGCTGCCTCTGGGAAACAGAAAAGGGGCAAAGGATTAGGCAGATGACAGCTGTTTAGTTTAATTTTGTTTTAAATTATAATGCTTGTGGAAACTCTGATTTTTTAAACAATGTGCATATATAGCTCTGACAAAAATAAAAATTATGTTAAAAAAAGATTAGAAGAATATAAGGATTAGCCCAGGAAAGATAAGACTCCTTGCAAACAATAATATGATAATCTGGCTTTAAGGGAGACTGCTGGTATGTGGGGGTAGTTTTATAGGATTACTCCCATTTAGGGAGTGCAGAGTATTACTATCATGATCCTCAGACACATCAAGTTCTAAATAGTAAAGCAATTATAGAGAGACCAGATTTGCACTTATGTTCTTGTTTTATCAGGTGTAAGCATCACCCTGAAAGGAGGGTCTGTGTTTATTACTAATCCAGCACGTCTTCTTCTAGTCTTCTTCTACCCCTCCCCAATCCTCATCACATAAGAGCACATTAGAGAGGCATGGTAAGGAGCATCTTCTGCCATTGACTTGATGATGAATACATCCAGCACAATAAGCAGAGACTTCTCCAGATGCCAAGAGCAGGATTCTCTCATCTACCCTATTTATAGGGTCTTTTCCATTAGCTAAATGGATCAAGTGAAATCTAAGGTATCATCAAGTTTAGAAATCCTGGCATTGTGTAATTTATTTGGAAAGCAAATAGCCTAAATCCCTATAGCTAGACTGCTAGCTTTGTAAGCTTTTCAGAAATACAGATGGAAAGGAAAAGAAGGAACATACACTATATTAGAATGATTTCATTACTTGTTCATTCGTCAAGCAAGAAATAAAATTTATCCCTAGCCTAAGGTGCTAATTATGTTTGATGACTAACTAGAAGACAAACATGCTCCATGTGCTCTAAATATTCTTCTAGAGTTCTTGGATGGCTCAGCAAATCCCAAGAACCTGTGAATGCAGAATGTATATAAGAGATTTCAGGGTATAGGAGGGATGTATGTATAGGAAGGGAAAGGTCGGAGTGGGGACTGAGAAGGTAATAAAATCATTGTCCAGGATTTTAAAGATACTTTTAAAGGTATTTCATTGTATAAATTGTGAGGCAGCCAAGTCTAAATTGGTTATAGTGAATTTGAATAGTTGAAATCATCTGATAATAAGATATTTCATCTCTTCAGGTAAGATAAGTAGTTATGGATTGGAGTTTGAAGGTGATTTTGTAATATAGCAAAGAGCGACACAATCGCATTAATTTTAATAGACCTAACCTGTATTATTTTAAATAATATTAATCATCCTTAAACTTTGAATAACCACATGAATAAATGCTAGCCCAGGAGCCAGATAACTAGTCTTTCTGGGAGAAGTCTTATTCTCTGATGTCAATCTCAAAGTCTTTCAAAAGTCTTACGTGACTTCAATTACTATTTCAGATTTGGCCATTATTCTAAAGCTGCACACATTTTGGTATTGCAAGGAAGTTCTCCTTAGCTGCTAGCCCTTCTCTGCATCTTTATGCTGTTGGTATTTTGATAGGGATTGCATTAAATCTTTAAATTGCTTTGAGTAGTATAGACATTTTAACACTATTCATTCTTCCAATCCATGAGCATGGGATGTCTTTCCATTTCTTTGTGTCCTCTTCAATTTCCTTCATTACTGTTAATAGTTTTCAGAGTACAGTCTTTCCCCTTTTTGGTTAAGTCATTCCTAGGTATCTTGTTATGTTTGATTCACTTGTAAACAGGATTGTTTTCTTAATTTCTCTTTCTGCTGTTTCATTATTAGTGCATAAAAATGCGATGGATTTTTGTATATTGATTTTGTATTGGGCAACCTTATTGAATTCATTAATCAGTTCTAGTTTTTTAGGGAAGTCTTTAGGGTTTTCTATATACAGTATCATGTCTTCTGCAAAAAGTGAAAGTTTACTTCTTCCTTACCAACTTGGATGCCTTTTCCTTTTGTTGTCTGACTGCTGTGGCTAGGACTTCCAGTTTTATGTGGAATAAAAGTGGTGAGAGTTGACATCATTCTCTTGTTCCTGGCATTAGGGGGGAAACTCTCAGGTTGTCCCCATTGAGTATGATGTCCACTGTGGGTTTTTCATATAAGGCCTTTATTATGTTGAGGTATGTTTCCTTTAAACCTACTTTGTTGAGTTTTTTTTTTTTATCATAAATGGATATTGTACTTTGTCAGATATTTATTCTGCATCTACTGAAATGATCACCTGATTTTTATTCTTTCTCTTACTGATAGGATGATGTATCACACTGATTGATTTGCAAATACTGAACTGCACTGCATCCAAGGAATAAATCCCACTTGATTGTGGTGAGTGATTTTTTAGAAAATATATTTGGGTTGCTAATATTTTGTTGAGGATTTTTGCATCCAGCAATTGCACTACTGGGTATTTACCTAAAGAATACAAAAATACTAATTCAAAGGGACACACACACACACCCCTATGTTTATTGCAGCATTATTTGCAATAGCCAAATTATTGAAGCAACCCAAGTGTCTACTGATGAGATGAATGGATAAAGAAGACGTGATACACACACACACACACACACACACACACACACACACACACGCACACATATACACAATGGACTATTACTCAGCCATAAAAAAGAATGAAATCTTGCCATTTGCAGCAACAAGGATAGATCTAGATGGTAGAACACTAAGTGAAGTAAACCAGTCAGAGAAAGAAAAGTAGCATATGATTTCACTCACATGTATAATTTAGAGACAAAATAAATGAATAAAGGAGAAAAAAAGACAAACCAAAAAACAGACTCTTAACCACAGAGAACAAACAAATGGGTTACTAGACAGGAGTTCGATGGGGAGATGGGTGCAATAGGTGAAGAGGATTAAGAGTACACTTACCTTTATGAGCACTGAATACTGTAAGGAATTGCTGAATCACTGTATTGTACACCTAAAGCTAATATAACATGGTATGTTAACTACACTGGAATCTTCTTAAAAAGTTCAATTTCTTCTAGATCTTTTCCTACACTATTCCTACACTATTTCCTACACTTTTCCTACCTACTTCACAGAAGAGGTAAGAGATTGGGGAGGCAATAATTTAATTATTTAATGTTAGTGATAAATTGAATAGTTCTGCTGAGGCACTAAGAGAAGACAATGGGATAGCTTCACAATTCTTTCTCTTGCCAAGCAAGAATATCCAGGCAGATGGCTGCCACGGTATGAAGATGCAAGTTTTCTTTAACTGAATCTGGATGGAGAACATATTTGGAGACCTTCCCTCCAGCAGCAGCATCTTGGCCCAGCAGTTCACCTTAGGCTGCCATGACTGCATCTACCCTACAACTTCCCCCACCCACAAGGTCAGACCTGCCAACAGAAGTCAGACACAACTGTTGATTACAATTTAGCTCTCTGCAGGAAAGAGGATTCATGAGGGAATTATATTTTAAGATTGGTAGGTATCCTACATTTTAGCTGGATCTAAGGAATCATTCTCTTGTATTAAGAAAATCATTTAGGGGCACCTGGGTGGCTCAGTCAGTTAAGTGTCCAACCCTTGATTTCGGCTCAGGGTTGTGAGATGGAGAGCTGCGTGGGGTTTGTGCTGAGCATGAAGTTGGCTTAAGACTCTCTCTCTCCCTCTCCCTTTGGCTCTTTCCCTGGCATGACTGTGCTTGCTCTCTCTCGGAAGGAAGGAAGGAAGGAAGGAAGGAAGGAAGGAAGGAAGGAAGGAAGGAAGGAGAGAGAGAAAGAGAGAGAGGGAAGAAGAAAGAAAGAAAGAAAGAAAGAAAGAAAGAAAGAAAGAAAGAAAGAAAGAAAGAAAGAAAGAAAGAAAGAAAGAAAGAAAGAAAGAAAGAGGAAAGGAAAAGAAAAGAAAAGAAAAGAAAAGAAAAGAAAAGAAAAGAAAAGAAAAGAAAAAAATCATTTGACTATAAGATTTCTGACTGGAAGGGAATACGTAATTCTCTCCCCTTTCACCCCACTCTTTCTCCCACCCTAACACATTCCCTTCATATCCTTCTCAGAGCAGGCTCACTTAGTTGCTTGAAATGTCAGGGTGTTCCCTCCACAGGTAGTCTATGCTCTCAAATGTATTCAGGTATTCACTTGGCTCTCAAATGTGTATTCAGAATTCAGCAAAAGCAAACCCCTCTATTATACATTTCAAATAGCTGAAATAGCAGGGGACGGCACCCTTACGGTTTTAACTCCTAAGGAAATAAGATGGGAGAAGTTGCAATTCACTCCAATAGAATAAGATTAAGATAAGTGGAAAATATCTGTGTATTTTATTTTTATGCCCCTAAATCCATTACTTATGGGAACTAACCACTTCCTCTTCTCTTTATAGTTCTACAAAGTTTATTGATCAAGGGGTCCTACTATTCCTACCATGATGGTAGATATGTGACCCAGGCTAGTCAACCAGAATAGCCCATCTAAGCTGGGATAGGATTGGTCAAGGGTAGGCATCTAACCCAGAGCCAATCACCAAACTTTGGGGGGATTGATATAGATATTGGCAAAAAATGGGTCTCTTATGAAAGCCTGGAGCTATCAAGGTTCACCTTTGCCACTCCTTAGGGACAACCTGCAAATGGAAACTTGTCAGAGAAAAAGAGAGCCAAGAGAAGGAGAAATAAAGTTTTGTGTGAGTACTTGGATCTGGCTGTTCTTTTCATTAAATAAGCCAATACATTATCTTATTTTAAGTCACTGTATACATTTTCCTGAAGGGTTTCGTTCCCTTTTTTGGGGGAAATGTACTGGAGTCTATATTGTCTTATGACTCCCCAAATGACATGCATATCTTAAAAGAATGATGAGAGGCAAGTACTACTGAAAATAAATATTAAGCTAAAATAACTGGTGAAACCTCTTATACTTCTAAGTGGAGTCTCAGAGAAAACATCGACAGATTAATTCTTTAAGACTTCAAAACAAGACCAGACAGATCACTCACTAGAAAGAAAAGCTACAGGGAACCCTAGTCTCAGCAGGGGCACATGGGATAAATGAACAAATCTCTTCAATCTCTACTTTCGATAATTCTATAATAATTGTCTGAAGCTGTTCTTAATTAGACTCAATTACAGGATTAGTTTGAATTATATTATGAGTCATTGATTTACAGAATATACCCACTGAAGGCCTAGGTGCTGAATGGAGTAATTGTGTTACAATTATGTGTAACGAAATTGCAGCAGGGAGCAGAGGAAAATATTGATCTATTTATAATGAATTTATGCCCAAATTAATTTTTATTTCCAGTTAATAAATGTAATGTGGGTAAGGATGAATTTATTTAGAAGTGGCCTCCTTTCATCAAGGAGGGACACAGAGATACATCTGTTTGTTTGACTGCAGGGTAAGTCAGTTTCAGGGAGCCTCTGAACCTGCGTATTTCTGAAAAGGCAGGCTTGGGGGAGAGAGCTGGAGAAGATAGAACATTTGCCACTTCCTCCATGAATCTGGTATAAAAATCCCTATAATCTTGCTTTGAGGAACTTCTCAAACTGACATATGTGAAGATATGCTAGGAGGCATAAAGATGGCATAATCTGGGGAAATGATCAGATTTGTTTCATAAGCCACAGCTAATTCTTAGGGCATATACTAATGACAGTGCAATTTCAAAAAGCAGAGGGAAGTATTATGAGGGTATATATTTCAATCTAATCCCAGAAGTAATAATATTGATAACAGTTAACATTTGTCAAATGGTTACTCCTGTCAAGCTCTGGGCATAGGAATGTACTTCTCTCAATATTATCATTATTAGCCACATATTGTAGATGAGATTGATAAAATAAATATGGCTCATCTTCTGGGGCATCAATTTTACATCCCATTATAGGGAAAATTGGGTAATTCGCCTATGTCATTTAAAACATGGTTATATTCATGGTGGGTTGCATTAATGTCTCCAATTCTTCACCATCCTTGCAGCTATGACCTCTTTCAGTGACTTTGCAATCACTTCCACTGTAAAGGTGCAATATATTTCCTTGCCTCTGACTTTGACTTTGGCCATGTAATTTATTTGACTGAAGAAATGGACAGGACATGTGCAAAGGCTTAGAAACTACTTACATGATGAGGCTTACTTTCTTGGATCCCAGGTATTGTTCTGCTTCCTTGCTGGCCCCAAGAGAAAGATGAGAGACATACGGATTCTAGCTGAGGTGCCCCAGTCAAGCCCAAACCCTATCGGTTAACTCTTACCAGCGATCTGGGCATCCCTTTGGCCAGGCAAGCTGACTCATAAAATTAGCTATCATACGCTTAGAGTACAAAATCTGGTGTCAGATTTGGAGTTAATTCTTGTCTCTACCACTTTTTTTAAGCTGTAGGACCTTTTGCAAGTTACTGAATCATTAAACTCCTCACCTGGAATTAAGGGGCTATACCTACCTCATGGTGTAGCTGGCAAGAGTAACTGAGTTATGTGAGCAAATTGCTGAGCCAGAGACTGACACATAGCAACTATTTGAAGAATGATAGCTATTATCATTATCCTCATTATTTAGAGAATAAGCCTAAAATCCACACCCATGTAGTCCATCATGGAATTTTCACACCTGTTGGTTCATTTTACAAAATACCCTAAGAGGTAGCTCTGGCCTTTACTCAGACAGGGATGTGTTTCTCTAGAACATACTCCGTAACAGGACAGACTTTGATATTTTTACTTTCCCATCATGAGTATATGTAGAACACTACTTGATCATTCTTGAGTATTGCCTCCATGGAAAGAAAGAAATTAGAAAAGGGTTTTGGCAAGGCCTTTTTTTTTTTTTTTTTTTTTTTTTTTAATTAGCAAAGCAGCCAAGGGGGGGCCATTGCCTCCTATGCTCCACTTTTAGGCAGTCTGTCTAAGAAATAAACTGAGGCCTTTATCTCACCTCTCTCATAACTCTTAACTAAGGTTTGTGGAATAATATTGCCAACGCCCTTGGAAGATACGATCTTCCCTGCCATGTGCCAGGCACATCTGCTAAATACAGAGAAATCTGATTCCCTTCCCAAAATTGATTCAGCAAGAGCACTCAGAACTCAGTTAAGGCCCAGTAAGGCATGTGTTGGGATTTAATGCTTCGCCCTTGAGAAAAAGCCCCTCCTGCCTACATTACTAGAAAATAATTCCTAGCTAGAAAAGCAGTATAAGGACCCCAGGGGCCCATCCTCCTCCATCTTGAGAAACGAAGGTGGAATGGAATCAACACTAAGGCTACAAATAAAAGCTGTTATTCAATAGAAGAAAAATTAGAGGTTTGAATAACGAGTATTACAGCCACTCCCTGTTCCTAAAAGCATGTTCATACAGAGCAGATACTGATTACAGCAACATGCCGCATTTATGAAATCCAACAGAAATACATTATTATTGACAAAGAAGAGAGAACAGATCTCAGAAAACAAGGGCCGGTGACATGTTACAACTTTTTCTTTCTTTCTTTTGATTTAACATATTTGTAGGCTGCCACTCTTTACAATAATTGACAAAACAGTGTAGACATTTTGCATTCTGGAAAATTGGAAGTCATATGTCATGACTAAGATCCATCAGTGATCAGTTAAATTGGGAGAATAGACCTGTGGTGGCACGTCTGTTCTCAGCCTAATGATTTGTTTATTTAACTGTTCTTGTTAGAGACTGTCAGCCCATCAGAAAAGAGATGTTGATTTTAAAAATTAATCTTGAGGAAAAAGTAAATACCAATACAGAGTTTCTTGGTGAGTGCATTTCAGTTCTCAGTCAATGCCATTTTGAAACACAAACTACAATGAAGACAACAGACACTAATTAAGTAAACAAGATATACACGATCATGAAAAGGCCAACTTAAGAGAGCCAACCTATTAATTTTCTGATGATTATATTTAGAACAACAGCAATAAAATAAGTCTTTTTTCCATCCACTGGACCTCCACACAGGCTTTCAGCCCTAGGTGTTATAAAATAGCTGTATCTTGTAAACATACCAGTCAGTTGCAAGTATATTCACAAGATGATTAGCTCTCAGCTCTTCCTAAAGTCTTTGGAAACCTCCAGAAATTAGCCTTTCCCTATGCTTTCCTATAAGACATTGGTTAAAATAATCTTACCTAGATAGAGAATGTTTCTTGACCCTTCCATGTCCATGGTGTCAACTTCAATGCTGGTTTCATCACTCACGGCTCCACTCTAATTCCACTATCTGACCAAGTCTGTGCATTTAATCTTAGTTTAATCTGTGCATTTGCTCAGTGCTTATGCTTGGGTCAGAATGTGCACTGCCTGTGTCCACATCAACCTTGTCATTCAATGGCTGGGAGATGGCAGAGGGTGGAAAGAGCTATGATAGTTCTGTGAGTCATTCACACACCAGACATTTACTAACCATGCAGCATGTGATACCATTATTTAATTCTTATACAATTGTTAGGAAGGTGTTAATACTTCCATTTTTAAAATGAGCAAACTGAGGTTTAAAATGGCAAAGATATAGGGCGCCTGGGTAGCACAGTTGGTTAAGCATCCAACTTTTGATGTGGCTCAGATTTTGATCTAAGGGTCTTGGAATTGAGTCCCACATTGGGCTCTGTGGTTAGTGTGGAGTCTGCTTGAGGATTCTCTCTCTCCCTCTTCCTCTGCCCTTCCCCCTGCTCATGCGCTCACAATACATACATACATACGTAAAATCTTTTAAAAAAATAAAATAAAATGGCAAAGATCTTGCCCCAAGTCATAAAGGGACAATTGGTAGGGCTCAGACTAGAGTTGAGGTCTTTATGTCAAGAAAACTCACTGTTTTCACTAATGTTAGACTGTTCTCAGATTTCAGGAGCTAGGTCCATTAGCAAACTCAGTGCCTAAGGTAACATACATGCTGAATAAATATTGATGGTTGCTATAATAATAGCAATGTTATTATTATTAATGGGAGCTAATAGATACTAACACTTATTTTTGCCAGACTTATAGAAGTTTAAAAAATATCAAAATCACACAGATAATAGGTGGCAGAATTTAGACTTGAATCCTTGACTGACTCTGAAACCCACATCTTAAATTTCTATGCCATGGCACTCCCCTAAAGCCTTAGCAATATAAGTTAATGTCCCCAGAAGAAAGAGTGACAGAAAGGCCAACACGCTTCACTAATGAGCTTTATTTTCCTCAATATTAATAATTTTGCCCCTAGGATCTGTTATTTCATAATGGTGCAGGATCTGCTCTCCCCATGACTTTGGTTTGCACTAATGATGAAGGCTGCTAGTCATTGTTCCTGTCATGCTGTTCATCCATGATTACAGATCCCACTGAGGCTGGTTTACCAACACTTGGCATCCTGTGGGTGCTCGATCAGAACTACGACTCACCTCATAAATACAGGAACTTCTACTGGCTCTGTGATTTTTCTGGTCAGAGACATATTTTGGTCACATTTTCACTCATCAGCCTCCACTTGCATAATTCCTCCTCCTTATATGTGGGACCTTGAAATGTCCTGCTTTTTCCTCTCTGGGCATTTTTTATGTTGGTCAGCTCAACATGGTCACACACAGGCTGTCACTAGTATTGGGACCCTTAGGATCAGAAGGGTCATTCAGGGGAAGTAAAAGCAGAAGTTAAAATCACCTGCCACTTTCAGTAAAGGGAGAAAAAGAAGTCGTTTAAGAAGACATTTAGAAAATGAGCTAACCTTAAAAATATCTGTATATTTTGGACTGGAATGTTGTAAATAGACATCCATCGGTGACTGTAAAACAAACTTGAGCTATGAAACCTGACTTTACCTTCAGATTGTGAGCAAAGATGTAGGAAAACAACAGAGCTTAGATTTAAGCTTCTTTTTTTGCTGCTTCTACATATCACGCTTTGGCAGAATTGCTAATAGGGAGTGAAATGTCCAAAGAGGTTGCCTCAGAAAGGCAGAGAAGCAAAGAGTCTGTATGATCCACACAATGAATAATTATCTCTCAAAGAATCGGATGTGTGATATGCTGCCTAATTACAGGAAATGGCAAATGGAGATAAACACTGTAGTCACAAAAAATCCCCAGAAGATATCTGACAATGTCTCAGAAACCTGTTTCTGTTCCAAATGCTGTCAATTCTTAACAGGGGGGAATGGGAGAAGGAAATCAAGTTCTGAGTCTCCCGGTAAGTCATGGAATGCAAACCCCAATGGACAAAAAGCTGCTCTTGCCTGGTCTGAAGGGACTGTTACAATGATCAAGACAACTCTCTGTTCCAAGGTTATTTTGTGCTCACATATGACCATATAGGGACATGTTCCCCTGAGCATCACAGTTCATGTGTCCCTCCCCTAGGTACGCAGCTGATTAAGGGCTGAATTAAGAACAAGCCCTAGACAATTACTACTTGTAGGAATGATCAGAACTTTCACAGAGTAGGGGTCAGGGCTGCAGTCCAGCCTCTGAGAGCTCTGATATCCAGCGACTAAAGATTGAGGATCAACCTTGTTTACACATGAGAATCTTCTAGGGAATTTCAAAAAGCACCTGTGCTTATGCTTTACCCTCCATCAATTATATCTTAATGCTGGAAGCAGTAGCTATATATTTTAAAAGCTGTGTCTAAATGTGCAGCCAAAGTCGGGAACTACTGGAGGAAGGTTTACAATATGCAAGTGGGTGGAATGCAATGATTCTTAAGTCTTTTTGAGATTCTGATGAAAGTCAGAGATCATTTATCTCACCAGGCCAATTAACATAAGTAGACAGATAAACAGATGATAGTGACAGATAGATAGACAGAGGACAGACCTAGGATTCATGAATATTATGAAAGATCACTTATAACACCCGTGGAAGCCGATAAGCCTTACACTAATAACCACTGGTTAGAGTTCTAGCAAAGCTAGAGGCTTAGGTGTATAGCTAACCCATCAGCCAATGTACTTATTGTTTGCTTCCTTTATTAAAGACATTGGCCCAGAAACCCTTAGAATCAGGGTATAAAAATATCTTTAGCAGATCCTTTAAGAGTTCACAATCTACTATGGGCCATACCACATACATACAAATACTTCACTACAAGGGAGTGAAAAGTTTACAGATGGTTAGCATAGATTAGATCTGCTCCAGAAGCTTAAAAGACCAAGCAATTCCTTCCAGATGGGGAAATGAGGGAGAATTCCATCAAGGTGGAATGATTGTCTTGGAAGGGAAACGTCAAATGCACTGGGGTTGATACAGACTCCTGTCACTATAAAGACTTTTCTTCAGGGAGGTCTGCTGACCGGAGGTGGAAATGAGGCCCTTTTCAAACAAATCTGTTTTGCGTGTTTTTTTGCTTTGTCTTTTTTTTCTTTTTGCAACTGCACATCCTTCCCTACTTTAAGCAATCACCAAATAAACAAAAATGTGTGATCACAGCTCCAAACATTATTGGAAATAAGGTGATAGGAAGTACTGATGGAAAGTGTTTATTCCTTGATCTTGACTCTGCACCTCTTCACACAGAGCATGAATGTGAGAGCTCACTATAGTATGCCACGTCCATATCAGGTAGAATTAGCATTCCCGGTCTCTTCCAGTCTAACACTGTAGGTATGAAGTCTTGACAATTCTCAGTGATTAATGTTTTTCACAAGTGTTCCTTTAAAAAATGAAATAGCACTACTATTTGGTGCATTTAAATGCATTTGCATTTCATTCAAGGGAAATGAGTTTTCTGTTTTAATTTCATCTCGGTTCCATTTAATTAAAGTCTAGCTCATTCTGTCATTGAACACTTTCTTAAGTGCTGGAGTTTTGCTAAATCATTCAATGTGAGTTTGAAATTTGGACAAGATTTTTCAAGCTATGAATAAATTTGCATCTATTGATGATTTTTGAATCAATAGATTCCCTCTTCCACCCTGAAGTTAATATAATGCTTTGTATTGTTCGAAAAACATTTTCATATATTATTTCACATGATTTTTGTAATAACTCCACAAAACAGGCAAATTGAGTCCCATTATCCACATTTTACAAACAGAAAACTGAGTTTCAAACAGATTAAGTGACCTACCCAAGACCACATAGCCAGTTAGCCACTGGATTAGACTTAGAAGTACATCTTCCGTTGACTAGTCCAGTGCATTTTACATGTACTATCCTCCTCCCTTTCCATCCATTTTGTCAAGGGAAATATGCAATTTTGCCCTTTTTCAACACTGCCAAAAGATTTTTTAATTTGGCTAGCATACATATTAGGAGATTAAGGCTGAATTTTAATGATCCTAAGGTCTTTTATGTGATAGGCACTGGGGAATGCTCTTACCAACATCATTTCTCATCTTAGTGAGACTCTATTTCAGAGAAGACAAGGCTCAGGGACGTTAAGTAACTTGCCAAAGTCACATACTTGCCTATGGTCTGCCTTCCTTGGTTCTCCCTCGGGCTATGGCTGCCTTGGTAAACTCATCCAGTCCAGCCTATACTCTAGAACCATGGCCAGGGGTTTTACCAAATCCCCCCAAATATCCTGTGACGACACTATTATTACTGGCATTGTCAAGACTTACTTAGTATTTTTACCTAGAAAACACTATGCTAGACATGAAAACACAGAAATATGAGCATAGTGTTTACCTTCGAGAAGTTTCCCATCCAACAAAAGTATACATTCCATACATAACAGCACAGAAATAAAGCAGTAGAGCAACAGACGGTTGCATTGTCCAAGCACCAAATAAATGTTTAAAACTTCAGGCTGTAAATACTATCAGAATAGGAAGAGGATCAATGTGGGCAAAGATAAGAGAATCTCCTAGAAAGGAGATAATATTTAATGAAAGAGTTCAGGTAAGTAGAGAGGAATAAGAGGGAATTATGTATAGGAGCAATTCTAAAAAGATTTATGCAGTGAGGAACAATCCTGGCATATTTGTAGGCAATCCTATTTTATTTGTTATGATTTGTAATGGAACTTGAAGTATGATAGGTTCAGTGGATTCTAAGATGATTCCTTTGGTTGATTTACCAGCTAGAACTGGATACGGCTGCAAGAACAGAAACCCCCAATTAACAGTGGCGTGAGATAATAGAGGTTGCTTTTCTTATATAAAAACATATATAGCTGTTAGAAGGTGGTTTCTGGTGCTGCTCAGTGATGCTGTCATGTAGACTGTCAGCTTTGACTATGCTTGCTGCATCATGGTTGCGTGAGGGCTGCTGCCATTTTCCCTATCAGTTCTTCCTTGAGGCGGGCAGAGGGTGGTAAGGGGGACCACACCAGCAGCACCTGCTCTTTTCATCTGGGAGAGGTTGTGGAACAGGGAACCAGGTTACCGTGCTTAATTTAGATCATAAAAGCATATTACTGTCCCAACTGAAGTCAGAGTTTTGATGGTAAGGAAAAAGGCAGGGATGAATATTTAGTAGGTAAGTAACAGTGTCTCTAGGAGTTACAGTCTCTTTTATATCCCACCAATAATAGAACTGCACTAATTCCCCCAGTTACCTGGGTCTTATTACATGAAATTATGGAGCAGCAGAAAGCCTGGGCAGCAGTCTCAGCAGAGCATGGTTAGACTTCGTAAGGAACTGGGATATTATTAGGGGTACCACAGCATCCCCTTCACAGAGTGGCAGCTCAAGTGCTTGGGGCATTTTTAGTTTCTCCAGCACTAGCTGACTACAGCTTCCTACTCATGAATTCTATCCGTTTGTTCAGCTGTGTCTCTTGCTCTATTACTTCTATTTTTCTATTACCATGAAACTTTCTGTCTTCAGCTGACTAGGGATGCCAGATGAAACACAATATACCCAATTAAATTTGAATTTCTGATAAACAGCAGCTATATGACCTATACAATATTTGTGACATGCTTACACTAAAAAATGTTATCTATCTGAAATTCAAATTTAACTGGGAGTCCTGTATTTTCATTTGCTAATCTGACAATCCTAAAGCTAATCTATTTGACTAATCAGCAGTAAAAAAATGTCTATGCTGACAGGCCTCTAATATGATTCTGACCACAGCATAGACAGAGGCCTCTGGCTTAGAAATCTACCCCTAGCTCAATCATCATAGATCACTATGGTAGGCTCACAAAGGCAATGCATGGAAACAGATTCTTAAGGAATTTCCTGACTCTCCAGCCCAGTCAACAGGGTCTATGAATGGCATTCCCAGTATCAGATCTGGTTCAACAACTATGCCATTTCTTTCAGACAGCAGGTATGTTGGTTTTAGATATGCTAGCTTGCCTCCACATCTTTCACATTTCTCTGTATCAAAGAGTCCATAGATTCTTCTTTTCTAGGCGCACAATCAGCTCATATGCCAGGAGGCATTTGTTGACCTCCACAATGGGTAGGGTGTGCATGGAATAAAATGTGTTTTTTTGCACGATGCATACAATTTCCTATCATGTCTCTCCATTTACCTGAATTCTGTCTTTTGTTAAGGTTTATTCCCCTTCTGAGAGATCCAACAAATATATAGTAAGTTCTGTGCGTGAAGGATAGGTGGTAGAGGCTGGACTGGGCAAGTAGAAGAATAAGACATGGTCACTAGGCTCAAGGAACCCTCGAATCTCCCCTGATTGCTTTGTTTTATAATCTAATTGCACAATCTAATTTTCTAATCTTGCTATTTCCCTTCTGTTTCCTTGTTTCCCCTTTGATCTACAAGTACAGATTTATAAACTGTTGATTCTTTATTTTCAACAATATCTAATGTAAGAAGGGGAACACCATCAGAAATCCCATTTCTGACTTGCTTTCTTCTTGACTGAATCACTCTTTTACTCCTGTTCTTCTTGCTGCTCATTTCTCTGTATCATCTCTCTGTTTGTTTACTGCCAATAACATTTCTACACCAAAAGCAAAAGTCATGCACCACTCTTAACTCACACAGAGTTAGGATCACATAATCAAAGAATAATGGTGGGAGCTACCACAGAGGGCACCTCATTCTATGTTCTACCCCGTGCAGAAGCTCCCTTTTCAGCCTCTTAGATTCAGGATTGTTAAGCCTCTGTGTCAACACTATATGGCATGGACTATTCAGTTTTGGAACTATTATCAAATTACAACAAATCCTTGCCTATGGTGGATTATGTTTCCCTCTAACAGCTATCTATTAGTCCTGAGAATGTGGGCAATCCTTCTGCCCTGTGTAAGCCTTTCCTACAATGAAGATGCTCTTTAAGACCCTTGAACAAGTCTTCTCCATTTCCTCTCTTTCTCTGACTTTTCCTTATGCCATAATGTCCATATTCCTCTCCATTCCAGGTCACCCTTCTTCACAATGACCTCCACCTTCTCCATTCCCCTTCTAGAATATGGGACCCTCAATGTAGAATATGCTCTGCCAAAGGAGTGCCACCTCTCCTTTCTTACAACTGGTTAAAAGGAAGAGATTAATGAGTCTAGTTTTTATCATCTCTGAGCATGGTACAGAGGAAAGAAAATGGCTTTTGCATGAGAGACTATGGACTCTGAGAAACAAACTGAGGGCTCCAGAGGGGATGGGGGTGGGGGAATGGGATAGGCTGGTGATGGGTAGTAAGGAGGGCACGTATTGCATGGTGCACTGGGTGTTATACGTAACTAATGAATCATGGAACTTTACATCAAAAACCAGGGATGTACTGTATGGTGACTAACATAATAAAAAATTATTATAAAAAATGGCTTTTAGAATTCAGTCTGATATGTGTTCATATTTCAACTTATTATTTATTATCTTGAGACCATGTAGAAGTTTCTTTACCACTTATAACTTCTGTTTCCTCTTCTATAAAATGGAAATAATAATACCTATCTCCTATGAGGATAAAGAAAAGTATGTTAAGTGCCTTGAAAAATACTAAGTTGGGGTTCTGTAAAAAATTCTTGCTTTCTACATTTTCCCTCAGCTGGGGGAGCACAGAATAAAATGGCATATCCACACAACATGAAGAACAAAATCCTAGCTTCTCCTGTATTTCTTATATTGTCAGAAAAGTTCATGGGTAATGATTTTCTGTTTATCTAACTGATTTTCAGAGCCTTAAAAGGTAGGCTTGGGGGGTTACTGGCCACCTACATTTGTTGCCACACTTTCTATTTGTGACCACTAGTGCAATGTTCCCTATTTAGCCTTGGAGGCAGATATTCTCCAGCTCTGCAGAAAATCACAGAGGGAATTATTATCAGTTCTCTACTTCCCCAAAAGGGACTGGTCTCAATAGGCATTAGCCACAGGAAGAAGGATGATTGTCATTTTTCCTCCCACTTGAAAAAACAGTGTATGATGCTGCCATGAGAATTGATCATTACAGGTAGTAGAAGCAGTGTACCAGTAACTAAGTAATAATGAGGAGAGAGTTTCAGCTTTTCCAATGACTGTGGGGGCTCATCCTGGTTACTTCCTTAAAGGAGGCAAGATGCAAATATTCTAGAAATAGTTTTGCATATCTGTGTTGAACTCAATCCAATTTTAAACAAATCCATTTCTTATTGTATTTTTTTTAGTAGATGAAAGTCTCATTTTCCTCAGAGATAACATAGCTTTAAACAGTTGTGCATTATGCAAAAAACCCTATCATTCTATGCATGCCCTACCCATTGTGGAATATGGTGAAAATGATCCCAGAGCCATGTTAATAAACAGTACCTGAAGTGCTCCTAAATTCCCTAGTGATGAAATATGCAAGCTATATTTTGATAATAGCAGTGAAATTTATTTTCTCTTCACATTTATTTATGTTCCTCTGGGAACAATGTCGCGCTCCCTTTCCCAATTCAGAACAGACCTGGCTTTCACTATTCTGGAATGGAAAGAGTTTGAGGGTTGTGGTGGCCACATGGTGGCTCTGGGATTTGTGCCAAAGCTGTGCCTGACATGGGGCTCTGACAAAACCGTGTTCATCTGGGATTCAGGAAACAGGAGCAAGAAGATGCATTTACCCTCAGGCTATTCCTAAGTGACACCAGAACAGCTAGTCAGTTGAGTAAAAAATGTAGCCTGCTGCTTGCTTGGCAACAGGTTCTCTAAGCCCCTGTCACATTAGAACTGAACTTGGAAGGTGCTCAGAACTTACATATGAACTATTGGGCACAGGAGACTATTTTCTGGCTGAATATATTGTTCTGGTAACTTGAGTGCCTCAGTAATGATCAGTTTAAAATTTTGTGCAGACTACTAAACACTGCAGGCATATTTTTTCTTGCCTGTTTTATCTTATAGCTGTGAGGCGGCATGGGTTATGGTCAGAACTGTTTCTGAATCCTGACTCTAATTTTGCTCTAAGAGGGAGAGGCTGTAGGCAACTTCCTTAATGTGTCTGAGCATCTTTTTCTCAATCTGTAACATGGACATAATGTTATCTTTATGATACCTTTATTATAGGTTTTTTAGGATTATATATATATTATAAGTAATATATATAGGATAATGGATAATAAAGGATAGTACACATTATATATAGGAAAATATACATAGGGTAATATATGTATTATATATGCATACATATGTGTATATATACACATATACACTGTATGTATCTATATGTCTTTGGGTACACAACACAAACACACACAAACACACAGCCTAACAACATGCCTAGCACATTTAAGGTATTCAATAAATTTTAGTTCCCTTCCAAATTTCCTTCTCGAATACCCATAAATGAATTATAGGGGACTCATGTCACACATGGAGTTTATTTAAATGAACTCGCTACATGTACTCAGAGAAAAAAAAGAAGAGAGGGAGAGAGACAAAGAGAGTCACTTGCCAGTATTCATTTTACTTTTTTTAATGCAGGGCACCAATATGCCCCACTAAAAATACTTGATTTTATATTTTCTCCAGCAGCAAGGAAATGGCCATGTTCTGGCCAATAAGATGTCTATAAAAGTCCATAGGAGGGCATCCCATATAGTCTCTGTGGGAGAAGGTACTTTTCTTCTGAGCTTTTTTGCCCTTCTTCCTTTAATGCCTACAATGTGAAGGTGAAGCTTCAGCAGTCATCTTGATCTCATGAGGCTGTAAGAATGTAGACAGAGGCCATATGCCAAGGACAGTGGAAGGAAGAGTGAAAGACCAGGTCTCTGGTTGCATTGGTGAGCCCCAGAAACTGCTCTAGACTGTCTGTGTATGCTCTTCTTATTGCATGGAGCAAACGAGTTTCTACATGCTTAAGTCATTGGAGTATTTTTGTTTTATAGTGTTGTTAGTTGAGGCAAACACAGTCCTAATGGAAACAGTAGATGATTCCACCTGTCAGTGATCTGCCTGTTCTTTCAGTGATCTGGAGTGAAATGTGATATAATTCTGCCTTTCATAGTATATGCATCTCACTGTGTTGCTGTCAGTCTAGTTTTTAAGGTTTTATATTTTTCACACAGCTTGACCCCCAACACAAGCCAGCGGCTTCCTGAGTATTCATCTGAGATCTGAGGTTTGTGCTGCTACTGGAGGAAATCTTGCCCATGCTGCACTTGCTGAGTGATGCAAGTTGCCTTTCCAAAAACATTTTCATGGGCAGTTTTCTCCATGTGGGACTCTGGGATCATGCTCTGACCCTAGAACTAACTCTTGGGTAAGAAGTAGAAATAGTACATCAAACTGGGGAGCTGAGTTGATGGTAGCTGGAGGCAGAGAACAAAGCTGGGATGTGTGTGTGTGTGTGTGTGTGTGTGTGTGTGTGTGTACACGTACGCATGCATGCACGCATGCACTTACCTCAATGCATCTAACTGCAGGTGCATGTAATCCCAAAACTTTAGATCAAAGTGAGTTTTTCTCACAAGATAAAAAATGAAAAAGTAGAACATATGCTCTAGTAAGCTAAAAAAGATACAGTCATGTTCTTTTGTGTATTAATGAAATAAGTACATAATTTTGGAGGGTGTGATTGTATGAAGATATATGCTGAAGTAAATAAAATGCTACCAAAAATGTCTCATGGTGGTGCAGAAATCATTAGCATATCATTTTTAAATGTGTTATTTTCCATTATAAAAATCCCTAATTAGGTTTCATATATAAATATATGGAATCCTCATATTCAAAGTATTATAAATCATTCATTCCTCTAAACCTGAAATTTATTTAAATTCTTAAAATCTTTTATTAAAGATAATGTCTCCATATAGTTGCTACTTCTAGAGCAATGTTTTTCAGATGGCAATTTGTACCCCATTATTAATCATGAAATTAATTCAGGTGATTGTGATTCTTGTCTAAGAATTAAATAGAATACAAAATTACATGTATTGTATTTTGTGGGTATTATATTTTGTAGGTATTATATTTGTGATGTTTGTTTTGATTTTATATATGCATACATGGGTTTAAGGAATCTCAGTGTTTATTTCTTATTGTAGATTTCCCTAAAAAAAAAAAAAAGAGGTTTGAAATCACTGTTTCAGAGGGATTGGTATATACCCTGTTATGAATGGCTTCTCCGGGTGGTGTTGAGGTTGAGCATGAGGGTAATTTGGAGCTGTCCAACTGCTGACACAAAGAGGATGTTTGAGGCTCGATGCCTCAAGGATACTATTAGAGCATCTGGTAGCTGATCCTACAGAGAACAGTTGGGATTGCCACATTCTGGGAGCTACTACTGACATGAACAGCTATATCTGGAACAGCAGACTGAAAGCCTCCTTATTCTTTGACCTCATCCCTGCTAGTCATCTCAGAATAAGTTATCAGGGAGGCACAGAGAGATCAGGCCTTCTATCTGTGTGTTATCTGGGAAACACTTGTTGTTTTCTATCTAAAGAAAGAATCACTTAACTACACAAAGGATCTCATTCAGTTAGAGCCTCAACACTCAATACTCTTACTAGTGCACTGCAGTATATTTATCCAAAAATGTAAGTGAAATACATAAAATTGTCAAAGAGGTAGAATAAAATAACAGGAGTAAACTTAAACTAGAATTATAGCTCCATTAGAAAATAAAATAGACCACTCATATCATGGTCTGGTATCTAGGCTTCATGGTTTAGTCCAAAATTCTACTTATAAGATTTTAAAAAATAAGTTAGATCATGAAATTATAATATTATTGAACATAATGCTATAATGCTAACTCAGAATTAAGTGGATAGAAAAAGTAAGCCAGGTAGAGTGACCCTAAGCAATAACTCAGTCTTCAAATTTTCAACAGAAAATATTCCAGGATAGTTCTTGCACATTTGAGGCATTCAGTAAGTGTTAATTAATAAGAGTGCATTATCATATATAGCATAAAACAGTTTTCCACCCAAAGCGTCTGAATTCTAAATTAGCAGGATACAGAATTAATATACCAAAATTAATTGTATCTATAATACAGATAGGGACTGGAAAATGAAACTTAAGGAAAAAGCAATTACCTTTACAGTATCGTCAAATTTAAAATACTTAAGAATCAATTTAACAGAAGATATGAAAGTTATCCACACTGAAACTTACAAAGCATTGCTGAGAAGTTCTAAATATTTAAATATTTAAAGAAGTCCTAAAGAAGTGTTCAGAAACATCACATTCATTGATTGGAAGACAAAATAATGTTAATAATGTCAATTCTCCCTGTATTGATCTATAGATTTGAAACAATTACAATAAAAATCTCAGAAGGCAATTTTTTGAAGAAATTTACAAGCTAATTCTAAAAGTGACTTGGAGAAATGAAGAAGGTAGAATAGTCAAAACAATCTTGAAAAAGGATAGAGCAGGAGGATCTACAATAACTAATTTCAAAACTTAATATAAAGCAACTGTGATTAAGAATGTCATATTTTTATGCCATATTTGCATGGGATAGACAAATACATTGATGGAACAGATTAGAGTCTAGTTATAGACCCACAAACATAGGGTCAATTGATTTTCAAAAATGTGCCAATGGATTTCAATGGGAAAGTAACTTTTTTTCAATTTTATATCATAAACAAAAATATCTAAACATAAAAGCTAGAACTATTTTTTCTTTATGTGTATGCTATATATTTGTTTTGTATTTCATTGATTTCCTTTTACTCTTTATTATTTTCTTTCTTCTATTTGTGTTAGCTGGAACTTACTTTTCTAATTTCTTAGTGTTTATAGTATATAGCTTTAATTTATCCAAGTATGATCAAGTGAAAATAAACCACTTCCATTGTAGTACAAAAATCTTAAAGTAATTATACTTCTAATTTTTTCCTTCCAGGCTCGGTGCTATTAATGTGACACATTTAATTTTTATGCATATTATAAATTTGCATTTTGTTCAATGTTATTATTCAATTATCTTTTAAAAGAGATAACAAAAATTAAACAGGCTATATATTTATCCTGAAATTATTATTCCCAGTGCTCTTCATTTCTTTATATAGATTTGTATTTCCATTTGGTATAATTCTCCTGTCGGAAGGATGTTCTTTAGCATTCCTTGTTGGTGATAAGTTATTTCCACTTTCATTTTTCTGGAAAAGTCTTTATTTCACTTTCACTTCTGAATGATATTTTGCTGGTTATAGAATTCTTTTTTGTCTTTCAAGATTTTTTCAGTTCATTTTTTTTCTTGGTCCTTTAAAGATGTTGTTCCACTGTCTTCTGGTTTTATTTTTTCCCAGGAGAAATGGCATATTCTTACGTGCTTTATGTGCTGGCATCCTATTCTTTGTTCCTTACTGTAGGATGTCTTTTTTTCCTCTGGCTGCATTTAAGATTTTTTCTTTAATCCCTAATTTTTAGAAATTTGATTGAAATTGAAGTGCTTTGGTGGAGGTTTTCTCTTCCTGTTTCCTGTGCTTAGAATTGTTGAGCATTTTGGATATGTGGATTCACAATTTTCAACAAGTTTGGGAAAGTTTTAGCTATTATTTTTTCAAAATTTGTCTGCATCCCCCACTTTTCTTCTCCCCTTTGAAACCCTAATTACCCATATGTTAGGTCATAAGGAGTTGTTCTATAGGCCACAATGCAGTTTTTTATTTAAAAAATTTTTTTTCTGTGTTTTATTTTGGATCATTTCTGTTGCTACATTTTCAAGTTCACTAATATTTTCTTCTGCAGTGTCTAATCTATAGTTAACCCTATCTAGTGCATTTTTAAAAAAATCTCCCACATTGTAGTTGTCATCCACAAAAGTTTGATTTAGGTTTTATACACTCCCTTTTCTTTCCTTAACCTTTCAAATATATGCACTAGTTATTCCTTCTGTTTTAATGTCTTTGGCTGCAAATTTTAACCTCTGTGTCACTGCTGGATCAGTTTCACTTGACTGAGTTTTGTCATTGGCAGTCTTATTTTTCTGCTTCTTTGTGTATCTGGAAATATTATATTGGATGTCAAACACTGAATTTTAACTTGTTGTATGCTTATATGTTTGTGTTCCTACCAATATTCTTGAGCTTCATTCTGGAATGTAGTTAAGTTACCTAAAAAAATTGATCCTTTCAGGTCTTCTCTTCAGATTTATTAAGCAGGACCAGTACATGGCTCATACCAAGACTAATTGTTTCCACTCTTAAGACAGGACCGTGTGTGTATTTGATGTCATACTCTGTGAGTCATAAGGATTTCTAGTCTGGCTGTGGTAATAGGCACTAGTCCTAGACATATGTGACCAATGCACACAGTCTTATTTCTTTCAGGTGGATCTTTCCCTAGTCATAGATTGTTTCTGTATGTGTATGCACAGTAAGTACTCTGATGAATATTCAAAGGCCATCCCCTGTAGGTCTCCAGGGTTTTCTAAACTCTAGTACACAATCCTATGAATTCTAACCACTTTGGCCTTTCTATACTCTCAGCTTCATTTTCCCAACACAGGGAGTCTTTCAGGTTCCTTCTGATTTCCTCTTATCTGGGCTTTAGCTTGGAAATTCTTTTAAGGCATTAAGATAAAGCAATTATAGCTCTCATCTCATCTGTTTCCCATCTATAGGGATCACTGTCCTTTATTGCCTGATGTCCAATGTCTTTAAACCATTGTTTGATTTGTTTTGTCTATATTTCTGGTTTATTCAGGAGGGTATTTATGGTCCCTCAATTCTGGCTGGAAATAGAAGTCCTCTCTTCACTGGATTTTCTATCCCCACAATGCCTAGTGCAGTGCTCATTAAGTGTTTGTTAAATGACAGAGTTTATGATGAAAATTTCAATATCAACGGTATATGATATTTTACTAAGCAGGGACTATTGGAAGCAAAAATAGTATTCATTTGCAGAATAAGACCTAAGAGCTAAGAAATGTTTCTACCAGTTGGTGCAATATTCAGATCTCATTAGGCAGGGAAACTTCACAGAAACTGGCAAAGAATATTTCTGCATGCAAGATGGAGAGAAAGCCTTTTGCACCTGAGAGGAAAATTTTTCTGGGAAAATGAGATGCGTTAGCCTTGCTTTTCCTCCCTGTTTCATGTTAATAGCAGTCATACATCTCCAACAAAAAAGAAGCAGAGTTGAATGAATTTTCTCAGGATCTAGCACACAAAAAAAACAAGAGCAAAACGGGAATAGACTCTACTCAATTTCTGTACAATATCTTTAGATAAATGAAAGTCAGCCTATAACAAATACCAGTTCTTTTTAATTCTCTCTCTTCTATCAGCCCCAGCAGACCTTTCTAACTCTATGTAAGGACAGTCCCTTCCAGCATGTTAAAATATAAAAGGTATGTAAGATTTTATGCAAGCTGAATAACCTGAATTAAAATTATGGTCTAATCTTCTAATAAATCTTCCTGGTACTAAGGGTCTTAGGTCAGTAAATGTGTTAATTCTGACTAAATTCAGCCTTATACTGTGAAGCTTTGGCAGGCACCATTTATGAGCTAGGAAGCAGATCTGGAACCATGAACTGTATTGTTGGTGATGAATGTAGTGTTTATTTAGCTAGACCATATGGGGACTATAGCCTCATATTGCTACAGAAATAATTAATGTTAATATTCACAAAAAGATTCCAAGTTTTACTTTTTTATTTGTTATACTGCTATATCTGGCCTCATACTTCGAGGAGGAACCCTTATGGCCATGAGCAGAGACTAGAAAAGGCTATTTTAGAGTGTCTTGGGAGAATGGCCTGTTACCTGCCCATGGCAGGGGAGGACAGCTGTTACCTTTTTTTTTAAGTTAAAATTTGGTGAGCTGCTCAACTTCTAAAGGTCTTGGGGTTTGATGTATCTGGAAGGCTAAGGTCCCACAGCATGACTGTCTCAGGGACTGCAGTTAGTCCAGCTATAACTCTCTCAAATTGTCAGTTACCTTTTTGGGTTTGCTATTACAGACTCAGCTGGAAGCAGCTTGCTGGTTTGACTGCACCATCAGGCTTTAAGAAGTTCATTTCTTATACCTTCCATAGGTCATCAGAAAAAATCCAGAGGTGTTGTTCAGAAAAAATTGTTAGCGGCAAAATGAAATTGGTCATTCTTTCTTTGAGTCCATTAAAGAGAGGTTCCACCCTCTGACCTCAGAATCTTCTGAGGGTGGATCATAAAAATGCTCAAGGAGAATGGTCTCCAAGAGTAGTGGGGGGAGTGGTGATTGGCTAAAGAAAAACTGTTGACAGTTGTTGAGCTTACTTCTCTTTTGGGATTCCAGCTACCACTGCAAAGCCTTCCCCAATTCATTTATTGTATAAATATTTATCGAATACTTTCTATATGGCAGACACTTTATTTACTACTGGTGATCATGACACAGACCTAGTCCCTGCCTTTACTGCGCTTACAGTCTAACAGAAGTGCTATTTAAAAAAAAACGGAGGGGCGCCTGGGTGGCTCAGTAGTTGAGCGTCTGCCTTCGGCTCAGGGCGTGATCCCGGAGTCCTGGAATTGAGCCCCACATCAGGCTCCTCCACTGGGAGCCTGCTTCTTCCTCTCCCACTCCCCCTGCTTGTGTTCCCTCTCTCACTGGCTGTCTCTCTCTCTGTCAAGTAAATAAATAAAAAGAATCTTTAAAAAAAAATAAAAAAATTTTAAAAATTGATTGCAGTTGTGACAAATGTGGAGAAATACAGGGTGCTATGAAGCCTAAAACCAGAGGACATTTGAGTTAGTGATAGTCACAGTTTTCCTGAGGATGTGCCACTTGTGCTGAATTTTGCATACTGAGTAAGGAGTCAACCATGTGACAAAGAATGAGGTCTTCCTTCCTTTCCCTCCCAATGGCACCCAAAGTTGCCTGAAAAAACTCAGCACCCTCACACCTGAAAAGGAGATTTATGTACAGAAGTACAAGGTCCATGTATCTGATATCAGTTGGTCAGTCTCATTACTTGAGTGTAAGCCAGAAAGCTGGGCTGCATACTAAGCAAGAGAAGATAGGTACAAAGGGATATATGAATTAGTTATGTGTATAGCACAAAGATGGAGCTTATATGAGATTTCTTATTAATAATAGCAAAAATATTATGCAGCAGATAAAAGTATCTCCACTTGATCAATAAGGACAGTAATACATAAAGAGTTAAAGCCCTTGCTCCATATTCACAGATAGTAGTAGGCTGATGGCATTCAAACACAGATCTCCAGTTTTTCCATCTTGCCTCCAAGGACTGCAAGGGAAATGGGGTATCACGTTCCATCCTCAATGTGAATGACTTAGTTAATACTCTTAAAAGAGAATAATAGTCAAGAATTTATTTATTTTTTTGTGTTTCTCTCACTTGACTGAAAGTCCAAGCAGGGTAGGACCACTTCTCCCTTTGTTTGCTGCTTTATACCCTGTGTTTTACACATTGTATGGCAAGAAGTAAACATTCCATAAATGTTTTTGTATACATGAATCAATATAAAGACAAACAGGACAATCTAGAAGTGAAAAAACTTCTGTAAACAAGTAACTGTAACATAAGGCAAAAGATGGTAATACTGATAAGAGAAATTTGTTTCTAATGTTATGGGAGTTCAGAAGAAGGAGACATTTCTTCTGCCTGGAGGAATCAGGAAATCCTTCATGGGATCTGACTCAGTCTTGAAAATGAGTAAAACTTGGGTGAGCATAGATGAGAATAAGCATGCATGACAAAGAAATAGGATGACCAAACATACGAAGACTGGAAATCTAAGATCATATGTAGACAGCAGCAAGGAATTTAATCTGAAATTTAGGATGGCATGAAAGAAAATTCTGGGTTTCAACTGAAAAAACTCCAGACCCTAAGAAGCCTAGATTCTAGGCTGGAAGAGAGGATGTGACCATGAAGTCATACACCAGAGGAGAAGAAATAACAGGTGTTGTCTGGGGTATCTGTTGCATCATAACAAACCACCCCAAAACTTCGTCTTAAAACAATTATTTAGCCACGAATCTGCAATATGAGCAGGGTTCAGCAGGCAGTCTCTGTTTCATAGACACTAACTAGAGTAGTTTCAGGAGTGGAAATCAATTGGAATCAATTAAAGGCTCATTTATTTACATGTCTGAAGGTCGATGTTAGCTCACAGCTGGGACCTCAACTCCTCCACTAGGGCTGTCAGTGGGAACACTTACCTATGGCCTCTCCCTGTGACTTAGGCTTCCTCTCAACAAGGTAGCTGGGTTTTAAGAGCAAGCATCCAAAGAGGATCAGGTGGAAGTTGTATTGCCATTTTATAACAGCCTCAGGAGTCACATAGTGTCACTTTGTTTGTAGTCACAGGGGTGCTCAGATTCAAGGGGAGGGAACAAGACCCTACTTCTCAATGGGAGGAGGGTCAACATCCATTTCAAGCAGAGCAAGTGGGATGGGATGTGTTGGTGCAGCCATCTTTAGAAAATACAATTTAAAGGTATGTTGTGTTGCAAGTCAGCAGGAAATTATGGGGTAAACAGAGGTACAAAAAGATCTGCCCTTGCCCCAGAGAGTGGACAATGTATTAGTGGCAGGGAGTGCGGTTGAGGGGTTGGGTCAGGAGTAAGCCATGTGTATAATAACAAAAGCCCATATGTAGGAAGTGCTTGCTCCGGTCTGCACTGGCCACACTGATGAGAGGAAGAATCCACTCTCATTTACTCAGTGACTTGCACAAACAAGCCTGATTAGTAAGACACTAGATCCAAGATTTAGTGAACAATAAAATCTGTTGTTGAAACAAAGAAGACATAGATGTATATCAGTCAAGTTCTAAGAAATCTTTGGGCAAATGTGACTTGTTTATTCTGTAGAACAGATTCAATTCTGTCAAACTTTTGGAATGCCGGGCCAATATCCCTAATCTCACTTGTACTTCTCCAGAGTCAGACAGAAGGTACAGAGAAACCCCTCGGTTAGATGCTCTGATATGATCAAACATCTGAGCACAACAATTTTCAAACATTTCCCCTGTAGCTTCAAATCCTGCAGGTGCTGATATATGACTGCTTTCCTGGGAGACATAAGTCAAGCCCAAGGTATGTGAAATTCACAAGCCTACCTAGGTTACTTAATTCCCTTAATGTCCATGTTATTTCAAAGTTCCTTTCTCTCTATCTCATAGTCTCTCTTAACTCATTCCAATGTAAGCAGAGCTGACAGAGAAATCAGAAGAATCCTCACAAGCCTGGTAGAAAACAAAGCAACAAAAGGAAGAAACAACTGAATGAACTGGGGCACAGGTGCATATGAAGGCAAGAAGGAGACCGAGGGGAACAGTGCTGGCAAGAGAAGTCTATGGGGAGGAGGCATCTCTGTGTTTGTTTAACGTGTCCAGTTCCTTGACAGCTTGAATCTCTGTGCAGGAAGCAGATTTAAAACAAGTGTAGAGAAAAATCCTGACCCCGCAGGTGGTTACACCCTTGGCTCACCACAGAGGTCAGGTGGGTTCACCTTCTACTCAGGCCTTATCTTTGTTGTGTTCCTCAGCTTTCACCCAATATCTGAAGCCTCACTCCTGGTTGCACTGTCTGGCACGTGTGGCAGTATTAAGCTGGAAGCACCAACCAGCTGTTCTCTAGAAGCTTACCCTACACCCTCCCTACATTGCAGGAACCACTATCCCTTCCACCTGAGCAGAGACTGGCCTTTACACAATAAGCCCTTTCTTCCCTTTGACCTTATGCCTGAAATTTCAGATTCTCCCCTTAGATATCTTTGTCAGGATAGCAGATATCAGAAGGAAAGGGATGAATTAGGATCGTAGAAACCGGAAGAAATGAGGACCCGGAGGAAGGGTCCTTTGGATGTCCTCCAGTTACTAGCAAGTGGACAAGAAAGAGTGTCCTCATCTGATCAGGAATATCCCCGTCACGTTCTCTCCACCCTCTAGACTTCTCATAAGACTTCAGTGGCAGTTTAGAGGAAAGCCTCTTTTGTGAACTACAACATGATATATGGAGGAAGGCATTAATTAATGTTAATATCATTACCCACTATTACTACTGAAAAAAGACACCTCAGATGCAGAATGGTGGGTCAGCAGATTAATCTTCCCATACTCTATTCAAAAGCAAATTCTGACACTTAATTTGAGATACATTTTTCCCTTCCTTGATGGAAATTAAGGGGAAAAAGTGAGGAGGATGGTTCTTTTGAAAGATTTGCCTGTATTCTTAACTCGTTTCAAGCCCCAGCTTCAAAAGCAGTGAGTTGCTTCATTTAATCAGAGAGAAAGTATATCCCACAAAAGGCAGCTCCCTGAAGGGCGAGCAGCTCAAACTCTGTTTCCATGGCTGCCTGCTGCAACAATATTTTTACTGAACTAAGCATTGCTAATTTTAGCCACGGATTATCTGGAAAGCAAGGAAGAAATATATGAAAGGCAATTTTTACCTGAGCCACACTGAGCCCCAGAGAACTTTTACTAAGATAGAGATGCTACTAGAAAAAGCAACTATGTAATTCCAATGCCTTGGGGACATTTGTCAACCACTCTCCATCAGCACCTGGTCGAAGGAGGGAGATACCATTTTCCTGATTCAGGAAGAAATGGAAACTCAGTGGTGAAATTATTTGATTCAGATCATGACAGCCTGTATAAGAAAGCAGAGTATCACCCTGGTAACTTCAGTTCCCAGCCTGGCTTCTGGTCCCAGGCCCTTCCATTAAAGGAACAATATTTGCTTTGAAGGCTAAGCTATTTTGGATGCTGGTTTCAGTAAGCTGTCTCGTGATGGGACTTGAAATAAAGATCTGCATGGGAAGGACAGGAATTAATATCTATAATAAGGTTGCTTTGATTTTGAAAAAGACATTAAGATAAAAAATAGCAATACACAGATGCTGGCCCATTCATAAAGAGGCAGATACTCCTGAAATAAGGACCTTAAATTATCTACAAAGAAGTCATAGAGAGGCAGATACATTCCTTATGATCTCAGCTGCTGTATCTTCCACAAGCAACAAATCCTCCAGGCAATAATGGATTGCACAAATTGCATTTGGAATTGTCCAGATCCCAGCATGGGATGCAGATGTAATCCCTGTGGGATCTCTGAATGAGGAGGTGATGAGCCCTTGTGAACAGGGGTAGAGAGCCAAATCAGGCCCCTGTGGGTACTGTCTGGCTGCTTTGGCAAATCATGGTGGGTCCCAGTCTGAGGTCCCCCCAGGCTCACTCCCTGGGGTCAGTGGCTGCAGCCCTGAGAGGAGAATCTAGTCATAGATGGCCTTCTGCTAATCTCAGAATGCTCTGTTTTTCCTTCTTTTCCTCACTCCTTCTTTCAGACTCTCATTTTACTAAGGTATAGAAAACTAATAAAAGCAGTATTATCCTGTAGGAAATTTGTTTTTCTCACTAAGCTAAGCCAGGAGCTAAAGAGAGTTATTGGCAATCCTAGCAGGAGGGGAAAGAGAACCGTTTTTGAAAAGTCTTCTAAGACACAGACTGATTTCTGTGCCAGGAAAACTGGCAGGTTCTTGAGGGAGGGGCCAAAGAGGGACAGTCACAAGCTTCCCTTCCCCAGGGATTTCTCATGATCCAGGGAAATTCTGATCCAGGAGTCCTATGGGATTCCACAAGATCACTCAAGAGTGGAACGATACTCCTTACAGAGAGCCTGGGGAATAAGGAGCCTGGGTCACACTGCATATGGTGTGCCCTGCAGAAGAACTTGGATAATAACCTATAGGTAACCAGAGCCACTGGGCGTGGTGAACAGAGGGATAACATGGCACTTTTTCCTATGAGAGACAACTCTAGTTACGGTGTGGAGCATGGATTCGTGGGAGCAAAAGTGAAAACAAGTCACCATTGCCGACAACTTCTCTTCTTTTTTTTCTCTCTTAAGATTTATTTATTTATTTCAGAGAGAGAGAGAGCATGAGCAGGGAGAAAGGGAGGAGCAGAGGGAGAGGGAGACAAGCAGACACCCCGCTGAGTGGGGAGCCTGTCACAGTGCTCCACCTTGGGACCCCAAAATCATAACCTGAGCTGAAATCAAGAGTCAGATGTTCAACCAACTGAGCCACCTAGGCACCCCACAGACAACTTCTTGTGTTTCACTGCTTCCTTCACTGCCTTTATATCAATTTAGCTTTTGCCATATTAACACATATATTAACTTTTTAAATGAAATGGGGAAATAACTGTTATAATATCCTAGTAAATTAAAAAGCAGGGTAAAAAATTACAAATGATTTTAATCTTAACATCGTTAAGTACGCGAAGAAAAGTTACTGGAAGGAGATGTGTCAAACTTTAATCAGAAGTCAATTTATCTTAAGGAAATAATCAGCGCTGGAAAAAGTGGACTATGTTTAAGAATATTCACTTTGGGGCACCTAGGTAGCTCAGTTGGTTAAATGTCAGCCTTCAGCTCAGGTCCCAATCCCAATCTAGCCCCCTATCTGGCTCCCTGCTCAGTAGGGAGTCTGCTTCTCCCTCTACCCCTCCCCCTGCTTGTGCTCTTTTCCCCTCTCTATCTCTAATAAATAAATAAATAAAATCTTTAAGAAAAAGAATGTTCACTTTTATCTATAAATGAAAAAATAGAAGAAAATTAAATACTTAATAAGGGAAGTTCAAGAAAATTATAGTAAATCTAAAATATATATGCAAATATTTTACCATAGATTAGTCATGTGATGCAACAAATATAGACAAATGAAATGGAAGCTTCCAAAGAACTCCAAGAAGAGCACGATCCCAAATTTGTATGTTTATACACACGCATGTGAGAGTATACATGTGTATTGTAGTAGGAAGTATTTATATATTATTGTAACTAAGAGCATAAGCTTAAGAGTCACATACAGTAGCTAGGTACCATTGGGCAAGTTTCTTAGCCATTCTGTGCCTCAGTTTCTTCATTCATAAAATGAATAATAGTTCCTTCTTCAAAGGGTTATTATGAAGATTAAATAAATTAATATGTATAAAGTATGAGTGCCTGTCATATTATGTTAGCAATTATTATTAGTTATGAAATACAAATACAAGAAAAGAATGCATGTTAAAATATTTTCAACATCCAATCTCCAGGTTATTGGTTATGAGTGATTTGTATGCATTTTGTGTTACAAATATTCCATAAAAGTATGTGTTAATTAAATATTCAGGGAAAAAATTACTCAAAAAAAAATGTGAGTTGTCCAAAGGGCCAATGCTCCTGACCCTGAGCCCGGATCATTTAATAAGAAGCCTCCTAAACTAGGAATGCATGTGCTAGTTTGAAGTCCCACCTCCAAGACCATCCATGACTGTGAACTTGGACTGCCCAGACAACCTGAGTCTGAGCTTTCCCACCGGCTGAATGTGAATAACTAGATCTCTTCTATCTTACAGCACTGCTGGCAGATCCAAGATAACAAATGTGAAAGTTCACTGTCAAGCTATAAAAGCCAGTACACATGCAAGGATTTCCTAATAAAGCAATTCCCTCACTGGCTCTCTTCTTGTTTCTCCACCTGCAGACTGCAAATCTCAATGCAGAGGATGGTGCCTATTGGTTAGGTAATTACTGTAGCGTTTGTAGCCTTTGAAAAGCATGGGGCTGTTTAGGATGCATGATAATTTTGCAAATCAGCAGCTCTTGATTACTCAGGGAAAGTCCATGTTGTTTGGGGTGATCTGTGCCATTTGCTTCTCTGCTTCTTTTTCCTGTTGTCAGCCTTTTCTCATTTTATTACTTATTAGCAACTGGCTGTGAGGTAAGGAAGAAAATATAAAGGGGGGATGACACATTAGCCATAAAATAAAAAATGCAACTTTTTAGTGAAAATAGCATCAGTGAGGGAAGATGCTGGAGCCTGCTGTGTTTTTAGAAGGAGATCCAGTTAACCTGTGACTTTTATTACTGCCTTGATTTAAAACCTTGGCAAAGTGTATGTGCCCTTCCCACACATTCAGAGATGTCGTCTTGCTGCTGAAGGCTCAAGGCACTCGTTAGTGTTAAGAATACGGCCTACATTTCCAAATTTGGTTATACTCCTCATTGCCGTGCTTTAGATTGAAGAGTCTTCTTCCAGAAGTGTGAAAATACCCTCAGTGCCTGCCCATGCTCCTTCATATCTGCATGCCTGGTCTGCATCCCATAACCCACCTTCCACCACAAAAGGCTCTTCCCATAAGTGACTCTAGTCTTGTGTCTCCAAGGGTAGAGCTGGCATTTCCCATCTCAAGCTGGAGATGGAAAAGGCCCATTTTCCATGCTTATTTCTTCTGGGGGTCATGTAGCATGAGGTACTTCTCAAGATGGTCTCAACCATACAGAAATTTGGGAGGTTTGGGGCACAAAACCCCAACCAAATCCATATCCAGTCAATGACCTTTAGAGAGAGAAATGTTGACATCAAGGAACATAAGGATGTGGCGTCAAAGTATCACATCATGATGAGAGTCCAGGCTACATTAGTAGGTCTCCAGCTCTAAGTAACAAAAAGTCCAGTCACATTAGTTTAAGGAGAATATGGGCTCACCGAAGGAATGACAGAGAATGACAGGAACTCCAGTGACTTGTATACTTTCAGGACACCCTCTCCCTTCCACATCTCCTTTATAGAGTCTATTCTCTTAGGCTGACTGTCCTTGGAACCCATGGCAACAAGCACCACCAGACTTTTATCTTTCAAGCCTCATAACCAGAAAAGAGAGTTCTTGCCTCTCTGAAGGCACATCTATGGGTCAGGATGGCTGCTGGTCTTCAAAGAACTGTGACTATCACATATGGCCTCTTTTTCTCATGATTTTCCTAATGCACATGTAACACGGGTATGTGATGTTCATGTATATGGATATATATAAACGATTCAATTACAAAAATTTAGCAGGAGGAGAGACTTTAGCCTCACTTGCTGCCCATGAGGAGTGGGGGAAAATTCTGATGGTGAGACACAGAATTCTCTGTCTCTCCAATTTCCTAGTGATAGAGGAATGACAAACAGATAACTCCAGACTTCCATGCTGAAGTCCCATCTGATGATTACCTATACTGGTTTCATATGTGTATTTTAGAATTTAAATTAACCATTTGAGGAAAACAGGTCATCCTATACAACCAGAAAAGCACATTCTGGTGTTTTCCAACCACAGTATTGGCCCAGGAGCTACAGGGCCTGTGTTATGGTACATTAACAATAAAAAGGCGTGTGCCTAGAGCCAGGTCACCTGGTTTCAAACTTTCATTCTTTAGCTCACTAACTATATGGCTTTGAACCTCTCTGGGACATTTTCCACATCTGAACATGGGGATAATAAAAACTTTTGTTGGGGTTTGAAGCGACTAAAAATCCTAGATCTTATGAGCTTCCAAGAGACTGTGGGCTGCTGTGCAGACACTAACTGAGTTGGTGGCACGAAGAAATATGACTCGCTGTCAGCTATGAAGTCCACAGAGTCCAAAGGGCAAGTCAGAGAGAAGTTAAAGCTCAGGGTTCTGAGGCCACTTTGTGCAAAACTGTAAATGCATAAACACAATAAAATGGAAAAACCCAGACCAATAGATGTCTAGTCATACCACAAATTAGTCAGAGCACCCTTCCCCCATGGAGAGAAACCAGTGAGGGATAGAAGAAAGGACTTACGTTATTTTCTGAGAATTCTGAGAGGTGTAAATTTCTTATTTTTACAGGCTGAGGTAAAAAAGCAAAAAGAACTATACAGCAGTTTGCCCTATATCTGGCTTTCAGAGTTGGAATGAGGACTATTAGATTATATAATCAAGTGTATTTTATAAAAATCCATGCATCTTATAATGCAGAAATCCTAAAAAGCATTTTAACTGTAGTAAACACAGAATGACACATCATTGTCTCCTGGATTCCCTTGTCATTTGATTCACTTTCATCTAGCGATGATCCACCTGCCTTCCTCAGAGTCTCCCTTCACCTTGAAATTTGAACAGGGGTAAAGGACACACAGAGAAAGGCAGGAGAGTGAGAAGAATGGGAAGGCTGCAGGCTGGCTTCTTTCCAGTTCATTCCTTAATCTCCTATGTGGATGCTCATGGTTGTGAAGGAAAAAAAAAAAGGCAGTGAAGGCCATTGCAACACCCCAATCTTAAATATTATATTAAAAAAGCTTTCAGAAGGAAAGAAAGAAAGACTTAAATAAAATCCCTTGCCAAGAAGAGTTGCACCGAAGCTTGACAATGGAACTGATGGCTAGTAATATATTTGGGGTTACAGCAAGAGTCCCAAGTACAAATGTGTTCATTGTATGTTCCGGTGTCTTACATTCAGATAAATGAATGGTTCAGGGCATATATTTGCAAATTCTCATAGAGAACAAAAAAAAAATTTATATCCTGGAACACACTCAGATCAGGGTTATCCAACTAACTCTGGTTTTTTTCCCCAAGAGAGAATGACCAAACATTTCAGTTTAAAGTGAAAATGAGAGCAAAATACTCTTGAAGGACAAAGTGCAGTTGTATTTCTGAATAACACAATTAAAACTTTAAAAATATTTGAAACTGACAAATACCCCAAATCTAAGCTGATTTCAAGAACTAATCAACATGAGATAATACACGGAGCTTCAGTTGAGAACATCAAAAACTAATAGGATTTGAAATGTAAATACCAGGGATTTTGGTATATTGCTTGAAATGTCCCATTTCTCAGTGGGAACAAAAAGTACAGCTTCTAACTTATTTAATATTCCTAAAAGATTTATTTGGTGCCTACCATAACCCAGATATTACAGAAAGTACTGAGGACATTGTATCTTGCCTATGTTTTTGGTTATGTTTATCTGCAGCTCAAGAGGGAATAACAACATGCAGGACTCTGAAGCAGCAGAAGCATAAAGGGACCAGATTACACTTACAGGTCTCACACATGCCCCTAAGAAAGGGCATCACCCAGAAAATGTAGGCAGTAACCATCAGAGCAATAAAAAAGGCAACAACAATGAACATAGAGGGGAAAGACTTTTCATCCAAAAGCCCTAGACAATAGGACTGGGGAACCTATGGCCTCTGGAGTTGATTTCAGCCTCAGCTGAATTTTAATTCTTATGTAGAACAAGTGCAAATGTGTAACTTGTAAATAAAGGAGAAATAATTACATGGAAGAATATTATTCAGCCTTAAAAAAAGGATATCCTGCCATTTGCAAGAAATGGATGAACCTAGAGGACATTAAGCCAAGTAAAGTAAGTTAGTTATAAAAGGACACATACTGCATAATTTCACTTATACGCAGTATCTAAAACAGTCAAGCTCCTAGAAGCGGAGAATAGAAGGGTGTTTGCCAGGGACCGGGGGAAGGCAGAAGTGAGACATTGTTCAATGAGTACTAAAGTTTCAGTTATTCCAGAAGAATAAATTCTAAAGAACTATTGTAGTATGACATAATACCTACTGTTAACAATATGGTATTGTGTTTTTTAAAAGTCTTAAGACAACAGATCTCATGCTAAGTTTTTTTCACACACACACACACACACACACACAAGAACACAAGAAAAATTCTTAGAGGTGATGGATATGTTCAGTACTTGATTGTGGTGATGGTATCATAGATGTATGCATGTGTTCAAATTCATCAAAATGTGAATATTCAACGTGTGCAAATTTTTGTGTATCAGCTATATCTCAGCAAATCTAAAGCACAGGCTGGAAAAAAAAAAAAAGAAAGATTAATTTTGTCTGGGAAAAAGGATGGTTTCCAAATGGTGAAGAGTTCACTGGAGCATTGAAGGGTGGTTACAGGCAGTGCTCACCCGTTCTAATGCTCGCAGGCCAGAGGGGAAGGTCTGTCCAGGAGTTCCATGCTGTTGTCGCCCCCTCTGTAGGTTTCTGGATTTCTACTTCCCTTTACTGTGTTCTTGCATCTGAAACTCTCTTTGTGGTGCCCTTCTGCCCTGTAGTCTTTGTCCCTCAAGTAGTATCTCTCTGTATCTCATCGAGATGTGTGTACATATAGAGATAGGTATATTTGCACACACACATATACATAATATATTCGTATTCTCTCCTATATTCTCTTTATTTTTCTTCTTTCATTTTCTGTGATATAGAATTGAAAAATGAGTTTTGTATTTCTCGAATAGTAAAGTTGCTCGAATATCACGTATTTCATGTTTCTTGAATTGTTTTGAAATTTCCTAAAGAAGGTAAGTGCAGTTGTTTAAATTTCTCTGTAATTAAAAAACAAGACCAAAGAAACAGAGTTGTCACCTGCCCAGCATCTGGCTGATTGTACGTGTGCGTGTGTGTGTGTGTGTGTGTGTGTGAGAGAGAGAGAGAGAGAGAGAGAGAGAAAGAGAGATAGATGAAGGGAGGATAATAATTAAAGTTAGAGCAAAGGCCTTGAGCAGAAAACACATTCCTCACTTCTGTTACAGAAAGCAGCAGTTTCTATCTTACCCCCTCACTCTAGCTCCAAGTAAAGAATAGAAAAGTAAAGAAAGCAGATTATAGTTATGGTCCTGCAGACTGCGGTATCTTATTGATATGTTATATTAACTCTTTCTTCCTGAAAGTTGGTTCTAATGTTTTGTTTGCTTTTTCTCCAGAAAGAGAAAAAAAATCCTCCTGTCAGCTTTATAATCTACCTAGGAATTAACAGGTTTTCAGAAATGTTTATTAAAAAATTAATTAGTGAATATTGTATATTTATAGAAGATGTGACTGGATTCTTGTAAGTTGACTTGCTTTCTCTTTTAATATTTAAAAATAAACATAAGGCTGGCTGGAAGAGTGTGGACATAGATTATCAGTAAGAGTATTTTTTTTCTCTAGCTATTGGAAATACTTATAAAGCCTCAGTGAAATATAACTTAGGCTGCGTTTTAATTAGACTTCAATGTTTTCTCTCTGATGGCATCTGGAGAACAATCTGGCTCCATTTCCCGCAATAAGATGCCTTTTGTGGATTGATATTTCAGAATACACCTCAGAGTCACTAGAAAGCACAGCGAAGCTGTCAGCACCCAAAGCTGCCTGTGGTCATCAAACTGGAGAGAGTCATTTTTAGTAGAACTATCCATATCAACTATCGAGGTGAGACTACATCTATAGGGCATGAATAAAGCTTTTCTGGCCCATCCTGACAAAACCTTCAACGATAATTGATACAACTGTCTGTCAGAATCCTGCTTTCAGTTGCAAAGAGAGTGTACCAGATCCGGAGGGGGGGCAAGATGAGGGGTCGCTACCCCCACACAGCAGGCCACTTCCCTATCTACAAGTGTTCAAGGCTTTCCCATTGCTGTTAGGATAGAGAATAAGCTTGCTACCAGTGTGATTTGGGTCCTAACCAGACTCTTTTCTCACTGCTCATTCTCTCAAGCTTTTGTTCAACTGCTTAGATAGGTCATCTCTCTCTAATTCACTGGTCTTCAATTAATCTAATTCTCTGCCTCATAGAATGTCTCCTTACTCTTTCTCTCACCTTTCTTCCATTGTCTGACTTAACTTTCCAGTGTTGGTTTAAATGTCTCTACCTCCAGAACATTTCCTCTTATCTCCAAACTTCATGTCTGCTTCCCCACCCAAATGCTTCCAGAGCACCCAACATTCCCCCTACCACAGCATTTCACATCATACCTTGCTCATCTCCTTGTCTGCATACTCCACTTGATGAAAAGCACTGAGATGTCGTCCTCAGTCTTGTACACCATTGTGTCCAAAGCACCCACCACAGGCACTCAATAAATATTTTTTCAAATGAACAAATTTCAGATCATGTGAGGTGGTACCAGTATTAGGGAATTAAGGTTGGGGGGGATGGACAGGTGAGTCATAAAGACTGAGCAGAGAGCTATGGCCCAGCACATAGTATACATTAGGTAGATATCTAAGTAATACCAGCTAAGGGCTGCAGGTGGGTGTCCCTGAGATTAGCAAAGTCTGCATACAGAGATCTGGCTTTGAGTTTCAAGTACCTCAGTATGGAAATCAGCATTCAGAACCCTGAGTCTTGTCTTTAGGAAAGTTTTCCAATGCAAGGGAGAAGTCCAGTCCCAAAGGACTGTATATGGATCAAGATACAAGGTAGAGACCCAATTACTGGAATCAGTATATAATACAAATGATTGGGCATCAAGAACAGGTGAGAACACATCAATTAGGCCTGACGTACGAGGTCAGAGTGGAGCTAGAACAAGGTGGAAGATGTAGACCGTAGGAATCCTTGGGTTTCCTAAAACCCAGCAAAATAATTGGTTCTAGAGCCTGAAGAAAAGCTGGGCCTGTGGAGGCTGAAGAGCTCCTAATATGTTGATCTGAGAGAGGTGAGGACAAAGACCAAGGAAATCATCATACCTGTCAGGCAATTCAGTCATTAGGAAGGCCAAATTGACTTGACTAACAGGGCTGCATCTAGTGGGTACTTTGCATAGACAATCACTGGACAATCTTCTTGGAAGCTGGGGAGGGAGGCAAAGCCAGAGCAGATCCCCAGATCTTCAGTGCACACTGCATTTACTGTTCCTTCAGAGAGTTTTCTACTTAACCCCAGGACCAAGTTGTTTGCAGAGAACTTGTGTCTTTCTCAGGCCTGCATGTTGGTGCCTTTGCCAAACACCTTTCTGTAATGCATATTTCATGTCTGATTTGGTCTGAGTCATGACACGATTCAGGGAGCTACTCCACGGTCTAAGAATTCCAGTGGAGCAGACTTGTTCGTGATATTTTTCTATATGCCTTTCTGACAGCTACCATTTCTACCAAGTTTCCAAGTCATAGCTTCTGCTACAAAAACCAAAAAGGAGTCATCTTAAGTCAGAACAACTGGAAAAAAACCGCAGCCTTAAGACACAATATGTTCCACAACCAAAAATACAGTCAAACATTTCAAAGAATTAGGAAATTCATCGTAATAACCTTACAGAGAGTTTGTCCAGAAAACAATACTTCCTAATACTGCAGTTAAGTCCTAGAACTGGATACGACTCAAACTGCACAAATTTTTTCTTCATGTTGACATATTTTCCTTTCAACATAAAGAAGGGAGGGCCCTACAGCGATGAATGCCAATGCATTCTGAGAGACCAGGCTAGTAAAAGAGTTACTTGATTTAAGATTTCCAAAAAAATCTTCTGCTAGTTGTTCAACAATTGGAATGTAAGCCACAGCTTTTGTATGTTGAATATTGGTGTCCTGCCTCTTCACCAGCAGTTGTGAAAAGAGGCAGATTTTTTTTTTTTTTTTTAAGGAAGCAGGAAAAGGCTATATAGAGAAAGGGGCCAGTGAATTTTTTTTGTTCTGTTTTGTTTTGCTTGCTAACAGGGTTCATCATTTGAGGCCATTCAAACATCTCCTTATTTCAATAAACCCTGAGCTTTTTCAAAGTACAGTGTGCATTTTATTCACCTCTTTATCTCATGTGTAGCCCAGAGAGAAGGTACCCAATAAATATTTTTGAGCAATTGAATATGAATATATGAATGAATGAGTGAATGTTTGGGTGTGTAAATGACAATTTTCTGGAAAGCACTGTGTCAGAAAGCTCTTCTTTCTTTCCCCAACCTTCCTAAACCAGAAGGAGAGGATAAATCGGCCTAGCCGGTATGCCAAAAGCAAAGCCACAGAGGAAACAGGTCCACCAAGAGCTACATGCATCTGAGCAGTTAGAGAGGGCGGCTTGGAGACCATGACTGACGAGTGTTCTCTGGGACAGCTTCCCCAATGCTCTCATTCTTCTCTTTACACTCTCCTGCACTTACTCCAGCAGTTGAGGGGGGTGACAAGAGAGCTGTACCACTGGCTGACTGAGCCTGTTCCTTACGCCTGGCACACTGCTTTCTGTGTTATCTCTGGTAATCCTCAAGCAATGAAAAGAAATGGGTCTTAGTGCTTTCACGGTGGGGCAGACAGAGGAAAATGAGGTGTAGAGAGGCCGGGTGACTAGCCCAGACCTGCACACATGACCAGTGAGGATTCGGATTCTACAGTCTCCACCCTCAGCGCCAGAGAAACATGGCTGTTTTCACCAGGTTGTCTCACCTCAGAATCATGGCCTCATCAACTCGTTGCCAGAGGGGACAGAAATATTTGCTGAATAGATGGCACTTTAGAAAACTAATTCCAATTGTTCCACTGCATCCTCCCACTAATCTGAAGCATGCAAGGTCAAGTGCGCGGGGCAGAGGTAGGGCAAACGAGAACCTGGCGGTGGTGATCTCGAAGCATTTTCAAGGCAGCCAGTGCTGAAGTGACAGGCTTGTCGAGGTGTGGGGTATCTGGGCTTGGGGAAGGCAGAGAGCCTGCGGGCTCCCGGGGTCTCTGCTCTTCCACCTTCCTCTCTTTCCATGGGCACAAACCTCTTGCCGGCAGTCATTTCCTCCCCCAGTGTCCTCCCACTTGTCACAAGGTCTCCATCCGCCCGGTCGTAATGAGCAATTTGCTCTAATCCACGAATAGAAATTGGAATTTAATTCATTTTAGTGGCATTTTGAGAAGGGAGATGCTTAAATAAGCTATTTGGTGTCCTCCACATTACCACTGAAGGTTAATCGCTACCCAATATGCACACTTGAGCTCCAAACTATGTTCTTGAGAAAATGGAATAATTAAACCACAAGTGGCAATTACTTGTATTTTAGTAGGCTTCTTGCTGTAGCAACATTACTAAGTAATATCTTTTCTAAGTTGGCATCCAGCTCTCAAATTTCCATTTCCAAATATGTGTGCGATCTATTAATTTCTGATAGTTTCGCCCAGTGTTGAAAATGGAATGAGGTCATCATCTGACTGAAATCTGAAGTTGGCATTTTGTATGACGGCTTATTCTCCCATAAACTTCTTTGCTTCAGAAATTTGCCTCCACTTGAATATATTCTAAACATACAAATGCTGCCTTATTAGAAATATTTCTGAATAGAAATGTGGTTCTGCTACATCCACGCAGAGTGAGTGTTTCACAGCCATTTAAAATTCTGTCTTTAAAGAATATTTATTGACATGGGAAGATGTTCAGAATACAATATAGATGGGAAAATACATCAAATTTAATGTAGAGTGAGAACATCATTTTTTTGAAGATTTTATTTATTTATTTATTTATTTATTTATTTATTTATTTAATGTTTGTTTGTTTGGTTGGTTGGTTAGTTGGTTGGTTGAGAGAAGATGGAGAAGCAGACTTCCTGCTGAGAAGGGAGCCCGATGTGGGGCTCCATCCCAGGACCCCATGATCATGACCTGAGCCGAAGGCAGATGCTTAACCGACTGAGCCACCCAGGTGCCCTGAGTGTGAACGTCATTTAAAAATATCATTCTATACGTGCCAGATATGCACATAGAAAAAATACTTATAAAGAAATAATGCCAGATATCCCTAGATGGTAAATTTTGCATAGTTTTAATTTCCTTTTTAATCTTCTGTATTTTCTAATTTTTATAATAGATACATATTACTTTCATGCTTTATTATGTTTATTAATATTTTATAGAGTATAAAAAAAGTGTCTTACTCAAAACCCAAACTCAGAAAAAGCTAAAATGCTCCTTAAATATCTTACCATTTCAACCCCCTCCCCAGAGACTGACATTGTTACTCATTTTCATCAATGGCAGGGTTTCTCAATTGCAGCACTGTGGACATTTTGAGCAGGAAAACTTTCCGGGAGTGAGGGTGTGCCATTCTGTGTACTGTGGGATATTTTGTAGCCTCCTGGGTCTCTAGTCACTAGATTCCAGTAGCATGCACCCACCTCTTGGTTATGACAACCAAAAATGTCTCTGCACATTGCCAAATGTCCTCTGGGGATCAAAATCACCCCCGCCCCAGCTGAGAACACCGGTTTATAGCTTCCTAGGCATCTTTTGTATGCATTGGCACACATGTATACTCATACAGAAATGAATCATTTAAGAAATGGAATTATTCTGTACATATCTATAACTTGCTTTTCTAAAAATTCAATGTTATGTCTTAGTGGCCTTCATAAGTTAGTACATATAGATCTCATGTGTTATGTTAATAAGAAAACAAAAGGATTGTAATAAGAACTTACAAAGAAGAAATGTATGCAATCCCAAGCCAGACAAAGACCTTTAGGAAACTATCACTCTACATGTATATATAGTGCAAAGGTGACTCTGGGGGCATATTCTGCCCTCTGATGGATGGAAGGCACCCCAAAGCCACTGTGACTGAGAACCAAATTAAAAGAAAAGAATGAAGTTAGAGGCCCCATTTAGGCAGAATATGGGGGGGAGAAAAGAGAGATGATCTTGGATTCCAGGGGGAAAGCACTATGTCTATCCCCAGAACAAAGCTAGTCAAGAGAAACCTCTGCACGAATGTCTTCTCACCAGTTTCTATAATCCAATACAGGCCAATTCCTTTGTCCACTTTTCTCCAGCTCAATCTACAGCTACGAATCTCTTTTTTTGGTGAATATAGAGATTCCAGGACCCACATGAAGACAAGATTTAACCTTTGAATTCACAATAAAAATTTTAAAACAGAATTAGGTGAATTCCTCTTCCCTAAAGGATACTTCGCTAAACTTCAAGAAACAGCACTGGCAGGTCCAGAAGCTCTCACTCCTGTGTCCCCCTCCCTTGTCCTGATTCCAAATTTTCCTCCAAAGGTAAGGGCTATCCTGACACTTTTGAAAATTATATTCCTCTTTTTCTTTATGGTTTACCACCTATGTATGCATCCCTAAATAATATGGCAGCTTTACCTGTTTTTAAACCTTACTTAAATAGAAGCATATTGTGTATTATTTCTTGTCTTGCTTCTCTTACTTATTGTTATGTTTGTGAGAATTCTCTATAATGTTGACCCCAGCTGTGATTTGGTAATGTTCATTACTATAGGTATAATGTTTTGTGGATATACAAAATGTATTCATACATTTCACCTTTTCTGGGTATTTGGATTTTTCTAACCTTAATTATTACCTTTCTGCAATATGTATATTCCTGCCCATGAGTCCTGGGCAGAGGAGCATACGTTTCTCTAGGGTGTGGGCCCAGGACAGGATTAACCATGTCAGAGGATCGACATGTGATATAAACACCCAGGGGCACTGAAGAAAACCGCACATTGCTCCACATCCTCCCCTACACCTGGATGTCCAAAGCCATTAAAACATTGATGTGGCTCTTAGCTTTGAATGTTATATAATGGAATATCAACATCCATGAAAAAGACAGATGGTATAAAGGCCTCTGTTTTAGTTTGGGGTGCCATAAAAAAATACTATAGGTGGGTGGCTTATAAACAACAGAAATTTATTTCTCACAGTTGTGGAGAATGAAAAGCCCAGGATCAAGGTACCAGCAGATTCAGTGTCTGTTGAGAGCTGCTTCTTGGTTAACAGCCCTCTTCTTACTGTGTCCTCACATAGCAGAAGGGCCAGAGACTCTTCTATAAGGGCATTAATCCCGTTCCTGAGGGCTCCACCCTCATGACCTAATTACTTCCCAAAGGCCCCAGTTCCCAAGAATATCACATCGGGGGTTAGGATTTCAACATATGAATTTTGAGGGTACACATTTAGTCCATAACAGCCTTTGAACTGAATGAACACTACCAGAGTTATCTGGGTGAGCTCCTTCCTCATCCCTGGGTGAGGTGAGACCAGTGTCTTACACATTTCTCTATCTTCCCTTTGATATTCAGAAACTTGTGGGGGAAGGTGAGGATGGGATACCAAGGCAGAGTCTGGAGAGTGCCAGGCAGGGTCCAAGCCAGAGAATATTTCAAATGTCCAGTCACCAAATCCAAGAGTTCAGCTAAAAAATTAGGTACCAAGTACTTAAATAAAATTATCAAATTCAACTGATAAAAACAAAAACAGGAACCAAGTTATAAACTCATACACTGGGCCCAAATGGAACTCATCCAACTCCTTTCCTGCCCACATCTTCTCCTTCAACAGTGTTCCCCATCTCAGTAAATGACTTCACCATCCACCCCGTAGCCTAAATCATAGGAAGAATCTTTTTATGGAATTCTCCCCCTCCTTCACCACCCACACCCAATAGCTTTTTCTCAGATATGCCCACTTCTCTCCACCCCCATCTCCAATATCTTCCTTAGTCCAGGGCATTTTCACTGCTTGCCTGGATACTCCTAAATGTTCTCTCTGCAACCACCGTATTTCAAGCTCCAAAGTAAGGGATCTGAACTGTTTTCATCTCTTCATCAACCTAGCACAGTGCCTGACTCATGGTATTATATTTGGTAAATGAATGAATTTATTCCTGTTTTCCTCCAGAGTGATCTTCTCAAATGCTGATCTGATTGCATTGCTGTGAACTTTTAAACTTTTTCAGGGGCTCCTCATACCTTTTAAGATAAAATTCCAAGTTACTTAATAGAGCTTATGAAGCCGTAAATAATCTTCTCCTGTCTTAGTTCTCAAGCTTTATCTTTTACAAATCCTCCTCTTAAACCTGATTCGGAACTTCAAAACTTAGTTAGAGCCTAGAACACTTTTGCTATCTGTTGTCTCTGGGACTTTGAACATGCTATTTCCTTTCCCTGAAATACTTTCCCAATGGCTATTTCCATCATAGCAGTCATAAGGATTGTTTACCAGTATTCTAGTTCGTTCTCTATCCAAGCACGGCAGGGTTACATTTCCCTGTCCCCTTATAATTAGGTGTGGCCATGTCAATCAATTTGGCTAATGGAATTTGCACAGAAGTATCTTGCACCACTCCTGGGCTGATGACGGAGGAGTCAGTATATAAGTCATTGTATTCCCTTTGCTTCTGTCTCAGAGAGCACGGAAGCAGAATTGGAGTCTCCCTTCAGTTGGGTTTTTGAGTTTGATCCACAATAAATAAGTACAATGAGAGGCACAGAAATCGTTGATATTTTCAAGCCACTAAGATTTTGGGTTGTTTGTTACTGTAGCACCACCTGACATATGCTGACTCCATATTCCCTAACTACCCCTACCCCATAACATATGCACACAAACATATCCTTCAGATTTCAGCTTCAGGAGTCCTCCTTGACTCATCAAATCGGAGTTAAGTGCCCACCTGAGTGCTTCTAGAACAAATATCTTTTATTTTCCAGATAACGGTAAAGACAACCCTGCATTATACTTCCTTATCTGATGCTGATTTCAGAGCTCCCAAAACTTTAATGTGTATTTGAATTACCTACGAATCTCATTAAAATGAAGATTCTGATTCAGTAAGTCTGAAATGCATGTGAGATTCTGCATTTCTCACACGGCCACAGGTGATACTGATACTCTAGCTCTAGGACCACGGTAGCAAGGATCTGTCTTCTTTGAACTAAAAGCTCTCTGAGGACAGGGAGCATATTTATTTTTTGGTTTTGGTACCTCCTGCACCTGTGAGATACAGTCACTAGTCAGAAAATCAATGAATGAAATCCCCTAGGCAGGCAAGGGGGAACAAGCTGGAAGAATTCCTGAATCTGAGGGAAAGGAGCTACATTGCTTGTCCTTTGTTCTGAAGGGGGCAGGTAATAAATTGGGCCAGGAGCAAGTACATAAAGTGGACACAACAAAATAGGGATGGCTGATTTGATACAGTGAGTAATCGATAAAGTGATGGTTATGGGATTGCAGATTTAAAGGATGGAGACAGGAAGAAATAATCATTTCATTTCCTAACATGAAAGAGATAGGAATTCTAGACATTTACATGGTAAAAAGGAATCCGTGTGGCTGTTATTACTTGAAAGACTACAGATGAGGTATTTTGAGTGCTCTAGATTTCAATTTCTAGAAAACGTTGTGGCATTTGCTATGGTAATTTCTTTTGTTAGCACCAAACACCCTCCCCTCTTCATCTAAATGCCAATATACAAAGAGTCAAAATATTGCACAGAAAAGAATGGACCAAATTGGGTATTTGTGTGTCTGTGTGTGTGGAGTGCGCAGGCTAGAGATGCCCCAGGAAGACTTGGCGATGGGGACAGAGCAGTCACGTGTCCTTAACACTGACAGGCATGAAAGACTTGGGGAGCTAAACACATTGGGGTCCAGATCTGCTGACTCTTTAAGAAGAAACGGAGGGTGATTTTTTTTTTTTTTTAATGGCCTGATAGAGAAACTAGGGTTTTTGCTATTCATGCCAGACAATAAACATTGACCGTGGACATTGGAGAAATTTCTGATTCAGACTAGTTTCCTCAACCTTAATTTGGAGTTTCCAGACTTAACACGAGTCCTTCAAGCCCTAGATTTGTTGGGTAAGGAGTGTTTCCATGGCTGCCCATTACTCCCTCTCTCATTCTCCTCCAGAAATCCCAACACCTGAATGTCTGTCCATGACTGTGTCTGGCCATCATGAGTTCTCTCTGATAGACACAAGAGATGACTTTCCTTCTCAGTACCACCGGTTCTGCTTCTGAATGTGCCCATATGCATATACCTTATTTGCAAGTAGAAAATAATCATTGACTCTTTGATTGGCTTTTAAAAATAAGCCTTTATTTTATTTTTTTAAAAGATTTTATTTATTTATTTGACAGAGAGAGAGACAGCCAGTGAGAGAGGGAACACAAGCAGGAGGAGTGGGAGAGGAAGAAGCAGGCTCCCAGCAGAGGACCCTGATGTGGGGCTCGATCCCAGAATGCTGGGATCACGCCCTGAGCTGAAGGCAGACGCTTAACGACTGAGCCACCCAGGCGCCCCTAAAAATAAGCCTTTACTCTACAAAGGACGCCCATAGCGTCGGTCACCTTGATTTTCTTGGCAGCACACTAAAGTGAAAGTAGCCAGCTCCTGAACTGGCCCAAGGCTGTGTCACAGCTGGTATCATAGTGGGGTGGCCTTTAGGAGGCTTATGTAATGTGTGGGATAGAATAGCTTCTGAAAACAATCCATCAGGCAAAGTAGGAGGGATTTCAACTGTGATCATCCCTTTGGCCAGTCTCTCTCTCCTCCTTCCCTGACTCTACTTCCCCTCCCGCACCTCTCTCATCCTCTCCCTTATCTTCTGTCACTACCTTCTGTTTCCAATGAGTATCAAAAATGACACAGGATATTTACTTTATTGGCATGTTGGAAAAAGATCCAGTATCATCATTATCTCCTCCTCCTTCTTCTTTTTGGTTAGAATACTATAAAGTGAAAAAAGTATGCTTCAAACCATGACAATTTTTTTTTCCAAAGAATCTTTTTAGCTTCCACATGGTTTGGGAGAAAAAGAGAGGCTGTTTTCTCTCTTCCTTGGGGTCACAGGCCCTTTAAAGAGACGGGGATGGGGCTAGCAATTAGAGAAACCACCCCAGTGTTCTTCCCAGAGGACACCCCCCCCCCCATTCCCAGTCTCTGTTTCAGGAGCCTCACTGACCCCGCTTTCTTTTCCCTTTCACAGCTCTCTCTTTACCTGTGTTTCACTCCTGGAAGCCTTCATTTTTCCCACCTACAGGGCTTTTTGCTAAAGATGAAAATTACTGAGAACTCTTTAGAATTAGTTGGTGTGAAAACAATATACATTGATCGGAAACAGCTCGGAAAATGGTTCAAATTGCAGACCTGAAACACTATTCAGGCATGATGATTGGGGGCATTTAGGAGAATTGGGAACGCTTCTCAACATACCATTAAAAGGCAGAAAAGGTGCTTAAATTGTTTCCTTCATTTTACTCAATCTGCTAGTGCAGAGCCAATAAATAGTACATAGTCATGAAACTAGATTTGATACAGTTGGCACCATTTTAAGGTTGCTGGCTCATGGAGCTATTATTTTGTGACACGTCCCTTTTTAAAGAAAACTCAAAGGTGGCTGGTATATATTCAAATATATCCAACATGGGAAACTAAATCACATATATGCCTCAAGTTTGTGAGTAAAAAGAATCTCAGTATCTGAATTTTGAACTCTAATTTTTCCCACAACATTGCCTTCCTTTGAGCCCTTCAGATACAGTTTCTTAATGACCTAGACAAAACAACAAGGATTAGATGGTATTAAGAAAGCAGGATAATAGGGTAGCAATTTATTATTGTACACAGTCCTCTTCTCTCCAGGATGATTTTTAAATCCTATTTAGGAGTTTATCATAATAGCAGAAACCATTTCATCCTAGTGCATGAGAAACTTTCAGAATATTTTTCCAAAGTAAAAATTAGTGTCTAAAAAAAATATTTAACAGTTGCACCAATGTCAATTGTGCCTATGTGCTGATGAATGCACAAAAATTAGTAAATTAAAACAAAGTAATGTTGCTATTTATGTCACCTCTCTCATAAAATGAAACTATTCATAGCTAGCACGTACGGAAAGGTGGCTCTATATGGCAAGTACCATACTAAGGGCTTTTACATCCATTATCTTATTTAACATTCAACCAGACCTCTGATACAAAGTTCTGTAAGCATCTCCATTTTACAAATGAAGATTCACAGAGTTTAAGTAGCAGAGTCAATGCCACTCAGCCCTCATGTGGCAGGGCTAATGCTTGACCCCATGTCTGTCCAACTCCAAGCCTGTGCCCACTCTCAGCATAAAATTAAGTTCAAGAATTCTATAATAAGAGAGTCTGGGTTTCAATTCCAGCTCCACATTCCCTAGCTCAAGGTCTAGTTGAGAAGATTTCTTAATCTCTCTGTGCCTCCATTGTCTCTGTAAAAAGAGCTGATCTATAATCATACCTACCTTGTGATATTGTTATAATGATTAACTAAGATACATAAATCACAAACTGAATAGCACTTAGTAAGTGCTCAACAAATGCTAGTTAATGTCCTTAATTGTCCCTATTTTCCCTGTGCCCACCCCTCCTAGAAAAAACCCTGAGACCTTTTGGTTTTATGTTTTACTTTTCTTCCTCTGTAGAGCACCGAAATAATAATTTTTTAAAAAGTCTTAATTGGGGTGGGGGAAATTGAATAAAAGTCTAACAATAGCACATGGATGACTAGCAGGCTTCCCCAATAATAATTTGATGTTCAACCTTCCCTACAATGGAGACAGCCTCTGGTGAAACTAACCTACTGAAACAGAACAATGCCATAAGTCATCTCCATGCTATGCTGCAAATGGGCTAGGCTGGCTGTGCCCATCAGCAGCCAAGAGCTGGATGGTCCTTAGGTCAAGGGCTTTGAGTGGGTGTTGTTGAGGCTTTGAGCAGAGGGTAAAGGGAAAGGGACTGGGAGAAGCTGAAGGAAAAGAGAAAGGGTAGGGAACTAAGGTTGGCTGAAATGATTTCATTTGATTCTAACAACATCCATCTTCCTCCTTCCCACCCCTTCTTCCTCCATCTTTTCCCTATTCCCTCTCCCTCTTCTCTCCCCAATCTCTGTCTCTCTCTTTCTCCTGCCCCCTTCCTTCCTTTATATTGTTTGAGCTCCTACTTTTATTTAGGCCAATTTTTCCACTGAAAAAACTGAGACTAAAAAGATCAATAGCAGGGCACCCGGGTGGCTCAGACAGTTAAGTGTCTGACTTATGATTTCTGCTCAGGTCATGATCTCAGGGTTGTGAGATCGAGCCCCATGTCAGGCTCTGCACTGGCTCTGCTTCTCTCCCTCTCCCTCTGCTTCTCTCCCCCCTCCCTTCTCTAAAAAATAAAATAATTTTAAAAATTTAAATTTAAAATAATAAAATGTCAATTGTAAATAATGCTTCTACGAACATAGGAGTACATATATCTTTTTGAATTAGGGTTTTCATATTCTTTGGGTAAATACCCAGTAGTGTAATTATTGGATCATACAGTAATTCTATTTTTAATTTTTTGAGGAACCACCATACTGTTCTCCACAGTGGCTGCACCAGTTTGCATTCCCACCAACAATACATGAGGGTTCCCCCTTCTCCAAATCCTCACCAATACCTGTTGTTTCCCGTGTTGTTAATTTTAGCTATTCTGACAGGTGGGAGGTGACTCCTCATTGTGGTTTTATTTTGCATTTCCCTGATGGTGATGATGTTGAGCATCTTTTCATGTGTCTGTTGGCCATCTGCATGTTTGCTTTGGAGAAATGACTGTTCATGTCTTCTGCCCAATTTTAAATTGGATTATTTGCTTTTTGGGTGTTGAGTTTTATAAGTTCTTTATATATTTTGGATACTAACCCTTTATCAGACATGTCATTTGCAAATATCTTCTCCCATTTAGTAGGTTGCCTTTGAGTTTTGTTGGTTGTTTCCTCTGCTGTGCAGAAGCTTTTTATTTTGATGTAGTCTCAATAGTTTATTTTTGCTTTTCTTTTCTTTGCCTCAGGAGACATATCTAGGAAAATGTTGTTACAGCCAATGTCAGAGATATTACTGTCTGTGCTCTCTTCTAGAATTTTTATAGTTTCTGGTCTCACATTTAGGTTTTTAATACATTTTGAATTTATTTTTGTGTATGATGTTAGAAAGTGGTCCAGTTTCATTCTTTTGCATGTAGCTGACCAGTTTTCCCAACACTGTTTCTTAAAGAGCCTGTCGTTTTCCCATTGGATAGTCCTTCTCACTTTGTCAAAGATTAATTGATCATATAATTGTGGATTTATTTCTGTGTGATAGGTAGATAAATGGATAAAGAAAAATGTGGTGTATACACACACACACACACACACACATACATACATACATACAATGAATAAAGAAAATGTGCATATATCTATGCATTGGAATATATTCAGCCATAAAAAAGAATGAAATCTTGCCATTTGCAACAACATGGATGGAGCTAGAGAGTATAATGCTAAGGGAAATAAAAGTCAGTCTGAGAAAGACAAATACCATATGATTCCACTCATGTGGAATTTAAGAAACAAATGAGCAAAGGAAAAACAGAAGGAGAGAGAGAGTGAGAGAGAAACCAAGAATCTGACTCTCAACTACAGCGAACACATTGCTGGTCACCAGAGGGGAGGTGGGTGGGGGGATGGGGGAACAGGTGATGGGGATGAAGGAGGGCACGTGTTGTGATGAGCCCCGGGGTGATGTATGGAAGTGTTGAATCACTGTATTGTGCATCTGAAACTAACATAACACTGTATGTTAACTACACTGGAATTAAAAGAAAACAGAAAAGAAAAAATAAGAAATGAAAACATTTGATCTGTGGAATACTATTCAGCAATAAAAAGGAACGAGCTATCAATACACACAACTTCACTATCTCTCAAGACAATTATGCTGAGTTAATAAAGCCTATCTCAAAAGGTTACCTAGTATAGGATTCTATCTCCATAACATTCTTGAAAGGACAAAATTATGGAGATGGCGAACAGAGTAGTGGGTTGCAAGGAGTTAGGGATCGGGGTGGGTGAGGGAGGTGGGTGTAGCTATAAAACAGTGGTACAAGGAATCCTTGTGATTGGAAATGTTTTGTGTCTTGACTCTAGTGATGACTGCATGAACACACACACACACACACACACACACAGAAGTGAGCGCATATACAACTGGTGAAATCTGAAAGAAGCTGATGAATTGTATCAATACCATAAATAAATAGGTCAATAACTTGCTCCAAGTCACGCTGTGTGTTTGTGATGGATATTTGTACCAGCTTGTCTTTGGTTCACAAGCCCTTGCTCTTTTTGCTATATTCCTCTACCTAAAAGAAGACAGTGGACACATGCAACAAGGGGAGGCATCCATGTAAGAAAACAGGGTAGGAGCCCAAGTGCCTCCAAAAATAGCCAGAGGGCCTCCCAGTATCTTTTCAGTCATAAGTGCAGAGTCTATCCTGGGTTTTGTTTATTTTTGCCTTCCACTTGAGGAAAATAGTGTGTTGAGTATCACCTGGGCTACCGCCTACCCTTTCTTCTTGTTTGCAGGACAAGAAAAATCTCAGCCATATCTTTCCCAGGGCTTTGACATTTGAATTTTCAGAAAGTGATAAACTATGTTGCCTCTTTGAGGGCTGGGATTCTTCCCTGATTGCTAAACTGCACAGTTTGCTGCACTTTGCTGCATTTGCAAATTGTAAAGATGGGAGCAATCTCCTTGGGGACTGATTATATTTTTCAAAAATCTGCATTTTTGTATTATTAACTCTCAAGGAAGCAAGAAAAAAAAAAAAGACTTCCCTTCATTAACTGAATACTGCTGTGGGCTTGATAGGTAAAATTAGGCTACTAGAATAATAAAGTCCTTTAGGTATTTCCATTACACCTTTTGGACAAGCAGGTACTCAAGTCTGAGTTAAAATATATAAAGCACAGAGTTTTGTCTTATATAGGGAGGATTTCTAGATGCCCTATGCTTGTCTTGCCCTCCCTTGAAATATATTCAGCTTGTCATTTTCCCTGAGGACAATGAAAGTACTTGCCAATGCCAGCGAGTCTACCATGCCTCATTGCTGGGTACTTATTTCTAGTAATAGTAGCAACTATTTTGCACAGATGGTGTTTATGTGTTTGTTTAAAATGCCAAATATTTTTATAATTTAATAAATAAAACATTAGCAAACAGCTTATGGATACATCTACAAGAAGACTGAGCAAGATAATTAAAGATGATCAATCAATGATGGATGCATAACATAACATTTAAAGCGTTCATGATTATTTACCAAATAAATACTTAGAGGCAATGGCAGGAACTATTGGGATGGAATGCTAGCTTTCCCCTTAGTATTCAAAGACCTTAATAGCCCTCCTGAACACTGAAGGAGGAAACACATCTTAGTTACAGCCAAGAAAAGGAACATTTATGACACAATTTCTCCTGATTGATGATTTGAAGCAGTGAGGTGTTTCTGATTTAAAAAAAAAAAAAATCCAACCCATTTGTCAGCACAACATTGGAAGGAACAAAGTTTCTCATTTGATTTCATTGACTTAACACATCCTGGGAATAACAAGTACCCTGCTATTCCCCAAACCTAGAGAAGAGAGATGCAAGCAGAATAGCTGCTTAATAGAAGCGCTGTCGTTTGTTAAAAGCAATGTCTGTTCCCGTTTCCTCGGACTCGTTAGGAGCGGGAATAAACCAAGCATAGCATCATTTGTTTTTGCAGTACAGCTGAAGCGCCATCAACAACCAAGGTAGAGGTAAATATTTTCCTGCTTTTCAGCAGGAACACATTCCCGTGGAGCTCCCTGTTCACAAATATACTGTTTCTACATTCAGTTTCTTAGGGACATCTTTGCCTTTCCCCCTTAATCAGAAAGGAAGAGGCCAAGAAGTGATTCCAGCAAGTCTAAGCGCTGCTGCACGAACCTGCCGGAGAAGCTGCTGATTGCCTGACTTATGGATACTAAGTGGTCATGAATATTCATCTCATTCTGTTTTTTTCCAGTGTTTGAATAAGTGCTTCATCTTACGAGAGCTATTTATGATATCTTGTAGGATTGCAGAGTAATCTATAAAAGAAGAAAAGTTTAGTTGGACATGAAAGAGATACAGGTAGATTTGAGTGTTGAGGGCAGGTATTTCATAAGGTTAACATGTCTCAATCCTAGAAGCAATTTAGAATCTCCAGGGGAGAGACTAAAACATACATTGTATGAATTAAATCAGCATCTTTGGAGGTGGGTAATGATATCTTTTTTTTTTTTTTAATTTCCTAGATGAGTTTAATGTGTAACCAGGATGAGAACCACTATTTGAGCTCCTGAATATAATTTTACAATCTGTAAAGAGAATGGATTTTTTTAAGAGGGGGAGAGAGGAGGGGTGAGGGACAGAGAGAGAGAGAGAGAGAGAGAGAGAGAGAATCTTATGCAGGCTCCACGCCCAGTGCAGAGCCTGACGTGGGGATCGATCTTACCACCCTGAGATCATGACCTGAGCCGAAATCAAGAGTCAGGAGCCTAACTGACTGAGCCACCCAGGTGCCCCTAAAGCTGACAATATTTCACAAGATATAGAGAACATAGCTGTTGCCTTGCCAACACCCATGACACACATCTGCTGCTGTGAGCAACAATACGGCAAGGGTGGACCTGCCCCTCACTCTGTTGCTTCTGTGCCCAGGGTGCCCTCAGTGGTCATGCCCATCAGGATAACAGGAAGCCCCTAATCCCAATGTCCAGTAACCCTAGCCTTTTCTGGCCAATCAGGATGGCTTTTATTCACAATGGTGGGACTGAACTGTTTTCTCCTCTAGGAATGAAAGAGCACTTTGCCCCCAGCCATTTCGCAACCCGAAGGAAATCAGACTGAGGATGAAACTAACAGAGGGAGGAAACAATGAAGCTAGGGTCCAGTTACAAAAGCCACTAAATCATTTCCTTTCAAGTCACTTTAAATTAGTTGTTATTATTATTTATAACTGAAAGCATACTGACTAGTTCATCTGAAAAGGCTACAATAGGTACTAGCAAGTTGCAAACTAGAAGCAACCTTTCAGGGACAAATAGGCAAAAATGCATCAAAAACTTTAAAAGAATCACACCTTTCACTTTATAATCCTGTTTCTAGCTGTTTACTCCAAGGAGCTAATCACAGATGGGTAAAGATTTGTGTTAGAGAACATTCATAACAGATATGTTTAATAGCTAGACATTAGAAATAGCTGGAATGATCAATTTAGTAATCTTACATAAGTGAGACTGGGTGCATTTATACGGAGCAATCATTAAAGTCACATTTTTAACAGTATTTATTAATGATCATGAAGATATGAAGAAGAAAATGTGTATATCCGAACAGAACTATAACCTAATATAAATAATTATTCTGGCTAGTGGGATTACAGGCAATTTTTATTTCCCTCCATGGACCTTTCTGTGTTTTCTAAATTCTCTATAATGAGCACGTATTAATTTTATAACCAAAGAAAAAATGATTTGGAGCACAAATGGTGGCTAAGTCTTCTCCCCACACTGTGTCTTTCTCATCCTTCCCAGAGCATGTCCCTTCCTTAAAAACAACTGTGAAGCCCTGAGAGGGCTTCAGTCAGATTTTGCAGAATTCTCCCTTCCAGGGTTTCCAGCCTCCTCATCTGAGCTCTACTGTCAGCAGCCCTGCAGTTAGCAATCATGGGGCCTCACTCCCCCTCTGTGTCCTTTCTGGGGCCTTCTAAGCAGGGCTCTGCTGAAAGGAGCAGAGATGGAGTGGGGTCTGGGAAGCTCTCGTCTTCTGCTGCATCTCTGTATCATAGATTTTTTTAAAAAAAGATTTAAAAGTCATTTATTATAATTGATTGACCAGCACAATGGACAGCTTGACCTATTTTCACCAACCTCAATGCAATTTAAAAGCCACGTATTAAGAATTACTTGAAATCTCTGTTTTGCCAGAGTGAAGGACCCAGTGCCCCTCTGTTACTACCTTAAAGGAATCATTACCCTTCTCTGGCTCTCTTTGCTTTTAAAAATAAGACAGAAGTATTTTGAAAGCCACGAACTGGGTGCACAGTGCTGACACTTTCAGCACATCTCACCGCAGAGATGGACAGGTGTCATATATGCAACTGTGTTGTATTCAAGCCCAAAGTGGAAAGAAAAACAGAAGAGAGAAGGCTCAAATCCAGCAAATGAGGAAAAACATCCCTTATCCTTCTGAGCTCCAAGTGCTTCCCCAATCAGTAGGCCTGACCACTGTGGTGGAGGACCTGAGCAGTGCCTTCCATTTGGGGTGGGGCGAAGGACTCCCCCCAAAACTAAATTCTGTCCTGCTTCCCAAATCCTCTCAGTGTGGAAACGGCTTTGAATAAAGCTAGGAAAGGAGAGGAAGGTGAGAAACTCCACAGTAAAGACTGCTAACAGGGATCAAACATTGTAGCCAATGTAGAAAGGAGATTAACACAGTGAAAAATAGCCAAGCAATTAAGATAATCTGCATCCACTGTGGTTCACACACCAGATCAGGGTTTCTCAAACTTTAATGTGCACAGAAGCCACCTGGGACATTTTTTAAAATGCCAGTTTCTTATTCAGTACGTCTGGGGTGAGATTCTGGCTTGTAACACGCTCCCAGCTGATACTGCTGGTCCAAGAGCCACCTTGACTAGCAGAGTTCTACATCTAGGAGATGGATGGGGCCTGGATCTCAGCTGTGCGGCTGCAATTTCTCCATGCAGCCCAGCAGGGTGAGCGTTCCTGGGGAACTGGACCTTCCAGGTGGCTTTGTGAGCACTGTGACAAGGACCAAGGACAATGAAAGCAGCACAACACAACATGTTGTAAGTGGCTAAAAGCATCATTTTTGGGGTTGGAATCCCTACATCTTTTAATACATTCAAACCTTAGGTTACTGAAAAGCTCTGAGTCTTAGTTCCTCAACTGTGAAATGGGATAATGACTCCGAGGGTTTTATGTGAGATAAAATGCGACACACCTGATATGGTAAATATAGAACCAGTGGCAAAAATGTAGCACTTGTTCATAAGGTTATTAACGTCACGATTACAGCCACGTTTGGTATACCCCTGAGTTATATATAAGTTAATATAGCTATATAAAAAAGAAGCTTCCGGGGTTAAAAGGTGGTGCTGCTAGTAACGTGTTCCCCAATTTTCCTTGGTCCATGATGTCCACACACACCTTTTAGATCTGAAATGCCTCTTTGTCTTGGAACCCTTTCTTTTCTGGGAAGTTGTAACCAGCCATACCTTTCATTGGAAGAATGTCACATAGCCTATCTCCAACCTGTGCATAAGAAAGGGGAATTACCTGACCTGGAAGGAGGAGCCAGTAGAATTTCTAAAGGTTCCCACAAGGTGTTGATCTTAATCTAAGAAGGTGACCATTCTTGTAATGAGAGTTGAATGAAGGGCATGGGGAAGGGAGAAGATTGAGGGGTTATCACTTATCGAAAGCCTACCGAATCTGTGTACCTTATATACTTGCATCCCCTACCTTACTTAATGCTTATGGCAACTCTGTGGGGTAAGTAGAAATGAAACGATTAAAAGAGATGGAGCAGAAATGCCAACCAAGTTTCTAAGTTCTCATTACTAAAAGTAATGGAGGCAGGATGCAAATCCAAATCTCTCTGACATCAAGACCCTTCTGACCTCAAATGACTCCTGCCTCGCATCTGGCATTCTCGTCATTTGAGTCATTGCTTGAAGGCCTTTGGAAAACAAGTATTCTTTCTTGACTGCGGAGGGTTCCATGTTTGCTAGATGGTATCAGATGATAGCTGAATAAATGAGAAGTCATAGCTGGGAAGGTACAAATAGCAATGGAGATCATAAAAATGAGTTTACAGGAAGGACTGCTGCTGACAAAGAGAGAAGACGAGGATCAGAGGAGGCACTGTGAGGGCAGCAGGTGCCCCCAGTGGGGTGATGACACTCAGAAGGAAAACAGGGAGGAAGCCAAGAGCACCTGCCGACCTCTCAATTTTTCCCAGATTCTTCCTAACCAAGTCACGTCAATATGTTGGGGCCCAGCCCTCAGAGCTTCTTCCTGGAGTTCTGGGACTTGCTCATAATTCCAAGGATCCCGAAGGCCAGACTATACCATCAGTTTCAGACTGAATGAAGTAGACCTTGAACTCCAAGAAATTTAGTCAGAATGCAAAAGACTTCTGGACTTGGCTCTACCACCTTTGGTCTAGGGTGGCTTCACCAGGTCCATGTGCAAGTGACCAGAGAAAGCCAGTGTCTGGAGAGAGAAAACTGAAGCAGATATGCCGAGAGAAGCAATGACAAGAGACCATGTGAATCTAAGGACATGTGGGTAAAAGCTGACAAGGCAACAGGCTGCCTGGCCTCCCACCTGCTGTCCAGTCTCTGGTTCCAGCTGCCCGTGAGGCCAGTTACACTCCCTGCTCTGAAAGATACCCTGTTTCTTAGCAATCGGTGCCTCATTTATGTTAAAGTAACTTTGAACAGATTTCTCTTACTTGTGACCAAGCAATTCCTGACCAAGGTGACGACAATCTCATTCGGCCAACTTTGGCCCATGAAAGTTATTTCTGCTTCCCTGTTCTCCTTTTCACAAGAGAGAGAGCAGCTCCTCAGCCCAAACCACACAGGTGACTCCGGTCAGCTACAGCTCACCAGCAGACGGTCCCCAACAAATGGGTTTTTCATTATAATGTTCCACTGCTCTAAAGGGCAGTCACACTTAGCTGGTCAATTTTAATCAAATCCTTTGCCCACAAAGTCAGAAAGGTACAGGCTTAAATTTGTCCCGTGAAAATTGCTCTCAGCTGATAAAAGGCATTTTATTTAAATTGTTAACAGTGTATATTTAGTGTAAATCTATTTCAATTACAAGAAGCTAAGAAGAACTCTATCAAATCTCTCTGCAGTAACTTCAACCCATTAAATCAGAACAATTTACCTTTCATCCATTGCAATCGTGAATGCAATAATGAGGTGGGAAACAACAAAGACACCAAACATTTAATTTAAAAGAAAAAGTGAGCCACAATTCTAATAAAATCTTCTCATGTTCCTAATACAATAATTTACCTTCTCTCTTTTCTTTTGTAGATTTTAAATGAAATTTCTGTGCAAAATAAGTCAATGAATTAGATTTCCATGCAAGATCTCAATACATTAAGGATGTTTCTAATGATCATGTCCTTCATATTAATTCCAAGGAACATCTGTTGTTTAGCTTACCCATTGGAAATTCCAGTTTTCAAGGGGTCAGCAGTACATAATCAAGTACAGTGACCCAGGCTCAACACATTTGTAGCAGCATAAGTATATTTTCATTAAGAATGGCCCACATTTTTCATTTTCAGTGTAGTTTTGATGACCAATACACAGGACCCCCAAAATACCATCACATTTCCAAAGCCTATATAATCCCACATCCACTGTTAGGTCCAGCATGGGAGAGTACCTGGGAATTTGGTTGGAGTCCAAGGTACCTAAGATTCACTGTTTCCTCCCAGGGCTCTAGAACTTCTGAGAGTCAGGGATTCTTTGAAGCGGCCCAGGAGATACAACTGGATTTTGCAATTCTATGTCATTCAAAAGCAAACACTCTCAGAAGGACCAGTGGAAAGGACTGAAAATTCCTGGATAATCCTGGTATGTTCAAAATACCTTGTACTGCAATCAGAAATTTAATAATACTTATAAAAATGATGATAACACAGATTTGTATTGGCATTCTAGAGTTTATAAAGCACTTTTACATATATTATCTCATTTGTTCTCAAAACTAGGCCCAGTAGCACTCATCATTATGTTCATTTTAAAGATGAGCAAACTGGGACTGAGGGAGTCCTACCGAAGTGATTTGCCACTAGTCCCAGAGCTAGTAAGAGGCGGAGTCAGGACCAAAATCTAGGTATTCCAACTCCTAGATGTATGTTTTCTGCCACTATATTTAACATCCATTTATTTAAACCTACTATTCCTTAAGTTATTACAATCCAACTTTTTCAAAGATAGAGCAACATGACTGGTCACTAAATTCTGAACATTAAAATTCATAACCAACTTGTTAAAAAAATGCTCTCATAGTGTTGTGGCACCATGGAAATTAGTTCAGTTTCCTGGGTTGGAACAATGTAACTCTGAGTATCTGCAGGGACTTCCCACACCCTCTTGCCCTCCCCCACTCCGCCCAGACATAAAAGGACAGCATAGCATCCCTTCTTTGAGCCGCTGGCTCAAAATACATGCAAGGTTCTCTTGGGTTCTGTTATAATTTTTTCCTCACATTTTCTTCCTGGTCCCTCAGAAACGTAGTTTCCCACATGAAAAAGGCCCTTACCATGTAAATAAAATACCAGGCTCCAGATACCCAGAGAATATGTATGAAGAAAACACGGCCCCTGCATTCAGCAATGTCTGTCCGGAATAGCTCTTCCTGAGCAACTTGATTAAACTTAACCCCACTTTTATTTACCTGTAAAAAGGAACTGACCATCCCCACCCCACACAGTTGTGCTGAGATTTAAAAACAGATTGTACATGAAGGTGCCTGGCCCAGAAATTGTCAGTCCCCTTTCTCCTTCTCCTCTCTAGAAATGACATAGGCCCTAAGGAAGCACAGAATTCATCATATCCCTCTTAGAGGTCTGCATGATGCTTGGCATACAGAAGGTGCTCTATAAACACACATGGAATGAAACAGAGCTTTGGGGCATTCGTTCCTTATTTTAGCTGCTGACCGCCGGGCAAAGCAATCAACAGTGTTGGCTGCAGCGTTTACCAGCTATATTAGCAGCTTTTTTTTATAATGTCTGTTCTTCACAGAAAATTGCCATATAAACTGAGACACAGGCCTCTCAGGCATTGGCAGAGCATTCCGCCAGGTTGAAACGAACGTGAGACATAATACTGGGCCCCTGCTGGGATCATAAGAACTAAGGTCTGGTGCCAGCCCTGTTTCACTGGCTTTGTGATCTCAGTTATGTCTTTGGAGTTCAAGTTTCCAATGATAAAAAGGTGCACATTAAACTAAATCTTCTTCAAAGTTGATTTTACCCCTATATTTTGTGATTTCTCTAAGCATAACCCTTAAATTAGACGTGCAGACTTATATGACCAAAATTTTGTAGTTTGGTCACCAAATTATTGTTTTAAAGTTGTCATTAAGCTGACAATGTTCTTCTAACAGTGAAATCAACCAGGGATATCACTGTTGAGTCTTGACTTTGGTTGTGAGCTTTGAGGCTCGTGACCAATTGCTACTTTGGTTAAATTAAGGGAAAAAATTCTTCTGAAAGAATTCAATCTCTTAGAATATTAGGCTTTTACAGAGGAAGCATAATGAGGTAGGTACCCAGATTTTGGTCTGTCCCTACACTGGGCATAGAGTTTTATTCTTCCAATAAGGATAATGGAGTTATACAGTTTTAATATTTTATCCCCTTACAAATAAACAAAACAAAAGATATTTTATTCCTTAACGTTAGCTCCATTTCTCTAATCACTTCACAGAAAATTCATTTAAAAAGTTATCTATATTTGCAGTATCCAATTTCTCTGTCCTCATTCTCTCTTAAATTTAGTCTAGTCAGGCTTTCTTCCCCATCACTCCAAACTGATAAGTGTTCTTATCAAGTCATCAATGATTACCATGTTGCTAAGTGCAATGACAGATTCTCCCTTCTCATTCATCTTGATCTACTGAAATATTGGATACAATATTGGATACACTCCTTCTTTAACTTCTTTCTCTTGGCCTCCAGCACACCACACATCCCACATACCTTTCTTCCTACCTTAATGGCTACTCTTTCTTAGACTTCTTGTTGGTTCTTTTTCATATTCACAGACTCTAAATACTGGGGTACCCCAGGATTTTCTTCTGTATTTAAACTGGTTTCATTGGGGATCTCATCCTGTCTCATAACTTTAGATACCATCTATGTGCCAATGACGCAAATATTTGTATCTGTAGCATGGATTTTTCCCTAACTTCTCATTTCATATATCCAATGGCTACTCAACATTTCTACTTAAATGTCCAGTAAATATTTCATATACAATATGTCCAAAACTTGATCTTACTTCAGAGCTTGCTTCTCCCGTAGTCTTCCCCATCTCAGTTAATGGCAAACAGATCACATCAAAAGCAGTTTTACCTTTCTTTGTCTCCTACAATATATCTCATCCATCAGCAAATCCTGTTGACTTTATCCTCAAATTATATTCAGATTCTGACCTATTCTCATTGTATATACAACTGCTACCATCATGGACCAAGCCACATCATTTCTTACCTGGATTACTGAGAAACATGTCCTAGCTATTCTAATTCTGCCCCTGCTCTCTGAGAGAATACATTCAATACAGCAGTTTAGGTTATTCCACTGAAATAAAAGACAGATCATGCTTTAAAGTTCCAATGTCTTCCCATGTTACTCAGAGTTAAAGCCAACATACTTAAAAAATGTAAAAGCCCTACATAATCTTTCCCCTAGTTACCTCACTAACCTCATACTCTTCGCCTTACTTATTCCATTCCTGCCACAATGGCCTCTTTGATGTTCCTTAATGGACCAGGCATAGTCCCACCCCAGAGCATTTGCACATACTGTTTATTCAGCCTAGAACTCTCTTCTCCCACATATTTACATAGCTTGGGCCCTCATTTCTTTCATATTTTGGCTTGATTGCCCCCTTCTGAATGAGACCTTTTCAAATCAGTCTATTTAAAATTCCAACTTTCTTACCCCACCCCACCCAATACTCCCTACTTCCCTTCCCTACTTTATTTTTCTCCATAACATTTTCTGTGCCTAATGTACTATACAATTTATTTATTTATTTATTTGCTTGCTTGCTATTGATTTCCTTCCACTGGAATGTAAGCTTCAGGAGAGTAATAATTTGTTTCTATTTTACTCATTGCTAGAGTCTCAGCTCCTGTAATGGTACCTGGCACAGGGTACCACATATTGAATAAAATATGTTATATTGAGATTTTGAGTGTTGTTGAAATTTTTGCCTACTCCTGTACAAGGAGACATATCTACGCACCATTTTTGTGAAAGTCTCAAATGCAGAGCAAGTCTGATTTTCTTTATGAGCTCTCTAGAATCCCACAGAGTGGCAGAGATGAGGAGACTTTTCGGAACAAGCAGGCCACAACGATCTTAACACAATTCTGGGTCATTTCACAGTCAACTTCTCCAAATAACGGGTAATTTATTTCTTTAAATTAGATCATGTCATTACCTTCTACTTCAGTTGTTGAAGGTCAAAAATCTCCAGTTCTGTTTTAGCTCCAGGCACTTTAAACTAGTGGTCTTGTCATGCTTTGGGACAAATTTGCTGCCTATAGCAGGGGGAAAAAAAAAAAAACAGACATAAGTAAGCTTGTCCCACTTACTCATCTTTTAGGACTTGCTTCAAACACCACTTCTTCTCTGAAGTTTTTCTTGAACCCACCTCTCCCCTCTAAATAACTTAGAAATCTTTCTCTCATTTTTGCCATCCTAAGAGTATTCCTATTATAACACTTGAAATATATATAATGTCACTGTATGTATTTGTTTTTAAGTCCATCTCTTCCATTAGAACGTAAGTCCCTGAGTTCAGACTTTTTTTGTCTTCACAATCCTAGAACTAGATAGGGCCTGGTATATAGTAAACTCTCAGAAAATATTGGCCAAATGAATGAATACAGGTGAAAAATCAGTGACCAATTGATGGTGGCTTGCCAAGGCCACAGCCATGCGGCGCACACCACCAAAAAGGTTAATTGGAGAGATTGTAGTAAGTATTATAATCATTATCACTATTATTATCACAGTCTTCATCATCAAAGAACTCTGTACAGTGCTAAGCTATGGTCCCTCTGCATCAGGACATTAACAGTCATACTGAAGACATAGGCATGCACATAAAAAGGTAACTAACAATAACAAAGAGCATAGGATAAATGTTCGGGGAGTTGGACAAACAAAAGAACAGTCAAGGGTGATCAAGAAGATATGAGCACTGAACTGTGTCTTGAAAGACAGAATGACTGAGATGTTTGTACAGAAGAGGGAGTGCGTCCCAGGCAGTTCTTTTTTTTTTTTAAAGATTTTATTTATTTATTCGACAGAGATAAAGACAGCCAGCGAGAGAGGGAACACAAGCAGGGGGAGTGGGAGAGGAAGAAGCAGGCTCACAGTGGAGGAGCCTGATGTGGGGCTCGATCCCATAACGCTGAGATCACGCCCTGAGCCGAAGGCAGACGCTTAACCGCTGTGCCACCCAGGCGCCCCATCTAGAAACTTTTTTGAAGAATAGGATTTACCCTGATTACACAGGCAGGGAATTTGTTAGCCATGATGAGTTGCCGGCCTTCCTGCAAACTCCATGACTTGTTAGCGTGATAGGACACATGCTATAACCAAATAGGTACTTCTACAGTGCTGCTGGGACGACAGAACCGTGGCAAAGATTCACAGAGTACTCATTGCATGCTAGGTGTATTTCTTAGCTAGCCACTTCCTTTAATCCTTGCAGACTTATTATTATCCCTGTTTCATGGATAAGTACACTGAGGCTCATGTGGTATGAGCCTGCCGTACTGTCCCCAAAGCCATCCTCCTAACCATCATGCTTAACTGCTCTGAAAAGACCTGAAAAAAGTACATTAAAGTCATGATTCCTCATAAAAGCTGTAGTGATATCAAAAACCTGGCAAAGAAAAAATAATGCTTCTGCTGGTTTAAAATCATACAACAGACACAATAACAAAAACAGAAAGTTATTTTTGGACAGCAGATAGAGTTTTAAAACAGAGGTAAAATCAGAACCTGAAGAGAGATAGCATGTCACGGAGCCCACTACTTTGCCATCTAAAATATGAACTTAGCACTACATTATGTGAGAAATATTATCAGACATTTATGTTCAGCCTATCCAGCGGGAAAAAAAAACAAAAAGGACACACAAAGTGGCAGCAGGAAACAATTCCAGAAATTTTGCTTAGTAAAATAAGTTTCCTAATATTATCAGCAGGGAATGCATAGTTCATGAGTAAAGAATGTTAACAACTCAGAAGAATTTGGCCATTTGTTCTTTGGTCTCGAGTGTGCTGTTGGGCATACAGTTTAAATAATTCAAAGATTCCTCAAAATCATGAACAAATGATATGTCATGGATGCCCCCCACTCTGCCCCAAAAAGGAAAATGAATCTCTAAAGATGGTAGAGACTAATCTCTTTCCTTTTAGTAGTCAACTATGCTTGTTTCTTCCATGAGAGACCCTGAGCAGGTTCTCGAAGGAAGATAGGATTCAGCTCACTTGTGCTTGTAAATCAGTATCTAGCACCTAGCCTGACACAGCCAAGTCCCAGTGGAAGTTTGATAAATACAAGACAGGCAGACACAGAGAAAAAGACAAACAGAGAAAGAAATTTATTTTTTAATGTTAAGATTTTATTTATTTATTTCAGATAGAGAGAGAGAGCATGAGCCAAGGGGCAGAGGGAGAGGGAGAAGCAGGCTCCCCACTGAGCAGGGAGCCCTACGCAGGGCTCCATGCCAGGAACCTGAGATCATGACCTGAGCCGAAGGCAGACACTTAACCACTCAACGGACTGAGTCACCCATGTGCCCCAAGAAATTTATTTTGACAAGGAAGACCACATCCATCTTCTAGCTGATAATCTCATCAAAACTGAATATCAAACAACTCACTCTCATCTGGTCTCTAAATTTAGGAGGGGTTCTTTTAGACTTAACTCCATTACTTTCTAATTGACTATAAGAACTGGAGTTTTATTGCATCTCATAGGCTTCCAGCAAATAAATTAAAGCTATAACATAATAAAGTTTCGAAACATTTCTGGAGTCTGCTAGATGAGAAAAGAGGTTTTGTTTTTGTTTTTAAACACAGCAAACCCTTGCATCAGTCAGGGTCTCACCAGAGGGTAGGGAGAGAGGTGTTATATATATATTAAGAGATTTATTGCTTGCAACATACAGTTGACCTTTGACAAACCCAGGGGTTAGGGACACTGACCCTTTGTGCCCTTGAAAATTCACATATAACTTTGAATTCCCCCCAAAACTTAATTACTAATAGTCTATTATTGACCAGAAGCCTTACTGATAGCTCCAGCAGTTGATTAACATATATTTTGTATATGTATTATTATAATATTTATATAATAAAATAAGTTAAAAAGAAAATACTATTAAGAAAATAGTAAGGAAGGGGCGCCTGGGTGGCACAGCGGTTAAAGCGTCTGCCTTCGGCTCAGGGCGTGATCCTGGAGTTATGGGATCGAGCCCCACATCAGGCTCCTCTGCTATGAGCCTGCTTCTTCCTCTCCCACTCCCCCTGCTTGTGTTCCCTCTCTCACTGGCTGTCTCTATCTCTGTCAAATAAATAAATAAAATCTTTAAAAAAAAAAAAAAAGAAAATAGTAAGGAAGAAAAATACATTTGCAGTACTGCACTGTATTTATAAACAAAAACAAAAACAACCCACTGCATATAAAGGGATCTATACATTTCAAGCCAGTGTTAGTGTTGTTCAAGGGTCAACTGGCTATATTAAGATATAGATTAAGATATTTATTGCATGGAAGTAGGTTATGTAATTGTAGGGGTTGCCAGGCAAATCCAAAATCTATAGGGCAGACCACCAAGAAGAGCAGTGTGGAACTCTCAGGCATAAACATGAATGTGTATGAACTGAAACTACAATCAACAGGTGGAATTTCTTCTTTGTTTAAAAAAATTTTTTTTGAGTAGAGTTAACACAAAAAGTTACATTAGTTTCCAGTGAACAACATAGTAATTCCACTTCTCTTATGCTGTGCTCACCACAAGTGTAGCTGCCACCTAACCCAGTACAACACTGTTACGGTCTCACTGACTATCATCCCTACACCATGCCTTTTATTCCTGTGACCTATTCATTCCGTAACTGGAAGCCTGTATCTCCTACTCCCTTCCACCCATTTTGCCCTCCGTCCATCCCTAGAATGTCTTCTTCAGGAAAGCCTCAGTTCTGCCCTTGAGGCCTTTCAACTACTTCAATCAGACCCACCCAGATTATTTATGATAATCTTCTTATTTTGGAGTTTAATGGTTATGAATGTTAATCATTTCTAAAAAATGCATTTCTAAAAAAAGAGCAACACCTGGATTCTTAGTGTTTAAGTGAGTAAGTGGGGACTGTAGCCTTGCCGAGTTGCCATAAAACTGCCCATTAAAATCCCTTTTCCAAGTCCAATGATCCCGCCTGGAGTTTTGAAGTTTTTCTATCAGCTGAACTTTCTAGCAAAACACACCCTTACATTGAGAGATGCCTTTGACTTGACCTCCCCATCTCCTGGTCGCAGATGGCTCCTGCTCGGCAAACATGCAATCTCCCTGGCATTTTCTTTCAAGCTGAGTTACTTCTAAGTGCCACCGTTATATTTTAGAGTATTCTAGGTCTTCACTGCGTTTAAACTGGCAAATACCTCCAGATGCCAACTTTAGAGGCTGTTTTTTATTTTTAATTAAGCCTTTAAATGTTAGGTTCATTGTAGATTTGCATGCGATTGTAAGAAGTAATACTCAGAGACCTTCGTGCTCTTCACCTAGTTTCCCCCAATGGGAACATCTGTAAAACGATAGCACAATATCACACCTGGGACACTGACATTGATAAAATCAAGATACAGAGCATTTCCATCCCCACAAGAATCCTATTTGCTTCTTTTAGAGTCATACTTTCCTCCCTCCCACGTCTCCCTTCCACACTCTTCACCCTTGCCAATCACTAACCTATTTCCCATTTCTATAATTCTGTCATTGCAATAATGTCACAGAAATGGAATTATACAGTAGGTAAGCTTTGAGGATTGCCTGTTTTTTCACTAGGCATAATTTTTCTGGCATTTCATCCGGGGGGCTGATTATATCGAGAGTGTATGCCATTTTATTGCTAGTTGTGTCCCACGGTATGAATGTACCACAGTGAATGGACTAACCATTCACCCATGGAAGAATACCTGGGTTGTTTCTAGTTTTGACTATCAGAATAAAGAATATTCTATTCTGTATTCTATTCTGTATTCTGTACTCACGTACAGTTTGTTTTTGTCTTTTTTAATGAACCTAAGGTTTCATATCTGTGGGATGAATGGCCAAGAGTGCCATTGCCCGGTTATGTGGTGGTTACATATATAGGTTCTTTTTCTTTCTTTTCTTTCTTTTCGAGATATAATTCATATTCAATAAAAGTCACTCTTTTATTTTTTTTATTTTTTATTTTTTAAAGATTTTGTTTATTTATTTGACAGAGAGAGAGAGACAGCCAGTAAGAGAGGGAACACAAGCAGGGGGAGTGGGAGAGGAAGAACCAGGCTCCCAGTGGAACAGGGAGCCTGATGCGGGGCTCCATCCCAGGACCCTGGGATCACGCCCCGAGCCGCAGGCAGACGCTTAACGACTGAGCCACCCAGGAGCCCCAAAAGTCACCCTTTTAAAGTGTGCATTTTTAAAGTATATTCACAAGGTGGTACAATCATCACTACCATAAAACTTGTCACTAAATCCCAGAACATTTTCATCCCTTCTAAAAGAAACCCATATGCATTGGTAATCACTCTCCATCTTTCCCTCCCCACTCCCTGCCAACCACTAAGCTCTTTCCTGTCTCTATGGAGTTTCCTGTTCTGGATATTTCACATATGTGACCTTTGTGTCTACCTTTTTTGAATTAGCATGTTTTTAAGCTTAATCCACTTTGTAGCATGTATCTGCATTTCATTCCTTTCTACAGCTGAATGATGTTCTTTTTTTTTTTTTTTAAGATTTTATTGATTTAGAGAAAGGGATTGTGAGGGAGTGCAAACAGGGGGTGGGGGGCAGCACGAGAACAGAGGGAGAGGGAGAAGCAGACTCCCTGCTGAGCAGGGAGCCCAATGACAAGGATTCTATCCCAGGACCCTGAGATCATGACCTGAACCGAAGGCAGATGCTTAACCCACTGAGCCACCCAGGCACCTCTGATTGATGTTCCATCTTATAAACATACCACATTTTGTTTATTCATCGTCAGTTGGTGAACCTTTAGGCTGTCCTTACCTTTTAGCTATTTTGAATGATGCCTCTATTAACATTCATGTACACTTTTTTGTGTGAACATACATTTTGATTCCTTTGGATAGATTCCTAGGAATGGGATTGCTAATTTGTATGGCAATTCTAAGATCAACTTTTTGAGGAACTATTTTCCAAAGTGAAGTAGCATTTAATTTTATGATCTTTGTTTGATCCCTCTTCCCCTTCTTACAAGTCATTTTCCTAAAAGTTTTAAGTTTTGCATGTTACATTTATATCCATGATCCATTCTGAGCTAATTTTTTTGTATAAAGTGTAAGACTTAGTTCAAGGTTCATTTCTTTGCCTATGAATGTTCAATTGTTCCAGCATCATTTCTTGAAAAGGCTAGCTTTTCTCCATTAAAGTGCTAAGTGTGTTGAAAGCAAAAGTAACAGTCCCAATCCCTATCACTTAAACAAGAGAGTATTTCTGATTTTTAACCAAAAGGACAAGCAATTAAAACAGCAATATCAACTAAGGATGGGATATGAGCATCACTGTGGTGAATTCTTGAGGTTCCCCTCTGCATTCCTATTACTTTCTGTGCTGTGTGGATTTTTTGGATTCTACAACAGACCTCAGGATTGGGAAGAACTCCAGAGGCTGGAGTTCTGTGAGTGAAATGACATACAGGGCTCTTGGCTCCGACACTGGCAACCAGATGATACTTCCTTAGGGTCCCGTGTATGACATCAGTAGAACTGGAAGGCTGTCCCTCAAAGTAGCTTCTGACCACAATCTAAGCACACAATAAAGTTGTTGCTGAAATCACTAGACAGTGAGGAGAAATAGAAGTAAACTACTGATTGATCTTTAAGGAGCAGGAAAAGTGAAGAATTAGGAGCCTCCGTTGCAGCATTGGTTTCTGCCACAAGTGGTGTATGAAATAACATGGATGTGAGATTACCAAGAGTGCCCAGAGAACAGAACACCCTAAGGAATTCAACATTTTTAATAGTTCTTTGAGATATCTCATTCTTTTCAAGTCTGTAACCAGGTTTATCTCCCTGGCAGTACAGATGGGTGTGTCTTAGCACTTAAAATGGCAAATATCAAGCATGAGTGTGTGTGTGTGTGTGTGTGTGTGTGTGTGTACACGCACGCACACATGGATATGTGTATGAAGTGATTGGATAATGCATTAAAAGCCATTAATAATTAATGTAGACCATAAAGCAGTTATTAGCAGTAAAGGAGAAATCAGATTCGAGCAATACTTTACCAACAGAAACAGCTGATTGTCAGTGTGAGGTGAAGAAAAAAATCAAATACAAATCAGATTTGACATTTGGGTAAGTGTTTAGATGGTGATGCTATTTTAATGAAATGGGGAATATTAAGAGGAGGAGATATTTGGGGATTAGGTGATGAGTTTGGTTTGGGATATGTTAAGGGGAAAAATTAAAAGGAGATCTCTAATAGGGGATTTAAATTAAAGGGTCTTCGGCTCTGTTGTCAAATACAGTAGTCAGTAGCCACATGTGACCTGCTCAAATTAAATAAAACTTAAAATTTGGGATGCCTGGACAGCTCAGTCAGTTAAGCATCTGACTCTTGATTTCAGCTCAGGTCATGATCTCAGGGTCCAGAGATCGAGCCCCGAGTCAGGCTCCACCCTGAGTGTGGAGCCTGCTTAAAATTCTCTCTCTCCCTCTCCCTTTGCCCCTCCCCCCCAACTGCTCAGGTGCACACTCTGTCTCTCTCAAACAAAACAAAACAAAACAAAACTTAAAATTCAACTCATTACACTAATCACATTTCAGACGTTCAATAGCCACATGAGGCTACTGGCCACTGCATCACCTGGTGCAGAAAAATCTCCCATCATTGCAGAAACTACTATAGGGTACCACTGGTCTTGAACTCAGGAGAAAAAGAGAGAGAGCAACCAGAGATACAGATTTGGGCGTTATCTGAGCATTTGAAAGGCAGATGAATTCATTAATGAGGAGGGATGATTCCAGGAAGAATTTATAAATAAAGAAAAGAAGGCCTGGAACAGAAATCTGAGAAGCCATGGCATGAAGGACTAGAGAAACAGGATTTCACAAAAATGAGAAGCAAGGGATCTGAGAGGGAGAAGAACCAGAAAACAACTGGATCCCTAGCACATGATGTAAGAGAGTTTTGGGAAAGGGACCCGAGGCTTGCGGGACCTGGTAGGAGAAGAGAAAGAAGAAGTCAGTCAGTTTCGCAACTGGGAGATCAGCAATGACCTTTCCAGAGGATTTTCAATGGGAAAGTGGGGCCCACACCAACTGGAAGAATGCGAGAGAAAAGGTGAGGGAATAATACACAGAGTTCATGTTCTCTTTCAAAAAGTTTGCTGTAAATGGGGAGTGGTATCAAAGAGTGCAGTAACTTGAGAGGAAAGCAGATAAAGTGAGAAATTTTTCTTCAGGAGGAGAGGCTTAAATATATTTGTAGACTGAAGAGAAGAAGCAGGAGAAATGAAGAAGTTAAGAATACTGAAGAGATGGGATAAATGATGAATGAATGCCTGGAGGAGGCGATAGAAATGGGGATCAAATGCCCAGTTGGATGGGAGAGGACCAGTTCTCTCTGAGGGAAGAGACATTCCAATCTGAAGGAGCAGGGAAAGAAGTTCATCATTGAGATGGCTGGAATTTCTACTGCATGTACTGCATATCCAAGCCTGATGACTGAAATTTATGCAGGACTGAAAAAAATGCCTTTGGTCATCCATTTAAGAAAGGTCTAACGGTTCAGCAGGGAGCCATCAGCTCTCTAGCAATGGGCATAAATTCTGAGGACATCTCATTAACACCTGAAAGCCATTGATCTCTCTGTCCACCAGAAAAGAGGTGACCTCATTAACATTCCAGGGCTTCTGCTATGAAGGATTCAAGCAGCACAGACCAGGGCAAAAACGATATCTCTACACTTTCAAAAAAAGGAAAAAAAAAAAAAAAACCTTAAGTGAAACCAAACACTCAATTAGAGATACTGGGGAAGTGGGCACGTGGATTGTGGCTGTCCAGAGAGCCTCCAGAGGCAACAGCTGCTTGATTACAAATGATGAGCATAACTAGCTCTTCTTAATGTCCAGAGAAGTTAAATAAGGAAACAAAATCACAAAATTGCCCATGAGAAATTAGTCAGGCAGGAAGTGCTAACCTCCTCAGCCAGTAATTCAAAGTCCATTCTGGAAATCCAAATGATTATCTTCTTCACTGCCAGAAATTTGGTTTCCTCCCACGTCACTCAACTGACACTACAGTTCCAAAGGTCATTAGTGATCTGCTCACAGTCAAGTTTGGTAGTCTTTTCTCATTGCTCATTTTTCTCAAATGTTTTTGCAACTCCAGACACCATTAAATGCCTGTCTTTTGTTTTACTTTGAAATCTGTTGGTTGCTGTTAGGTTCTGCAACTCTGTATCTGACAGTTGTGTTTTTCCCCTTTACTTGTAATGGTGGACTTCTCCAAGACCTGAGCTATCCTTCTGTCTTTCCCTCAAACTCATGTCCAGGGTAAAGGAAGGGGTGGGGCAGGGAGTGGCAGGGCTGGGTTAATGATGGTGGGCTTCTGGAACAAAGTCGGAACTGAACTAACACAGCAGTCAGGAAGAACAGCAATAGAGGACCCAGGTACACAATATGACAAAGTGTATTAAGATTAGGTTTGTTTTGTAAAGGGCCAGATACCAAATATTTTGGACCTGGAAGGCTAGTCTCTCTGGCAATCATTCAACTCTGTCACTGTAGCATAAAAACAGCCATAGGTAAATGTAAACAAATGAACATAGCTATATTTCAATAAAACTTTGTTTATAAAAACAGCCATCAGCCCATGTGCTGAACTTTGCTGAGCCCAATTCCAAAGCAGGCTAATGAGAAAAAATTAAATCCAAGGCCTTAGGCCTGCACTAGGGAGCCATAAATATATCAAGTGGATCCTGACCCAGTTGGTGAATAATGGGAGATTTCTCTGAGAAACTACCAGGTGAGCATGCTCAAACTGGAACTCCTTTTATAGGTGAGAAAGAAGCTGAAAGAGGTACCAAGTTGAATAAGAACATCTCTCTTTTGTAGAAATGCACCTGTTCCAATATGTCAGCCTTGGGTGACCCAGAGCTCATGCAGTGCAGAGCAATGGGCAGAGCTCTGCATATGGATGCAGGGGGACTCCAGAGTTCACAGTATGCTAATTCACTCTTCCAAGCTTCAGGTGGCTAGTACATAACCATGACCTCCAAAAGGAGTTTTTCAAGAGGTTGCATGAGCCAGAATGAGCAAAAATTCTAGCATAGTGCCTAGCATATAGTGAGTATTTGTTAAATACTGCTTGTCTTTTCATTTTATAAGTTTCTTCAGTGGATAAAATAAAAATAAGTAAAACAGTTTAAGAAATCACGCTGGAAACTGGAAAACAGCATGCAGATGGCACTTGGCGTTCTTGTTTGTGTGCTAAGCTCTCTCCTATGCTCAGGCCTTTCCTCAAGACCTGGCTTCCCCCAGCCTCCCACCACTCCCATCCTGCCTTCAAAACCACTTGTATGGAGCCTTGTCCCCAGGATATAGTCTCAAGTAATATTTGTTGAATAGAATGGAGTTAAAATATAATTTGTGACTGTGTGGTGAGGGATGCACACTTCTTGTGGTAGCATTCTGTGTTACATTCAGGTGTCAAATACTAATACGATGCTGCATGTCAATCATTTCTCAATTTGACAAGAGAAATAGGTATCACATTTTATTGCTTGATTATGAGATTTTTAATGAGAAAGGTTATTTTTTCCACGGCCTTTCTGGTCATACATATTCCTTTGTGAGTTGGCTGTTCTTGTACTTTTCCATTCTTATTGGTTTGGAAGAGCTTTATATATATTAAAGATATTGACTTTTTTACTGTAACACACATTACCAAATATACATATGTTTCTAATAAAAAAAATAATAAAGAACAGGGTTGACTACCACTCTCCTGTCAAGACCTTCAAAGACCATCAAATTCTGTAGTCATCATTTAGGCCATTGAAAATTGGGAACTTGTTTGGATAAAAATACAATTTGTATTGCCAGTCAACCCTACTGCTCTGTTAATTCAGAGATCATATTTCCTCCATTCCAAGATCAGTCCCTAGTCTTCCTCACTGCTTTCAGCAGGCTGGGAGGGAACAGAATTCCCCCCAAATAATACAAGCACATGTCACCACAAACTCCCTTCCCCTCAGTGCATCCTAGGAGCTGTCTGGGGTCTAATGTTCTGAGCACAGCTCTGGAGCAGATCTGTGGATGTGAAATCTGCCACTTACTATGTGGGTTGCCACAGCCACGTTCCCTAACCTTGCCAAGCCTTGATTCCTTCACCTGGTAAATAAATATAAATAATAGCAGGATTTTTATGAAGATGAAATATGATAACTTATGAAAAATGCTTAGAGAGAAGCCTAACCTATACTCACTACCTAAAGGTATGCTATAACATTAAGTCAAATTAAGTCATCTTTTGTTTTCCGATTTCTTCTGTTTTTACAGCAGAACTAAGGGAAAAGCTAAAAAGAAATCCTATAGAAATATAGAGGGAGACACAGAAAAGTACATGTAAAAACATTAAAACTGTGCTCACTTCCACAATACACATACTAAAATTGGAACGATACAGAGAAGGTTAGCAAGCCCCTCACAAGGACGGCATGCAAATTTCTGAAGTTTCCTTATTTAAAAAAAAAAAAGAAGAAGAAAGAAAGAAAGAAAAACAACAAAACAAAACAGAAAAACACATGGAAATTATCCACAACAGTTTTGCCAGTCAAAAACTGAAAGAACACACACTATTAATGTTTTGATGTATTTCCTTCCAGGATTTCTCTATGCACATGCCCACACATCCTTTCTGAGACATACATATTTAATTTGGTTGCTCCCCTTTGATAACCTACTCCTTCTTACCTTTTTCTCAATTGATAAATATCCTGCAAAAATACGACTTTTAAATGTCTCAGGATATTCCTTAGAATTAATGGATCATAATGTATTTTGCCATTCCTTTATTATAAAACAAAATTTTAAAAAGCTAAATTTATAAAGCTAAGTTTAAAAAATTGTTCTAACCGTAATTCCATGAACTATTCTACAATCATTATGACTTACTGAAAAGAACAACAGCAAACACTTAAAAACACACTGCTTCTGTTCTCTCCTAAGTATCTAGATCTCTGCCATTGCAATTATTTTTAAACACTGTGGTCAAAGCTGTGAAAAGGCAACGAAAGCTAAAATGCCTTTGTAGGTCTCATTCTCTCTTTCGCCGCCTTCCGAGACTTCAAGTTGCAGGCTTCTTTGCAAGTCTGACAGCCATTATGCAAGCTAACTTAAGCTCTGAGTCCAGAGCTGAGTGGAACGAGATCTGTAAAGAAAAATGTCAAATATCTCTGTGGTGTGTCTTTGTTATCAGCAGAGCTGTGCAAAATCCATGTAGAATGACTACCGCATAAAACTTGGTTAACTGCAAATATTCCTTGTCATAGCTGCCAGACAGCATGGACCTTCAGTTTTAACCTTGCTAATGATTTAGAGAACGCACACTGGGTACACTGTGCCCATCTCATTTGCCCTCCTCTCCAAAATACCTCTGGAGGTTCTGGGAAAAGACACGTCCATTTTATTTGCAAAACCTGTTAGGTTTCATTTCATTCCATTTTAATATATATCGTTGAGAACCTCCTATTTGCCAGGCACTCACGGGGTGCTGTGAGGAGGAAGGAGAAAATACAAAGATGAAAGAGACAGGTCTTTCTGCCCTTGAAGAGTTGAAAATCTACTAGAAAGCAGTAAGATGTGTGAACAAATAGCTCTAATTCTAGGCAGAACGAAATAAGGCTGAACAAAAGAGCACATATTGTGCCTAGTGATTGCAAAGGAAAAATGGAAAACATTTAAGCAACAAGAGGTCACATGTGAGGTAAACATTGAAGGATGTGTAGGCTTTTAATAAGGGGAAAAGAGAAAAAGACAGCAAAACCATTAATGAGTTTCTGCTAGGCATTTTAACTTCTGAATCAGAGATTATACTAATGGTTTCTGGAAACACGGATTTAGTAAGTCCAAAAAAAACAACACTTTGATTAGGAATTATTATCACTTTCTTATTAATGAGGAATCCAAGTAATCTAGTTAAGATTTTGCCTATAAAGAGTAGACTAGTAACTGATTGCAAGTCTGCCTCGGGACTTTTGAGACCAAGAGGACAATACCAGAATGAGCATGGAAGTATAAGAATGCAGGGTGGCTTCAGAAAATTGCTTATATTGTCTGCAATTGTAGAAAATTGCTTATATTGTATCTTAAAAAAAAAAAAGGACAAAACCAAAAGCCTTAGGTAGACATAATATCTCCTACCCTAAGAGAAGAGGAAAGGATGTATATATGTTGAGCTGGTAACAAATAAACCCTAAAATTTCAGGGGTGTAACATAAAAAGGTTTAATTCTTGCTTATGAGAACCCACAGCAGGTGCAGTGGCTCTCCGGGGGCAGTCCCCTCCTAGGCAGTGACATGCAGATCTGCACGGCTGCTAGCATCACACAGCTACACTATCTAGAGCGCCTGCAGCATTTAAACCATCCACACCATCCACGTGGCCACAGACGGAAACAGAAAGTGCAGAGAACACGCACTCCTTTTGCCCTTCTATACTTTGGCCTTGAGTGACACACATCACCTCTGCTTAGAGCCCCCTACCAGATCTAGTCACATGGCCCACCCTAAAATAACATCACCTTCAAATGCTGCCAGGAAGAAGAAAAGGAAAAAGGATTTGGTGAAAACAAAGCATGGTTTCTGGCACACAAGGCAATGATAATTTAGGATGTATGTGCATTTATGAATTTAATATATAAATTATATAAATATATAATACAACTTATATTATACATTACATATTATAACTATTTTATTTATACTATATATTATATAGTATAATAATAAATATTATATAGTAATATTATATGTCATATATAATAATTCATATAAACTGAACCACAGATCATTCCCATCTTACAAGAGGACAGGCAGGCATTTGTAACCCCCCCCAGCCAGTGCATGACTAGCTGCTCCTCAGCTGGGGGCATATTCCTCCAGGGCAAGCAGTTCCCATCACCTGAGAGCAACTCTCTGGAGGAAGGGCAGTTGTGATAGTTTTATATGTGAACTTGGTTAAGCTGTGGTCTCTAGTTACCCAGCAAAACACTGCGTATGGCTGTAAAGGTATTTGTCGATGTGATTAAAGTCTATAAGAAGTATACTCTAAGGAAGATCATCCTAGATAATCTGGGTGGGCCTGATGCAAGCAGTTAGAAGGCTTTCAGAGCAGAACTGAGGCTTCCCTGAAGAGGAAGAAATTCTGCCTGTGGACAGCAGTTTTGGGCAAATTCAGCCTGAGAAGTCTAGCTTGCCCTTCCTGACAGCTTGCCCTATGGATTTCTTCAGATTTGCCTAGCCAGCACTCACAACTGTGTAAGCCAATCCTTGCAACCAATCTCTGTCTCTCTTTCCCTCACTGGTTCTGTTTCTCCGTTGGAACCCTGAGGGATACAGCAGCCGAGGTTGAAAGCAGCTGGTGATCAGTGCACTGTTGGGTAAAGGGAACTGAATGACACCATCTACTAAAAACCACCCAGCTAATGGGACAAGTGGCAGAATTTGCTAAGTCATGGGCCACCTTGGTAGGAGGAATGACTGCCAGGAGGAAGGAGTGAATTTTTCTTCTTGAAAAAACACTTTGAGCTCACTTTTGAGTCATATGTTCAAAAGGGAGTATATGCCCAAAAGGGGAGATGGACAGACTTTCAAAAAATTTGTCTGTCTGAAGACAATTAGCACAAAGACACCTACCGTTTAAACCTTACCCAAAGCATTGTTCGGTTATCAGCAACTTACCTTATATTACACACCGGTCCAAAAAAAAAAAAAAAAAATATCCAGTAGCTTCTCAGTATCCTTACAACCTTAGATGCCTTGTGGTTCCCAATCTATTTACTTTGCTTTTCTATACTTATTAATGTATTTGAACAGACACCACCACAAATCATGTAAAATGATATGACTTTTTTTTTTTTTTCTGCTAGGGATCTAGCATGGATGGCTAGAAATTGAAAAGTTCAGTGTAACATCTGGGGGAAAAACTATTTTCTGGTAGCATTGCTGTCAAGCCAGAAAACACAGCTGGATATCATACGATATTAAATGCAGTGCAAAGCAAATTCAATAACATATCCTGCCTTCTAAACTCCCATCAACACTAACCAATAACACAGGCACAGCTAAGCTAAAAAGAAGAAGAAATAAGGAAAAATAGAGAGGTAGGAAAAAAAGACAGAATAATGGGAGGAAAAGTCTTCATACTTCATTAACATAAGGCAAAATTAGAGCAAAATTACTTTATTGCTTTTAATTAGCAAAGGAAATACCTTAAAAAGTTGGAATTTTATTTAAAAGGGTGGGGAGGCTCAATGTCCAAGGGTTGGAGAAAAGCAGAATATTGAAGAGCCAACTGCAAGGCAGAAGTGGAATAAAAAGCAGAATCCAGGAATTCCGTCTTGCAAGAACTCCCTCTAATATGCAACCAAAGGAATTTGGAAGAGCAGCTCCATGTATGCCATCTGTCAAGTTATAAAAGGCACCTAAATGGCAGTGTTCACCGTGTATGCTGCTATAAGGACAGACCTGAGTCTGTTGACCAGAGGCCACAGAGGCTAGACTCTGACCCAGGCCTGATCCCAGTCAACCAGCATCATCTGAAAAGCCACCATCGTTGGCGATAGGCATATTACACTTTACTGCTTAGCTAAGATGTACTGAACCCCTTTGCTGGTTTAGATATCTCAAGGGGCAGCTAAGTTCAGTTATCATTTGAGATGGAAACTCCTCCAGGAAAGGCTTAAGCTAAAACTTGAGCAACAGCAAAGTACAATAGAGGCAGTAGTAAGGAAGTGCCGAGTCTCTTGGGCGTGACTGTTGCTGGGGCCAGGCCTTCTCTGTGTGTTCCCCACCTTCCCCTTTGCAGCTCTGTGACATGGACCATTCCATGCTGTCTCCATCAATCTCCCATTCCCACTGCTATGATTCTGGTATTATCCACTTCCAACATGTGGGGTTTTTTTCCAGGACACCAACTGAGTATCCTATAATTCAACTCAATTCTGACAGTAGCTACCTGGAGATAGGGCCAGATCCCATGGGGTAAGGCCTCGGTCCTACAAGAAGGACCCCCTCCCTCCCACTTCAGATGCATGTTGCAGATCCAGGCTGTCCCCTGTGCTTCTGACCCACTGGCTGCAGACCACGGGTTCCAGTGACTCCCTCCTTGGGTTTGATTAACTTGCTAGAGCACTCCCAGAACTCAGAGAAACATTTTCTTATTAGATTACCAGTTTCTGATAAAAGGATTTAACTTCTGCAGATGGATGCATATGGCAAGGTATGTGGGAAGGGGCACGGAGCTCCCATGCCGTGGGGATGGAATGCATCACTCTTCCCGCATCTGCACGGGTTCACCAGACTGGAAGCTCTCTGAACCCCATCCTTCTGGGTTTTTAATGGAGGCTTTGCTATATAATCATGATTAAATCATGGATGACTGGTGACTGAACTCAATCTTTAGCCTCTCTCCTCTCCCTGAAGGTTCAGGGGTTTGGTTCCCCTGGCAACCAACTCCCATCCTTAGCTTTCCAAAATTCAACTCATTAGCATAACTTAGGAAAACCCAAGGGCTTTAGGACCTATGTGCTCAGAACTGTGAAGACCAAATATATATTTCTTACCATAAATATTATACCACCTAAAACATGCCTTTTATAAAACCTCTTTTGACTGTTGGAGGACCTAATATTGACAGACTCAATTCGCAAATATCCTCAGAAATAAGAATGTATAACAGAAAAAAGGCAGTCCATGAGAAGGGCAGTCAGGGCCACCACGTGAGACTAAATACACAAATAGACAATGGCCAGACCAGACATAAAAACAGAATTCTGACCTACAACCTAGAGCAACCTTCCCAGGAAACCAAACCCTTTATTTGCAGTAATCAGTCAAGGAAGACAGATGGCTGTAAACCAGACCTGCAGGAAGCCAGACTGCTATCTTTACTAACAATTCAGGAAACCACACGATAACTTCTGTAACAATCAGTTCAAAATGACAGGACTTGATTAATAACTGATATCTCCTCTAATTCTTGTCCCTCCTTCTAATTGAGGACCAACTGGGCCCCAGTTTATCATGCTGTCCTGATCGGGTCAGCTGTTTTCTTTTTCTGTGGATTAGCAAGTCACCTAAATAAGAAACAAGGATTTGGTAGGAAATACGGAGAACGAGGGAGATTGTATAGTAAGTAGTTGTGTTGACGATTGATTAGAGAGTAGTGAGCTGGCTCAGACCCGTTTGCAACAGCTGACTATGTGCGAATCTTCCCAACTCCACTGTAATCACATCACATAGGTAGCTGGAAATCAGTAACGGTGGGAGCATTTACAGCACAGAAATCGGCGAATTCTGAGAATGAGGATTCTTTTTCCTTGACGGCCAGATGTTAAGCATCTACCATTGCATCCCTGAATATACATCAAGTGTTCCCAGATACCTAATATTTCGAGACAAGCAGAAAGTCAGATGTCTTTGTGAACGCTCTCAATTTTTAAGTGTTAACAATCAAATAACATTAAAATATTAAATATAAAAATATTTTTTAAATTTTTAAATCACGACAAAATAAAACATCACTGTGGGCCACCTGCTTGCAACCTCTGTCTCATGTCAATGCGTCAGAGCCTTGTTTACGCCTTCAGGTCTCTAACTTACACCCATAAACATCGAGCAAGGGTCTCGAAGGAGCTTAAGTACATTTGTTAAATTCCAAATGGTTAACATTTATCACAGGTAGTTTCTTTACATCCTTAAATGTGCACAAGCATTTATTATCGTATGCTAAGAAGTCATTATAGATATGAAAAAGTCCATTTTAAGGCTGAATAAAAAAAGAATCATTCCATCATTAAACCAAAGTGATTCATAGATATTAATGACATATCCCTCTTCTGAATAATAACATATCTTGTAAAGTAGTTGCAAGAAATAAAATTACTATAATATATATGTGTGCATATTAACAAATATGTGTGTATGTGTATACACACACGTGTGTATACACACACCACACCACCTATATACACGTATACACACAGATAAAAGAATAAAAACAGTACCTAGAAAGTGGTATGGCCCTTATATAAACAGTAAGGGAAGGCAAAAAGTGAAACATTATAATCAATATTGCTGGAATCAGAAGAAATTACTAAATGCTGACCTGACATCAATACAATGACACTGTTGTACCCCGTTGATGTCAGAGTGTTTACCATCAGAAGAAATAAACATTCTATCCTTTAAAGGTCCTTGTCAGAAACATCTGGTTTAATCTTTCCTCCTCACCTTCTGAGCATGTGCCAAAATCTCTGGCATCATCCACTATGGCAACACTACGGAGTCACTAAAATTTCAGTTTATTTTGCATTTGAACTTTCTGCAACACCCATGATGATAATTCATTTTACCCAACTTAGGAATTGTTATCAGGGTGCTATACTGTACTGTAAGCAGATTATAAAGATAAGAAAATCTCCTCTTGTTAATCAGTGTTATATTGAAACACTGGGATGGCATGAGTTCAGAACCTATAATTTAATTGAGAGCTCCAATCCCTTGGTTCCTGCTTTTCAGTGACTTGTTCTCCAAATGAGATAGGAGTTTCCTAAAGTTTAATGAAAAATAAAGAATTAAGAGTGAGAAGCCATATACAGAAATGTCTAAAGTGCAGTGACATTTTAAAGACTGAAACTTAATTGTGCTGGCTTCCCATTCCACAGCCTCTTTTCATGTACAGATCTTTGAAATGCAGAGTAAATGTTTCTCATCCTTCTTTGTTTATGATGCGGATGAAAAATTCAACAGCTAGGCTGCACCATAATCTGCTTTGCACACCCTTATAAATTTTCTGTCCTTATTACCAACAGAACAGTGTCCTCATCAACTTTGAAATGGAAAGCAGCCCAGGATAGAAATTCTTATCCTGTTATCCTGTTAAAATGATCTGAAAATCACTTTGACCCTGCATTGCCTTTATTAGTGGCCCAAACTCCAAAATAAAGATGTCACCGAAATTCTGAATATTAACATATCATTGTAATTTAATAGATGAGTATGCTAGTCCTTATTAATATTCTAAATGCTTAACTGCTCTAATAAGCAATTTAAAGTACTGCTGAGGCACATAGGAGAAGGAAAGAAAAAGGATCTCAGTATACTGGGTACTTTGAGAGGAACAGGTTATCAAGGAAGTCCAGATTTTTACATAATGCCACTTTGGAAAACAGTGTGGAGGTCCCTTAAAAAGTTAAAAATAGAGGGGCGCCTGGTGGCACAGCGGTTAAGCATCTGCCTTTGGCTCAGGGCGTGATCCCCGCGTTATGGGATCGAGCCCCACATCAGGCTCTTCTGCTATGAGCCTGCTTCTTTCTCTCCCACTCCCCCTGCTTGTGTTCCCTCTCTCGCTGGCTGTCTCTCTCTCTGTCGAATAAATAAATAAAATCTTTAAAAAAAAAAAAGTTAAAAATAGAGCTACCCTATGATCCAGCAATTGCACTACTGGGTATTTACTCCAAAGATAGAGATGTAGTGAAGAGAAGGGCCATATGCACCCCAATGTTCATAGCAGCATTGCCCACAATAGCTAAATCGTGGAAGGAGCTGAGATGCCCTTCAACAGATGACTGTATTAAGAAGATGTGGTCCATACATACAATGGACTATTACTTAGCCATCAGAAAGAACAATTACCGAACATTTGCAGCAACATGGAGGGGACTGGAGGAGATTATGCTAAGTGAAATAAGTCAAGCAGAGAAAGACAATTATCATATGGTTTCACTCATTTATGGACCATAAGAAATAGCAGGAAGATCGGTAGGAGAAGGAAGGGAAGAATGAAGGGGGGGGGCGGTAAACAGAAGGGGGAATGAACCACGAAAGACTATGGACTCTGGGAAACAAACTGAGGGCTTCAGAGGGGAGGGGGGTGGGGGGTTGGGATAGGCTGGTGATGGGTATTAAGGAGGGCACATATTGCACGGAGCACTGGGTGTTATACACAAACAATGAATCATGGAATACTACATCAAAAACCAAGGATGTACTGTATGTATGGTGACTAACATAACATAATAAAACATTATTATTAAAAAAATTAAAAAAAAAATAATGCACCTTCAGGGCTATTTGGAAAATATTCATCCTCAGGGTTCATTCATGGGATGCAAACACTGCTGAAATTCTCATGACACTGTGTATTTAGATTTAAAAAGAAAAAAAAAAACCACCTTATTCAAATAAGGTACAAGTTATTACTATACCAGAAACTAAAACAAGAGGGGGAGAGGAGTTAAGATGGCGGAGGAGTAGGGGACCCCTTTTTCAGCCGGTCCCCTGAGTCGAGCTGGATAGGTACCAGACCAGCCTAAATAACCACGGAATCAGCCTGAGACGCAGGATGATGCATCTGGATCTCTACAAATGAACATCTCCAGCGCTGAGTATTGAGGTACGAAGAGGGGAGCTGTAAACCGTGCACGGATATCGGAAGATAAACGGAAGGGGGAGGGAGCCGCCGCGTTTGGGCTCCGGGAAGCGGCAGCCACCTGCACGGGGGAGCGGGCGGACTCACAGAGGGCACCCGCGAGAGAGCGGACTGAGACCGGTGAGCCGTGAACGCGCGCGCCACCAGGCATCTCCCGGAACACCGGAATCCCGGTGTGCTCACGGGATCCAGACTGAGACCGGGAGCTCCTGGAGCGCGCGCGGGGCGGCTGGCGGCTGGCGGGCCACCTGCACGGGGGAGCGGGCGGACTCGCGGTTGGCACCCGCGAAACACCAGACTGAGACCCTGAACCGGGTGCGCGCGCCACCAGGCTTCTCACGAAACTCCGGAATCGAGGTGTGCTCACCGGGCATAGACTGAGACCGGGAGACCCGGGAGCGCGCGGGGCGGCCGGTGGCTGGCGGCATTAGAAACACAAAGGACAGAGACGCGCCGGCCCTGGAAGTGAGGGCAGGGACGCCGGGTGTGGGGCGCACATCCCGGGACGCTGCAGGGTTGAGCAGCACCAACAGTAACAGAGTTAAAGTGGCCAGAACATCAGTGGAGAACGGGCCGCAATCCCTCTGTTCTGCGACAATGCAGCCTCTGCTGCTCTGACCCTCAGAAGAGGCATAGCCGGCCGCCAGGGAAAGCCGCCAGAGAACAAAAGCCTGGAAATACCGGCTCAGAGAGTGCCCATCCCCATCCTCCCTCGCAGGGGACACGGAGACTCTAACCAAACATGGCTGCCTGAGTATCGGCGCGGCAGGCCCCTCCCCCAGAACACAGAAGGCAGGCTGAAAAATCAAGAAGCCCACAACCGGAGGCGCCTGGGTGGCGCCATCGTTGGGCGCCTGTCTTCGGCTTAGGGCGTGATCCCAGTGTTCCGGAAAGGAGTCCCTCATCGGGCTCCTCCGCTGGGAGCCTGCTTCTTCCTCTCTCACTCCCCTGCTTCTGTTTCGTTCTTGCTGACTGTCTGTCTCCCTCTCTCAGATAAGTAAATAAATAAAATCTTTAAAGAAGAAGCCCACATCTCTAAGATCCCTATAAAACAAGGGGCACGGCCTGGGACCCAGTCAATAATTTTGGGCTCTGGAAACCCCGCAACCTCTCTTCATCAGAATGACAAGAAGGAGAAGCCCCCCCCAGCAAAGAAAAGACAGTGAGTCAGTGGCCTCTGCCACAGAAGTAACGGATATGGATGTAACCAAATTATCAGAAATGGAATTCAGAGTAACAATGGTCAAGATAATGAGTAGACTTGAAAAAAGTATTCAGGAAAATATTACTGAGAATATAGAATCCCTAAGGGCGGAAATGAGAACGAATTTGACAGAAATTAAAAATTCTATGAGCCAAATGCAGGCAAAACTAGAGGCTCTGACGGCCAGGGTCATGGAAGCGGAGGAAAGGGTTAGTGAATTGGAGGATGGGTTAATAGAGGAAAAAATAAAAATAGAAGATGGTCTTAAAAAAATCCACGCCCACGAATGTTGGCTACGGGAGATTACTGACTCAACGAAACGATCCAATGTTAGAATCATCGGCATCCCCGAGGGGGTGGAGAAAAACAGAGGTCTAGAAGAGATATTTGAACAAATTGTAGCTGAAAACTTCCCTAATCTAGCAAGGGAAACAAAAATTCGTGTCCAAGAGGCAGAGAGGACCCCTCCCAAGCTCAACCATGACAGACCTACACCACGTCACGTCATAGTGCAATTCGCAAATATGAGATCCAAGGAAACAGTATTGAAAGCGGCCAGGGCAAAGAAATTTCTCACGTACCAAGGCAAAGGCATCAGAATTACATCAGACCTGTCTACACAGACCTGGAATGAGAGAAAGGGTTGGGGGAGCATTTTTAAAGCTCTTTCAGAGAAAAACATGCAGCCAAGGATCCTTTATCCAGCAAGGCTGTCATTCAGAATTGATGGAGAAATAAAGACATTTCAGAATCGACAGTCACTAGCCAATTTCGTAACCACGAAACCAGCCCTACAGGAGGTATTACGGGGGGTTCTATAAAAGTAAAAAGGCCCCAAGAGTGATACAAAACAGAAAGTCACAGCCAATACAAACAAAGACTTTACTGACAACATGGCAGAATTAAAAGCATATCTCTCAGTACTCAGCCTGAACATTAATGGTTTAAATTCTTGCTTCAAACGCCACAGGGTTGCAGATTGGATAAAAAGAAATGACCCATCCATTTGCTGTCTACAAGAGACTCATTTCAAACCCAAAGATGCATTCAGACTGAGAGTAAGGGGATGGAGTACCATCTTTCACGCAAATGGACCTCAAAAGAAAGCTGGGGTAGCAATTCTCATATCAGATAAATTGGATTTTAAACTACAGACTATAGTTAGAGATGCAGAAGGGCACTATATTATTCTTAAAGGAAGTATTCAACAAGTGGCTATGACAATTATAAATATATATGCCCCCAACAGGGGAGCAGCAAGATACACAAGCCAACTCTTAACCAGAATAAAGAGACATATAGATAAAAATACATTAATAGTAGGGGACCTCAACACTCCACTCTCAGAAATAGACAGAACACCCTGGCAAAAACTAAGCAAAGAATCAAAGGCTTTGAATGCCATACTCGACGAGTTGGACCTCTTAGATATATATAGAACACTACACCCCAGAACCAAAGAATACTCATTCTATTCTAATGCCCATGGAACATTTTCAAGAATAGACCATGTTCTGGGACACAAAACAGGTCTCAGCCGATACCAAAAGATTGAAATTATCCCCTGCATATTCTCAGACCACAACGCTCTGAAATTGGAACTCAACCACAAGGAAAAATTTGGAAGAAACTCAAACACTTGGAGACTAAGAACCATCCTGCTCAGGAATGACTCGATAAACCAGGAAATCAAAAATCAAATTAAACAATTTATGGAGACCAATGAGAATGAAAATACAACAGTCCAAAACCTATGGGATACTGCAAAGGCAGTCCTAAGGGGGAAATACATAGCCATCCAAGCCTCACTCAAAAGAATAGAAAAATCTAAAATGCAGTTTTTATATTCTCACCTCAAGAAGCTGGAACAGCAACAGAGGGATAGGCCTAATCCACGCACAAGGAAGCAGTTGACCAAAATTAAAGCTGAAATCAATCAAGCAGAAACCAGAAGTACAGTAGAGCAGATCAACAGGACTAGAAGCTGGTTCTTGGAGAGAATCAATAAAATTGACAGACCACTGGCAAGACTTATCCAAAAGAAAAGAGAAAGGACCCAGATTATTAAAATTATGAATGAAAAAGGAGAGGTCACGACGAACACCATTGAAATTGGAAGGATTATTAGAAATTTTTATCAACAGCTATATGCCAATAAACTAAGCAATCTGGAAGAGATGGAATCCTTCCTGGAAACCTATAAACTACCAAGATTGAAAAAGGAAGAAATTGATTTCTTAAACAGGCCAATTAATTATGAAGAAATTGAGTCAGTGATAAACAACCTTCCAAATAACAAAACTCCAGGCCCGGACGGTTTTCCTGGGGAATTCTACCAAACATTCAAAGAAGAAATAATACCTATTCTCCTAAAGCTATTTCAAAAAATAGAAACAGAAGGAAAGCTACCAAACTCATTCTATGAGGCCAATATTACCTTGATCCCCAAACCAGGCAAAGACCCCCTCAAAAAGGAGAATTACAGACCGATTTCCCTAATGAATATGGACGCCAAAATCCTCAACAAGATACTTGCTAATAGAATCCAACAGTTCATTAAAAGGATTATCCACCACAATCAAGTGGGATTCATACCTGGGATGCAAGCGTGGTTCAATATTCGCAAATCAATCAGCGTGATACATCATATCAACAAGAAAAGACTCAAGAACCATATGATCCTCTCAATCGATGCCGAAAAAGCATTTGACAAAATACAGCATCCTTTCCTGATTAAAACCCTTCAGAGTGTAGGAATAGAAGGTACATTTCTCAATCTCATAAAAGCCATCTATGAAAAGCCTACTGCAAATATTATTCTCAATGGGGAAAAGCTGGAAGCCTTTCCCTTAAGATCAGGAACACGACAAGGATGCCCACTCTCGCCACTATTATTCAACATAGTACTAGAAGTCCTTGCAACAGCAATCAGACAACAAAAAGGGATCAAAGGTATTCAAATCGGCAAAGAAGAAGTCAAAATGTCTCTCTTCGCAGACGACATGATACTCTATATGGAAAACCCAAAAGAAGCCACTCCCAAACTATTAGAAGTTATAGAGCAATTCAGTAACGTGGCGGGATACAAAATCAATGCTCAGAAATCAGTTGCATTTCTGTACATGAATAACGAGAACGAAGAAAGAGAAATCAGGGAATCCATCCCATTTACAATAGCACCAAAAACCATACGTTACCTTGGAATTAACTTAACCAGAGACGTAAAGGACCTTTATTCTAGAAACTATAAATCACTCTTAAAAGACATTGAGGAAGACATAAAAAGATGGAAAGATATTCCATGCTCATGGATCGGAAGAATTAACATAGTTAAAATGTTCATGCTACCCAGAGCAATCTACACTTTCAATGCTATCCCGATCAAAATACCGAGAACGTTTTTCAAAGAACTGGAACAAATAGTCCTTAAATTTGTATGGAACCAGAAAAGACCCCGAATCTCCAAGGAACTGTTGAAAAGGAAAAACAAAGCTGGGGGCATCACAATGCCGGATTTCGAGCTGTACTACAAAGCTGTGATCACAAAGACAGCATGGTACTGGCACAAAAACAGACACATAGACCAATGGAACAGAATAGAGAGCCCAGAAATGGACCCTCAGCTCTTTGGGCAACTAATATTTGATAAAGCAGGAAAAAACATCCGGTGGGAAAAAGACAGTCTCTTCAATAAATGGTGCTGGGAAAATTGGACAGCTACGTGCAAAAGAATGAAACTTGACCACTATCTCACACCATACACAAAAATAAACTCCAAATGGATGAAAGACCTCGATGTGAGACAGGAATCCATCAAAATTCTAGAGGAGAACATAGGCAGCAACCTCTACGACATCAGCCAAAGCAAACTTTTTCATGACACATCCCCAAAGGCAAGAGAAACAAAAGATAAAATGAATTTATGGGACTTCATCAAGATTAAAAGTTTCTGCACATCCAAGGAAACAGTCAGAAAAACTAAGAGGCAGCCCACGGAATGGGAGAATATATTTGCAAATGACACTACAGATAAAGGACTGGTATCCAAGATCTACAAAGAACTTCTCAAACTCAATACACGAGAAACAAATAAACAAATCAAAAAATGGGCAGAAGATATGAACAGACACTTTTCCAATGAAGACATACAAATGGCTAACAGACACATGAAAAAATGTTCAAAATCATTAGCCATCAAGGAAATTCAAATCAAAACCACACTGAGATACCACCTTACGCCAGTTAGAATGGCAAAAATAGACAAGGCAAGAAACAACAATTGTTGGAGAGGATGTGGAGAAAGGGGATCCCTCCTACATTGTTGGTGGGAATGCAAGTTGGTACAGCCACTCTGGAAAACCGTGTGGAGGTCCCTTAAAAAGTTAAAAATTGAGCTACCTTATGATCCAGCCATTGCACTACTGGGTGTTTACCCCAAAGATACAGACGTAGTGAAGAGAAGGGCCATATGCACCCCAATGTTCATAGCAGCAATGTCCACAATAGCTAAATCGTGGAAGGAGCCGAGATGCCCTGCAACAGATGACTGGATTAAGAAGTTGTGGTCCATATATACAATGGACTATTACTCAGCAATCAGAAAGAATGAGTTCTCAACATTTGCTACAACATGGACGGCACTGGAGGAGATAATGCTTAGTGAAATAAGTCAAGCAGAGAAAGACAACTATCATATGATTTCTCTCATCTATGGAACATAAGAACTAGAATGATCAGTAGGGGAAGAAAGGGATAAAGAAAGGGGGGGTAATCAGAAGGGGGAATGAAACATGAGAGACTATGGACTATGAGAAACAAACTGAGGGCTACAGAGGGGAGGGGGGTGGGGGAATGGGATAGACCGGTGATGGGTAGTAAGGAGGGCACATATTGCATGGTGCACTGGGTGTTATACACAACTAATGAATCATCGAGCCTTACATCGAAAACCGGGGATGTACTGTATGGTGACTAACATAATATAATAAAAAATCATTATTAAAAAGAAAAAAAAAAGAAAAAAAAGAAACTAAAACAATGTCCCAGATGATGATAATGTTGATTGTAGAGATAACAATGATGATAATAAACATGGAGGGGTAAGATAGGAGAGCTAATGGGACTCCAGGTAGATTAGTTAACACTCTGAATTCTAAGATTCTCAAAGAGGTAAGATTCTGGTCACAAACTTCCCAGCTTTGCTTGGGAAGAAGCTAAGATCAGTTTCTCCTGCTTTGCCTTAGGTCACACCTGAAAAGTAATTTCGTCTGGGAACCCTCTTCCCAGGTCAAGTATCTCTCTCTGCTCACAGAGTACCCTTCAGTTCCCTATCTTATGGCCTATCACATTTCATTATGATTGCCTGTTCAATGGGCTTCTTTGACAGTCCATCAAGGACAGGGATCTGTCTTGCTCAATATTTTATTACAGACCCAAGACCAGGGCAAGTCACATCAGGGTATTAAATAAATATTTATAGAATAAATACAAAAATAAGTATATCCATTCTGGACCTCACTGCTCCAAACTATCTGAAGTCTATCAACCTCTGCTTTTATTTCAAATTTAAATGTTATGTGTACTTACGAGAGACTTCTAGTTATGGCCCTCTGCTATTTGTGCAATTATAGCAAATCACTTGCTTTTTAAGATTTTAGTTTTCTCATTTGCAAAATATAGGTTTGTACTCAATGATCCTTCTCCATCTTGAACAAAGATGAATTCAACAACCATTCACTGAGATCCAAATATACATAAGGAATTAGAGTCTGTTGAGGCATATTTATTCATTCGACAAATATTTTTTGAGCACTTACCATATAACAGGCAGTGTCTAGACACTGGGGATATAATAGTAAATAAAATAAAGATAATTGTCCTTGGGGAGTTTATATGCTGGTGGGGGAGAGAGTCCACAAATACATAAAAAAATATAAAACATCAGATCATAAACGCCATGGAAAAAAATAAAGCAGGAAAGGAAGATAAGAGTACAAGAGGGTGGCAAGGGGGCTAGGGGAAGGCTGTAATTTCTAGTAGGTGGTCAGAGAAATTCCTCCCATGTAAAGCAAATTGTGAGTAAAGGCCTGAGGTGGTGGGGAAGCCACCTATGTACTTGTCTGGAATGTGAACATAACAAGCAGAAGAAATAGTAATTGCCAAGTCCTGAGGAATGAACCCAAAGAATGATCCCTAGGTTTTGTGCCTAAACAACCAGATGAATGGAATTTTCACTGAGTGAGGGGAGAAGACGGTATATGTGCAGCTTCATTAGGGCTGTATGTAGGAAAAGAAAATGGAAATCATCAGAGCATGAAACTATTCAAAGAGTAAGTCTTGGGGCATGCCCAAATTTGGAAGTCAGGACAGTGAGAAAGAGCTGACAACAACAAGAAAACAACACGACAAAATAAACTTTTTTGTTTATTTTCCAACTAAGAAGGAGCAGCCAGCAAGGTAAGCCAAAACAAAGAGTGTGGAGTTCTAGAGGCCAAGAAAGAACAGTATTTAAGAAGAAGACTATGTAAAAGGCAGCTGATAGATCCAGTAAGTTGTAGACTAGGGAATTAACCAGTAGACATGGTATCAAAGAGGCGCGTGGTAACTTTGACAAGAGTAGGTTCAAGGGATAAGTAAGAGGCGAAAGTCCAAATGGGGTGAATTCAAGAGAAAATGGGAGAAAAGGAATTAGAGCTAGCATATACAAATATTTGGAAATGTTTACTATAAGGGGGGGCGGAGCAATGAGGGGCAACTGGAAGAGAGATTAGGGTCAAAAAAGGTTTTTATAAATGACTTATGAAAGTCATATAAACTGAGATTATGATCAACTAGAGAGAGTAAAACCAACAATTCAGGAAAGAAGAGGGGATTACCATAAATACATCCTGGCATCTGTGAGAGGGAATAAGACCTAATGTTCAAGTAGAAGGAACCGACTCAGGTAGAAGAAGGCTTGGTTCTTCCATAACAAGAGGAAAACAACAATGTAACAACATAATATAGGCATAATAAATGGACACAAGTGCAAGTATGTAGTTACTGGTGATGATGAGCACCTTTGGCATTCTTTCCTTTTTGCTTTTATTTTCTCAGTGAAAGACAAGTGAGGCCAAACACTGAGGCTGAGGGGAGTAAAGACTTATAAGAGTGAGGACAATGGAGGCTTTAGAACATAGCATGCATCTGTCGTCAGAAAGAGTGGAGGAATGAAAGAACTAGGAAGATACAATAAGTGTAAGATCCACACTCAGGGCTTATCTGATGCTATTAGTTATGAAATTAGGTTTTAGCATATGAACTTGGGGGAGCACAAACATCCTGTCTATAGCGATCACGTTTATGAGTTTCCCCCAGTCCATGAGCAGTTATTGGGGTACAGATACAAAATAAGTGGAAGATTGGATTTAACCAAGGCAGGGGTTTCGTTAGGCAAGTATGAGAGGTGCCAGAGACTTGAGGATGTATGCAGGAGACAATTTATGATGATGAACCATGGAATTTAAACTGAGTAAGAGGGCTAGTAAGGTCATGAAAGGGTTACGTTCGGTGACATCAATGGACTGTAAGTCCTGGAAATTAAGACACCTGGATGTGAGGTATTTTAGTGGGTGAGCGGGAACTAACAGGTATTTGAAATTGAGTCAATAGAGAGCTTGGATTTATTGGTAGTGACAAGAGAGAACTATGGGAATGGGTGACCTGAATATGGAAGGTACAAGGTGACCCAGTAACTAACATTCCAGGATCTTGGGAGGATTATCTTCATGGACGTTGACATATCCAGGAATTATGATAATAGTATTGGAAAGAGTCACTAATCAAGCAACTAAAACCTAAGAAGTGAGTGAGGTGTTCTGGGGGGAGGTAATGGTTGGGAGAGTCTGATAATATGCCATTCACTGGTGATGAGTCCAGCTTGGAAGTGGGAAAGTGAGAGGACACTCAAATCACCTTCATACCTTGTGGATGTGGACTGTGAGAGATAAAGTGCTACCACTGGAGAGGCTGCAGAGGAAGCAGAAATCCTAGGCAAGAGCCATCCAGGTTTCAGTTGAGCAAGAAAAGAGAGAGGATGTTGAAGAAGTGGGTAATTTTGCTGGAAATGGACTGCAAACTCTGGAGGGCATGGTGGGGCTGTTTCAGGAGTTGCTGACTGAAGAGCTGATGTTGGAGGCTGACGGGGATGACAGGAGGTATTGAGTCAGAGGGGGTGAGGACTCACGCGATGGAAGGAAGAATGGCCTGGGGCTCTGGGCTTCCAGAGGTGAGTGTTTACATCAAAGTGATAACCAGCATAACGAGATTACAGGGGTGGCCCTGCGTACTGTCAGAGGAAGGGAAAGCGAGGAACACGCACAATCCTAGATCCACTCTCGACACCAGCCAGTCCAAATGCAGAGATGAAGGAGCTGAGGTCTTCTACAGAACACCTAGAGTCTAGGGCCTCCCTTATTCCAGGAACATCAACAACTCTAGTACAGAATGCCTAAAGTCTGGGGCCTTTCTTTATTCCAGGAACATCAACAATTCTAGGGTTCGTTTTTCACTCCCTGTTGAAATGCTCTCTGCTATTGGCATTTGTGACACACTCACCTTGTCTTTGTTCTACCTTACTGACTATTCCCTTCCCACTCTCCCTTGCTGGCACCCCATCTGATTTACCTCTAAATGCTGGAGGGCTCTCTCCTTACCTCTCTCCTCTTCACCAACTACACTCTTCCCCTGGGAAGTTAATTCATCTCCATTGTTGTAAATATCATGTACAGACTTATGACTCCTAAATCTTTATCTCCAACTTGGACTTTTTCCCCGAGATACATGTTTATATCCACTTATTTGCTTGATACTTTCATTTGGATGTCTAAGCAGCATCTCAAATTTAAAGTATATAAAGCAGAGTTTTTGGTTCGTCCTCCATTCTCCTCCTCCCCTTTGCTCCCATCTTCCTAATCTCACTCAGTGGTTTAGATCAAGAACCTAAGGGTCATCCATGGCTCATCTCTTTCTTTCATTCCCCAGATCTAAACCCCCAGAAATCACCACTGGTTTTACCTTCAAACTATATTACAAACCCAGCCACTTCTTGCCAGTTCTCCACTAACACAACCATCAGGATTCAACTGGAGATAATCTACAAGGGTGTGAGTGTGCCTGTGTGTGTATCTGTGATCTGTCACAAGAATCTGATCTTACTCAATTAGTCTAGCTGGTTAAACAGTCTCTTAAGAGCTGTTGTCTTTGCATCTGCTGCAAGAGCTGAAAAACTACAGTTTAGGCAGTAGGCAGGAAGGGAATATAGACATAAAATGAGTGAGCAGGAGGGAACCCACAGGGTGAAATGGACCCCATGTCAGTTGCCCCTGCCTCCAACCTTGCTAACATGGTTATCCTGCAGGAGAAGCTAGTGCCCTTTATTACAGAGCTAAATATACACCTGGCCCTCAGGTCAGAAAAGATGACAAAAAAAAAAAAAAAAAAAATCCAGGGGAAGATCAAGTAGTTTCAGGCATGGTTGATGCCCCACACTAACAAGGTGCTCCAGCAAATAAGCAACAAGGTATGTAAGCTGCAAACTTGCTGTCTCCAACTACTGAGTATAAAAACCAAAATGGCTGTAATTTTACTTCTGCCCTCCAAATTTCATTCTAAAAACATCTCTCTTGTGGCTCACTTTAACCAAAAACATATAGAGTAATCTGGGAAACTGAGGTCAGCTGAGGCAAGTTGACCCATTACAAGGCCACCATAGTACACACCTTGCCAACTTGGTGCCCATATACCCCTCTTTAAAACACAGCCATACTAATTTCCAAATAAAGAGAGTAACGAAAATATGCTTCCACCTAACATGAGACAGGTCCCACCTACAAATGAAAACACGCTAACCTTTTCCCCAAAAAAGGAGACAAAGCCCTTTTTTTGTGTTTGGGTGATGTTCATTCTTTTTCTAAATTTATTTAAATTCAATTAATTAACACGTAGTATATTATTAGTTTCAAAGGTAGAGTTCAGTGATTCATCAGTCTTATATAATACCCAGTGCTCATTACATCACGTGTCCTCCTTAACGCCCGTGGTGACGTTCATTCTTATAGCTATTTCCATTCCTGTTACTTAAATCTTGTGTATAAAGTTAACTGTTATTAACACATCTTATATTAGATGGTGGTGAACTGGGAGAGGAAGAAAACAAGAATATTTGGTTAATATATACATGAGCACATCAAATTAACAAAGAGAGATTTATAACTACGACACTCTTTGTTCTATATTTGGTAACATTGTTGTAACTGGTATTCACAACTGCCTTCCTCTACTACCCATTCCATATTCCTTCTGCCTTCGGCAGGACCTTCGCTGACCCTGGTTCCTTGCCTGTATTTGGTTACCTTTTGCAGCATAACAAAATACCCCAAAACCCCAATAAATATTTATCAACTCACGGTTGTTGTGAGTTGGGAATTAGGAGTGGTCTAACTGGGGGCTGTGGCTCAGGATCTCATGCAGTTGCTGCCAAGATGTCAACCAGGGTTGCAGGAATCTGAAGGCTTGACTGGGCCTCCAGCACTTGCTCCCAAGATGGCTTATTCACATGGCTTTAGCAGAAGCCTTAGCCCCTTGTGCGGTACTGGACAGAGGTCTCAGTTCCTCACCACATGCACGTCCCCATAGGGCTTGTGTGTCCTTATAACATGTCATCTGGCTTCCCCCAGAGATGAAGCAAGGAGGAAGATACAACGTCTTTTATGACCTCACCTCAGAAGTCACACTGTCACTTCCATCATATTCTGTTAAAGAAAAATCACTAAATATGGTCCACACTCAAGGTAAGGGGAATTAAGTTCTATCTCTTGAAGGGAGGAGTATCCAAGAATTTGAAGGCCTATTTTAAAAGCCTCATGCTTGTCATGACTAGCTCACATGCATTATTTTAATAACCTTATTGTTCTTCCTGATCCCTGTGGCATCAGCTACAGTTCCTTCTACACCCAACAGCTAAAGTGACTATTTAAAATGCAAATCAGATCATTTGGCTTCCCTGACTGAAGTCTTCTGACAACTTCCCAGTATACATGGAATGAAACCCAAATGGTTACCGATGTCCAGAGGCTCTTATGAGCAGGCTTTTGCTAACCTCAGTGACTTCAAATCCTACCGAGTTCACTCTCATCCTCTAGCCCTGAGCTCCTAAACCTCAGCACTACTGACATATGGGCCAGATAATTCTTTGTCTGGGAGTCTGTCCCATGCATTGTAGGATGCTTGGCAGCATCCCAGACCTCTAACCACTAGATGCCAGTAGCACTTCTCCCGTTTTGGCAACCAAGAATGTCTCTGTGTAATTACTAAATGTCCGAGAGGGGACAAAATCACCCCCTCCCCCCGGGAACCACTACTCTAGCTGTGCACACCACGTCTCCTTCCTCAGGTGTGGCAGTTCTCTTCATCTTGTTATTATGTTGACTATACATTTATTTGCTTAAGTTTGCTGTCTACCTCCTCTTTTGTGAATACAAATACTGCAGGGGGGTAGTTTATCTCTCTTGTTCGTTTGGGCATCCCCACTGCCCAGAATGGGCCAGAAGACTCTTTATTAAATAATGAATTAACGCTTCCCTCAATTCGGAATTCATTTATGTCCGTTCGTTTATGTTACTTCCCTCTTCTATGCAAATTTTTTACCTGAAAAACCCAATTCAAATATCACCTCTCCCAGGAACCCTTACTTCACCCTATGAAAACATGGTTTATATCACTCGCCAACATATTTTATTTTACCTTATTCACACATTTACCTTTTTTTTTTCTGGCCTATAAGTAACTTCCATCTCAAGCACATTACCTGGTATCTTTTTTAAAAAGACTGAAATGGGGCCATCATAATTAATATAAAATAAAGAAAAAAGCTCACTTATTATTTAAGAGAAATATTTTTTCAATATGAAATTCAAAATTGCATTCCTCGTATATAGAAATATATATAAGAAGACAATGTCCTCAAATCAGGCTTTACAACAGAGAGAGAAACAATTTCTATGGGGCACTGAAGCTAACTAATGCGCCCCAAAGATACTTACTTCCTATTACCTAGAACCTGTAATTTTTGCCTTATGTGGCGAAAGAGTAAATATTATTTTATATGGCAAAATATGTTAAATTAAGGATCTTGACATGGGGAGATTATCCTGAATTATCAGAACCCTAAATATAATCACAAGCATCATTATAAGAGGTGGTCAGAAGGGAATACTGCCACAGCGGAGAAAGTGATGTAACTGAGCAGAGATTTGAAGATTCAATGCCACTGGCGTTTGGGATGGAAGAAGGGCTATAAACAAATAAATGCAAAGAAGCTGGAAAAGGATTCACCTAAAGCCACCAAGGGGGCACAGTCCTGCCCCGCTGACACCTTCACTTTCACCCAATGATACTGATTTCTGAATTCTGACCCCTAAAATAGTAAGAATAAATTTGCATAGTTTTAAGTCACTAAATTCGTGATAATTTGTCACACCAGTTATAGGAAACTAATACAGATTCTTTATTATGAAGACCTCCAATAAAAGACGTTATAAAAGTGTAACATCGTATGCAAGTAATTTTGAAGTGAGTATCGCTGTGTAGAGTGAGAGGTGATGTTGCCAAATTGCTAAATTAATGCAAATAGAGGCCTTATAATGTAGAGATAAGAACTAATCTGTGTCCTTTAGAGTACCTCTTCTTATAGATTTGTGTTAGAAGAAACTATTTATTCATAAGAAAGAGAAAGTATATCTAATGGACCTTGACTGTGTGAATTAAGGCAACAACACGATATAACTAATTATAATACTTGAAATACCTTAAGAGAAAAAAAAAGACTTTATCAGGGAGAATACGGTATTACCTAACCTCAAGTATGACTGGGTCCAGGGGTTTACATAATTTCATCAGGACTCTTTAAATCTTTCAATCTGCATTCCCTGAGAAATGGCTATTACAAAACACAGAACATCCAAATCCTGGTAACAGATCTACAAAAATGTGACCATCAGGCCAGTTATTCTGCCATTTGTTGAGGCTAATAAAACAGCCTTGCTTATTGATCTTGTTATTCTATTAAGTAGAAATGCCCCCAAGGACAGTTGCAGAGCAAAAAGGAACCAAACCAAGCATGGAAACAAATGAGGGACATGTAAATAAAACTTGTCATCCCAGCATCTGGACACAATAATTAAACATCTTGGGATTTGGGGATTCAGTCTTTACTGGAATCAGTTCAGCAAAGGTATTTCTTTATGCTTATCACATAACTCAGATATTTCTTTTTAATATCACGAGGGAAAAACAAATTCTGATAATATATTACTGTATTAAAATAGAAGGTACTGAAAATGAAAAATCTAATAATGACAGGTGAGCTACTGTCATAGGAGGAGGTATCCTGTAATGTTCAACAAGGATATTGGAACCAGATGGATTTGCATTTGAGTCCAAGACCTAGCACTGGCTGTTCGTGCTAATTTAGGCAAGTCAGTGGCCCTCTTTCAGCCGAAGCTTTTTAATATATAACATGAGGCAAGCAGTAATAACAATATCTCTTCATTGGTTTGGTTGGAGGATTAAATAAAAAAACAAATATGAACTGCTTAAAACAGTTTCTGACACACAATACTCAATAAGTGGTAATTATTAGTAGTATAAATAATTAATGTCCACCATTAATAGAAATTGGGTTAAATGATATCGAAAGCTCCCTCAAGCACTAACATTTTGTGTTTCTGAAACTTCAAAGTCTCCAGGTCCTATATTCCCAAGCAGTTAGGAGCTGGCGAACGACCGCAAGTAGGTATGGCTGCGTTAGCAGGTGACGCCTGCTGAACATACTCAGATGGTAAAGGATGGTTGCTTCTCCACCTCCCCTCCACTAGGAGGGGGAGAGAGCAGTGTGTACCTCCTCTGCTCGGGCTCTACCCCACTTTTTAAAATACAAAATCTTAGAGCACCTGAGTGGATCAGTCGATTAAGTGTCTGACTCTTGATTTCAGCTCAAGTCATGATCTCAGGGTCTTGATCTCAGTGTTGTGAGATCAAACCCCATGTTGGGCTCTGCACTGGGCACGGAGTCTGCTTAAGATTCTCTCTCTTTCCCTCTCATTCTGTTCTCCACATCCCCAACCCCCACCCCTGCCAGCTCATACTCTCTCTCTCTCAAAAAAATTTAAAAATAAAAATAAAATGAAATATGAAATCTTTATTACAGGCAATATTGGTCTACACACTACACAATACCAACAGTACAATTTTAATCTTTCAAAATCATCAAACAGCAAAAGACCAAGAAATAAAATTTCAACTAATTATTTTTCAAGCTATTCTTCAGTTTCCTTGTTAGAGTGAGACACACAAATACAGCTTAAAATCTGAGTTAAGAAAATCCTTTTTAGCAACCTACATGCAGATAAGTAGCAAACTTTATTATATTAAACAAATTTGTTCTGCTTCAAACATATAATTGACTCTGGTAGTCATTGCTCTGTTTAATAAGCATTAGGTTATTTTCTCTTTCCAGGCAGAGGGAAATCGGAATTTCATGACCCTTCGGTGACTAGACAGCACCAAATGACAGTTTCTGGTTAAGGAGTTGTGAGCAGAAGTGACATGTATGTCCATTTGGGACTGGAACATTTAATTGTTGTGTAAGACTTCCCAGGCCACGTTTTCACTTTGCAATGACAAATTTCAAGATGATGGCTTCCCCATCAGCATGTAATTAGAACAAGATGACACTAAGAAAATCTCCCAGCAAAACTATGATGGACGTAAAAGCATGATTAAGAAATAAAGCTGTTATTTTGCAACACTGAAATTTTCGAAGTAGGAGGTAGTCCTATCACAGCGTAACTTAGACTACAGTGACTGATGCAGATGTGCTTATCTAGAAGTGGAGCAACATCACAAAAAACATGAAAAGTATGTGCCGTTAGCTTAGGAATCAGGTGGTGGGTGGAAAGAAAACTATTCTCAAGAGTTAGAAGGGTAGCTTCCCATATTATACACTGGCAAGACATTTAGGAGAACTGATTGTCTACAATAACTTGGGGAGCCAAGCATGCACTTAATGAACTTTTAGCAACAGGGAAAAGGTTGTAAAACAGTGTTATTTGTATGGATTGGTTGCTAGTAGCTGTGTTCAGCAAGCTATCAGAAAAAAGAACAGAAAAAAGAATTGGCCAGATTTCAAGAAGGAATGAAAGAAAAAGGGGGGGGTGTCCCTGCAATTTTGGAAACTTATAAATACAGTGGAGATAATTGCTTCCTACTTCAAATAATGATAGATAAAATTGAAAAATGCTTTGAGTAACATAGATTTAAAATTCAAATTTGCAGCAAGAATCAAATCAAGGATGTGGTTATTATGCTGACTGTTTAAAAATCTCTGAATGGATTAAGGTAGCCACAGTAAATCCTTTCAATTGGATAAAATGATTTACAGGGGAAAAAAGACTGACAGTGTGAGCCTCATATGTTCCAAATACCTTCAACAAAATAGGCAAAGGCAAGGAGTAAGGATTTGGAAAAGAAAGATGCCAGACATGAAAATGTATCTTGAAAAGAATTTTAAGTGGGATTATTGACAAATGGAACAGTGTAAATCAAATATTCGTAAGAAACTTAAGTTGTTGAGTTTGTTTGTTTGTTGTATTAGTCTAGAGTAAAGGAGACCATGCTTGCTTAAGACTTAACCTGTGGGCCCTCAACTTTCTATGGCAAAGATTCAGCCTAAGAAATCTACTCATTCTTCAAGAAGGGCATAGCCCCAACTCTCATTTTAAATCTCACCAAAAAGGATTATGGAAAATGAATGATATCCCAGAATGTAGAGACATATTTCATGCAGGAAACAGACAAGGGAGCTCTTCTTGGAAGAAGTGCAATTCAAGCAAGGAATCTTTCTTCTCCCCATAGGAAGCCCCTTCAAGTGTCTGTTCAGTATGATATCAGAATTACCACAGATCAGATTCAGCTTTGTATTTCCATCGTTTCCATTTCCAAATGGGAGTCTTTATTGCAAGTATCTTATTCCTGTTGCCCCACGGTCTACTGGGTGCATGGGGAAGGAACGGGTTTCCTAATTCTGTGACTGGAGAGGATTTCGTGTAGTTTTCCTTAGGGAGAGGGTGAGTATATTTGCATGTGTGAAGGAATGTTAACCAAATATTCTTCAGAAGAGAAAACTGTGATAAGTTGTGCTGCTTATTTACATCCCTCTCTCTCTCTTTTTCAGGCATATACAAAACTGAATTTCCTGGCTCCCTTGTTTTTGAGAGGAATCATGTGACTATTTCCAGCCAATGAGTGGTCAGAAGAAGTGACATCTACTGTTTCCAGGCAGGAGAATTTAATCATTTGTGTCTTATCCTCCAGAGCTCCATTTCCTTCTGTCACGAAGACCATCAACTTTCAGTCAGCCTCATCCTGAAGAGAAGATGTCACTGAATAGACAGACTATCATGCCAACGTGTGATGTACATGCAGTACTAGTGAGAAAAAGTGTTTTGTTGTTGGTAAGCTACTGAGATTTAGAGGTTAAGTGCGCCACACATACCGCCTTGGCATTCACAGTTCTTAAGGGTGCCGACAGTTTCTACTATAAGCATCTGCATCTCTCTACTTTTTTCTGATATGATAGGCTCACGCAAGGCAGGCTGGAATATCAGTCAGTTGATTTCCTAAAGAACTCAGCCAATGAAGGATGAGAGCCAAATGACAAAGCTTCCTCATTCCTTCCATGCCCTTTTGAAGCACATGCCACACAACCTCCCAAGATTCTCAGCAGTATTTGAGCCTCAGTTGTCCTCTGTGGTAACCTGCTCGTTAATGTACCTGGAAGGACATCATTCTCTTCCCTTATCTCTCTACTGCACTAAAATCTTTAGCTCAGGGTTTGCTTCTGCAGAAACTCAAACCATGACATAATGGAGTCATTTAGGGTCTTCTCTCTCAGAGAGGAATTTTATATAGTATAGATAAAGAATGTAGGAGAGTGGTAAAGCCTCCTTGCTCTCTGTATGTTAGAAAGCATATTTCTTGCCCTACAAGTTTCCTTTAAAACATAAGAAAACAAAGTAAAGATATGGTAGTATAATATTGAATAATATTTTACCAATGGATGCTCTTTCTAATATTACCTAAGATTTTTCTTCCCACTTTTTCCTGGTTACCCTGTTTTCTCTCCTGCCCACCACTAATAATTACTTCAATTTCTTTTCTTTTTTAATTTTACTTATTTATTTGAAAGACAGAGAGAGAGGACGAGCAAGAGAGTGGCAGAGGGAGAAGCAGGCACCCCTCTGAGCAGGGAGCCTGACTTGGGACTCGATCCCAGGACCCCGGGAACATGACCTGAGCTGAAAGCACTTAACCGACTGAGCCACCCAGGTACCAATTACTTCAATTTCATTAATAGCCTTAGGAGGATATCTAAAAGAAATGCCAATTCCACCTGTGGAATAAAATATCAAAATCATGGTAAAGACAGTCATCTCTTGAAAGTAAAGTGATGTTCTTGAATACCAGGAGTTTAGCTTTGAAGAGCAACAAGAAAAAATTCCTGCAATAAGAAACACAATATTTATGTATAAATAGCACATGGGAAAGAGAGCAAATAGTTCAAGAGCCATACAACTTCAAACATGAGGATAGATAAGAATTTGCAGAGCTGATGATTGGGGGGGTGGGGTGGGAATTAGAGATGGCATAACCATGAAGGATGATGCTCCACTTCATGGAGCAGAGAGGAATCAGCAACTAGAGAACACCCCAAATCTGTCCACATGGGTGTCTTTAATCAAAAGTGGGAGCCAAGTCAGTATACAAAAGGTCTTCTGTTGCAGCTCAAATAAGCAATGTGAATTTCCTTCAGGATGAAGTTCTATTAACCTACTATAACCATCCTGTATGGGCTGCCTCCCAACTATATCTGATTCCCTATGGCACACTGATAATTGAGTAGAAGTGTCATTTGTCTGGGCTAATATTTTGCTCAGCCCTTTCCAAATTATGGCAACCCAGGATATTCAAAAGCTCCCCAGAGCAATGATCTGATCACCTGGATGTGCAAGACAGATGGGGAAAATAAAGGAAAACCTCCACTTCACATCTGTACCTGAAAGGACAATAAACACAATCAGCTCACAACTTCCCTTTGCTCTAGGCCAGGAGAATGGCAAAAACTACCGGTATTACAGAGACTGTTTGAGAGTGGGTGAAAATCATTGGCATGATATAAGAAAATGAAGACTTAGGGGCGCCTGGGTGGCACAGCGGTTAAGCGTCTGCCTTCGGCTCAGGGCGTGATCCCGGCGTTATGGGATCGAGCCCCACATCAGGCTCTTCCGCTATGAGCCTGCTTCTTCCTCTCCCACTCCCCCTGCTTGTGTTCCCTCTCTCGCTGGCTGTCTCTATCTCTGTCGAATAAATAAATAAAATCTTTAAAAAAAAAAAAAAAGAAAAAAAGAAAATGAAGACTTAAAGTTTTCCAATCCAGAGCATTTGTTAGCATAAGATAAGAATGACAAATCTAGCATATTTTAATAGATAAATCAAATGTGTTGGCCCAGACATGGCATATTAAGTGTTTTTCCTAACAAATTAGGCAGCCCCTATGGTAACAAATTTATTCATTTACCAAATATTTATTGTTTAGCTAGTGTGCTATTTCTGTGTGGGTGATAGGAGGTTTCTGGGTCTAAATATTGTCTTGCTCCAGGATTTTCCTTTATCTTCTTTCATCTATACTCTCATCAATTTGGGGGATTTAAATATACTGATTAATCTCTCATTCATATCCCTTGCCTAAATCTTTCCTTTGATCTCCAGACTAGACATCTACCTGCTTACTACATCTGTCCCTTTGGATGTTGTAACAGTCATCTAGAATGGTATCCAAAAGAAACCTCTTGATCACTGCCCACCCATCCCAGGTGGTTCCTTCACAAGTCTTCCTAATCTAGCAAAATGCCAAAATCCTAATCCATCCTGAAATCCTTGTTGGTTTTTCTTTCCTTTACACTGCAGATCCAAACCAGCACGGTGTTCCACTCCAGGGGATCACAGGCACCTTCTACCCGATTACTGCCTCTCCTCTTCACTGATCTCCCAGTCTCTTTGCTTGACCCACTTCTGTCCACATTCTGCACAGAAATCAAAGGTGATCTTTGAAAAAAATGTAAACAGGATCACATCACTCTGCAGAATTTAGCTGTGCAGTGATTTCCAACTACACTTAAAACAAGTGAAGACACATCTCCTAGCCTAAAAGTCCTATAAAAATGGAGCCTCTTGGCACTCCTACATGACTAGGTTCCCTTGAATTGTGCTTGAACCATATTTGTCTTGCATTTCTACCTCAGTGCCTCTGCAACTGCATTTTTTTCTTGGTTAGTAGGCTCTTCCCCCATCCTCTCACCAGTATCTTCCAGGCCATCTTAGCTGTCTTTCCATCTCTTGACCCCAACTCAGCCTCTATTTTTTAATTTCTCCATAGAACTGGTCACTACTGAAATTCTACTTATTATGTATTTGTTTATTTTGTGCCTGTCCTGTTGTCTGTCACTCTTCACTAAAATGTATACCATAGGAGGGACCTTGTTCTGTTTTCTGCTGTATTTCTAACATCTAAACCAAAGCTTGGCACACGGAAGACCCTCAATATATGTTTCTGAAAATGAAAAGATGAGTTCTTGAACCATCTCTAAGTTTGATTGCTGATTTTGATACATGCATATCACCAGAAAGCTGGTTACTGTATACATAGCTGCAAGAGCAGAAACCTTGTATATAGCAAAGAATTTTTCCTCTTCTCTAACCACTCTTTCTTCCCTGTCTCCAATGAATAACCATTTATGTTTGCATGTGGATCTTTATAATAGATAAAGCAGTATCACATGTCTCATTTAATCTCTTTGATGACTGTCTTAGGCTATATCAGAGGAATTACTATCCTTACTTCACAAATAATGTGAATGAAGTTATGGGAAGATAAGTGGTTTATCCCAGGTTGAAATTTGACAAGTGATGTTACCAGGACTGGAACCTTGTTCTTCTCATTTCCGATCCTTTTTCCATTACAACAAGGATCATAAGCCCAGAGAATATTGGCCCAGAAAATATCAGTCATTAAACAGATGTGGAACTCTATAAAATAAAGCCCAGTATTAATAAAGTGCTCCCAAGAGCTTATCAGTAAACCAAATGATGTCCTTTATATTTTCAGTGAAGAAAGTGATCATGTACATGATTGTATTAACAAATGACTTTGTCTCACTCCAGCTTTCCAAAGAGTTCAATCTAGGTATGATATCCCAATGAGTCTCCATCAGTGGGTTACGTAGAATTGCAAATGGCTGGACTGGAATAATCAGGACAGAAGGAGGTTTACAAAAGATCTGTTGAACCCAAATACTAAAAGTTAAGAGAGCTTAGGGATTGTGAGGGCTCTCAGGTCCACCACTCTTTAATTGTACACTCACAGCCAATTTTATACCTTTTATAATTTTCAATGGCTCAATTTTATCATGTACAAAATAGGAATAAAATATATTAGTCAGTTCCCACTAGATTATACTGTGTAACAACTTGCAAGTCTTAGTGATTTCAGACAATACAGGTCTATATCTTGCTCATGCTGTGTTAGCTGTGCTTCATACATGACGATGCCTGATGCAGATTATTCTGAGATCCAGGCTAAAGGGACAGTTTATACCTGGAAAATATTACAGCATGGCAGTGGGAAATGAGCAATGGAGAAAGTCAAGTATTCAAGCCTGTAGCCAATGTTTGTTCTCTGTTGGGGAGAACAGAAAATAATTGGAAGCAATAATCTAAACTACCAGGTAGGGGAACATACTTTAAAGGATTAGCTTAAGAATTAAATAAATAAATTCTTGTAAATGTTTAACACAGCTGAGCATATCCTCAATTATTATGTGGACATGAACACATAGATTAGTTTGAGTTAAGTATCTTTCTCCTGGTTCTCTAACCCTTGCAAAGCTACACAAATTGTTAGTCGAGAACTGACACTGGGAATGTTCTGGGCAGCAATGGGTGGTGTACCATGCAGAGACCTGATATCTTTGAGAGATAAGCAACTGTGTTAAACTAGAACTTTCATATCAACACTGCAGATATTTTTTTGTTTTGGTTTGGTTTTGGGGTTTTTTTTTTAGTTTTTGATTTGTTTTTTGCACAGATAAAAATACTAACGTATGACATCCTCACTGAGAATATACCATGGCCATACAAGTGTACTCCACTTCCACTTTCCTGTGCATTTATATTAGAGTCTCTTAGACTCATAAAATACTCTTCTCAGAGAAATAGCATGATTTTATTTGAGTCTTCTGGATTTTAGTCATGTTTCTTCTTACCTCAAACATGGGCTGCTCTAGTCTCTTTACTCTCTTCTGCCTGTCATCTCATTACTCCTACTCATATTCCCTTGTGTCTCACTTAATATTTCGCTTATTCTCTTTAAAACACCCTCTTCAGGTATTTGTTAACACTATACCCTACTTAATCTATACATAAGTAGGTCTTCTCCCAAGTCCTGATTAGTCAGAATTGTGATTATGTAAGTGTATCTCCTATTACCAAACTGCTAATTATAGATCACTTTCTAGGAAGGTAGAAGGTTGAATTACAGGTTTAGTAAGAATAAACCAGAGAGGAAGGAAAAATGTATTTTTTTAGGTCAATTGAATCTTTTGTATAGATTTATGTGCACAAAAGCCCAAAAGTTTCTCTGTCAAATACATTTACATTGCCACTCCCAGAATTGTTGAAGTTTATTATGCCAAGCAGTACTCCTATTCCCTGCCTACTAGTGTCACTGATGCTGTGGTTTGGGCTCACCGTGTATCATATCAGCCTGAGCCCCTCTCCTAGGAACTCATTCTAAGTTGTTGTCTTCTCTCCTATTTTATGTATTCTGTACCTGTTCTAGCCTTCTCTGGCTGAGAGACCCTACTCCATCCTTCCCGTTAGGGATTAAATGTTTGTGTCTCCCAAAAATTCATATGTGGAGGTCCTAACCCCCAATGTCATGGTATTTGGAAATGGGGCCTTTGGGAGATAATTCGGTTATGCTGGGATACAAGTCCTTATAGGAAGAGACACCAATGAGTTTGCTCTCTCTCTCCTTTTCTCTCTGTCTCAGCCTTATGAGGATGAAGTGTCAGGAAGGGAGTTCTAATTAGAAACCAAGTCACTTGCACCTTGATCTTGGTCTCCTAGCCACCAGAACTGTGAGGGAAACAATGTTGTTTCAGTCACACAGTTCGTATTTTGTAGAGTAGACTGAGCAGACTAATGAACCTCCTTTCTCCATTTAATCAGAGAAAGTTTTATGAGAATAGAAGAGTGTTGAGAAGAGACACTTGAAAAATATCAGTTTAAGGAAAAGGCAAAGAGCAAAAAGACATGGAACTAATTTAAAAAGACATGGTCCTATAGAAATAATTGTAAAAGAGAATTTCAGGAATTAGAGAGTTTAGGAACTTCTGGTGATGGTTAGGTTAAACTCCATAAAACAAGAATTATAAAGCTGAATAAAATTATTGAAAACAACTTTAGGGCTCTGGAAATCAACAAAAGCCAAAAACAAATTGAGAAGTATTTATTCTTGGAAAAACTGCTACAGCTTCAAATGAGATAAGTGGGAATCCGTGACCTTCTTGGCTGGGCCATTCCTGTCACCTCACTCCCACTTCCCAGCACAGTCAATGAGAGCAGTTGTTTTATCATTGTATCTGAGAATCCCAGCAGCTTTGCTGAGAAAGTTTGATTTCAGGAACCGGGTAGAATGGGTGGATGCTAATTTATTGAATAAAAGTGGTAAACTTGATAAAAATTAATAAGAATGGGGCGCCTGGGTGGCACAGCGGTTAAGCGTCTGCCTTCGGCTCAGGGCGTGATCCCAGCGTTGTGGGATCGAGCCCCACATCAGGCTCTTCCGCTGTGAGCCTGCTTCTTCCTCTCCCACTCCCCCTGCTTGTGTTCCCTCTCTCGCTGGCTGTCTCTATCTCTGTCGAATAAATAAATAAAAAAAAAATTAATAAGAAAACCTTATTTTTGCTAGCCTAAGTTTCTGGTCCTGGTTGGAGAGAGTAGCAGTCCCAGAAATTCAACAAGGATATCCTATAAACAAGAGAACCACAGGGAGTCTGGACAAGCATTCTACATATGCCTCACTGTCTGAGAAACTGCATACATGTGGAGAAGATACTGGAAAGAGCCTATAAAACAGGTGAATGCAAGAGAGATTTGAAAACAGGCTGAAATTTGAATGTACTCCCAAAGTCATACAAATCAAATGGGCAGAGGGTATAGAAGTCTTATAGGCTAAAGGTGTTCGATCACAATTTCTGTTTAACTCACTGATTCATCACTAGGTATGCAGATATAGGGAAATCCCTAAAGTCTAAAGCAAAGATATCAATAGCCACATACTGCAGTGAAGATAGATTTTGCAGTTTATGTTCAAGTAGTTACTACTTTTTTAATGTTTCAGAAAAATAAGTCAGAATTCAGAGTTGATACAATGCATTATTGAAAATATACCATATATATGAAATATAAGGGGGGAGGGGAAGACAGTTAATAGAAAATGCTGAGTGATCCCAAATGTTGAATTCATCAGACAAAGAATTCAAAAGTAAACTATACCCAGAGAATTAAGGGAAATGTGATAACAACACCTTAAGAGGGACTCTCACTAGAGAAATGAGAACCATTTAAAAAAGAAATTCACTGGGTGTTATACGCAACTAATGAATCATCGAACTTTACATCAAAAACCAGGGATGTACTGTATGGTGAATAACATAATATAATAAAAAATATTATTATAAATTAAAAAAAAGAAATTCTAAAGTTGGTATGTACAATAACTGAAATAAAAATACAATAGATGCGTTCCATAGAAAATCTGAGATGGGAGAACAGAAAAAAATCAGTATACAAGAAGGAAGAAAAATAAAAATCATCTAATACAAAGAATAGTGAGAAAAAGACTAGACAAAAATGAAAAGAGTTCCAGAGACCTGCAAGACAGTATCAGTCATATCAGTACCTGCACAGTTCCAGAGAAAGGAGGAAGAGAGAAAGTGACACAAAAAAATATTTGAAAAAATAATGGTCGGGGCACCTGGGTAGCTCAGTTGGTTAAGTGTCTGCCTTTGGCTCAGGTCATGATCCCAGGGTCCTGGGATCAAGCCCCACATTGGGCTCCCTGCTCACTGGGGAGTCTACTTCTCCCTCTGCCCTCCCCCTGCCCCCGCTCATGCTCTCTCACTCACTCTCTCTCTCAAATAAATAAAATCATAAAAAAATAAATAAAAACAAAAGATAAAGAAAAAATAGTGGTCAGAAACTTTCCAAACTTGATAAGAAATATTAATCTATTGATCCAAGCAGCTCAACAAACACCAAGTATAATAAATATAATAATAATCACACCACAGTCAAAACAAAGAGAAAAATCTTGAAAGCAGCAAGAGGATATGGCTCATCACTTGGGTGCAACAGTACAAGTGGAAGTGGGCTTCTCATCAGAAACAATGAAAGCTGGAAGGCAGTGGAATGGCATATTCAAAGGGCTGACAGGAGGGCCAAAAAAGACCACCCAAGAATTCTATGTCTAGTAAAAAACTATTCGTCAAAAACGAAGGTTAAATAAAGGTACTCACATTAAAAAAAAAAAAAAACACAGAAAAAAAAAAACAACAACAGAAAGAATCTGTTGCTAGCAGATCTGCCTTTTAAGAAATAAAGGAATGTGTGAAGGACACCAGATGAGAACCCCAGTCTATGGGAAGAAATAAAGATCACCAGACATTGTAAGTATTTGGTACATAAATAAGAATCTAGAGTAAATACAATGTTTCATCTAAAATGTTTAGTTTTCTTTTTTTCCTTTTTTCAAAAATGATTTTATTTATTTATTTATTTGAGAGAGAGAGAGAGAGAATGGGGGTGGGGCAAGCAGGGAGGAGCAGAGAGAGGGGGACAACACAGACCGAGCATGGAACTTGCTTAAGATTCTCTCTCTCTTGCCCTCTCCCTCTGCCCCTTTCCTCCCACCCAACATGTGCATGTTCTCTCAAAAAAAAAAAAAAATCACAAGAGATAAATAAGATATTTCATAATGATAAAAGTGTTAATACATCAGGAAGATAAAACAATTACTCACATATGTGCATATAAGAAAAAGTCTCAAAATACATTATGCAAAAGTTATATTTGAAAAGAGAAATAGATGATTTAATGATTACAGTAACATATTTGAAAGCTCCTAGACATAAAATCAGCAAGGCTGGAGGACTGAATGGCACTACAAATTAACGTGGCCTAACTGACGTTACATAACATTCCATGCAATAGCAGAATATGCACACTTTCCAAGTACAAATGTAAAATGCTTCGGTTTATATAATATTCTAAAACATAAAACTAAAGTCCCCACACATTGAAAAGAATGAACTGGTACAAAGTTTGTTCTCTAACCACAACTAAATCAAATTAGAAATTAACCTAAAAATTTTTGTAAATCTTTAAACATTTGGGGGATTAAACAATACACTTCTAAATAACCCACATTTTGAAGAAAAATCACAAGAGTAATTAGAAAACTAAATCTTAACAGAATTAAAATGAATATAATTTTTTGATGCAACTAAATCAGTAATTAGAAGGAAATGTAATACTTTATATGCTTATATTAGAATCAAAGAACTAAAATCGATAATTAAGCTTCCATCTTGAGAAGTCACAAAAAGAGGGCACCTGGGTGGTGCGGTTGGTTAAGTGACCGACTCTTGGTTTCAGCTCAGGTCATGATCTCAGGATCCTGAGATTGGGCCTCCCCACTACTCTCTGTGCTCAGTGCAGTCTGCTTACGATTCTCTCCCCCTCTCCTGTTCCCCCCCCCAACTCTCTCTTTCTCTCTCTCTCATAAATACATAAATCTTTTAAAAAAAAAGAAGTTACGAGAAGAGGAGCAATTCAAACCCAAAGAAGGATGAAATAATGAGTATCAGAGCTGAAATCCATAAAATGGAAAAAAGAAAATTAAATCAAAAGCTAATTTTTTGAAAAGAAAAAAATCATAAACTTTCTTTGCTATTTGGCAATGAAACTGAACACAAAAGAGATCAAACTACATGATTCCATTTATATAAAGCTTAAAAACAGGTAGAACTAATTTACAGGGGTAGGAGTAAGAATAATGATTGCCTTTGTGGATGAGAGAATACTGATTAGAAAGAGGTATGCAGGAAAACTTGTAGGAGTCTACAATAATTTCTTGCAGTAGTTGTTGTGGATCGTGGTTACATTATACATTTATGAACTGTGCACATTTCTACACGTGTTATACTTCCATAAATATTTTGTTAAAATTACAAAACACATGGTTTTAAAGAAGAATAACACAATTAAAGAGAGAAGAAAAGAACTGGAAAGAGAAAAGCTATGCAACATCCAAGAGCAACAAAGAGTTGGAAACGGGAAAGAGAGATTAAAAGATAAGGCCATTAAAACTCATACAGAATTTATCAAAGTGACAACCTTAAATAATCCTGTAACTACTACAGATATTTAATGAGTAGTTTTAATCTGCTCATGAAGCAAACACCAAGACCAGACAGCTTTATGGATATGTTCCATCTATCTTGAGAAACAGAAAAGTGTTGTCTTCTACACCTTTCCAGAGAAAAAAGAGACTTTGTACACATAAACACAAACTTGACATATGACACACAGACCAATGGAAAACAGGACAGACAGAATGAACCCTTCAATAAATGAACTGTGACAACTGGGAACCAAAGCTAGGAGGGAACAGAATTAAGCAGAGAAGACAAAACAATCTCAGAACTTAAACACGATGCTGTTTCATAGTTATCTCCAAAACCAAGTATTCTCATTGTTATTTTCACAATTTTGGCCTTACTTCAGCAATGCAGGCAGATCAGTATACTCAGGCATAAATCTAATACTTCCAGTAAGGAAACCACTTTTGCAATCACTGAATCATTGCTGCAGTACCATTCAATGTAGTTGTCATTTTCAGAACATTATTTTTATCACAGGTGAACGTTCAATAAAGAATCCTTCTAGACCTGATTTCATTGTATTTCCTATTGGAATACCGTATCCATAGTGCTGTGTGTTTAATAACATTTTTTAAAAAGATTTTATTTATTTATTTGAGAGAGAGACAGAGAGCACAAGCAGGAAGAGCGGGAGAGGGATAAGCAGACTTCCCACTGAGCAGGGAGCCCGATGTGGGACTTGATCCCAGGACCCCAGGATCATGACCCAAGCCGAAGGCAGATGCTTAACCGACTGAGCCACCCAGGTGTCCAGTCCAGTGCTGTGTCTTTAAGACAGTTTTGCCATTGCCACGATTCTGGATTCTGCCGTTCCTCAGATAACCTTGCTGTGGTTGGGCTGAGTGTTTGTGGGACAGAGCCCTCTTGTGACCATAGCTTAGGGTATTTGAGCTCTAGGAAAATTACTTGAACTGGTTTACACAAAAGTTGAGGTTTCCAATCAGAAATAATATGTAGTTTTACAAGAAAACTGCACCTCTTAATACATATAAAGAATAAAAAGAAGCTATACGTAATGAATAATTGAAAGCAAGTTACAGTCTCTGATTTGGAGACTAGTGAGACATGAAAGGATTATATTTCTGTTTAAACTTCATGGCCTCACTACCTGTAGAGAAGAAAACAAGAATAGTAACAGGTTTTCATCTATGGAGAAAAAAGTCAACCCTTGCACGATTGTTACAGTTAGCTTTTTATTCAAAACAGCTGTAATTTAGTTATTTAAAAAATTATTATTCATGATATCTGCAAAACAAACAGATAAAAACCCCGGAAACACCTGTCACTTATTGTCCATGGAATTTTAATTAAATTAGGTTCCATTTCAGTCCATTTATCAAAGAAGATGCCATTTAGATTTTGGGAGAGATACGCCTTGTCAAATATAATATAAAAGAAGTTCATCTCAAAACCCTTATCAGGTCCTTTTGGATGGAAGAACTACTCCAGATCCTCACAGGATATGCCTGGGTATACAGTTCACAGAAGGCTATCACTTGATCAGTGCAACCCTGGAGAAAACACAGAGGAACTGCTCTTTGTGAGCCTGGCAGCAAAGCAAACAATCATTCCACTTCATAAAAGGGATGTGACAAAATTGATCAAGTCTTTTCTGAAGTTTGCGGAGCTACAGTGTTTGCACAAAGGGCGAACACCTGAGCTCTGTTATAAATGAAACATCAATTGGGCTTTGGAGGAGTGGTGGGCACATGTGGAGACACAGACATGCCTAGAGCAGACTAGACATTAGGGCAGGCACTTGACCTGCTGGTACAAAAGCAGCAAGGCTAACTTTTTCTCAACTGAAGGGACAATAAGTTGCCAAATCCGTCCAAATTCACATGCTTCTTGCATCCTTGGTTTCCTCTTCATTTCTCTGCTACTGCCTGAGCTCAGGCCCTCATTGGCTTTTCTTTGCCATATTGGTTTGGAATATGGTAATGGTCTCATTCCTGTTATTGCTACCATCCATCCAACTGCTGAAATATTTTACTAGAGGTCATGTTCCACATTCTGGTCATGTTTTATCTGTCGCCCAAAAACATTCCATGTTTCCTGATGCCTCTCTCTTTTTATTCCTTCATACCATATCCTCATATTCTAGTGTAGTCTTCCACTATATTCTCTCCAAACGGGATTATTAGAAGCGTGAATGTGACTAGAAGGTCCTTGTCTTCTTTGCAAGTCAAAAATCTACTCATCCTTTAAGACTTACTTCATTTGCCTTCTTTTGTCTATTTCCGTGACAGCCTCCAAAACCCAGACTACCTCACTTCTTTATCTGTAAAGCTGATCATATAGCATTCTATTTACTTATTTATGTCTATTTCTGTTCCTAAAAGTAAGGATCTTCAATTCATGGGCTGCCTCATTCATTGCAATTCCCGGTATCTACCATAGTTCTTGGCAAACAGAATGTTTAATTAATGGTTATTCAATCAAATTGAAAACAATACCAAGTGGACTTTTTTTCCCCCATCTGATCTGGAAACACTTCCTATGTCGGGTGAACTTCCTGCCCCAAAAAACTATATGGGGAAGAGATTCTACTTCCTTTTAATAAAGTTGAAATTCACTTGCTTTCCCAGTTCATTATGGCCCACTTCAAAGGAGGGAGAAATTGTGGAGAACTCAGAAAGCAACACGTTAAACAAGCTCTCGTTTTAAGCAATGGAGCCTGATGGAGCAGTATATAGTTTGCCAGGCCAAATGTGTTGAGACTATTTTGTGATTTGGGGCACTGCTTTAGGTTCTCTCTCATTCCAATCCTCAGCACTCCCGGAGATGTTCTGCCAGATCTATTTCTTTTTACTTAACTTGGACAAAGTCAGTTTCTGTTCCTTGCAATAAAAGGAAACTTCATGCATACAGAGGACACTATGTCATTCCCTGGTGGCTTTGATCAAGTCTTTCTCTTTATTTGGAATGCCCTCCCCCCACCTTGGTATATATGTATGTATGTATGTATGTATGTGTTTATTTATTAAATTATGTTAGTCACCATACAGTACTTCATTAGTTTTTGAGGTAGTGTTCCATGATTCATTGTTTGCATTTAACACCCAGTACTCATTGCAATATGTGCCCTCCTTAATACCCATCACCAGACTAACCCAACCCCCCACCCCCTTCCCCTCTGAAACCCTCAGTCTGTTTCTGGAGTCCATAATCTCTCATGGCTCGTCTCCCTATCTGATTCCCGCCCCCCTTCATTTTTCCCTTCCTTCTCCTAATGTCTGCCATGCTATTCCTTATATTCCACATATAAGTGAAACCATATGATAACGCCCTCTCTTGCCTGTATATTCTTTTTTCAAAATTAAAAAAAAATTATTTAAATTCAATTAATTAACATATATTATTAGTTTCAGAGGTAGAGGTCAGTGATTCATCAGTCTTTTTTTTATAATAATTTTTTATTATGTTATGTTAGTCACCATACAGTACATCCCTAGTTTTTGATGTAATGTTACTAGAGTATAACACCCAGTGCACCATGCAATACATGCCCTCCTTAATACCCATCACCGGCCTATCCCAATCCCCCTCCCCCCAAAGCCCTCAGTTTGTTTCCTGTATATTCTTAAAGATCCATCAAAAAGGCCATCATCTTCATGTACATTAAGTAGGAAGGATCACCATTAAATAACAGTAACATTGGATCACAGTGGTGATCTGTCCTACGTAATCTTCTCTCTCTCTCACCCTTTCTCTTCTTTCTCTCCCTCCCTCCCTCCTTCTCTCCTCCTCCCCTCTCTTTCTCTTATTTGAACCCCCAAAGCACTTGGTTTTTTTAATATGGCCCTTTATACAAAAAACATCTGTATACCTTGATTTATCTGATTGAGGGCAGAGACTGGGTTTTACACTATAGTACACTCATAAATAATGAATAGTTGCCTCTCTGGGGGAAAGAGTGTATGTCTATTTATATCTATCTATAAATAGATATAAACATACATTTATATGTACATAATTTTATATACACAAATTTATTAAAATTTAAGTGATATACAGAATATATAAATATAATTTATAGGTAATAAAATATATAACTTTGTTGTAAATTTCACAAAACCAATTAATTCTCAGAAAATACTTTGATATTTTGCCAAACTCTTGTATCCATAACCAAACTATGCCTGCAATTAATGAACAAGAATATTTCTGAAATGAATGTTGGCTGATATTTTGTTTATGTTAATAAGATGAAAGTGAAACAAGGTAGAAGTATGTTGGAACTTTACTCATTTTTCAACAATATGAGTGACTTCTTTGCTGATTTGAGTAACAGTTGAATACTGGGAAAATATTTCCTCAATTTTTTGTGCTATTTACAATGTAACAATTACAGACATGACATACTTTCAAGTTTAATCTGTATTATCAACATTTTCAGTGTATAAATCGAGACAATCAACAAACAATAAGTGAAAGCCAGATCTGTAGTGTTTGCCTATTTCCATGGTGTAAGTTCTCAGGGCATGGCTGATTTCAGACTATAAACATGTTACTCAGGACGAAGTTAGAAAGCTATGTGCAGTAGCACATGATTATTTCCACTCTAGAGACTCAATAGATACAAATAACATTCAAGAACAAAGACAACAGTAAAATGCAGAAAAATTATGGAAAGATGATTTTTGAGCATCCTTTTAATGTAACTTATTCAAAGGTATGTTTATATAATTTAATGTGTTTTTTAGATTTTATTTATTTATTTGACAGAGAGACAGAGAGAGAGTACAAACAGGGGGAGTGGCAGGGAGAGGGAGAAGCAGGCTCCTGCTGAACAGGGAGCCCGATATGGGGCTCGATCCCAGAACCCCAGGATCATGACCTGAGCCAAAGGCAGATGCTTAACTGACCGAGCCACCCAGGTGCCCCTATAATTTAATGTTTAACATGACTGTGTTTAACCAGCTAACAAAATTTCTGAAAATTTAACAACTGACTCTTAGGAGACTGTACAAGTTACCTTTAATGTACCACTGAATTATTGTTGTTCCAGACACTATACAAGGCACTATGGGGATACATAGTAGGTGCTCAAAATCTTTTACTAATTTAAATATAATTTGGTGGTTTGGCATACATTGGAGCAGAGCTTATCATCTGTAGTCCCTGACAGGACATTTTCAAAGACAAGTACAAGAGGTCAATTTTCTCTAGGCTCCGTGACCTGAGGAGTGAGTCAGGTCACCACTAACTTCCTAAGACTCAACGCTGACTTGGAGATTGCAGGGAGAAGGAGAGTCTTCTCCATCAGTTACTTAGAAACCAGCATAGCCATAGCCTTCCCACAAATACAGCAGCATACTAGCCTCGTGTCCTTGCAGGGATCCTGATAATCACATGTCCCTTGAAGTTTCTTGGTACTATTTTTGGATTATCACTGGGAGTCCTAAATACCATAGACCTCAGACATTTGAGTTCAGAGGGTTCAAAGAATAGTATATAATTTTCTAAAATTTGGCAACCGGCAGACCTTATGAGTTTTGTAATCTTAAGTAACTCATTAACCTAAGTGACTTTCCTCACTTACTAAGTGAGAACAAAACTATTATAAGAAATCAGTTAAAAAAAAAATCAACTAGGTAAAAATGATGCAGGCCCAGGGATTCAGCTTTTTAATCGATTGGGTATATGCAAGAA